>NC_138077.1:20232381-20832381 GCF_964212035.1 Myotis nattereri
GGAGAAGAACTTGCTGGAGGAAATGCTTAAAGCTAACTGTGAGTGTGATAGACAGATTCAAACTAGTGTTTAGCAAGTAATGATACAGCCACAAATCCTCTAATGGCTTCGACACACTCTACAAAGGGACCTTGGCTGCTTCCAGGCTTTTCCATTCCACTGGGCACACTTATCACAATCACCATGGCTAAGGTCTGCTAGTAAGCAACAGCGCGGCAGCTATTGAGCTGGGTCTTTGGAAAATCTCTGGATGTAATCATCCCCTGTAGTTAAGGCTGACTGCAAAGTCAGGGACAAAAGTAACTATTTCTAATCTTTAAAGGGCTAATCTTGTTTTATCCAGCTTTATTGAGATTAATTATATCTCAATGTTAATTATACATTTAACGTTTAAAGTGTACAAGGTGATTTTGTGTGTGTGTATGTGTGTATGTGTGTGTGTGTGTGTGTGTGTGTGTTTGTTTTAATCCTCACTGGAGGCTATTTTTTCCATTGTTTTTTAGAGAGTGGAAGGAAGGGGTAGAGAGAGAAACATCAACTGAAAGAGACACATCAATTGATTGCCTCCCGCACAAGCCCCAACCAGGTCAGGGATCGAACCTGTACCCAAGGTATATCCCCTTGACCAGGAATTGAACCCAAGGCCCTTTGGTATTTGGGCCAGTGCTCTAACCACTGAGAAACCAGCCAAGGCAAGATGATGTTTTGATATACAAATACATTGCAAAATGAATACCTAAATAAGGTTAGTTAACACATCCATCACCTCACAGTTACTTTTGTGTGTGTGTGTGTGTGTGTGTGTGTGTTGAGAACTTTTAAAATCTACTCTCTTAGCAGCTTTCAAGTATACAGTACAATATTATCAATTATAGTCATCATGCTGCATATTAGAACACCAAAACTTACTCATCTTATAAATGAAAGTTTGAACACTTTGACCAACTCTACCCATTCCCCTCAATCCCCACTTCTGTGCTGGCAACCAGCAATCTATTCTCTCTTTCTATGAGTTCAGTTTCTTCAGATTCCACATATAAGAGAGGTCATATAGTATTTGTCATCTTCTGTCTCACTTGTTTCACTTGGTATAAATGATCTTAAGTTTCATCCATGTTGTCACAATGGAAGCATGGCTGAATAATATTCATATAAATGTATTACAACTTCTTTATCCACTCATCTGTCAACAAACTCTTATATTGTTTCAGTGTCTTGCTTAATGTAAGCAATGCTGCAATGGACATAGGGATGCAGATATTCTTATCTGTGAAGCTCTTTATCTGACCTTCAGTTCTAAATGATAGCTTTGCTGGGTAGAGTAATCTTGGTTGTAGGTTTTTGCTACTCATCACTTTGAATATTTCTTGCCACTCCCTTCTGGTGGCCTGCATAGTTTCTGTTGAGAAATCAGCTGACAGTCTTATGGTTACTCCCTTGTAGGTAACTGACTGTCTTTCTCTTGCTGCTTTTAAGATTCTCTCTTTGTCTTTTGCTCTTGGCATTTTAATTATGATGTGCCTTGGTGTGGTCCTCTTTGGATTCCTTTTGTTTGGGGTTCTCTGTGCTTCCTGGACTTGGAAGTCTATTTCTTTCACTAGGTAGGGGAAGTTTTCTGTCATTATTTCTTCAAATAGGTTTTCAATATCTTGCTCTCTCTCTTCTTCTGGAACCCCTATAATTCGGATGTTGGTACGCTTGAGGCTCCTTATACTATCTTTGTATTTTTGGATTCTTTTTTCATTTTACTTCTCTGGTTGGGTGTTTTTTGCTTCTTTGTATTTCAAATCTTTGACTTGATTCTTGCGATCCTCTAGTCTGCTGTTGGGAGTCTGTATAATATTCTTTATTTCAGTCAGTGTATGCTTAATTTCTAGTTGGTCCTTTTTCATAACTTCCAGGGTCTCACTAGATTTCTTGAGGGTCTCACTACATTTATTGGCGGTCTCACCAGACTTTTTGAGTGTCTTACTAAATTTATCAGCGGTTTCTAGAAAGTTCTTGAAAAACCTTAAAAGTGTGGTTTCAAACTCTATATCCAGTCATTTTCTCTCCTCCATTTCTGTCATTTGTGTCCTGTTTCTTTGTCTCCACATTTTTTATGCTTCCCTGTGTTGATAGAGTGGCTTTCTGTGTTAGGTGTCCTATAGGGCCCAGTGGCTCAGCCTCCCCTGTTACCTGAGGTGGACACGCTTGGTGCACCCCCTTGTGGGCTTTGTGCACAGTCTTGTTATAGTTATGCCTTGATTGTTGTAGGATCACTGGGAGGAATTGACCTCCAGGCCAATTGGCTGTGAGAATCAGCTGTGTCTGAAGTGGGAGAACTTCTGTGCTGGAGACACCTCTCCGGGGCAAGACTTGCTTCAGTGGGGTTTTGGTGCTCACTGAGTCTGCCCCCTGAGTGTGTCCTTTATGGATCCAAGGAGCTGCAATCTGGATGGTCCCACTCTGACCACCGGGCACACTGGCTCCTGGATCTCTAAGGAGGTGCTAATCTAGCCTCTGCCTGAGGCTTCCCAGCCAGCTGTGAAGCAATGCGAGTTGCCTGGGGCCTTGGGCCAGCTGCAGTTTGTTAGGTAGTTTTCAGATTGCAAAGGGTCAGGCCTTTCATATGCAAAAACCTCTGTGCACAGCTTGGGTGGGGCGGGGTCTTAGGGGATCAACAGGGCGGAGCAAGCAGCTATGGCTGCCCTCAGAGGCCCCGCTTCTCAGTGTCCCGGCAAGCACCTCTGAGAGAAAGCTGCCCTCGCGTTCCAACCGATGCCAGACAGTCCAGTTTCTCCTGTATGAGTCTGGGTCCCCAGAGACTCACCTGGAACTGGAGCTCAGAGCTTGAGACTTCATCCCGATTGAAAAAGACAAACAGACAACCGTGCCCTCAACCGCCAGCCCTCTCCACGTGCACCTCCGTACCTCTGTACTTTACTTCCGCACCCCACCTCCTCTGAGTCCCGGTATGCTTTTCTCTTTCCTTCTAGTTGTAGAATTTCCACTCAGCCAGCCTTCCTGTGGTTCTGGATGAAGTCTGTTCCATCTTTTAGTTGTATTTTTGAAGTGGTTGTGCAAGGCAGCAATCTCCGGTGTTTACCTATGCCACCATTTTGGTTTCTCTCCTGACTTAATTTAATTGATTTTTGTCAAATTTTATTCACTGGACTTCAAATTTATCCCATTTGAGAAAGATGCTATTTTTAAATTCTTTTTGTTTTTTAAATTATGGTTGAGATATAGTGGGTCTGTTACTCAATAAATCACTGCAGGTTTTGTGGGAAGGGGTTCCTTACAGCAACCCATTTAAGTAAAATGATCCAGGCATAAACTCCACTAGGGATGGAAGAATTATGCCAATAACTTTTATGTCTAGAAATATACAGGAGATTGAGCACATTTGCATCATGGCATTGCTGGGTTTACATTGCCTTTTCTTCTTATGAAGAATTCAGAGCTTTAATCCTGGATTTAATCATTATCACATCCTTTGAGTAGTCAAGTATAAATTGACATATTATCCTCCATTTGGGAATAAATATGAAGACTAGAAACACTTACATCGTCTAAGTTATTAACAGAGGCAGCATAAAACACAGTATCCCCAGACCTTAGAAAAGTAGGCATCCCTTCCCCAAATTCTCTTTCCATGTGGCTTTAGGATTTTTCCCCTTAAAGTTTTGAAATAGTTACCTCTTTCCCTGAACCTGCAGAGTCAGCTTTCACTACTGAGAACGAAAAAATCAATCAGGAGGCCCTCAAAGAATCCCTGTCAGTAAGCGCTGCGGTGTTGTTTCTGGAAGGCATCCTTCCCCACAGTGATTGCTGTGCGTGTGCCCAGTGGGTTAGAAAAACCTGGGAAGCAGCTACAGGCCTTTTGTGGAGGATGCCAAGGCCATTTTCATAATCGGGGCTGCACCCTTACTTTATGTCTTTTCTTTCTTCCTTTCTTCCTTTCTTTCTTTCTTCCTTCCTTCCTTCCTTCCTTCCTTCCTTCCTTCCTTCCTTCCTTTCTCTCTCTCTCTCTCTCTCTCTCTCTCTCTCTCTCTCTCTTTTATTGATTTCAGAGAGGAAGGAAGAAGGAAAGAAAGATAGAAACATCAATGATGAGAGAGAATCATTGATGGACTGCCTGCTGCATGCCCCCTACTGAGGATTGACCTGCAACTCGGACATGTGCCCTTGACTGGAATCAAACCCAGGACCTTTCAGTCTGCAGGCCAACGCTCTATCCACTGAGCCAAACTGGCTAGGGCTAGTGTTTCTTATATGTTGTTTAAGACATCCTTTCTTACTGTATGTTTAAGGTAATGAAGACATTCTCCTATATTATCTTCTAAAGGCTTTATTGTTGTAATTTTCACATCTAGGTCAATAACTCACCCTGAATTGATATTGTGGTTTAAGGTAGGCGTAAAGTCTCCTTTTTTCCAATATTGGTATTTTTATTGCAAAGATGGTCCTCTTCTCATTGGTTCATAGTGTCAGTGTTGTCACTTATCAAGTGTTTGTATATGCATTGGTGCTTTTGGGGCTTCTTAGTCTAATCATTGATGTATGTCAATCCTTGAATCAGTACCTCATTATTTTAATTGTTGCTTTTTATAATTATTTTTTTCTGTTTGGAGCATTGTTAAATCTTTTTTTAATTGAAATTTTGGGGGTGATGTTCATAAAATTATAGAGTTTTTGTTTGTTTGTTTTTTAGTAAGTTGATGCACAGTAATATAAGTCTGGAAATGTTCTGGAGAACAGACTCTCTGCTCCAGGAACCCAGACCTTGTTTGGGGACTTGGTCCTGGTTGGGGTGTGGTGTGTGATTGGGAGAGAGGAGAGCACAGGGATCTTTCTCAGAGATGCATCAATATCTTAGCTTTCTTTGCTTCTCTTCTGACTCATTTTCTTTCCTGGCCAAGAAACTCTCAATTTAGTCTTCAGAAGGAAAACCGGTGCCCTTTGACTAATCATATATCCTTCCAAATCCATTTTTTTAATGTGCTGAGTTCTTCTTTATACTCTCTCTCGAAGAGAGATTGTTGTAATCAGAAAGCCCCAAGATTTACTTCGGCTTTCCATTGCATCATTCCTCCCCTGAGGTAATGAATTATTATGACTGAATTAGTAGCAGAGCAAACATTATAAGAAAATGTTAGGAAAAAACTTTAAATCATATCTCAAAATATCACCCTACATAATTTGTCTAGAGTTCTGAAGATAAATATAGGTCCAAGATAAACACTGGGAAGTCATAAGCAAACTGAAGATGAATTACAGTAAAATGTTAGGAAAGGGCTTATTGTAAATAAAATAAAATTAAATTAATTCAGTCGCCTTATTTGAAAGTTCATCAACTATAACTTGCTCATCACTTGCCCAGTCAAGTTTTCAATCAGGGAAAGTTAAAATAGCTATGTCATAATTGTCTTCAATGAACCAAAAGAACTGCTAATACTTGGTTTTTAAGGAACTCTCTTGGGCCTAAATTATTGGAGACTATATGTGGTTTTAGTATGAACACTTGGGATTTTCTTATTTAGAATTCCCAAATGATTAAATTATCCAAGATTGACAATATTTGTTTTCAAATGTTATGTTTAAATAAATAAAAAAATGGAAAAAGGATGTTTTTTACATGATTTATATTCTCACTTAGGGTATACACACAATATAGTTAATAGATTTCATGATTTTATAATTACTTTTAAATAATTTAATTTTTAATCAATTTTATAATTAATTAATTCTGGTATGAAATATTTTCTTTGAAACCAACAAAAGTGAAAAGCTAGTTTGAAAGCCTTCTGCATGAGCCCTGACCAAGGCCTGGGCCAAGGAGGAGCCTGCAACAAAAGTACATGCCCTTGACCGGAAATGAACCTTGGACCTTTTGGTCTGCAGGCCAACGCTCTATCCACTGACCCAAATTGGTTAGGGCAGAAACAACCAGGTTTTTTAATGTCAATTTAGATCTATCTAATAGACAAGAACATTCTCACTAAAATGGGCTACACTTAAAAGTTTCAATTACAAAATTAGAAGAAGAATGTATTTAAAATACATTTAAAATTTTTTAAAAATCTATTTAAAAGTATTCCTATCTGAACAAGTTCCAGAAGAGTCGGAGTTTTAAATCACAATGAAAAACAATCTTCAATCTAACCCAACTTACTCTTTACATGCAACTCATTGTTGTGTTCACGCTTATACCATCTTACTATATACACCCATTTGCAACCAAAAGAAGTTTCTTAATAATTCCATTCGAGTCAGAACAAACTTCTAGCAGGTACCAAGTCCTCTAGCAAGTATCAAGTCAGTATTCAAAGTACTGATGGACAGTGATGGAAATCAGATGCCATGAAGAAGTATTGCCTTTGTAAATATCAGAGAAAGTATTTTTGTCTAGGGAAATGAAAACAACAGATACTTTCAAAAACACCATGATTAGTTGGCAGAGCCCATGCATTCATTTGATATGAACTGAACAAATAGAAAATGTGATTTGTAGCTGATTCATAATTGTGAAAATAAAAGACACACTACTAATAAATCTCTAGTAACTGAACGCAGGTGACCAACTGGAAAGTAACCCAGTCCAAGTTGCTACCTCGCCTTTTTGGAAATTCTCCCTCCTCATATATGGTGCTGATATACTGACAAGTTAGTGATTCAGAAGCCAAAAACTTACTGGTTTAAGTATTCTCAATTCTAAGTAAGAAGGTCCTTTTTACATTAACAGAGTGTTCCTATGTTCATTGTAGGAGAGAACTACTATTTTGCTATGCAGTAGAACAAGGCTAAGGAGACATTTCTCACTGGGTTTCTCAAACCATTGGGTGTTGGAGAACGCTATCAGTCATTTGTCTATGTGATCTATGTTTATTTTACTTTTTCCACCTATAAAAATATAAACAATTTATGGGTGATACATACTAATTTTAAAACAGGAACAGTGCAATACCATTTTAAAAACTCCTGAAAAGAAATGTCTAGTACCTTTTTGTGCTCCAAAGGAAACCCAGTGCACTCATATCTCAAAAGCTGTTTGGTACAGACTTGTGTTTTTAACAAGTAGAGAAAAATCAATAGCATATTTTCTTTTGTAGGGGAATTTTTTATTTAATGTTTTAAATATTATTAGTTTGTTCTCAATTTATGAATTGCTCTATTTGTGAAAAACTATTAGGGGCCAAATACTAAAGCAAGCATTTAATATAGAAAGGTAAAGGGGTTTCAGTCTCATTAATTTTCTGTTTTCTTTTTCTTAGTAAAATGCATTTCCCTTTGACAGATTGTAATTACTCACCAATTAGATGTAAAGCCCTGTGTTGTAATGGGCATATGGGATACTAAGAAGGATCAGGGATGGTCCTCGTTTTGAAAATGGTTAGCTCTAGTAGGTACAGCAATCAAAATATCCAATAGGATATTAAAATAAGCAGATCTAGCACTTAAGATATTATTTTTAAAAACTCCTATTTCTATACTGTTTTTACATGATTGGTTCACGGGATATTTTGGTCCTGCTGTTCAATGATTGAGCAGCTGTTGTTTAAATGTGTCCTTCATAGCTTCGTCATTATATAGGTGATGATAAGAAAGCTTTTTTAAAAAAAATCCTTACCAGAGGATATGTTTTTATTGATTTTGAGAGAGAGATGGAGAGATCAATGTGAGAAAAAAACATTAATATGTTTTTTCCCATACTCGCCCCAACCAGGGATCAAACCCACAACCTAGGTATGTGCTCTGACTGGGAATCGAACCCATAAACTTTTGGTGTACAGGATGATAATCCAATCAGCTGAGCTACCTGGCCAAGGCAAGAAAGCTTACTCTTTAAATTGTTGCTAATATATGAAGAGACATATACCCAGGTATATGCATAACAAGAAAATCATAAATTATAAATTGCTAAGCAATAGAAAATCAATTATGAAAATGGAAGGTTAATAGAAGGGCTTAGAAAACATGCCACATTTCTAAGGTAAATCAATCAATATTTTTGAAGATTTTCAAATACTCTAGGGCTTTTATACAGGTTATTTACATAGATGAGTGAATTTGTCATAGTATTTTATCATTCTCTTTGATTTAGAAATGATTTTCTATTCTGTGGAATGTGCAAGGTATGATTTTGAAACAATTAAAGCTCTTCCTTTCCTTATCACAGTGAATCCCAGACACGACCATAAACAGCCTAGTCCTCTGTGGGAGACGAGGATGTACATGTTTGATTAATGGTTGGCACCGACAACACCTGGAATCCAAACAGTTGGAGTCATACCTCAGGAAATGCTTCAAGGACACAAGGAAGCACCATCTGAAGCAACACAGATGTTGATAATGGAGAAAGAGTTACATCCAGAATGAAAACTGTGAATAAAGGAAGTAACTGAATTTAAATAGAAACCAGAGGGCAGAAGGCAGAATAGGAAAGGGGCTGAAAAAGAACAAAAGCAGTGGTCCTGGCAAGCAGCACCTGCTCTCATGAATCATCCCGTAGTTCGGTCTCCCTCCCTCCTCTTAGAGTTTCTTTCTGGCTGGCTCCTCTGCAGTTAACTTTCTTCTAAATGGGGGTCTCCTGGTCGTTGCCTCCTTTCAACTCTACTCTTCCCTTATTGAACTGTGGCTCGCTTATTTAGGCTTCCTTTCCTCCTTTTATTTTCCATTCTTTTTTTTCTTTTTCTGGAGGATGAGACTCATATTTCTAAAATTAAAAAACACAAACTATGCATTCATTTAAAAATAACTGGATATGTATTTCCAGATAGTGGTATTTATACTGATAACATTTTAGTTATTCAAGACTCTTTTATGAAGAGGGTCCATTACTGTGAGTCCCATAGGGCCACAATGGTTATGAAAGGATTTCCAGGGTAATAGAGGTCACAGCTCTTTATCAAATCTTAGTTTGGGTGTCTTTCATATTTGGGTGTTTATTCATATTTAAAGTGGAGCATTTTTAAAATCCTCAATGAAGATATGTTTTTATTGATTTGAAAGAGAGAGAAAGAGAGAGAGAGAGAGAGAGAGAGAGATGAAAGAGAAACATCAGTTGCTTCCTGTACTCACCCAACCCTCAACCTAGGTATGTGTCCTGACCACAACCTCTTGGCGTACAGGATGACACTCCAACCAACTGAACCGCTCAACCAGGGTTAATGTGGAGTATTTTTGAGGGTGGAAATCTACCTTGCTGAGAACTGAGATTCTGGAATGATTACTTATAAAAGGCTTTTATATTTATGTCATTAAAAAATATTTTTGCTCTTTTGCTATGTTTTCAAAATTATTGCTCTGAAGTAGCTTGGATATGTATTTGCCAGTCCTCAAAGTTTTGTATCAAAAGAAAGAAAAGCACATGGTTCTGCTAATGATGGTTGCCGAGGAAACAGACAACATAAAGTTATTTTATATGACTCTCAGCTAAGCTAGCAATTTGAAGACAGCAGAAAAGGCTTTCTGAAGATAGTTTTCTTCAGAAAGTAAAGACAGAGAAGTATCCAGATTGACTTAAATTCTACTCTTACTAAAAGGCACAGAATTACAAATATTCATATTGCTTGTGAGTGGATACACATTACAGCTATGATCTCTTGTCAGCCTTGTGAGGAAAAATGTGGCTTCTCTTTACAGTAGAGTTAGGGAGAGACTAGACCAGCCGTGGGCAAACTACGGCCCACGGGCCGGATCTGGCCCGTTTGAAATGAATAAAACTAATGTAATGATGTTTACTTTGAATTTATATTAGTTCACACAAAAACTCCATCCATGCTTTTGTTCCGGCCCTCGGTCCAGTTTAAGAACCCATTGTGGCCCTCCAGTCAAAAAAGTTTGCCCACCCCTGGACTAGACTGTAAGTGTTAGTGAAGCCGGCGCAGTGAAAGAGCACTTTTAGCTAATCAAAGGCTTTTGGGAAGAGAGTGAAAGCTCATGACAAAGCCTTCTGAAATCAGTGAGGTGGACACTGTTTAGGGAGACCCATGGTGACTTAGTTCTACTAAGATTAGGGTTACTCTGTGCTATTTTATTGATAAGTAGAGGCCCGGTGTATGAAAACTCATGCACTGGAGGGGGGTCCCTCAGCCTGGCCTGCCCCCCTCACAATCCAGGACCCCTTGCTCCCAACCACCCACTTGCTCACCTGTTCACTCCTTGGCTTGCTGCTTCTTAGTTCTACTGCAGAGGCAGGAGAGGCTCCCGCCACCACCACTGCTCTCGCCAGCTGTGAGCCCAGCTTCTGGCTGAGCAGCTCCCACTGTGGCAGTGCACTGGCCACCAGGGGCAGCTCCTGCATTGAGCATCTGCCCCCTAGTGGTCAGTGCATATCATAGTGACTGGTTGTTCTGGTCATTCCAGTCATTCCACCTTAACTGTCGCTGGGCTTTTACATATAGAGATTTTTGACTCTAAGCTGAGTTAGTAGATATATTCTGCAAGATAGCTTTATTTATTTGCTTAGAGATATTTGGTTGGGTCTTTCAGAATCACAAATTTGAAAATGTATTTTTAAGTTGCTGTGCAAGTCTTACATTGGGTCATTAAAAGGGAAAAAATAATTAAATCATTTGTTTGAAAGAGAAAGAAAAATAGCCAAATGATGAAAAAATAAAGAAATCTTATTTTTAACCCCCAAACTCTAAGTCTAGAGTAAACTGCACAATTTTATGTAGAGTAGGACTAAATACACAAATCAGGATGAAATTGTAAGTTAAAAAAAAAGTAATGTTTGCTATTCAGAAGCTTTTGACAAGTTTAAGACTTTGAGAAAATAATATTGGCCAAACATCAGTTTTTATGTTCATTATATTCTGAAATGTACCAATAGCAACAGTGTGACATATGATCAGAAGGGGAACCAGTCTCCAAGGCAAAGTAGACATGGCTAGTACTCTTATTTACAGTTGGCAGGAACCATTTTAAAAATTACTTATAGGTCAGATGAAGAAAACAGAGAACAAAGCCCAATAATGTGCCTTAAAATAAGTATTAACTGAAAGTCACCTTTATTGTTTGGATATGAATAAATCACACATATACAGCATATTACTAATAATGTGATTGAGAATAAGAAGTGCTGCAGCTATTACTATTATGAGCATGGGGAATAGAAAATGCAGGAAAAGTGGTGACAGAGACTACTAAGTTCACAAAAATTCATTTTTTCATCTTGTGTACTCAGCTATCCTGTATTTCCCCAGCTTCCCTTAGAGTTGCATTAGGTCGTGTGAATTCTGACAAATGAAATGTGGGTAGAATGATACATGTCACTTGGTTACTACTTAAAAGAAGCCTCCTGACAATTCTGACTCTTTTCTCTAGCCTTTTAATGAGATGCAGAGAATACAGATGGCAGAGGACTCAACGACTCTACAGTAGGCACCTTCTTCACTGAGAAAGTCTTACTATGAATAAACATCAGCTGAACTAAACCACGTGGTTAGTAATATGGTCAGTTTATTCTTCCACAGGCTTCTTATTTTGTTGCAGATAGGTAACCATCTGTAGGCTGCTACACTTTTGAGTAGTACTAAAAACTAATTTAAAATCTTTTTTAAAAAGAGTAAGAGTTTAAAAGTGGCAGAGATTAAGGAATCGTTTATAGTATTCTTTATTTTTTCATATTATAAACAGAAGTAACTTTTATATATGACCTTTTACATAAATCCGGGATATTTTGATTCTGAGTAAGTCTCACTCTGAAGGCTTCAGAAGTTGGAGAGGCAAGTTAGGATGAGACCTGTAAAACAAGGTGAAGAGTGTGGATTTCATATTATATGCAAATGGAAATTAAAAGACATCTACAAACATGGGATAATCTGATCACACGTAGGAAGATATACTAGTATCTGGTGGCAGAGTGAAGAAGAGACTAGAAGTTGCAAAGACTTGAGATGAAATGATCATCTATGCCTACTGGACAGCACTTGAGGAAAAAGGCAAGGGCCTGAGCTAGGTTTTAATAAAGTAAGAGGAAGCTGACTTCTCAAGCCATTGTCCTTTGTATGAAAAACCCAAATGTCCTCATCTATTGATTGGTTAAATATATTAAACCAGACTCCCTTCCATTCCCGCCCCCACCCCCCCCACCCCCGCCCCGCTTCTATTTTTATGGAAGGGGATGGCAATGTGGCTCATTCTCACATAATAGAAAGCCTCCTATGGGAGAGAAGGTAGTTTTTCTCTAAGTGCAGGAGTGGAGAATGGTACAATGATGATTGTGGTGATAATAATACATTTGTACGGACCTTTAGCGTTTACGACAACTGTTTTTACCAACATTACCTTATTTTCATCTCTCTCAATCTTACGTGATAAGTAGATTCTTAACTGTGTCACCATTTTAGACGTGAGTAATATCAGGTTTAGAAGTTTTTAAGTGATTTACTCAAGATTATCTCACTAGTTAATAACAAATGCAGGACTTAAAATTATGTTTTCTGATTCCATGTCCAGTGCTGGTACAGTACAGGTAAAACACAAACACACAAAATATATCATCCGATCATTAGCAAGAATGGAAAAAACATACCCTCCACCTCACAATAAATGTAATTCATTCCTCTAAATTGTGATGAATGGATGGATTGCTCTATGGATTAAATTCACTTTTAAAAATTACCTTTTTTTCCCACCACCTATATGAAAAACTTCAGTCCAAACACAGTTAATTCTGTGAAATACTGGTTGTTCACCTAAGACTGTACATAGCTCAAATGATAATACTGAACTGCTTTCCTGGTTCTTCCTCCACAGTGGATACAGAGAGTGCCTGTGATATGCTAATAGAGTTAAATAGCATCATGAATAATTCTCGGTGTCTGGGGAGCCTATAATATATTAATACTGCGTTTAATATTTTCCTCTGTACTACTTCTCTTATTCTTTGAAGTTACACATTTGTGAACAAAAAGCAACTTTATATTATCAATATCATTTCATAATTTTATGATTCTCACTGAATATATGGAAGACAATTTTGACAATGAAGAACATTAAGTAAGAAATATGTATTATTTTGAAACCTTTCCACACATGTAGTCATAATAAATGGAATTCTTGACCTAGTTTTCTTTGGATCTTTTTTTCTCTGTTTTGACTTTATTTGCACCTCTCAGAAATATCTCAGTGAGTTTCTTATTCAGGATATATTCAATCAGTGGGTTTCCAAGAAGTAGCTAATATTTAGTGCACAGGAGAACAAAAATATCTCTCTAATCTAGAGAAAAAATAATATATCAAACAACATTTTGTTATTGCATTTCTTTGTAATGAGTGGCATGCTAATATAAGGGCAAGATTGTCTTAAAGAGTAAATTCAACCCCTGTTGAAGTTGAATATTGTTTTTTTCTTTTAAAATTCTTATTGTCTCTTTGCAGATGGAATTAAGGTGATAGACCTTAAAAAAGGGCAATTTCCCCAGATTTCCTTAGTAGGTCCAAGGTAATCACATAGGACCTAAAAGTGGAAGAGACTGGCAGAAGAGGTAGAATGTAGATAGAAGAGTCAGGAGACATTCAAGTAAGAGAGTAACTTGATACTCCACTGCTAGCTTTAAAGATGGAGGAAGAGGCCTTAGACAAAGAATGCAAACGGCCTCGAAAAACTGGGGAAAACCCTCAGTGACAGCCAGCAAGGACACTCAAACCTCAGTCTTACAGACTCAAGTAGCTAAATTATGCCAACAAACTGAATAGGTGAGGAAACAGATTATTCCTCAGAGCCTCCAGAAATGACTAGAGCCCTGCCAACATTTTAATTTTAGTGTGGTGAGAACCATATATGATTTATGACCTATGGAACCACAAGATAATAATTTCTATTGCCAGGGCTGATCAGCAGCTCCTGAACGACGGATGAACAGATTACTCCAACAGTTTCACTGTTGGGGAGAGGGCTAAGGGACGGCCTGGCCGAAGTGGCCAGGCAGCCTCGATTGCCTGCCTTGTTAGGCCTTTATTGGAATTTTTATTATTAGAGACAATCAGTAGGGTGAGTAATCTTGGGAGGACACATGTGTTTACATTGTCCTCTAGGCAAGGGCATCCAGGGGTTAAGCATAAGGATTCCAGTAAACACCTGGGGGTCTGCACGTACACAGACTTGTTTGGAAAGGTCAAGAAATAATTAAGGGTGCTGCCTTCAACTCTCCCTAAGTCGGAATTCCGATAAACAGGGCAGACGGCCTTCCACACACTTCCCTTTTCTCAGAATGTCCTCCTTACAAACTTTCCAACCAAGTCTTGTGTGCTCCTCAACATTGTATTGGTTTTTTAAAAAAATTCTTGATGTCTGATAATAATGTTAAAACATGCCTGTTATAAAAAGCGAATCAATACAGTGCAAAGATTTTAAATAGCAAAGCTAATTATCTCACTTCCCTCTATTACATTATCAGATAAACAAAATCTAAAGGACTTTGTCTCTAGCTGACCTACTCAGTTAAAAATATTAAAGTGAGATTTTAAAGTAGGAGGGAAATGTTAACAGATAGAAATTTAATTCTATTCACAGAGATGAATAGAACTGTAATGCTTAATATCTGGGTAGATATAAAATGTTTTTTTTAATATTTAATCTAAAATAAAAGCTTGATTAGATGTCATCAAAATTTAAGACTTGTGCATCAAAACCCACCATCAAAAAAGTGAAAAGATAACCTATACAATGGGAAAAAATATTTATAAATATATTTGATAAGGGTCTAGTATCTATAATAATAAAAGCATAATATACAAATCGACTGAATGACCGAACAGCAAAACGACCATCCGGATGACCTTCCGGATGACCACACTATGACACCCACTGGTGCCAGGCCAGCCAAGGTGGGTACAATGTGATTAGTCAGGGGCCTGGCCATTGCCCCATGATCACCCTGCAGAGGGCGGCCCAGGCCACTGGCCGGCAGGGCGATCGATCAATCGGGGGGCTCCACAATCGCCCCAAAGAGGGAGGCCCAGGCTACCCAGCGGTGGTGCCGTGGAGGGTAGGTTGGCTTCCCTCTGCAGGCTGATCCATCACAGAGCCCCGCCTAGGTGGACAAGACTACCTCTTTGGGATGATTGATGGTGGAGCCCTGGGATCAATTGCCCCCTCAGAGGGAGGCCCTGCCCACCTGCCATAGTGCCACTGCCAGGTAACCTGGGCCTCCTTCTTTGGGGCAATCGATCCTGGGGTTCCACCATCAATCACCCCAAAGAGGTAGGCCCTGCCCACCCAGCCAGGGCTCCCTCGGAGGCGGCGATCAATCACAGAGCCCCAGCCAGGTGGGCAGGGCCTACCTCTTTGGGGCAATCCATCAAGGGGCCCCGGCCAGGTAGGCGGGGCTTATCTCTTTGGGGTGATTGATCATGGGGCTTCCGGACTGTGAGAGGGCACAGGTCGGACTGAGGCACCCTGTCGCCCTCTGAGTGCACGAATTTCGTGCACCAGGCCTCTAGTCTTATATAATAAGATTGTAATATGCAAATTGACCATCACACCCTCGCACAAGATGGCCATCCCCATGTGGTCACAAGATGGCCACCACAAGATGGCCGACAGCAGAGGGCAGTTGTGGGTGATCAGGCCAGCAGGGGAGGGCAGTTAGGGGTGACCAGGCTGGCAGGGGAAGGCAGCTGGGGGCAACTGGACCAGCAGAGGAGGGCAGTTGTGGGTGATCAGGCCAGCAGGGGAGGGCAGTTAGGGGTGACCGGGCCAGCAGGGGAGGGCAGTTGGGGGTGATCGGGCCGGCAGGGTAGCAGTTAGATGTCGCTCAAGCTGTCAGGGGAGTGGTTAGGGGGTAATCAGGCTGGCAGGCAGAAGCAGTTAGGGGCAATCAGGCAGGCAGGTGAGCGGTTGGGAGCCAGCGGTCCTGGATTGTGAGAGGTTGTCTGACTGCCGGTTTAGGCCTGATCCCACAGGGCAGTCAGACATCTCCCAAGGGGTCCCAGATTGGAGATGGTGCAGGCTGGGCTGAGGGACATCCCCCGCACCCCCGGTGCACAAATTTCATGCACCGGGCCTCTAATCTAGTATATATGAGGAAATCTTACAACTCAATAATATAAAGACAAAGAAACACATTTGAAGATGGGCAAGGAATTTTAATAGACTTTTCTACAAAGAACATATACATATGGCCTAGATGCACATGATGCTCAACATCATTAATCATTAGGAAAATGCAAATCAAAACCACAGTGAGATGCCACTTCACACACATTAGGGTGGCTATAGTAATTTTTTAAAAAAGGAAAAAAAATATGCAAATGTGGAGAATGAACTATCATTCATTGCTGCTTAGGATGCAAAATGATACAGCTACTACAGAAAACAGTTTGACAGTTCCTCAAAAAGTTTAAGTTGACCATAAAAAACAAATATTCCACTCCTCAGTATATATCCTAGAGAACTGAAAAGATATGCTCACAAAAAACTGTATATAGATATTCATAAGAGTGCTATTTATAATATGCAATAATTGGAAACACAAATGCCCATCAATTAGTACATAGATTTAAAAAATGTTTTATATCCATACAATAAAATATTATTTAGCCACAAACAGAAATAAAATCTAGAAAAATCTAAGAGTCCATTAAAATATAATGAATAAACAAGATATCTATAGAACTATTGATACAATGGATTCCTACTCAGAAAGAATAAACTTGAGACATGCTACAATGTTAATAAACTGGAAACATTATACAAGTTCAACAAACCAGACACAAAGGGCTAAATGTGGTATGATTCCATTTAAAATGTCCAGAATAGGCAAGTCTATAGAGACAGAAAGATTAGTGGTTTTCAGGGGGCAGTAGTTGATGAAACTATTTGGGAGATGAAACTGTTCTGGAATTAGATTGTGGCGATAGTTGCACAACAATGTAAACGCACTAAAAGCCACTGAATTGTATACTTTTTTGCTTAAAAAAAAAAGAATTCAGGAAATGTAAATACTGGTAAGCTTTCAGTGAGTTCCTCATCTATAAAATGGGCAATAATATCATCTAATGGATAAAAGTTATGTTAGATATTAACACTTAGCCAAAATAAGGATTTAATCAACCAAAACCAATCCCGCCCTGCCCCCTTCCCCTTACACACTAACGCAGGGACCTTCTAGTCCTTCACATTTCTTTGATCTTCTTCCTAAATCAACATCCACCAGCAAAAGCACACATCCTTCCAAGGAAACAAATGCTCTTAGGATTTCTCTAGGAAAATATGTCTCCTAGAAAAGCCATTAGCCATGGAATGGTGAAGGGAGGGGACACAGCACTCTCCATTTACTGTAAGAACATTGCAAGATGGCAGGGAGCCACATTTCTAATTTATTCTGTTTTGTCTTATTTGTGGCCAATTTTGAACTTTTTTTTTTTTTTTTTTTTTAAGGGAAGTCCCACTTACAACTCCCAGGCTGAGAAGGATTTTCAGGACATTTAGAAACAGATGTATTTAAACTTTGAGGCTTTTTAAATAGCCCATTATTTGCTTATATTTGAGAAAATCCATCATATTATAAAGTCTAGTATTAGTGCTCCATGAAAGTATAATGTTCTATTATTAAGAATAGTCAGAGAAGTTGGTGTTTATTTAATCCAACCACTAGAATAACATATTTGAAAAAGCAATCTCAAAGTACATTTTTACTGAGTGCCATGGAGATGCCCATTATGGTACTAAGAGCTTATGGATAATCAAAGAAATTATCATTTTTAGAAATCATTACAGGCACAGACGATATTACTAATCACATGCAAAAAAAAAAAAAAAAAGTGCTAACACAATACAGTGAGGACTGGCTGGACTATTCAAAACCACAACGAGCCCTTCTTTTTCCTTGTTCCGCCTATTCCTGACTGGAGCTTGAAGTTCACGTAGCATAGGATTCCAAATTAAATTATTATTGTTGGTCCTATTATATTTTAAAATTTTAGATGCTCTCTACTCACCCAATGTAACTGGAGCCAGTGATTTATATAAAGTTACAAAAAACGCATTTCAAGCATTTAGGTAATGCAGATGAAAGTAAATTGCTCATTTTAAAGCACATGAATAACTGATCTGATTATTTAATTATATAATCTCAAGGTAGTTATTTCTTATTCCATGTGCGATCTTGCTCTTGGAGGCCTTGGTGCCTGGAAGGCTGGGGGCGGTGCTCATCAGGAAGGAATGAAGGCGATGCTGCAAGGGAGGAGCCCAAGGCATTTCTCCTTTAGGAGGGAGGTCAAACCAGAAGAATATTTCAGACAGTTTGGTAACCTAGAGCCTTGGACCACTCCGGGAGCACCCCCTGCACGTCTGCAGAAAGCTCTGTGCAACTTCCTACCAACATCGCCAGGAAAAAGCACAACCGCTTCTGCTCTCGTCATATGGGACCCATTGGTAAGGAGAACCCATGGCCATTTGTTCATGATGCGTGACTCATTGGTGAACTTTACAGAAATAGTCTGAAAGGAAGAAGTTGGCCTTTCAGTTAATCAGCAGCCAATAAATTGGAGTAGAAATGGTTCCATGACTTAGTCACTACTGGATTCAACCTGGTTCCCAGTGATGGATGGGAGTGGAGATCTAGGCAGTGAGGAAATGGGAAATTTTCAGATGAAAAAGAAATAACTAATAACTACATCAACTCAGGGGCTTAAAAGAACTTCTATAGCATCACTTTTCCTTGATTAACTCCTATTTTAAATTCTTAATTTAATCCCCGATAGGTGGTCCCAGTAGAGAGTCCTTGCCCACTGAGGCAGGACCCTTTCTGAGCAATGAAAGGAGAGTCTTCCAATAGGAATGTGATAGTATATTTTGGAGATGATGAAGGAAAGAGACAGATTTTACTATGAAAGTAATAAATTCCCATATTGTTTAGCCCCATTACTTCACAGTTTAGGAGTCAATGTTTGTTCAGTCTTCTGAGTTCATAGGTTGAGAGTAAATAGAAATAATTAGCATTAAATGTCAAGTTTTGCAGTCCTCACCTTGACGAGTATACTTACAGAAACAGTCCTAAGCACATCTCTGAAGGGCCATTAACCAAACTGACCAAAGAGGATAATTCTATCTGAAATCACTATAATTCAGCAATCACAGCATCATCTTGGTGTTTTAAAGGACCATGGGGTAGCACTAGAGCACGCTGTATTACATACAATTGCATAGTTCTTCCTTCCTCACCGAAGATGGGAGGAATTCACTGGCCTGTATTAAGCCAGCTTCTGATTTGATAAAATGGGGATAATAATAGCATTCTTTCAAAGTTGCTATGAGGATTAAGAATACTAATACATAAAATTCATATCAAAGTACTAGCACTTATTAGAGTTACAATAAACTGTAGCTACTATAATGATAACGTAAAAAGACACTACATTCCAGCTGTCTTTCTTCTATCATCTTACATCTCGTTCTAAATGTGTAGGCTCTATACAATATTTCAGTTTATATTATTGCTTTGTATTTAATTTTTTACCTCTCTGAACATCTGAAGAATAATTGGGCTCTATTGATTCTTTTTCCCCTCAGCTTCACTTCCCAATGCTATATAACTCTCCCTGATTCCATGATCCACATCCAATGGCCAACCCTACCCAATTCCTACATCTAGTTTAGAATTGGGCAGTTAGGATATATCAGTGAAGAGTTTATGGATGAACTAGACTACACCTTTAAGTACAGGCACAGTTGAAATTAAAAAGGACCATAGGCTTGTTTTTCAGAATCCCATAGAGACCACCAATTCTATTTTGCATCTGCTGTTACAATGCCATTCTTTCTTACTTTAACATTTTGACACAGCATTTCAGTGTTCTAAGAATAGATGATGTCATTGTCAGAGATAAAAGGAGTTGACAATTTTTATTGATAACTGGCTGGATTGATTATTTCTTGATGAAATGACAGCACCTTAATTTTATTGTCAGGTTCAGAGACTCCTGTGCTGGTAAAATCATGAGTAGAGTTCTTTTCAAATTGTGATTTGTGAAGATCAGAGTTCTGAGAAGCTATCCCAGGACTCCTCCCTGTGATTCTGAAAGGTGAGGCCAAGTCTGGATGCACGCTGCTTGGCTGTAACCTGAGCATTCCACTTCTCTTGCTTCATACTCAGTCCTAGATAAGATTTTTATTTACAAAATAAAAAATAATTGCAGTTTGAAAACAAAACAAATACAAAAACCTTGGAAACTATTTCACATATGAGGAACCACATTCTAGTCCATTAGCATGCCCCATATTATACTTTTAAAAAGTCATTAACCATTTGAGTATTTAGCTCAGCAAATACTTAGTAACTGTCTACTCAGTGTGTGGTAAGATCCTCAGACCTGAGGATGATACAAGGGGACAGTTCCTGCTCCTGAAGAGAGGACCATGCAGGATAGCAGTGACTGCTGGCTGTATGCTCAATAGTACTCCCTTCCTTCTTCCTTTCTAGCAGAAGCACAATGTAAAGGCAAGAGTCAATGTGACCGGTTAAAAGATAACCGGAAATAAGCCAGTCAAAGAAAGACAAGTATCACATGATCTTGCTCATATATGGAATCTAGTGAACAAAGTAAAATAATGCACAAACTAGATCCAGAGACATAGAAGCATGGAACAGACTGATGAATCTCAGAGGGAAGAGGAGAGGGGGCAGGAAGAGATTAACCAAAGAATGTATATGTATATATGCATAACCCACGGACACAGACTATAGTGCAGTGAAGGCCTGGGGGGGACAAGGGCAGGGTGGAGAGGGTTAATGGGGAAGAAAAGGGGACATCTATAATACTTTCAACAATAAAGATAAATTTTTTAAAAAAATGAAAATTTAAAAAAAAAAAAAGATACCATTTCCCAGTCATTAGGGGTAGCCAATGAAAAGTAAGGTAAAACGTTGGGTGAAACTTCTAGGAAAATGCCTTAGAAGGGGAATAGGCAGAAAATGCACCCTAAAACTATTCAGTCTCCTTGTTCTTGCTGTTTTATATGCACATCTGATTGCTGGAATTATTCTGGATATGTGGCCACCGTAGGGATGGAACCATGTTCTAACTACACCATTTCAGAAAAACAGAAGGTTCCTAGGAACCTGATGATCTTAAAATGGCCACTCCAGACCAGGATTGCTCACTTCTGGATTCCCTCTACCTAAGGTAAAAATAAACCTCCATCTCATTTAATCCTCTGTTAATATTATTTTTTAAAATATTAGGCCAAACCTAGTCCTAATGAATACAGACAGGTAAGGAGCAAATTTAGGAGGATTAAAAATTAGGGTGGTGATAGAATTTGTTAGGGAAGTATGAGGCTCAACGAAACCCAGGCACTTGGGTTTGGAAAAGGCTTCTCAGATGTGATGACTAAACTGAACCTTGTAAAATGAGTTGGAGTTAACCAAGGAAAGAGTATAGGGATGAGGTATCAGATGTGGAGCAGTGAGTGCGGAAGCCTATGGGGGTGGTTATAGAGAGATGACCCAGTATATTCTGGGAATTTAAAGTATTTTAGTGAAGGTGGAGCAAAGAGTGCATAGGTGGAAGAGTGGTAAGACATGAGATGGGATCATAATGTATCTTGTTTGGCTGAAAAGGAAGGCCACTACAGGATTTTAGAGCAGGGGAGTACCATGATAATATTTGGATTTAGACATCATTCTAAGTTGAAGAGATGGAAAACCAATTAGGAGGCTGTTACAATCATACTGACACAAGGTAGAGCAAAAAGAAATGTAAGAAGGGAAATTTTGGGAATGTAGCTATTGATCAGATTAGATGGAGAAGAGGAGTCTGTGAGGAAGAGGGAAGAATCCAGGTTGATGTCTGGGCCCCTTGGTGGATAATTTCATTTGCTGGTATATATTTGCTGATATAAAGAAACCAGGAAGAGGAGCAGGCTTGCTGCCTTCAAAGGTCGCCAAAAGTTGACTTAGATCTGCATATGGGACCACTTGTAAATGCCAATCATGAAAGGTAAGCCTTCTGAGCCTGCTAGCTCATTCTTCCAATGATTTAGCTTATTTCCTCTTATTTCATCCCATTTTGCAGTGTCTATCCACTTATCTTCATATGGTATAGAGCATAATGGATGATTTTCTAAATCTAAATATGTTTCATCCTTTAACATAAAGCATATGTCCAAATTTGTCCAGAATGAAAGGCATATGATACAATTGAGGAAAACACATTTTTCAATAACAATATGCTCATCCTTGACCCTAACCTTTTTTCTATCTTCTAGGTGGAGATCAGAAAACCCAAAGAAGACTTTGTATAGCAGGGACACATTAGTCTAATTGTCCAAACCTCATACCACATCTTCTGCTTAATATTTACTCACTTTCTCTGGAACATACATTCTTCTATATTTGAGTGCTTGTTAGGGAGACTTAGCTTAACCCTAGTGATTGTAATGAGATCAGATTTAAAAAGAAACTTCTTGTGGAGTCTGTATTGCTAAGGCAGAACCAGACAAGATTACTTTGTATGGGCACAAAATGAATAATAAGGATGGTCAATAACTAATAGTTGGTAAGCCAAAGAACTAGTATATCTACATTTAAGGAAAGCAGATAATCAAGCAAATAAAGAGGAATCTTCATATATTTTGCCTTTTTGCTAATTTCTTCAACAACTATGTGTTAAGCACCTATTCTATTCTCATAAAACTGAGACAGTAGCAACTCAAACAGACAAACACATGGATAAATATGTAAGTACAAATTAGAACAAGTTCTCTGAAAGAAATGTCAAGTGTAATGAAATACTGTAAGAGAGGGGCCTGATTTAGATTGAGGAGGGGCCATGTAACCACGAGGGTTTCGCTGCAAACAGCACAATCTATGTTAGGCAGCTGAAACTGAAAGGTATTCATTCCAGAGTATTAAGTGGCTTTCAGAATGAGTGGAAAAGCCACAGGTCCTAGAATAAACTGCCACGAGCCATTCCTCAAGCCACCATACCACAGAACTGGACCACAGGAGGAGCCATTCCTGCTGCCAGAATAACAGAGCTGCTACTCTTGCTGCTGACCCCAGAGCCACATCCTCTCTACTAAGATCTGCACCTTTGAGATGAAGGCCTCTCACTTTGCTTTTCTCTCCAGCCAACTCAGTTCTGAAGCCTTTCACCAGAGCTTCTACTTGGTAAACACAAATCACATCCAGAACTCGGACAGCAAGGGGTTGTGGGTAATACAATTTTGCACTTCTCAGTTCCTCAGTTCAGGAGGCCACACCAAAGAAGGTTGGAAGAGGCAATGAACTAGGGAACCACAGTATCTGCCACAGGTATAAGGGAAGGCCTTCCTGAGGAAAGGAGTGAGACTTGAGGGAAGAGTGCTTGGCCAGCTGAAGAGAAGGAAGAAAAAAATCACAGATAGAGAGATCAGCATTCATGCAGGCCAAGAGGTAGGACATACTTGACCCAGCTGGACCTTAAATGAAGCCAGTGAGTCCTGGCCTGGTGGCTCAGTTGGTTGGAACATCCTCCCATGCACCAAAGGGTTGCAGGTTCTAGTCCCCATCAGGGCACATATCCAGGTTGCAAGTTCCTGGGCTCTAGGTCAGGGTGCTTATAGGAGGCAACCAATCAATGTTTCTCTGTGGTATGTATGTTTCTCTCTCTCTTTCTCCCTTCCTCTCTCTCTAAAAAATGTCCGCAGGTGAGGATTAAAAAAAAGAAGAGCCAATGAGTCTGGAGATCAGTGAGTGAGGGATGTGGTGTTAAGAGGAAGTCATGGAGGCTGACCCAGGCCAGGTCATGCAGGACCTCACAGGCCATGCTATTTTAGTAATGTAAAATATAAATTTAACAATTTTCATTTTCTCCTAAGTCACATTGAAAGCTATTTAAAGGTTTTAGCTGAGGATTACTGTGGTTATGTTATATTTTTAAAGCTAACTGGCAGCTGTGTGTAGAGTAGGTTCTACAGGGGGTCAAGATTAAAGATGAGAGGGCTGTTGGGGGGCTTCTGCTGTAAACCCGGGAATGGTGATGGTGGAGACAGAAGGAAGTGAAATGATTCAAAGCCTCACCTCCAAGAGGAGAGAATCAACAGGACTTGGAGGAAATAAGGGAGGAATCATGCAATGTGCTAGGACAGTGATTGGCAAACTGCGGCTCGCGAGCCACATGCGGCTCTTTGGCCCCTTGAGTGTGGCTCTTCCACAGAATACCACGTGTGGGTGTGCACATACAGTGCGATTGAAATTTCGTGGCCCACGCGCAGAAGTCGGTATTTTGTGGAAGAGCCACATTCAAGGGGCCAAAGAGCCGCATGTGGCTCGCGAGCCGCAGTTTGCCAAACACTGTGCTAGGATTTACTAGACATAAAACTGAAGAGTTACTGCTACACAATAGAAAAGCATTCCTCTCTCCCCAAAATGGTAATTTTTATATCAGCATTCCTAAAAAAGAATGAAAGTATAAACACAACTCATTCATTCATTACTTGGCTAGATTCTCAGTGTATGCCATTCGTTTATCAGTTGTTATCAACTCTGTATGGTCTTTCCTTTAGTTCACCCTTTGTGGCGGTGTTGTTTTCTATATGTGTGTGTTTACTACAAACAAAAGTTAATAACTATATTCTACGTAATAACCTTTGCACTCAGAACTACTCTAGGCCTCCAGTTTTATGATTCTATGCAGGTGCTAAAAAAAGAAGGGGGAAATGATAGAAAGAATGAAAACAGCTTGGGTAAGTGTGAAAGATGGAGGAAAGACTTCAGGTCGTAGAGAAAACAGCGAACTGGGGAAATCAACAGAAAACAGATGAGAAAGATCACCTAGAGCAGCGGTTCTCAACCTGTGGGTCGCGACCCCTCTGGGGGTCGAATGACCCTTTCACAGGGGTCGCTTAAGACCATCGGAAAACACATATAAAATTACATATTGTTTTTGTGATTAATCATTATGCTTTCATTATGTTCAATTTGTAACAATGAAAATACATCCTGCATATCAGATATTTACATTACGATTCATAACAGTAGCAGAATTACAGTTATGAAGTAGCAATGAAAATAAATTTTATGGTTGGGGGGTCACCACAACATGAGGAACTGTATTAAAGGGTCTGGGCATTAGGAAAGTTGAGAACCACTGACCTAGAGTGTTCAAGAGGTGGGGCTCAGTTTTGAAAAGGGGATCAAGGCCAAATTTAAATGAGTACATTTCATGCACCAATGCCTATTCAAGACCCTGCGTGTGCGTTTCCTATGCCTGAGCACCTCTGTGTGAGGAAGTGGTGTAGGCCATTTTAGTGCAATGTGAGCAAGGAAACAGGGAATTGGAGATCATACCACACAAGGTGCCACCTCTAAGGTGAGGAAGGAGAGGAGGCTAATATTAAAATGCAGAAAATGTAGGCAAGAGATGAGAAAACAGAAGCAATACAAAGGCGATAATGGACTAGGAGGAAAGTAAAAATCTGACAATTTCCAAATGTATCTCTTCTACCCCTTCACTGATTATTCTTTACTTAAAATCCTATGATTTGGCTGCTTCTCTGCATTCTTCTGAAACTAGTTTCTACTCTGGTGACCTCTTAATTTCTTAATAGAAAAGCTTTTTTTCTAATTATTTTCTGTCTTTTCCATTTTAAAATGTAATTATATAGATGTATCTCTTTTTCCCCTAAATTTAAATACTTCACTATTTTAATGATTATGAAAGTAATACATAGTATTTATGAAAAAAAATCAAATAATACAAAGAGGAAATAAAAATCACTCCAAAGTTCACAGTTCAGGTTAAACAAACAAACACTGAAAACTATGAGATGAACGTGCTTCCCAATGTTTTTTCCTCTCATGGATATGCACTCACACATAGAGAAGTATATGCAGTTTTATGTAAATGCACAGTACATTCTGTTTTTTCTAACCTGCTTTTTTTCACTCAATTATGTCAATACAGATTTACATCATTGACTTTAATGATAGTGTGGCTTTCACTTCCTTCTCTTGATAAACATTTTGTTTACTTCTTTTTTACTAAAATGTTTTGGAACATAAAGGGGGAAATCTGAATTCTTTGAAGCTACCAGAATACTGATGTCAAAACCAGGAGAGCACACCAAAGTAAAATCACACCCTCCTCATTTATGAGTGTTGATGTACTTGCATGATTATTTTCTTGGTTTTATCCATACTAGTTGGATCAATGTACTAAAAAGATGTGTTTTACATTTCAATAAATATTATAAATGCTGTTAGAAAAGTTGCTCAAACGCGTATTTCAACTGAAATGTTTACCACAATCTTATAAATACAATTTTGCCATGTGTTTCACTCTTCAAAATACTCGTTGCTATTTTTCATTTCTTTGAAGACTGACTGATAAAGTGGAATATCCTTTCAAGTGTTCACTGGTCATTTTTATTTTTCCCATCTAAAACGTCTTTCAACTCCATTGCCCCTTTTCCTATCATGATATGTATATTTTAAAATTTAATTTTACTCTATTAAAATGTGTGAAATTAGCACTTCATCTGTTATATATGATGCAAATGTTATTCCTAGTTCTTCCTAGTTCTTGACATTATCATCATCAAACTCATTTATTGTATTTCTGCAGGTCAAAAGTTCTCTGTTCTTATTTAGTCACAATCTATTCATCATTTCCTTTATGTTTTTCTTTTCTCTCTCTCTCTCTCTCTCTCTCTCTCTCTCTCTCTCTCTCTTTCTCGTGTGTGTGTGCGTGTGTGTGTGTGTGTGTGTGCAATATGCTTGGAAACTTAGAAGGAACTTCCTCAACTAGATACTACATAAATTTTTATTTACACCTCATTCTGATAACTTAAGGATTTAATTTCCTATAAATATTAGGTCAATCTAAAATTTGTTTTGGATATTTTATTTTTCTAAACAGCTACTCAGTTATCATATCATCATTGTTGTTGTTGTTTTTTGGGAAAAAAAAAAAAAAAAGTCCTCCCCCTGCACCTGACTTTAGATGTCATATTTATCACACTAAATTCTCATGGATGTGGGTTTATTTCATGGATCACTGGTCTTTTCCACTAATGCCAGTCTCTTCTTATACCATACAGTTATTTTTACAACTGCTGTTTTGTAATATATTTTTACTATATGAAAGCATATATCCTATTACTTCTCTTTTTTCACAGAATTCCCTGGTTATTTTTTACTTTTATACTTCCAATTAAAATTTAGAACCATTTTTTTTATCAAATTAAGAAAAAAATCCTGTTGATGTTTCAATTGGGATTTAATACATATATACATTATTTTAGGGAAAATGACATTTAAAAATATTTAGTGTTAAATGTAAGGCGAAGAATTGTCTTTTCATTTATATAAGTCTTCTGTCATGGTCCTTGGTAGTTTTTGAGTTTTCCTCATAGTCTTACAAATTTCTTTTTAAATTTATTATTATCAAGATAATTTAATATTTTGGTTTTTCAATATTATAAATTATATCCTTATCTGTATTATATTTTCTAATTTTTTATTATCCTATATAATAAAAGGCTAATATGCAAATTGACCAAACAGCAGAATGACCAGCAGAACGACCAGTAACTATGACATGCACTGACCATCAGGGGGCAGATGCTTAATGCAGGAGCTGTCCCCAGCCTGCAAGCCCCAGGCCAGCCAAGGCAGGTGCCAGCAGGGGCCCCCCAATCACCCTGCCGGTTGCACCACAGATAGGCCCTGATCACCGGCAAGGCCTAGGGACCCTACCTGTGCACAAAATTCATGCACCGGGCCTCTAGTTTATAAAGAAAGCTATATTTTTGTATGTTAATTTTTTCATTGGCCACCTTTATAAAATCTTATTTTACTTCATAGTTTTCGATGTTTTCCTGAAAACTCCACACAGATGATATTATCCACAAAAATTATAATTTTGCTCGGCTGGTGTGCCTCTGTGGTTGAACATCAACCTATGAACCAGGACGTTATGGTTTGATTCCCAGACAGGGCACATGCCCAGGTTATGGGCTGGGTCCCCAGTGGGGGACATGCAGGAGGTAGCCAATCAATTGTTCTTTCTCATCATTGATTTTTCTATCTTTCTCTCCTTCTCCCTTCATCTCTGAAATCAATAAAAAATATATTTTTTAAAAAATAGTAATTTTTATCTCTTTAATTTTTAATATCAAGTATTGTATTTTGTTCTATTATCTAATTGCTCTGACTAGCATGACAATGATGCTTTTTATTTTAATGGAACTTTTCTAGCACAGAAATTTAAAACTAACAATGAGGGAAAACTAATAATAGGTGTGCAGAGAAAAAAGGTCTCATATTTATTAGATTGTTCATTACACAGTGTTATTTCATATAGTATCTCAGAGCTTTTATTGTTTTTTTACATTTTATGAACTTTTAAGGACAATTTTAATGGAGAAATTTCTAAGTTTATTTTACCATTTCCCAGAGTTAACCTTCTGAAATACAGTTAAGCCCAACACAGATTTTTAGTTTTATGTAAAGAATATATACCGTGTGTGTGTGTGTGTGTGTGTGTGTGTGTGTGTGTTACAATCAATATAATCCTTTCTAAAAAATCAGAAATGAACAGTGAGTTTATAGATTTCTTGGGAAATCTATAGGGACAATTATGTTTCCTCTTTTGCTCATTATAATAACAGTCATTTAAAGCAACAGATGTCTAATAATGAGTTGCTTAGCATTTTTAAATTAGTCTTAGTTGATCATGAATTTATAAGACTTTCCATGTTTTCCTGGATTCTAATTGCTAACATTTTATTTAGGATGCTTACTTGAATATTTATTAGTGGTGCTGGACTATTTTTGACCCTTTTTTGTTCTCATTGAAACATTGTTTTTTAGCTTTGCTGACTTCATTTAAAACACATAAAGATTGGTTTCTTTCTTTATGCTCTGGCACAGTTAAAGTCATGTAGAAATTATCTGTTGCTTGGAGCTGTGAAAGAAATTCAAGGACAGAAGTTAGATGGTTATTACTATACTAGAGACCCGGTGCACAAAATTCATGCACTTTGGGGGAGTCCCCTCAGCCCAGCCTGCACCCTCTCATAGTCCAGGAGCCCTCGTGCGATGTCTGTCAGACATCATGTAAGCCAGCAGTCAGACATCATGTAAGCCAGCAGTCAGACATCATTAGTGCTGCCGTGGAGGCAGGAGAGGCTCCTGCCACCACCACTGTGCTTGCCAGCTGTGAGACCCGCTTCTGGCTGAGCGCCACGGCCCCTGTGGGAGTGTACTCACCACCAGGGGGCAGCTCCTGTGTTGAGTGGTGATCAGTGCATGTCACAGCGACTGGTCATTCTGCCATTCAGTTGATTTACATATTAGCCTTTTATTATATAGGATAACACTTTTTCTCCTTGAGTCAAGTTTCACATTTTCCTAGAAATTTGTATTCTTAGGTTAACTTTTCTCACTTACATGTTGTATAAAGTGTATTGTTTTCATTTTTTAATATCTATTATGTTATAACTTTGTTTTACTTATTTTTGGTTAGCTCATGATTTATGTATTTACTGGCATTTCCAACAAACTACTTTCAGATTTATCATTTCATCCACTTTAACCTTTCTTTTTTGGTACTGGATTCTTATAGTGCGTTTCTTATATCAATTTTAGTGATCATTTTCTATATTTGAGTAGAGTAGTTGGTTTATTTGTTCTTATTTAGTAATAAAAAATTTTAAGGCTATGATTTTCCTATATGTATTTTTGATTCATTATACGTAGTATATAGGTTGTTAACAATATTTTTCTCTTTTTATCCTTTTTTTTTTACCTAAGAATTCTTTAGAAAGTACTTTTAAAATTTCCAAGAGTGGTGTTATTTATTTTAATTTTCAATTTTATTTCTAATTTTATTGTACTATATACTAAAAAATCTTGTCTCTACTATTTTACATGTTAGAATTTGTTAACTTTTTTTATTTCTAATACATAGATAACTTATATAGATGTTTCATGAGCCTTTGGGAAAAAATATATTCTTTTATGAAGTGATATAGAGTTAAATATCTATATTAATCATAACCTCATCTTCTTTATATTTTCATTTATTTTTTCTTGGTCTATGAAAAATTGTGATGTGTTTTAAACTTCTTCCTTTGATGTGTATCTCTTTATTCTTCATTATATTTTATATTGTCATTTATTTTTTATTTTATATCCCTCAATTAGATTTTATTCCATTATTTTCTCTCTTGATAAATGGCAAGATCACAAACCTAGTTACTCAAACCAAAACTCGGTGGTTTCCTCATCCAGTCCAACAATAAGTCTTGTTAACTACATCCACACAATTTTCAAATCTATCCACCTCCCACTCTTTCCACAAATACGGACCTAGTCCAAGCCAGTTATATCTTGCCTGAATTACTGAAATCAATTCAGAAGTCATCTCATTCCATTCTTTATTCTTACATAAAAGTCAGAATAAACTCCCCTGTTCTGCTGCTTAAAATCTCCAAATCTCCCAATAGCTTTCCATTCCAACCTCACTTGAAATAAATCTATACTTTTAACTCTGCTTTCAGAGTATATGACTGGTCTTGCTCCTTCCCTTTCCTTGAGCCACTGGCTTTCTCTCTCATCCTCTTACAAGATAAGCTTATTCACATAATAGAGTGTATCTGTGCTAGTCATTCCCAACTTTCCAAAATGACTTTCTTCCTGTTTTGTGCATGGAGGTTTCCTTTGTGTTATTCAGATCTTAACTGAAATAGCAATGTCCCAAAAAATCTTTGATCTGATAGACACTTATTATATCACCCTATTTTACTTCTCTCTATAGTGGTTATTTTATTAATATCTTTCTGCATCCATTAGAAGCTTTTTGAGAGCTGAAATATTGGCTCTTTTAAAATTGCCCAGACAGAGAACCAAGATGGCGGCATAGGTTAACGCAGGAGTTTGCTGCTTTGAACAACTACTTCAAAAGTGAAACTAAAAGACGGAACGGACATCACCCAGAACCACTGGAACGCTGGCTGAGTGGAAGTCCTACAACTAGGAGGAAAGAGAAACGCATACGGACACTCAGAGGAGGCGCAGTGCTGAAGTCAAATTCTGAGGTGCGGAGTGCGCGGAGCGGGCTGGCGGCGGAGGGTGCGGTTGGCGTTTTCAATCGGGAGGGAGTCGCAGACTCTGAGCTCCAGATGCAGGCGAGTCTTTAGGGACCCAGACTCAAACAGGAGAAGCGGGACTGCCTGGCTTCGGTCAGAGCGAGTGCGGCTTTCTCTCCGAGCTTTGCAGCGGGTGCTGGGACTCAGAGAGGCAGAGCCCCTGGGGACAGGACTGAGAGCCGCCATAACTGCTCTCTTCGGCCCACCCTGTTGATCCTGTGTGACCTGCCCCGACCAAGCCCTGCACAGAGGCATTTGCCAGATAGCCTCAGGCAAATGCCAGATTAGCACCTCCCTAGAGGACAGAAGTTCTCTCACTGCTGACACAGCTGATTCTCATAGCCACTTGGCCTGGAGGTCAAACCCTCCCTGGAATTAGCTACAACAATCAAGATTTAACTATAAGACCATGAACAAAGACCACTAGGGGGTGCACCAAGGAAGCATAACAAAATGCGGAGACAAAGAAACAGGACAAAATTGTCAATGGAAGATATAGAGTTCAGAACCACACTTTTAAGGTCTCTCAAGAACTGTTTAGAAGCTGCCGATAAACTTAATGAGATCTACAAGAAAACTAATGAGACCCTCGATGTTATATTGGGGAACCAACTAGAAATTAAGCATACACTGACTGAAATAAAGAATATTATACGGACTCCCAACAGCAGAACAGAGGAGCGCAAGAATCAAGTCAATGATTTGAAATGCGAGGAAGCAAAAAACACCCAACCGGAAAAGCAAAATGAAAAAAGAATCCAAAAATGCGAGGATAGTGTAAGGAGCCTCTGGGACAGCTTCAGGCGTACCAACATCAGAATTATAGGGGTGCCAGAAGATGAGAGAGAGCAAGATATTGAAAACCTATTTGAAGAAATAATGACAGAAAACTTCCCTCACCTGGTGAAAGAAATGGACTTACAGGTCCAAGAAGCACGGAGAACCCCAAACAAAAGGAATCCAAAGAGGACCACACCAAGACACATCATAACTAAAATGCCAAGAGCAAAAGATAAAGAGAGAATCTTAAAAACAGCAAGAGAAAGAAACTCAGTTACCTACAAGGGAATACCCATACGACTGTCAGCTGATTTCTCAACAGAAACTTTGCAGGCCAGAAGGGAGTGGCAAGAAATATTCAAAGTGATGAATACCAAGAACCTACAACCAAGATTACTTTATCCAGCAAAGCTATCATTCAGAATTGAAGGTCAGATAAAGAGTTTCACAGATAAGGAAAAGCTAAAGGAGTTCATCACCACCAAACCAGGATTATATGAAATGCTGAAAGGTATCCTTTAAGAAGAGGAAGAGGAAGAAAAAGGTAAAGATACAAATTATGAACAACAAATATGCATCTATCAACAAGTGAATCTAAGAATCAAGTGAATAAATAATCCGATGAACAGAATGAACTGGTGATTATAATAGAATCAGGGACATAGAAAGGGAATGGACTGACTATTCTTGCGGGGGAAAGGGGTGTGGGAGATGCGGGAAGAGACTGGACAAAAATCGTGCACCTATGGATGAGGACAGTGGGTGGGGAGTGAGGGCAGAGGGTGGGGCGGGAACTGGGAGAAGGGGAGTTATGGGGGGAAAAAAGAGGAACAAATGTAATAATCTGAACAATAAAGATTTAATTAAAAAATAAAATAAAATAAAATAAAATTGCCCAGTAACAGAAAAGTGCTAAATTTGTGGAATGGATAAAAAAATAAATTTAGTGCAAAAAATAAATGACAATTACATTTTTATTTTGGAGTTTAATAATAATCAATAAAGGTAACTCTCCATTTTAATGCTTTTTGCCTTGAATTCAAGTTTGTTTGATTTTATCATAAGGACATCAGCTTCTGCACAGAATAGAATAAAAGTAATGGGGATTTATCTCCCACATTATGCAATTAGAAAGCCATTTAAATATATGAACCAATAGTTTTCAAACATTGAACAACGGACAACACAAGACAATGATTTGTAAGAGAAAAAGGGAAACAAGTAAATTTGACCTGTAAGTACTCCAGCTCAGAGCAAGTTTCTGGACAGTAACAAAAAGATGACCCAGTGCCCAGCTGTCTTGCTGAGTTAAAGCAAAAGAGTTTGAAGTTCAGGAAAGTCAAGATAAATAGAATTTGCAGGGAGAAAAGACATGCACAAATTTTAAACACGCTTGGGAAATTTGTAGGCATAAGGTTATATTTACAAGAGTTCCCCTCCCTGTTATCAGTAAACTTAGCCGAAAGAACTAAAATCAAAATAATGATTAAAAAAACAACAACAACAAAAACTATCTATACTGACCTTTAGAAAGACCTTAACCTTGTACTACAAATCCAATGATTATCAACACACAAGTTCAATCTAATTTATATAGCACACTAGTTTCTCAACACAATGCAGCAAAGAGAGAGTCTTGGAGATCTGCTGAAGGGTCCCCTCAAGTTTTTGTTTTGGCTCATTGTTGATTTGCCCCTGTGTATAAGGAAAGAGCCCAAGGCTTATGAATGAACCACTGGGAAATAATAAGCAGAACAATCCCCAGAGATCACACAGGGTTAAGCTTAGTTGTGGTCCAACGAGCCAGAGTGGAAGCACCTCCTAATACACAGAGAATTTGTCAGTTCATGAGAGCATTGTCTAAATGGTGAGGCCAAATTAGCCTTAGGCCTGTCCAGGACCTACAAAATTTCAAAGGATAAACTTGTTCTCAAGTAACTTACTGAGTCCCAAAGAGCCCCAAAATATTTAAAGGAATGCAAGAAAGTTTTTAATGATGTTAAAAATAAGCTTGAGCACAGAAAATTGAAAGGAAACAATATCCAGCATCCAATAAAAACTTAACAGGCATGGAAAGAGGCAAAAACATGTGCCCCATAATCGGGAGAGGGGAAAAAAATAGAAACAAACCCAAAATGACACAAATGATAAAATTAAATAAGAGCATAAAGCAGATATTTTTAAAATTTTTCATATGTTCAAGAAGGTAGAGAAAAGCATGAACATGATTAAGTGGAGGATAAAAAAGACCCAATTAAAAACTGTAAAGATGAAAATACAGATTAGAGATTAGACACTGCAGAAGGAAAATTGGGGAACTTGAAGACTCAGTAATAGAAAATACCAAAATGAAGCAGAGAAAAAAGACTCAACAAAAATGAGTGCCTCAGTGATCTGTAGGTCAATATTATACAGCCTAGCATATGTGTATTTTTAGTCCTGGGAATAAAATAAAAATATTTGGTAAAATAATAGCCCAATTTTTGAAATTTGATGAAAACTGCAAACCTATGATTCAAGAATCTCAATGAACAAACAGAAGAAATGTGAAAAACATGACATTAGGCACATCATAAGCTTCTTATTTGTTTGTTTCTGCAATGTCTTTCTTTCCTTTAATTGCTAATGACATTTGTTGCACTGTGTTGAGAAACTAGAGTGCTATATAAATTAGATTAAACTTTTGTTTTCATAATCATTGGATTTGTAATATGAGGTCAAGGCCTTTCTAAAGGTCAGGATAGAATGTTTCTGTTGCTGTTGATTTTTTTATCTTTATTTTTATTTTCGTTCTTTTGGCTAACTTTACTGATAACAGGGAGGAGAACTCTTGTAAATATGACCTTATGCCTACAAATTTCCTACATGTGTTTGAAAGAATAAATATTTTGGAGAGAATTTGGCAATAGTAAATAAAGAAAAAGAATGAGACCATGTTCCCCTATTATGTGACTAAATAAAGAAGAAAATAAGAAAGTTAAGCACAAAAGCTATCCTATATAATAAAACCCTAATATGCAAATTGACCAAATGGCAGAACGACTAGTGGAATGACCAGACACTATGACATGCACTGACCACCAGGGGGCAGACGCTCAATGCAGGGGCTGCCCCTGGTGGTCAGTGCAATCCCACAGGGGGAGTGCCGCTCAGCCAGAAGCCAGGTTCACGGCTGACGAGCACAGCAATGGTGGCGGAAGCCTCTACCACCTTTGCTGCAGGCAGGCAGTAAGGAGTGAGGGGTCCCAGACTACAAGAGCCCCAGACTGTGAGAGGGATGTCTAACTGCCAGCTTAGGCCCAATCCCCAGGGGGACCGGGCCTACGCTAGCAAGTGGACATCTCCTGAGGGATCCCAGACTGCAAGAGGGTGTAGGCTGGGCTGAGGGACCTCCCCACCAGTGCACAAATTTCTGCACTGGACCTCTAGTTTTTTAATAATAGATATTACTATTATCTCTGTCTTTTTAAAAAGTACATTTTATTGATTTCAGGGAAAGGAAGGGAGAGATAGAAACAATGATGAGAGGAAACCATAAATTGTCTGCCTCCTGCATGCTCCCCATTGGGGATCGACCCTGCAACCCAGGTATATGCCCTGTCTGGGAATTGAACCGTGACCTCCTGCTTCACACCAGCTGGGCACAAGAGTTATTTTTAAATGAATGGGTTCAAATTTTCTGTTAGTGAGTTTGAGATGAAAATAAGATATAGAAATAGAAATTTCCTGCCATACACCTGAAAAAATGGACTTACATTCAAGCTCCAGGGTTGGCTTCAATGAGACATTGGATAAACAGAAAACAGGATGGAGTAGGAAATTTTGAGAAAGAATTACAGAGGAGGGAGAGGAACTGGACACAGCAGAGGAGATAGAAATACAACTGATGGAATGTTGCACAATACTGTTTCTTTTGAAGTATTTTTATTGATTAAATTGAGAAATTATTTATCTCAATTATAGATCTTTGCTGCTATCACTCATATTTCTTCAATTTTCTACTTTGTATGTGCTTTATCTTTCTATTATCAAGACAAGATATTAATAGGTGACAATTACAAATGGGTCTCCCTATCAGAGCTACTTAAGAATTGTGTAATATAAAACCTCCATCATCGGGTCAAGGTTGACAAACCATTGTCATAGAAAATGTTCTTTTATTACAGACAAATTTATGCTCAGCATTTAGTGCAGGAGTCTCAGTCCTGAATTAAAAAGCATTTTCATGCCATTTATCACTTGATGACTAGATACCTGTCATGCTGTTAATTCTCCACTGGTGGCAGCAGTTACAGCCAAGGTTTGCTGGACACAGATGGACTCCCCTACTCTCAGACTTCGACTCATTTATTCAACTGACCTTAATTAAGTCCCTATAACATAGTTTGCCAGGTGCTGAAAACAATTCAAAGATAATATCAAGAGTCTCTGTCTTCAAGGAGATTACTATTGAGGGATTAGTAACAGTCATTAAAGTATTTTGGTTCATCTAAAGCTATGCAGTGGCATAGAAATAACCACCACTTTCAAATGGGGAAAAATCTAATTTAAAGGGGGAAAGAAGCATAAATTTAAGAATCAGGGAAACTAAACTCTTGCCTTTCAAATTAAATACTTTTTCTCAGAAGCTATATCTGGCTTTAATATTCATTCTTGCTAAATATTAGGCTAGAGTCAGTATGTCCTTCTATGAGAGAGAATAATTTTTAAACAATTTTAAGTACTGATTTATTATTAAGTAGATTAACAATATAGACTAGCCGTGGGCAAACTACGGCCTGCGGGCCGGATCCAGCCCATTTGAAATGAATAAAACTAAAAAAAAAAAAAAGACCGTACCCTTTTATGTAATGATGTTTACTTTGAATTTATATTAGTTCACACAAACACTCTATTCATGCTTTTGTTCTGGCCCTCCGGTCCAGTTTAAGAACCCATTGTAGCCCTCGAGTCAAAAAGTTTGCCCAACCCTGATATAGACCATGCTTTTGTCCAATATGGTGCTAGAATGAAGAGAATTTTTTAAAGTAATTATAGCATAATTGGGAACCAGAAGTAACATAGAAAATAAATTTAAATACACTACAAAATACATAAAAGTTTGCAAAGCATAGCTACAAACATTACCTTATATGTAAGGTAATTATAAGGTAATATTTTCTTATATTAAAAAGTAGTATATTATATACTACTAGAGGCCCGGTGCACAAATTTATGCATGGTGGAGTCCCTTGGCTGGGCCAGCGATCGGGGCGGTCTTGCCCAGTCCCAGTTGGGGCCGACTGCGGCCAGCCAGCCCAGGGGAGGGAGCTTGGGAGGTTGGCCAGCCACAGAAGGTTTGCTATGGGAGTGCACTGACCACCAGGGAGCAGTTCCTGCATTGAGTGTCTGCCCCTTGGTGGTCAGTGCGAGTCATAGTGGCTGGTCGAGCAGTTGACCAGTCTTAATTGTTGCTTAGGCTTTTAAATATATACTAGAGGCCTGGTGCACAAAAATTTGTGAACTCAGGGGGTTCCCTCAGCCCGGCCTGTGCCTTCTTGCATTCTGGGACCCCTCAGGGGCTGTCCACCTGCTGGCTTAGGCCCGCTCCCCAGGGGATTGGGCCTAAGCTGGCAGTCAGACATCCCTCTGGCAGCCCAGCAGCCCTCGGGGGGTGTCCACTTGCCAGTGGGGAGCAGGCCTAAGCTGCAGTCGGACATTCTTAATGCTTCTGAGGAGGTGGGAGAGGCTCCCGCCACCACCACTGTGCTGGCAGCCATCACACACAGAGCTCCCCCTGTGGGAGAGCACTGACCACCAGGGGGCAGCTCTTGCATTGAGCGTCTGCCCACTGGTGGTCAGTGTGTGTCACAGTGACCAGTCATTCCCAGTCGTTCTGCTATTAGGGTCAATTTGCATATTACCCTTTCATTATATAGGATAGAGGCCTGGTGCACAGGTGGCGCCCGGCTGGTTTGCCCTGAAGGGTGTCCTGGATCAGGGTGGGGGTCCTGCTGGGGTGCCTGGCCAGCTGGGGTGAGGGGCTGATGGCTGTTTTCAGACTGGCCAAGTCCCCCAGCGGGGACCCTCACCCCATGGGGGTTTGGCCAGCCTGGGTGAGGGGCTGAGGGCCATTTTCAGGCTGGCCATGGCCATGGGCTGGAAGCAGATATCTGGGATTTATTTATCTTCTATGATTGAAACTTTGTAGCCTTGAGCAAAGCTCAGGGCCGGCAGGGCAGGTGGGAAGCTTGGCTTCCTCTATTGCCGGGGGCAACCCAAACCTCCTGCTCGCTCCAGCTCCATGGCCACCACCATATTAGTTGGGTTAATTTGCATACTGGCTCCTGATTGGCTGGTGGGCATGGCTTGTGGGTGTAGCAGAGGTATGGTCAATTTGTATGTTTCTCCTTTATTAGATTAGACTAGAGGTCCGTTGCAGGAAGATTCCTGCAAGAATAGGGCTTCCTGCAGCCAGAGTGAAGCAGAGAAGGGGGTGAAATCTACTGAGGCAGGTTTCGCTCCCGCCTCCACCATTCCGCTTGCTTCCCTCCCGCCTCCGCTGCCCCACTTGCTTCTCCGCAGCTTCGCTCCCTTCTGCAGTGCTTGACTTCCTTCTATGTTGTCTTCAGTCTTCGCTCCGCACCCGTGTATGCAAATTAACCACCATCTTTGTTGGATTAATTTGCATACTCATCCAATTGGCAGGTAGGTATAGTGGAGTGACACCAATTTGCATATTTCTCTTTTATTAGTGTAGATATAGATTCTTTCTTTTGAACTGGCATAAATGCTGGTACAAAAGAGCAATCAGGACTAATATATTTGGTCAGATTAAAATGTTACAAAGGACAAAGAAGAGCAAAGCCAAGGTGGCCTGGAGGAGTAGGAAAAGTTTCCTTAAATTGCAATGTATTGTTCCCTATTTATCATTTTAAATTGTTTTCCCAGGGAGGTTCTATTGATGCTTCAATAGCCATTACTTGACACAGTTGTAGTATAGCTTTGAATGGACAATTAAGAAAGGTGAAGACATCATTGAAGGCAGTTGGATAGGAAACAAAATAAAACTCCCATAAAAATCAACATTGAAAGGGCTATAAGGGAGAGTTGAATACAAGACTTTTTTTTTAGAGCCACTTCCTCATTCTCACTAAACCCATTGCCTGGATTCCTTTTGGCACTGAGCGTGTTTTGGGTCAAGGCTAATTGTTCATGAATGTTGTGTTCTAGTTATACACCTCCTGCCAGAACTGAGAGGAAGTGTTGTTCCCATCAACCAGACAACAATTATGTGCTCTGTGCATGTTTGACTAAAACAGTGATCAGAAGTGACATTTTGCTGCAAAGTGGCTACGTTGGATCGGAGGAGTGAACATTCCCTTGGTCCCTTTAATCCTCTTTGGGCCAAACAAAATAACCAAACACACATGCATACACAGCTGAAGTGCTTTCAAATGCCTCAGTTTTTGTGGTTTTTCCAAGGGCAGCTTGAACACACCATTGTATTGTAATGGTGTGGTGGTTGTTACTAAAATGCTGAGGTGCCTGAGCTCCTAACAGGTCTCTCCAAGCCTTCCTTTATTCCTCTCCTACCTCTACATTTCTGTATTGCTTCTCAGGCGGCCTGTGTGCAGGTCGCAGGTGTAGGTCAAAGAAGATCACCACTGGGAAATCAGAGAAGGACAAAGGAAATCTTGCCAATTTCTCAGCTCTTGTGTGTGGAAACTCTTCACACTCCTTCAGTCAAGGGGCAAATGGGTCAGTCTGTGCCTTTTTATTTGAACGTGACTCCGGCAGGTGTTTTAGATAAGATAAGAATGGTATTTATTTGAGTAGATATGTCTTTTCTAATGCATACCTATAATAACAGTACATTTAAAACACAGCATTAGCCTATAAACTGGGTACAGTAGTACTCTATTGCACTCTAGTTGGAAAAAACAACCAGCAAAGAATACCCAGAGAATAAACACGAATTGTGTGATAATTAACTTCTAAGTTGTGAATTAAAGCATAAACAACCAATAATATTGTAATTATTTTCCCTCCTATGTAAATACTTTTTGAAAATAATTTCATTGGAATTACTATTGAACTCTCAGATTTATTGCTTTCTTCCAAAATGAAAACCATCCAAATTTCAACATACAGGATTTAGCATCAAGAGCTGTAACACTAAAAAAATAGCAAATTCAAACCTCCGATGAACATACTTCACTAAACAGCATTTTTCTTCATTGTTGGCTTTTGGTTGTTGTTATTTTGGCTGATTTGGTTTGGACAATTGATATTCAATATCTTAAAATTTCTAAACCCCTTTCAGAGTTTCTGAGTGGAAACAGAAAAAGGAAGAAGTGATTCAAACATATTCAAATAATGAAAGTAAAGAAATTCTGAGGAGAAATAAAATCTTTCATAAGCCAGGAAAAGGAGGCGAAAAGGCAAGAGGGTAGAGAGAAACCAACAAGACAAATTTGAAGTAGGAGAAAAAAATAATAAAAGGTATTATGCTGTTACAGAAATATATAAATAAATTAAAATAAACAGCATGTGGGAGTTTGCTCCTCACCGCCGGTCTGCAGAAGAAAAAAAATAAAAAATAAATAAATAAACAGCATATGGAAATCAAAAGGAAAGGGAGAAATTCTAGTAAAGGGTATTCTCTGTGGTTAAGGAAGAATTGCACAGGAAATAGAAGACCCAAGTCCCAGCCTCACCCATTGCTAAATGGTTGTGCGACTTTCAGGATATTGAATCTCACTGCATTTCGCTTCCAACTCTGTAGAATCACTTTTTGCCTCAGAGGTGTCAGATCACTTCAACTTTTCAAATTCTTTGAGAAAATGATTTTTGCATCTCCTTGTTTCTTCTTTGTTATAATGAACTTGCTACTGTAGACTGACTGAAAATAGCAAAGTGCTAATTTAATACAGCTGCTTTTACAGGATTAAACAGTTAACAACATGGGTAAATGAGTCCTTGTTTCTCTAGATCTAGTTTCCTATAACTCTTTATAATTTTGCTGAGTGTGTGTCACACTGATACAGTAAGAATGCCTGATTGTGGATTGATATCCCAGAAATACTAAGTATGTCTTCAGTTCTTTCTTACTACAATGAAAGCAACAAAAGAGAGTGAGATTAATTTGTCTGTGATAACTGAAGATCAAATTGAAATTTAGGGCCATACTTATATAAGGACAAAAAAATTATTCAATATATTACTATGTTTATAAATGTATTGCTGCTATTTTGCTTTTAAACATTTCATTTAGTGTTTCCATTTTAATTATAATTAATGACCAAAATGAGATAATCTATCTAAAATTCTTTCTAGAGTGCCTGGTATGCCGTAAATGTTCAATAAATAGTAACTTATTATTATTAACTTGAAAGTGTGTTTGTATTTCACAGCTTTTGCTTTCCATGTAAAATGATGATCTAGCAAAAGGCACATTTATGTATTAGTTGTAAAGATAGAAACCATTAATATGATAAGGAAACAAGATAGGCAAAAGAAAGGAGACATGAATATACAAATTATGATTAAAAGAAATTTTTGACATGATTTGTTCTACAACCTGCTCTGTCGTTAATTAGTGTCTACACACACACACACACACAGACACACTTTAGACATCCACATCCCCAGCAGGAAGGAATAATTTTTAAGATGGATTAATTAGAGTTTGATTTATCACATAAAGAAATACCCTTGGAGACTATGTTATTTATTAACATGTATACTAGTAAAATTGCTCTATGTTTTTGTTCGAAAGGGTATCCCCCCCCATTCTGTTCTGAAGAAACTAGCAATGCTTCTTTGTGAACAGAAAGTAGGTATCTGACAGGATCCAGCTTTAAAAATAGTGACAGAAGCCCCTTTAATGTATGTGAAGTTTCCATCACAAAGGAGAAGTTGGTGGAGTGAGAATCACACTGGCAAGGAAAATCTTGTTCTGACTGGAAAAAGAGGATGATGACACTTTAGGATGATTTGAGAAAAAGTAGGTGTCCTGATCTTTATTTATGAATTTTGGTCACAAAAAAATGAAGATGTAGTAACCACTAAAGCAAGTGAACATGGCCCAAAGTCATCCCCTAGATTAATGGAAAGAGTAACAAAAAGCCACCTCTGCCCAGACAATGGTTTCAAAAAGAATTGAGCAGATGGAGTATTTCAGAGCTGGGGACACAGAGAAGCCTCAGCACGGTCTCACTGATGGGCTAGTTTAGAGAGAGATAAGCTATTAGGAACTCAAAGTACTTAAAATATTAATACATCAAACCATCAGGAAACTATGAACACACCAAGTTCTAATGCTCTGCACAACTGAATGCCAATATATGAAAGAAAGATGAATCTCAGTCTTAAGGAAGCCCAAAGATGGACCAATCAATGCTTGATATAGTTGAGTATGGACATGATGAAAGAGCCACATGATACTTTTCTTGATATTCTTTAAACATTATTGTAGCCCTAGCCAGTTTGGCTCAATAGATAGAGTGTTGGCAGGATGACTGAAGGGTCCCGGATTCGATTCCGGTCAAGGGCAAAAGCCCATGTTGTGGGTTCAATCCCCAGTAGGGGAGCGTACATCTCATCATTGATGTTTCTATCTCTCCCTCTTCCTTCCTCTCTGAAATCAATAAAAATATATTTTTAAACATCTCATCATTGATGTTTCTATCTTTCTATCTCTCCCTCTTCATTCCTCTCTGAAATCAATAAAAATATATTTTTAAAAAACATTATTGTAAAGTGTACTCATTTAGTTTTTAATTGAGAGAGTCTTGCATATGACAGGCATTGTGTTGGGTAATAAGAAAAAAAGTGGATGACTTGAAGTTTCCTATCCAAACGAAACTCAAAGTTTTGTGGATTAAAAAAACACACACAAATAAATTATTAAAGTACCAATGATAGGTGTTTCCCACATCCAAGGCAAGTACAGAATACAGTGCAGGTAACAGCCCATACTACGTAGGAAAGATGGAGAAGGCATCTCAAGCAGGAGGGATATGAATGGGCCGGAAAGATGAGGAGTTTTCTAGGCAGAGAAGAGGGAAGAGAGAGGACATTCCACATAGAATAAACAGCGTCAACAAAATACCAAAGAGGAAAGGGGAGCAGAGACACTCTGGGGAAAGGTGAGTGAAGTGAAGGATTTATTGGGGGCATTGTGAAGAGACCTGAGTCAGGAGATGGGGCTATTTGTGTGACCAGATTATGGAAGGCATTGTGGGACTTGGTGAAGAGTTTGAACTGCATCCTGCAGGTAAAGGGGATGAGTCCCAGTGAAGGATGTGTGTGTTGAAAGATGGCACTAGTGACAATGTGGACAGTAGAAGACAGAGATTAAAGAGAGAGAGAGAGGACAATTGGAGGGTCTTTCAATCATGCAGATGAGAAGTGATAAAAGCTTTGATTAAAGCAGAGTCAAGGAAGTAGAGATAACAGAGGGAGTCCATTGGGGGCTTGAATGATGGGACTTCATGTGTAAGGTAAAGGAGAGAGAGCATCAAGGCTGACTTTGGTTTCTGTCCGGAGGAATGATGCTGCACCAGGAAGGGGATGAGAAGCAGGAGGGCCAGGTGATGAGTTTCAATAGAGTCAGGTGGCTTTGTAGCATCAATGGAAAATCTTGGTGATTTCTTTAGAAAGCAAAAAAAAATATTTTTTAATTAAAAATTCAAACTGGAAATACAAATTGGAGGCTCAATAGCTTATTGGTATTATTTGAAAGTTATGAGAGTGAGTGAGATGAACAGTGAAGCATATGTAGGAAAAGATCAATAGAAAAGGGCCACAGAAAGAATTCTGGGGAACAATGGAGACATTGGCAGAGGAACCAAGGACAATAAAACCATGCCAGAAGCAGCATGGTTCCCTCAGAGAGGTAGGAGGGAAACTAAGAGAGTTATATTTAGGTTGAAGCATCTGTAAGAAATTGGATTGTGTGCTATTATATTACTGTTATGTATCCAAACATGAGCATATCTAATCTGTGGTCCCACAGAGTCATAAGTAGATACCCCTAGTCTTGTGGAAATAACCAAAATTGCAGGCTCAATAACTATAAGGAAAAAAAAGTTATCCTAGAACTAGATGAGCAATGCAAAATCAATAAAGTGAAAGCAATTCCCACACAATGTCAAATGTTGACTAAATCTAGAACCAGATTGATTTTTAAAAAATGCACAGAACAAAAATTTTATTTTATAGCAAGCATTAGGATTAATGAAGGTACTGATGGTCAGTCCAAACAAAGAAATCCGGCAATAAACATGTAAAAAAAGATCTAAATTAGTGATGCACCACTTGTTCTTCTTGCCTCAAACACTACATGGTATGGATGTTACTATATCCTCCCCATCCTTCACAACATGTGCATGTACACATGAGTCTTTGTGCACAAGGAATGACACAGAATGTACTACTTCAGACCCAGTGAAGAACATCCAGGTAACTACTTAGCCAGTAAAACTTAAATGAGATCTCTCTTACTTCTATGTCCAAAGGGAAATATCATTGCACCACACTCACAAACCCCATGTGTTTTCTCCATCAGTAAATGCATGTCATATGTCAAAAATAAACTGGCCAAGAAAGTGTAAATAAATGATTCAATACAACCCATGACCAGTACTGGAAAAAATTCAGAGGGTACAATTCAGAGTATAACTTATACAGACTGTGAATTAGGTTTCACATAATGGATGGTATGTGCTGTCAAGAGAATTGGGGGAGTGACAGGAAAGCTGGAATGTGGATGGGTGCCATCACATCCTGTGAACTTAGACCCACCCTGACATACTGAGATGCCCTACTTTAGGGTCTGCTTCCTCCATACAAAACTATAAATGTCCTCAAGGACAAAAAACAGCTCCATATTCACCTTTTTACCTCAATACCCGACACAATTTAAACACCAAAGAAATCCATTAACCTGAATCAACGTACAGAGCCCACAGGATATGTCAAATACAATGATAAATAGGATATAAATAAAGCACAGCATGGGAAATATAGTCAATAATATTGTAATAACTAAGTGTGGTGTCAGGTAGGTAGCAGAGTTTTTGAGGGGATCATTTTGTAAGTTATATAAATGTCTAACCACTGTGCTGTACACCTGAAACCAATAAAATAGTGAATGTCAACTGTAATTGAAAATTTTTTAAATTTCTTTGAAAAGAACCACGATAAATAAGGTAAGGAGAGCATAGTATAACCATTCACCATACCTGTGAAATTATTAAACTGACTTCAACAAGTGAGGTATTGTGGTTGAACAAGGAAGCCCAGAGAAGAAATAAGATAAAGCAGTACACTGTGCAGAGACTTTCTCTCAAGCGGAGCACGAACAGTGTTGGCAGTGACAAGGGGGGTGGGGGAATCAGTAGGGATGGGGACCCTTGCTTCAGCTGTGGCACACAAGGAAATGCCATTCCCTCCACTGTCCAATGACAGGTTTCTAGGCACCCTTTCCATTAAATTTTGGACTCACCTTTGTGACATTTCCAGTCATTTTCTGAACACAGCTCCTCAGTAGGTCATGGGAAGTGGTCAGCAAATCCCACTGTCCCTGGCACATAGCGGATATCCCAAAAATTGTTGAATAACTATATTTAAATTTGTCCTCTCAAACTGGCTAATACAGCATAGGCTATCATTAACTGTGTCCGACAACTGGCCACATGTCATTCCAGACTGAGCTCAAGCCAGGGCATAAAAATACTATCAATGCTGATAAGAACAACCACCGCCAACATTTTAATAGTGCCACACACTGTTCCAGGTTCTTCATATGCATTGTTTATTCCTCGTTAATAATCCTATGGATTACTTTTATTATTACCCCAGTTTTGTAGAAAACCCCCCTGGTGTTACAAAGGAACCATAGTGCCACTAAAATGGTAGCAATTTAGAAAGGTTGTGATTTTGTGTATAGATGGTTGTCAGGCTTAATAATTATGCTCTGAGCTCTATAACCTTTGGGAACTAACCTACTTGATGGAGGGGGAAAATCACCAATATCTTGTCAAGTAGACAGATTTTTCACTTCTAGGATTTGGCGTCACAGTCTAGGGAGGGCCAGGATGAAATTAAAACTCACAGAGACAGGACTAGACTAACCAAGTGCTGACTGACACAAGCAAATTTAAACTTCTTCAAGTCATGCATTTAATCCCATTTGGAGTTCAAGAACTTGTAATTACTCGGCTGGATACAGTGACATTTCTAATGCATCATTGAAATTCAGGTCAATTTTTCAAGTGATGTATGAGATTATCCAATTCAATTCAAATATAATTCCATCTACCATGAACACCTTCTCAAGTCGATGAGTTTTCTTTACATCTAGAGAAGAGCCAGAGTGATTAATGAATTACAGTTTTACCAATGTAGTAATTAACATCTCATAAAGAGGTGAAGCACAGGACAGGATAAGGGGACTCCCCCTGCCTGGTAATTAACCAAAATTTAATTTTCTAAGAAGGTGATGCTACAGCAGGAGGGGAAGATGAAGAGTTAACCTTCTAAGTTCCATGGAACCTGTGGCTCTTGTGAAACTCTAAACAATGTGCATGTGAGTTTTTTGGTGTGTGTGTGTGTTTTTTTTATGCAAAGAATGTCCTTATTTTTGTTTAATTGCAGAAGCAGTCAAGAACCCAGAAAAGGTACAGAATCACAGGTATAAAGATATTAAATTTGCCCAGCCAGTGTGTCTCAGTGGTTGAGCATCGACCTATGACCAGGAGGTCACAGTTCGAGTCCCAGTCTGGGCACATGCCCAGGATGTGAGCACGAACCCCAGTGCTTCTATCTTTCTTTCCCTCTCCCTTCCTCTCCAAAATCAATTATATATATATATTGAAGATAGTAAGTTAGAATTAAGAAAATTTCCATAATTTACTAAACTTTCCACACTGAATTGAGGGAATACCAAAAAGTGTTTCATCAAAGAGGTTAAACTGACCTGGTGCTCTTTCCTTAGAAAGTAGACATTCATGTTCTAGTGGAATGCATCACAATAACTGGCTGAGAGCCTGGACCTGATGTTGGATCCTCAGGTTCCAATCAGACCCACTTCTTTCCAGTTGTATAAACTGGGAGAAGTTACCTAACATCTCTCTTCCTCAATCTTTTCATCAGCGAAAGGAATAATTTAGCAACAGCGTCTTCCTCCTGCTGGTGAGATAACACTGTTTACAAAGGCCTTTATCCAAGCACCTGGCACTTAAGAAATGTAAGCTATTGTGGTTATGAGTATATGCAATGTTACATTTAAAACATTTTTCCAGTTTGCAAGGATGCTTTTAGAGATTCCTGATGGCTTAGCTGTCAGTCATATAAAAACCTGACTCCCTCTATATTTACTTTATGGTTCTTATAACTATTTTGTTACATGCCAACAAGTCAACCATTCATAAGCTGTTTTTGTTTTCCAATGATAACATGTTGTCAGGTTTTTGCCAAGTTTCCTCAAATATGAATTGTGATTTAATTTTAAGTTAAACTTGAAACTCTTGGCACCCACACGCACTTGCACTTGGCAAAATAGAACTTCCTATTCTCAAAAGGCTCAAAGAGTTCTTTTGAGTTTTTACAAAACAACATGTGTGTAAGGAATTAGGTAAACCAAAAATACGTAAATTTTAAATTTCTTTCAGATCTTTTGTTTTTGGTTAAAGGAGAAACATTCCCTAAACATGGAGTTAGTTCTCTGAATTTTTAAGGGTGAGATGCATCAAGAAATAAAAAGATAATTAAAATATTTAACCAAAATTGGTTCTTTTGAAAGTGAATTATGGTTTGTCTTAGGATTTTTCTACAGAGAAAGGGAAGAGAATTGTACATGTTCTGTGTTCGCTCATTCCTGAAGAGCTGCTTGCCTTTAAAATGCTGTCCACAGGGACACAGAAAAGCCCCTGTGAGATGGAAGCAGAGAGATTGGCGTCATTAAAAATTTATTGTGCAATTTTTGGGGAAACTTACTTGTTTTTATACTGTCATTAACTAAGCCTCCCAAATGTTTACACTTTTTTGTATTCTTTTGTATTTTGTGAAAATGCCTTTGTATTTAGAAGTTAAGCTGAGGACATGTAGATGAGAAAGCACAATCATTGTAGCACTGAAGCTTCTTTTATCATTTTCAAGCCACTGATAACAACTGCAAAATTATACTTGTCTTTTATAGAAACATATTAAACTGAGAGGACAATGAATTATCAAAAATCTGATTTAAGTTCCATTCTGCATAAATAAAATCGCTTTAGCTCTTGATCATTTCTGGTATGAAACTAGATTATCCCCAAATAAGCTTCATAGATCTACGTGGATAAAGGAATTCACTAAAAATAAATCTTTAGTCTAACTCCCAGTTCCGAGGCTGAAAACTTTCTTAGCCACTCAGACTTTGGTTTATGGCACCATAAAAATTATCAATATTCACATTCAAATTGGATGTCAAATTGCACTGATTCTGGAACTGGCAGAGCTAGACTACATACCCGCTCCTCTAACTTCATTTTCACCATCATAATCCAAGCCCTACTCATCTCCTCATGTCTTTACTACTGAAATCCCTTTCTACTTCCCACTTTTTTTCTTCTGTGTACTGTTACATTTCTCATCTGACATTTCCAATCGCATCTGCCTTTACAGCCCTACATTTTAGGCTATTGCTTAATGAACAGTGGCGTTAGAAGCCAATCTCTTCTCACAGACTGGAGTGAGCACAACACTCCCCAGTCTTACAGAAAATGCTCCTACTGTATCTGGTCATGTGGTTTGAATGAGAACTATCATACTCTAAGGGACTTTGCCCTCCCCAGTCTCCTAATTCAAGTTTTAGCTGTGTTGTTGTTGTTTGTTTGCATTTTGCAGCCCAAAGTGTCTCCATTGCATAGGCCAGTGGTTCTCAACCTTCCTAATGCTGCGGCCCTTTAATACAGTTCCTCATGTTGTGGTGACCCCCAACAATAAAATTATTTTCGTTGCTACTTCATAACTGTAATTTTGCTACTGTTATGAATCGTAATGTAAATAGCTGATATGCTATATTTGTTTTCCGATGGTCGCGACCCACAGGTTGAGAACCGCTGGCATAGGCTAAACTCCAGTTAGAACAAAACACTCCATTTAAAGCTCAGCTCAGTACCATCTTGTCCAGAAATGACAAGTAAATCAATGCCACTCCCAGCTATGTCTAAGTAATCTGCTCAAGTGTAATAGCTTCTTTACACCTCTCTTGTGACACTCTATAATAATATTAGTATATGTGTATAACTTTCTCCCTTCTAAGTCATTTGGTAGTAAGACCTTTTCTCTAATAAACACCCAATAAATACTTGTTGAATAAATGAATGATTGGCTGGATGAAGAAAACAATTTTTGCAAAGGATTCTCTAAGGCTTTTTGTTTTTCACCCAGATGTTTGGCCGCACAGAAACACTTCCGAAAAGGAAATAAATCAGTTGGTAATAAATGGTGTTTGCTCTAAGCTTCCATTCAAGTCATTGTAACCCAATTCATGTCACCACAATGTTCAAGCTGCATGTTTGTGCTTTCCCAACTTTCACAGCCAAACACCTGCAGTTGACCAAGCACACATACCAAAGTATTTTTAACATGACTCAAATTGATCTAGAGAGTTGACAACTTCCCAACATCCAGCTGAGCACAAACTAAATGTCAGTGTTTTCACAGAGACTGATTTAATAACATAGGAAAACCTGGGATTTCTCTTCTGTTTAGTGACTTTTTTCCAATGCTGAGCATCAAGGTTTCGGACCTATTTTTCTTTCTTTCAGACGAGTAGTCTGAGAGAAAATGCAACTGCCCCTCGCTACTCTAATCTCTCTCACAACCCTTTTCCATTTCAATCAATGATTTCCACTGAACAATGCTACTAAAATTCTTTTTCCCTTTAGAGTGACAGTAAAATCAGCCACATCACTATTTGTCACTTTTAAACTGGGCTCTGTGAATTTCAAAATTCGGGCCAATTTGTACTCAAGGCATCAAAAATATTTCCTCAAATAACTTTATGTTTTAGAACACTGTAAGCTAGCTTTATGTTCTTCAAGATTAACTCTGTAAAATCAATAAAACATGGCCAAATTTATATCCTATATAACTAACACTATTCTATAAGGTTTTTGAGTTTGTTTGTTTGCTTGCTTGCTTGTTTGTTAATCCTTGCTCGAGGATATTTTCCCACTGATTTTTACAGAGAGTGGAAGGGAAGATGAGAGACACAGAGAGAGAAACAATGTGAAAGAGACACATCAATTGGTTGCCTCCCACACGTGGGGTGGGAATCAAGCCCACAACCGAGGTATGTGCCCTTGACTGGAATCAAAGAACTCTAGACCCTTCAGTCTGTGGGCCGATGCTCTCTCCACTGAGCCAAACCAGTGAGGGCATGTAATTATTCTTTTGGTGAGCAGAGAGAATACTACTGCATTTCATATTTTGAATCCCTTAAGGAAATAAGAGTAAGGAACTCATTATTTATATTGCACCTAGTAAATCAATGTATATGTTTAAAATGTAGTGGGGTCCTAGCCGGTTCGGCTCAGTGGATAGAGCATCCATCTACAGACCAAAGATCCCTGATTTGATTCTGGTCAAGGGCACGTACCTTGGTTGCAGGCTCCTCCCCAGCCTGGGCCCTGGTCAGGGCTCATACAGGAGGCAACCGATCGATGTTTCTCTCTGTGTTTCCCTCTCTCTTCCATTCTCCCTAAAAAACAATGGAAAAATATCTTTGGGTGAGGAATAACAAAAATATAAATAAATAAACATTAAATGTAGTGGGATTATTAATGGCCATATAGTAAATGGAAATAAATATTTTGATCTGGAAAAAGTATATATATTCTCTACTGAGCAAAACTCAAAACCATATAACTTTGCTTATAAGAGGTTTGCATATAAGCATAATCAACACCCACATCTAACTTTGCTCAGAAGCATTAAATGCCTACTATATACATAACATCTCAGAAGGTTTTAAGCAGCATCATATGGTTGCCTTTTCTTTTTCCAGAGGCTATTTACATATTTGGGGAAGGGGGTTGTATTCATAGCCATCATTGTGTAACCTCAACAAGTTCCTTTAGATGTATGTCCTTGGGCTGCCCTTAAAACCAAAAGGTAAATGTACTGTATGAAAACGTTCTAAATTACTTGATCTACATATTATTGACTTGTATCTAAGGCTACACCTACTTCAGGATGGTACTTATGTGGAATGCTTTATCCTATCCTCCAATCTATGACCTACCAGCTTGATAATGAGATTTTAAATTCCTGCCATTGTTATTATTTTAGGTTTTATGTGGAGTTTTTTTGGTTGTTTATTTGTTTGTTTGTTTATTATTAATTTCAGAGAGGGAGAGAGAAAGAGAAGCATCAATGATGAAAGAGAATTATTGATTGGCTGCCTCTTGCACGCCCCACACTGGGGATCAATCCAGCAACCCACGCATGTGCCCTGACCAGAAATCAAACCATGACCTCCTGGTTCATAGGTCAGTGCTCAACCACTGAGCCACACTGGCAAGGCTAGGTTATGTTATTGTTTTCACAGGATGAGTACATTTGACAAACTGAAGGTAAAAAAGAAATACCAGAAACTTAGAATTCATTTGTAGGAGGTCTTCAAGCTATATGATTGGCAAATTCCTCTCTAATCTTCCACTCATGGAATTGCATTACAGCTTGCTGTTACCTTCTATTTCTGAGTTTTTCTGTAATATGCAAGTTTCTATTTTTCTCTAATTATGATATTACTAGAGGCCTGGTGCATGAATTCATGCACCAGTGGAGTCCCTCAGCCTGGCTTGCACCCTCTCACAATCCAGTACCCCTCAGGGGATGTTGGATTGCTGGTTTCAGCCCTATCCCCTGGCCTATGGAAAACAGGCCGAAACCAGCAATCTGACATCCCCCCAAGGGATGTAGTAGTGTGCAAAGCAGCAGGCAGCCAAGGAGGAGCCTGAGTTTGGGCCAGGCACCGCGCAGCTCCCGCTCATCCTGGCCCTGCTGCTCCTGCAGCTACCAATTGGTAGCACTGCTGCAGAGGCGGGAGAGGCTCACAGCTGTGCTCGCCAGCCATGAGCTAGGTGTCTGGCGCCCAACGGTCAACTGAGCAGCGCTCCTGCTGTGGGAGTGCACTGACCACCAATGGGCAGCTTCTGCATTGAGTGTCTGCCCCGTGGTGGTCAGTACACGTCATAGTGACTGGTCGACCGGTCATTCGGTCGTTCAGGCTTTTATATATATAGATATTCAGGAAGAAAATCCTCGAGTGCAGGAAAGGTATACAGACTACTTTGAACTGTTTTAACAGAAAATAATCTTATTTTCCTAGAAATCTTTGTAACTTCTCCCTGAGATCCCACAGAGCTTGGTGCAACCTGAGTTTCTGGGGCTGGCTCTTTTCAGGTTATTTTGCTTGTCCTCAAATGCAGTCTGTGCTGCTCCCAGCTGAAATTAGCCAGGCAGATGAAAGCCACCATTCCCTGGACTCCTGGACAAAGATAAGATAAAAGTGGTAGTCACGGTGTCACTAAAATTTGGATTCACAGCATTTAATTTAATATGCATTTATCAAAATATTATCATGTTCAAGACACTGAATGTGACCTCAGACCTCACTCATTGAAATAAGGCAGAATCTTGCAGAAATATAGATGTCACAACTTTTCATTTTTGCCAATGGGGAAAGAAGCTGGGAAATGAATTATGGGTTACATTTAAATTTGGCTTTAAGAGATGAGAGGCAGTCTTCATAGCCTTGATAGAAAATATTAAAAAAACAGCAAAAAAATATTTTTTTTGCATTTACCAAGTACAATAATTTAAGACCTTCAAGTGTTCTTAACAAATTTGAGTTATTATTTATGATTATTATTACTTTCTACCTAACATTTGAGTTATTACTCTTTATTATCACTGTTACTTTCTACTTAATTTATTATTACTACCAGAGGCCCGATGCACGAAATTCGTGCAAGAGTAGGTCTTCCTTCCCCCGGCTGCCGGCACCAGCTTCCTTCTGGCATCCAGAACTTGGGCTTCCCTCGCAGCCCCAGCTTTGTCTGGAAGGTAGTCTGGAAGGATGTCTGGACTAATTAGCATATTATGCTTTTATTATTATAGATTACTTTATTAAAAAAACAATAGTGTGGTTTTTTCCCACCTGTGGGAACTTGAGAAATCAGACAACTAACATGTATTGAGCAACTAATCCATGTCAGGCACTATAGTATGGATTCAACATACATCTTTTTGCTTAGAGTAGTACTAAGACTGATCTTGTATGTGTATTATATGTCATTGAGTCAGCCTGGTAACTCTATGAATGAGTGATGTCCACAATGCCCTATCCTCAACAGACCAGCTCAGCTCCTATAGCTCAAGCCTAAAACCCTTTTATGGAGTCTTTCTATAGTGTATTTATCTAAATCTCAGAGTGAAGCAACCACTCAATGTAAACCAACTGACTGAATGAAGTCCTCTAGTTCTTTAGAGAGCAAACAGGCATTTGAAGTTGCTAAAAGCATAACCTGCACATTGGGTACATCTGCACATTGATCAGTGAACTCAGAATATTCATTTCATGCATTCATTGTATATAGCCAACAAAAATAACGTCCTGGAATCATAACTTGCGTATGATTTGGTAGACACTGTTAAAGGTTTTAGCACTGTTTATAATAAAGGGTTCTGAAATTTTAAAAACCTACGGTCTGAATTCTCTTGAGTTTCTAAATTTCCTTTTGTACTCTGAAGTATCATTGCATTTATGTACTACATCTTTCTATTCTTAATGAAGAATAAAAATTATTACTTTTATTTTGTCCCAGAGACATGGCTTGTTGTACACAGCTGACTCTGTCCTTCATTGGAATAGTTAATCTTGATCTACTTTTAGCTTTCTGCCATTTCCCCCGCCATTTTTGCTTCCAAAGACAGTAGATCCCCTTTCCATCTTAACACACTTAGTGAAGCACTGTTAATTTTAGACCTGCAAGAAACATTTCAGAATTGTCTTTCTAACGTTGTTTTCTGATAAAGTAACTCATTACTGGTTTCAGAGTTAAACCTCATTTGAACACCAACTCCAACATAGACAAGTCAAGTGACCCTACTTTAGGCAAATTTTATGACCCCTCTGACCTCCTTTCTCACCAGCTTCCTGTGAATAGTCGTGTCTACCTCAACGCAGAGTTGGAGGGATCAAAACAATGACATACCTAAGGTGCCTACTACCTGTTACCAGCAATTCCAAATGGTTCAGCTAAACAGATGCTGCTTCTACCCTTCCCATGGAAAAGGCTGGCCAAGCAGGGATTTCCAGGGCAATTGACCTCCCTGAGATAAAATGCAATGCATCTCATTCCAAGTCCACAGAAAACAAGGGGAGCAATAACCTTTATGGCTAAGATGGCTAAGATTTTTTGTCTTTTTTGGCTTTTGTTAGTTTTGGTAGAAAATCAACCAAAAATTAACTTTGCCTTATCTACTACAGAACTTCCCTAGAGGAATATAAAATGATTTTCTTTCCGGTTCTTTGGTCATTTTCCAGTTCTCTAAGGGTTATATTTGTTGACATATGCAGTAACATTTTTTTTTCTTTTTCCCCCTTATGAAATCCCAGGCTGGAATTCTAATTTCTTGAACACTGCGTGTTTTGTTAAATTCCTATTACAAGTTTTCATCACCCTTGATAAGAAAAGACTTTCAGAAAAGACCATAAAGACCACAGGACCCTACTGTTCACAGATACTACTGTTTCTGAAAGGCAACTGAATAAAAACTGCTGACTTCAAACATTGCCTCGGTTTCTACATCAAGTAACAAAGATATCTTTAAAAGTTTTTTTTACTCCAACTTCTAGACAGACTTTTTTGCTTTCTTTAACAAAAGCTAACTTCTTTTTTCCTTTACTCTTTCCCAGTGGAGCAAATCCTCATTCTGTTCCTAAAACCCATCAGTTCCCTGCCTCAGGGCAAAAACGCCATTTGACATTAATGGAAACTCCAAATCTGGCTCAGAAATGTGGGGACAAGGCACGGAGATTAGACCATAACCAGGCCATGAAATTTCATATTCATAACCTCAGATTTATTCCCCATGATGTTCAAGTAGAATTATGAAAATACATCAGGATTTCAGCAGAATTCTTATTTTTGCTAGTTTTATCATTAATTTATTTAGAAAGATGATTGTCAGAGATGGGGAGAGGAAGACTATAGAAACTTAAACTAGAGCTACAGATTGATCCAGGAATCCTCTAAAGGATTCAGTCTAATGTTTCCCTCATATTTTGTTTCCACAATTTTTCAATCCTTTCTCATCAGGCTCACCCACTGTGTATATCAGATTTTTATGACATTCTGATCAGCTTTTCTGAATCAAAAGAAAATTGGCACAGACTATCAATGAAACTAGCAAGTTACATCAACTCTTATAAATGTCCTTTAATCACGGGTAATCTTGGTTAAATCCCTGTTCTTTTTATATTTAAAACTCAGGAGTAATAATTATTGTTTAACTACAAAAGATTCGTGTCCACACTAGTTAAGCTTTTACAGGGAAAAATTGGGGGGAATTATCATTCCTTTTCAATATCTTGAAATGAAAATTTATCTGTGGCCACCTAGCAATGATTTCTACCTACCAAATGTTACTAATGGATACTGCTGGATCAATATGAATGGTTTCTTTTTTTTCTCTTTTCTTACACCTCTTTATTCTCTGAATTTTCTAAATTTTACGTAATAAGCATGTACTCTTCTAGTATAAATTTAAAATATTTTACTGTAATGTGGTATGAGCTAACTTTCTCCAAGGCCAAGTTCCTCACAGATTTGTGGAGGAGGTATGTTCTGAACAAGATTTTGAATGGAGGTAGTGTTGTCACTTGGAGGAAGTGAGTAAAGGAGGAGCAATGTACAGAGAGCAATGACAAGGATTATTTCACCAGATATACCCTCTGTGTGGTTAGAACTTATGAAAATTTGCATCCACTACAATTTTCCCAGCCAGGATAATGCAAAAGCGAGTTTGTATTTCATAATGATGATTCCTTGTAGCAAATGTTTGCATGATTTACATAGTTTGCTAATTTATTCTCTTTGATTGATTACTGATTACTATTCTGTCTAGTTCATTGGCTTTAATACTTTTCTGTTCATAAACCACTGTAAGAAATATATTTTATTTGACAACTCAGTATACACATGTGCACACCATTCACATCACATCAACTTTAATATCTACATGTATATTAGAACTCATATCTATAGCTATCTAAAAGAAAATCGTGTATTACAATACCTACTCTTGTAACTATTCTATTCTATTCCATTTTTTTAAACAAAATACTGGTAATGACTTACTAAATCAATTCTATTATATACTCCTGGATAGCTGGTCATAGTTTAAAAACTACTAGTTTGGTACACTCTTTTTTTAAATATTTTATTGATTTTTTACAGAGAGGAAGGGAGAGCGATAGAGAGTTAGAAACATCGATGAGTAAGAAACATCAACCAGCTGCCTCCTGCACCCCCCTACCCCCTCCACCACCTCCCACTGGGGATGTGCCCGCAGCCAAGGTACATGCCCTTGACCGGAATTGAACCTCGGGCCCTTCAGTCCACAGGCCGACACTCTATCCACTGAGCCAAACCAGTCAGGGCAGTTTGGTACACTCTTAAGTGACAAAGTCTCCATTGCCTGAAAGAAGAAATTTAGCAAATTATATTACAGGAGTCTTGGCTTAATCTGAAAATGCCCAGGCTTGTGGAAATATAAAAGACCAATAATGTTCTAGAAACAGAATCATCAGGACTTTTTTATGGACTTTCTGACAGAGGCAAGAAAGAACTGAAGATGACTCTGGCGTTATGTGCCTAAAGGATCTGAGAGTCCAGTCACCCTGTGGACAATGTTGGAAACACCAGAAATGGATAATGATTTTCAGGTACGATGTGGTCTTTTGCTTGTCCTTTGAGACCAAAATTTTTCATCCATTTCAAAATGATCAAACTTCTCAATCTGTCATCTGGCCTGTTTTACTTTTTATTACTTTTATGTCTTTTATTCTCCATTAATTTATAACCATGATTTTTACTTCCTTCTTCACTTGCTACAGTACTGAATGTGGTATTCTGCCAGGACATAAGTGCCAGACATGTTAAAAAATGAACTGATTTACTGAAATATGATTTTTTAAAAAGTCAAGTGTGTGCAGTTCTCTCCTCCTTATTCTCCACCTCTCAGGGACAAAGGGGCATATTCTCTACTTGAAAGAGGGGTCTGGCCCGAACCAATATGCTCAATTAATATTTGACAAAGGAGGCAAGAACATACAATGGAGCCAAGATAGTCTCTTCAATAAATGGTGTTGGGAAAATTGGACAGATATATGCAAGAAAATGAAACTAGACCACCAACTTACACCATACACAAAAATAAACTCAAAATGGATAAAGGACTTAAATGTACGACAGGAAACCATAAAAATTCTAGAAGAATCCAAAGGCAACAAAATCTCAGACATATGCCGAAGCAATTTCTTCACTGACACAGCTCCTAGGGCACTTGAAACTAAAGAGAAAATAAACAAATGGGACTTCATCAAAATAAAAAGCTTCTGCACAGCAAAAGAAACCATCAACAAAACAACAAGAAAACCCACTGTGTGGGAAAACATATTTGCCAATGTCATATCTGATAAGGGCCTAATCTCCAAAATTTATAGAGAACTCATACAACTCAACAAAAGGAAGATAAACAATCCAATCAAAAAGTGGGCAAAGGACCTAAATAGACACCTTTCAAAAGAGGACATTCAGAAAGCCAAGAGACATATGAAAACATGCTCAAAGTCACTAATCATCCGAGAGATGCAAATCAAAACAACAATGAGGTATCATCTCACACCTGTCAGACTGGCTATCATCAACAAATCAACAAACGACAAGTGCTGGAGAGGATGTGGAGAAAAAGGATCACTTGTGCACTGCTGGTGGGAATGCAGACTGGTGCAGCCACTATGGAAGACAGTATGGAGTTTCCTTAAAAAACTGAAAATGGAACTCCCATTTGACCCTGTGATCCCACTTCTAGGAATATATCCCAAGAAACCAGAAACACCAATCAGAAAGGATATATGCACCCCTATGTTCATAGCAGCACAATTCACCATAGCTAAGATCTGGAAACAGCCTAAGTGCCCATCAGTAGATGAATGGATTAGAAAGCTGTGGTACATCTACACGATGGAATACTATGCTGCTGTAAAAAGGAAGGAACTCTTACCATTTGCAACGTCATGGATGGAACTGGAGAGCATTATGCTAAGTGAAATAAGCCAGTCAATGAAGGAAAAATACCACATGATCTCACTCATTCATGGATAATAGAGACCATTATAAACTTTTGAACAATAATAGATATAGAGGCAGAGCAGCCTCAAACAGATTGTCAAACTGCAGCAGGAAGGCAGGGGAGGGTTGGGGGGCAGGAGGTAGGGGGGTAAGAGATCAACTAAAGGACTTGTATGCATGCATATAAGCATAACCAATGGACATAAGACACTGGGGGATAGGGGAGGCTAGGGGACTGTCTAGGGCGGGGTGATAAAATGGACACATATGTAATACCCTTTGTAATACTTTAAGCAATAAAAAAAAAAAAAAAAAAAAAGAAAGAGGGGTCTGACCTAAGTAAGATGAAACTTAGTTCAAATCCCAGCTCCTGACACTTACTAGTCTTGCAGCCTTGGAGAAGGGCATAACTCCTTGATTAGTCAGAATGTTTATAGTAACAGTGACAGAATGCCAACTCAACCTGGTCTGAGCAAAAAAAGAAATTGTTGGCGCACATGATTGAGTCATTATCTGGTAAATATTGATTCTGGGAATCTAAGGCTCCTTCTGCCAGTCCTCTTTTTGCCTCCATTGGCTTTATTCTCCATTTCACAATATCTCTCTTTGTGGTAGGAAAAAAGATCGCTAACAACTCCAAAGTTACATTCTACAACCAAACTGGGGAAGGAGAATTGCTTTCCCAATTATTCCAGAAAAATGCTCTGAAGCTATTGCTCATTGGTTTTAATTTGCCCGAGTTGGGTCATATTCCCATCCTTGAACCGAACTCCGTGGCAGAGGTCCACTGCCCTCTATGCTAAGCCTAGAATAGGGACCCACCCCTAGAGCAGAGGGTGCCCAGCCATCTGAACCACATGGATGGAGGGGAAGAGTTCGCCAAAGGAAAATTGGGATATACATACAAGGAGAAGAAGAGGCAAAAAATAACAGATGACCATTTTATCTCTTTATATCTGAAAGCCTTAACTCTCCAGTATCTAAAATATGAATAATATTACATAAAGTTAGAATGAGGATTAGAAATAGCAAGCAGGTAAAGACCATGGCAAAAGAATAGGTACTCAATGAGGGAACAAATGACAAATGATAAGATAAATGAGGTAAAATGGTAACCATTGGTGAATCTGGGTAAAAGGATACACTTTCTTTTTAATACTTTAGTGTTTTTCTACTTTTTAAAGTTTGAAATCATTTCCATATAAGAAGCTTTTTTAGAAAATCGTAGTTTCTCAGTAACTATCATTTATACCTCTCCCAAGCCTGGCTGAACAATATTGATGGTCGTGAGAACTTTTTAATGATGGCATTGCTTTTGGTCCCTCTAAATGTGTTAGAATCTTATGCTATTAACAAAGGCAGTTTAGTACAGATATTGGGAACCAGTGTATTTAAGCAGGCAATTTTTTTAAAATTCACTAAGTGAAGCTAGAGATACCATTCAATCAAAATTTGTTATCAGATATCACGAATATTATAAAATACCAATTTGGGAAAATTATATTGATCATCAGAGATTCCCAGAGCTCCCTTGGAAAATAGTATTACTGTAGATGTCAGGCTCATGGTATTAAATGTATAAACCTAATCAGCTACTCAATGATAGGAGAGTGAGTGAGAAATAAAGACTTGAGGGGTATTTTCAGGATAAAGGAGCAGGAATTCACCATTCTTTCTCAAGACAGAAAGATAAGGAATAGAAAATGTCTAGGGACAACCAGAATCCACTTAGGAATTTTATAAAATCACTAACATATGAATTTACAAAAAAAGGAAAAATTTCTAAGAGTCATAAAATGATAACTAAAATACTGTCTGAAATCTTGATTTGCCTCTGGAGTCAAGAATTTATGGTGCTTCACCTAATTAGATGTGGTTTGTGTTTCATGATGTGAACAGTTCTGGAACATCCCTTCTCGCTGAGGAATTTTAATGGCTGAATCCTCAGAGCTGAGAGAGGCAAGCTATCCAAATCTTGAGATCATCAGATTCACCAACCTATACTGAGGAGTCCATTTTCTCTTAATTGAAATCCAAATCGCCCTAGCTGGTTTGGCTCAGTAGATAGAGCGTTGGCCTGCAGACTGAAGGGTTCCCGGTTTGATTCCCGTCAAGGGCACATGCCCGGGTTGCAGGCTCAATCCCCAGTAGGGGGAGTGCAGGAGGCAGCTGATCAATGGTTCTATCTCATCAGTGATGTTTCTATCTCTCTCTCCCTCTCCCTTCTTCTCTGAAATCAATAAAAATATATTTTAAAAAAAGAAAGAAAGAAACCCAAATCACCATTATGGACCCTGGAAAATATGGCTGCATTTACAATGAAATTTGAGTGACTTGCATAAAAGTGGGACTAGGGATACAATGTTTATATTCTCAAGACTGTCCTGAAAAAATTTGTCAGTTCACTTTTCACACTATTTAGCCCACAAAGGGGGAGAAGGGAAATGTGGAAATGGGCATATAGAAACAAGAAGGGGGGAAAAAAACAAAAATAGAGAGTGAAAGGAAAAGAAGGTAACACCAGAGTTTATATTGACCTATTTTCATTTTCTTTCATTGGGCCAAACTGACCAAAAGTTAAGGTTTTTGAAGGAAAAGCAAGGATTCATATATCTGAATGCCATAAGTACTTAGTCCAGATGAGAGCATTTAGTTTAGATGGGTCCAGCTCCTGTTTTATAAGTGGGAAAATTGAGGCTTAAAGATGTTAAGTAATGTGGCTATCATTGTGCCTACAAGAATGACAACTCTAAGGCAAGGACTTCACTTTTCTGGATTACAAAGAAAAGTATTTCCTTAGAAAAATCCATAATTCAGCACAGGTGCACAGATAAAAACAAATGAACCCTGAGATGACCACAGAGCCAAAAGTGTTTTTTTGCTTAAGAATTCTGTGGCTCACCCATTCTTTGTTTACCTTATTTATTACAACACTAGAGGCCTGGTGCACAAAAATTTGTGCACTTGAGGTGGGGGGGGGTCCCTCAGCCCGGCCTGTGCCCTCTCGCAGTCTGTGACCCCTCGGGGGATGACCACCTGCTGGCTTAGGCCTGCTCCCCAGGGGGTTGGGCCTAAGCTGGCAATCAGACATCTCTCTGGCAGCCCAGCAGCCCTTGGGAGATGTCCATTTGCCAGCAGGGGGCAGACCTAAGCTGCAGTCGGACATCCTTAGCGCTGCTGAGGTGGCAGGAGAGGCTCCCACCACCACTGCTTTATTGGCAGCCATCAGCCTGGCTTGTGGCTGAGCAGAGCTCCCCAATGTGGGAGCACACTGACCACCAGGGGGCAGCTCCTGCATTGAGCGTCTGCCCCCTGGTGGTCAGAGTGTGTCATAGAGACCAGTCATTCCCAGTCTTTCTGCTGTTAGGGTCAGTTTGCATATTACCCTTTTACTATATAGGATAGAGGCCTGGTGCACAGGTGGGGGCCAGCTGGTTTGCCCAGAAGGGTGTCCCGGATCAGGGTGGGGGTCCCGCTTGGGTGCCTGGCCAGCCTGGGTGAGGGGCTGACGGCTGTATGTAGCTGGTCACACCCCCTTCAGGGTGGGGGTCCCCACTGGGATGTCTGGCCAGCTTGGATGAGGGGCTGATGGCTGTTTTCAGGCTGGCTATACCCCCTTCAGTGTGGGAGTCCCCACTGGGGGGCCTGGCCAGTCTGGGTGAGGGGCTGAGGGCCATTTTCAGGCTGGCTGGCAACTGAAGCTCCCAGCCTCTCCTTCTTTTATTTTTTCTTTTTTATTCTGGAATTAATTTACCTTCTATAATTGAAACTTTGTTGCAGTCACTGGAGCTAAGAGCCAGCTCCTGCTCACTCCAGTTCTGTGGCCACAGCCGGCTGAAAGCAGGTATCTGGGGTTTGTTTAGCTTCTATAATTGAAACTTTGTTGCTTTCGGAGCTCAGAGCCAGGCCGCGGCAGGCGGGGAACCTTGGCTTCCTCCATCACTGGAGCAAGCAAGCCTCCTGCTCGCTTCAGCTGGGTGGCTGCCGGCCGCCATCTTGGCTGGGTTAACTTGCACATCGTGCTGATTAGACAATGGGAGGCGTAGCGAAGGTACGGTCAATTACCATGTTTGTCTATTATTAGATAGGACATCAGCAATGGATTGTGAGCATTTATTTCCAGATTCTTCCTGAATGAAGGCCAGGGACAAATGAGAGGAACTGGGTAGCAGGAGGAGTTACTCCTTCTAGAGAAAATCCAACATACGATTTCCCTTTTAAGTTCCAGAGATATTGATTACTTTAAGCAGGTTATTTTTTAAGATAACAAAAGAATCAAGAACCTTTGAACCTCCTGCTTTACCTGCCTAAACAAATTCAAAGAAAAAAACCTGCTTAAAGGAAGGGAGCTAGTAGTATCATAAGTGAACTGAGTGTGGCAGACAGAGAGGAAACTGCAAAGTCTGTTAAGACTTCCCTCTGTGTGTCATTGTTTCTGGGTGTACCACCAAGAATTTGTTTACAGATGTTTGCTCTTTCTCATCTACCTTTACTTTCTCTTTGAAATGCCCCACCTCTGCCCTCCTCTCCTTAGTCCAGAACAGCATTTAAACCTCAACTGCCCATATTGTCTTTGGATTCCATATTCTTAGGGCACTCTCATATGTACATATGTAAAAAAATTGGTTATTTTCTCCTGTTGATCTGTCTCATGCCAATTTGATTATTAGACCAGCCAGAAGAACTTAGAAGGGTAGACATAAAGTTATTTTTCCTCCCCTACAACATAAAAGATTTTTGTGTAGTGTTGCCATGCACAGTGTATATTTGTTGGGCTATGGTTATCTGCATTTGTTCCTCTTGATTTGGTGACACATTCTCATTTCATTGATGTGCGCCAAGATCATCTATCCACGTTCCTCTAGTCAAGTGGTAGGCCTATGACTTAAGCTGAGTCATGGATTCTCCCTTGAAGGTCTTTAAATCTTGAGTCAAAATGCAAAGGCCTGGAGGTATTCAATTTTAGGGTAGAAGAGACTGTCCACAATTTCCTACCACTTGGACTCCTAATTCCTGTCTTTCCCTGAGTTTACACCTTCCCGTTTTGTTCAGTAGAGTTGGCCATTATCATTTTAATTCATGTCTTTTCTGTTTAAATTTCAGCTGTTACCTTGCTCAGAGCTCAAGACCTACCATGTTACCTGTACTTAGAAGACCTTCAGTGAATATTTTTGGAATGACTGCTATAATCAAGGTAAATATTGGCTACCATTGAAACACATAGGTTGATCACCTTACATGGTCTTGAGGTACATGTAGAGAAGACTTTACCAGAGGAACATGATTGAATGTCATCTTTTTACCTCCCACAGAGACTTTTACCGAGTCGGTGCTCAATAAATGTTTGAATCCAAACCATGAAATCCTATAAATATAAACAGAATTTCAGGGAAACAAAATGATAAATTTTACTAATGGTGTTTTACAACCTTCTAAGATTTGTTGTAAAGTATGTAATAGGCCAACACAGACTGAAAAAATTAAATCTTGCCCAAGCTGGTAATTTTCATCTCCCTTTCCTTTTGCCACTGAGTAATGTTACCATCTCTTGAGAGCAACAGAGCTGAGTTTTTCTCATCCAGGCCTGAGGAGTAACAAACAGACCTGCCTTTCTTTGAATGCCAGAGACAGTAACAGGAAAAGCTAGGGAAAATTCTCAGGAGGAAATGCTAATTTGACCCCTCTCCACAAAATGTTAACACTTGACAGCTCTATGTTTTATGAGTCTGACACCAAGTTATTATCAGAGTAAAGGAAGCCTTTTGAGTTACAAACCGGGTTTGACTTTCTTTGAAAAAAGTCTGCATGGGCCCAGAAACTGAAAATGTTTACTGGGCCTATGTAAGGTTTGGATCACTCTGACAATGTAATTTTTTGCCCATAACCTTTATAGTCTTTGCTTCTGGGCCTAAAATAACATATTTTCTTCTTTTATTACCAAAGGTGAAGAATTGGGAAAACTGTATTGATGAAAAATATATCAAGAAAAACTTAAGAGTAGAATATTGTCAACAGTCTGCCACTTTAGGATTGTGCAAATAGATTAGAATAATATGTTGAACCCAAGCAATAAACATCTATTAAAACCATTTCGATTCTGCTTAGATTTTCAGGTGTTATAGGCATTGATCTGGTTATATACTCTTCTACCAAGGTGTTCAAAGGAAGTTTTAGATAATTTGAAACACACTTTAGTGTGAATAAAGTCAGTCCTAAGATTTTGTCATTTGGGACAAATGACATGATAGTGCATGTCAATTATACGACCAAATGGTTGAATAACAGTCAAAAAATGTGAGTTTGAGTTGCATATTGTTTGCCAGCTGTAAAAATTTTTAATCTCTGAGTTTTGGTTTCTTCATCTCTAAAACTATAATAGTAATTTTTATGGGGATCTTATGAGGATTAAGTAGAATAATATATATTAAAGCATTTTGTCTACTCTAAGGGACTATTCAGCAGATGATGATGATGTTGGTGATGATGAACAAAAAGCAGGGGGAAAAATTACTTTAAAACACAAGTGTCTTCACAAATAAGGCAAAAGATTCAACCCACACGAAAGTCTACAGAGAACTCTGCATCTTTGCTGAGAATCTTCACTGTGCCTTTTCCTGTCCAAAGTGGTGTTTTCTTCTTCTATTCTGCCTTTATTTGTCTTCTTATAACTTCTGGGTGAGGATTTGAAGCAGTTGAAAGCTATGGTTTCTATGTTGTTCTTGCCCATAGATCTTAATATGGCACTATGAGTCACTTAATTTAAAATGATGCCAATCATTTGTCACAATAATGATAACGAAGAGTTTTTTTCCAGATATCTGCTTACCTCTCAACTAAAGGTTAATTTTAAAACATTTGGTAATTTTATGTGCCTGATATTCTCAGAGTAAAGAATATGGTCTTTAAGACCTGGATTTCAGCCCTAGCTCTGCCACTTACTGGTCGTGTGATCTTGAAATAATTTAACTGAGCTTAAGAGTTCTCATTTGAAATGGGGATAGTTACATTTTTTTAAAAGGTCATTGTAAGACATACGTGGCATGACATATGTAAAGTGCTTAACAGCATCTGGTACTTGGTGGGCAACAAATAATTAGTAACTGCTGTCAACCCTAATTCAACTCTTCAGAATTTGCATAGTGGACCGTAACTATTACAAGGGCAGGATTCCTCCTGAGACTTCCATAACTTCCTGGATATGGGAGGCCAGAAATTCTCTGGAAACTGCTGAAATGTTTGCTTCCAGATCTGATGAATTCCAGGACTTGTGAAAGATGCAGAAGTGAAACCATTAACTAACATCTGCAAAAATCATTGTATATGGATGGGTAAAAATTTTGAGCGAGTTCTCATTGGATTCTAACCATATTCCAGTTCTTTGTGTGTAGTTTCTACTTCTTTTTTGTACTTTTCTTTGGATTTGGTTCAGATCTTCTTCTGTTAATGTCAATGAATTCCCCTATGGCCTCATGGACAAACTTGTTCTCCTGTGTTGTGCATAGAAGTTGAAGACTTGATTATGAAGGGACAAATGCAACTATAATTTGAAGAAGCTACATCTTATGTGACTTCACAGCTGGAAGGAATGTGTGACTCTGTGGTGAATTCTTCTTTTTCCCATTTGTTTGTCAGCTGTTTGGTCTATTGAAAGCTGGAAAGGATACCCTCTTGTTTTCCTCTTGATCCTGTGCATTGGTCCTTCAGTTCTAAAATAAACACATGATTCTCATCATAAGAAAACAAAATTGTGTAACTATGTATGGTGTTAGATGTTAACTAGACTCATTGTGGTGATCATTTCACAAGATATACAAATATTAAGTTACTAGAGGCCCGGTGCATGAAATTCATGCACAGGGGGAGGGGGCGGGGGAGAGGGCGGTGTGTCCCTCAGCCAGGCCTGCACCCTCTCCAATCTGGGACCCCTCAAGGGATGTCTGGCTGCCCAGTGGGATTGGGCCTAAATGGGCAGCCAGACATCCCTCTCACAATCAGGACTGCTGGCTCCCAACCACTTGCTTGTCTGCCTGCCTGCCTGATTGCCCCTAACCACTTCTACCTGCCAGCCTGATCACCCCCTAACCCAGCCATGGGCAAACTACGGCCCGCGGGCCGGATTCGGCCCATTTGAAATGAATAAAACTAAAAAAAAAAAGAAAGACCGTACCCTTTTATGTAATGATGTTTACTTTGAATTTATATTAGTTCACACAAACACTCCATCCATGCTTTTGTTCCGGCCCTCCAGTCCAGTTTAAGAACCCATTGTGGCCCTCGAGTCAAAAAGTTTGCCCACCCCTGCCCTAACCACTCCCCTGCCAGCCTGATCAATGCCTAACTGCTCCCCTGCTGGCCCGATTGCTGCTAACTGCCCTCCCCTGCCAGCCTAGTCACCCCTAACAACCCTCCCCTGCCAACCTGGTCACCCCTAACTGCCCTCCCCTGCAGGCCTGGTTTCCCCCAACTTCCCTTCCCTGCAGGGCTTGTCCCCCACAACTCCCCTCCCCTACCCACCATCTTGTGTGTTGGAGTGATGATCAATTTGCATAGGGCCTCTTTATTATATAGGCTTATGTACATCTGAAACTATAATGTTATATGTTAATTATATATCAATAAAAATCAATAATAAATAAACTAAATGCATGAAAGCAAATTTAAAATATATTCCAACAAGCCCTCATTATATGATAATACAATTACATGAAGCGACTGGGCAGAATTTATAAACAATTCTATGAAGTTTTTCTGAAAATTCATAGAAAAATTTTACTACTAGGAATATAAAAAGCAAGGCCTGCATTTACATAGTTCTGATCATTGGAAGCCTAAGGTTAACCTGAATAATGTTTATAAGTGAGACTAACCGTTTACTACTGTGTTCATTTACTTAAAAACTTTTCTTTATAACTTTAGTTTCACTCCATCTCATTTATTTTTTATTCTGTTTTCTTATCTGGCTGTGTCTTGTCTTAGCCTACTTCATTTTAATTAATTCCTTTATTTATAAATTAATAATATCATTACAATATAATCACTAATTTGAGTGTGTGTGTGTGTGTGTGTGTGTGTGTGCTTGCAGTGTTTGTTACATTAAAATAATGGTACAAATTCAAAAGCTTATTGTAGTCATATGAAGCCAATTAGAGTTCTCAATATAAAAAAATGGCCAAGCTCAGATTTCTGCCCCTTTTTTTTTGCTGTCGTCTGCATGGGGTTTCTTAGCGGGTCTTGTGGCCTGAGAGTGGGGGGCTGACAGAGGAAACGCAGGCTGCCTCTCTGTGCCTCCAATTAACTGTCATCATTGCTGTCACCATTGTCCTGACCATCAAGAGACACCTGCTCACTGAGCATGAAAACGCCCGCCACAGTGAGTGTAGAGCCAAGAATCCCACTGCGTCAGCCCCACCCAGTGGGGACATTAGGAAGCGGGACCAATTTTATATCATCTTAGCAGCAGCAGAAGTCAGTCATTACACTGGGGGGGAAAAACCATTCCTCAGAGTCTATTTCACGCGATCTAAACAATCCTTTTTGCCTGGTCGTCAAAGCTAAATTTTCCCCCCAAATAACGTGGATACAAAGCCTTTGGAAAGTTTAACTATCATTTATTGATGATAAGACTTCAAATGTTCAAAGCTGAGTCCGATATCATTATTTTAACTGCACTTTGGAAGCAGAAATCAGCATAAAATAATTCAAAAATGCCAATTAATATAAGAACATAAATGTTATCAGTTCTGTTGACGTGCACTCTTGCATTGCAAGAATGTTTAGTTTTAGTGTAAAAGCAACTGTTTTCATATTTTTCACCTTGAAAATGTCTTGTGGTTCTAATCCCAAATTATCATCTTGAATTAACATCTTTTTATTCTTTTATACGTTGTCTTTCTCATTTTAGCCAAACGAACATAAGAAGATACATTACTTTTTAAAGGTCCAATTACATATCACTCTTTTAGTGTGTTTCCTTCACCAGACACCCCAACATTCCTTCCACATCTGAAACATCTCACCTTGAACTGCCTATGCTGATAGCTTTCACTCTTTTCTGGTCTCTAGGGTGTGATCAGTCGCTAGGGAGGATGCCTCCCTCCCTTTTTATTTTCTTCTAGATATTGCAGTGTTACCAGGCCTCCCTTTAAAAATATTGCAAAGTTTGGTTTGGAAGGAAATGATATTATTTGTGGCTATTACTGGAAAAGTTTATCATCACCTCTGTAGTAGTCCTCCTGGTTATTTCATATCTTGGCGCTAGTATGCCCTTCAAAAACAACAACACATAAGGTAATGGAATTGAACTCTCCCCAGTATTCCTTAAGAACTTGTTTTTATTTTGAAAGTTTCTCCCTTAGACTTTTGTTCTTCAAAGGCCTATTTTTGCCTATATCCTGTGAGAGAATGCACAGAAAGTGTTTTTCATAGTGCAAATAATTTAAAGACACTCAGAGGTGCAACAGAGGTATTAAAGGGTCTCACAGAAAACTCATTAGCGAATGTGCTGTGGTAGGTGTCCCTGAAGGAAGTCTCTGGAATACACCCTGTTAGTGAAATGTACAGCTAGTCTAGCAACGGGATGTTGGACATCTAGACATAAACTAAGTGCTGACCTGAAGCAGAGGTGGGGAAAGGTAGGATCCCATAACTTCACTCACCAGGAACAGTTTAGGGGGAAACACATCTGTGTAAGGAAGTTAGATTTCTGCAACTGGAGGTTTCATTCCTGAACTTGGATGAGAAAGAAAATACTTGTGATAATTAAAGGAAGTTTCTCTAGTAACTCCTGACATTGCAGGATTCTAAAATGCTTTCAATTAGTGCCATAGATGTTGCTTTTTCTTAATAAAGCTGTGCTTTTTTTAAACTAACTGTCGGCACACAGAATGTGCGAGATACAGGTCAAGATCCAGGGAAAACTCAGAGTACGTTAAGGAAAAACATAGAACTGAATTTAAAGTTGTATAATAATAAGCATTTACATAGCATTTACTATGTGTCAGACATACATCTTCTATTTTAATCTGTTTAATCCTTTCAAGCAGTCTATGAACGGAGTTTCACTGTAAATACCTTTTTTTTTTTCAGTTGTCGAAACCTAAATACAGAAACCAGCTTATGGTCACAGAGAACAACGATTTCAACCCAGGGATTCAGGCTCCGGAGCCGGGCTCCTGAATACCGCTAATACTCTCTTAAGACCTTCCATTGTGCTTTTACATGTTCCAGAGCACAAACTGCAGGTCTGATACCTCCAAGTGGAACAAGAACAAGACATGTCTTGAATCAGCATGGATTCACCAGATGTATCAATGAGAACAGGTAGAATCAATAAGCAGTGCTAGGATAAAGAAAATCAAAAGGAAGCAAGCATGACATCCTAAGAAAACAAATACAATTTTAAAATGATCACTAAAGACTAAACATTTGAGCAGAGCCAGATAAAAGTACCCAACAAAATATTTAAATGTAATTCTTAGGGGAAAACCAGTGGAGAAAAAAAAAAAAATCTGGCTTTAGCTTTCTTGTAAAGGTCTTAGAAGTCAGAGACCTTCTGTTGCATGAAAAAAAAAAAAAAAAAGAATTTGCTAAAGACGCCAACTGATGTGACTTCCTAATGAAGGGTAGCAGAATATGCCACCCAAAAGTATGCCACTTAGGCATATGGATTCTTCTGAGCTTAAGGCAATTGAGATAAAGCAGATATGAGAAAAGCTCTTTGCCCTCCCCCATTTGCCTAAAAGCAGGACATAGGTTTTAAGGGTATCCCCACATCTCTCTTCCCCAGAAAAGACTGATGAAGTTAATCACTGAACATAACTCTAGTCTAGACCCTTCTCAACCCAGAGGCAGCACCTAACAAACTCTACTAACTACCCCTTATCTTCCATAAAGTTCCCCATACATTTATCTTCCCACAATTTGCCAACCTAGAAACTCAGTCTTTTTTCTTTGTCTTCTCACTTCTCTACAAAAAATGGATAAGCCCAGTTTCTAAGCCACTGCTTTGAGTTCCTCGTCACTGAGTACTTCTATACATGTGCAATGCACCTGCTCATAAACTTCTGTTTGTTTTTCCCTTGTTAATCTGCTTTTTGTCAGTCTTGTTTGCAGGGCCCTGGTCAATGAATCTAAGATGAGTAGAGGAAAAAGAAACATTTCCTTCCCCAACGCTATTAAAGCAAAATATGAAAATGGGGTGGGGGAGGTCACATCAGCACCAGATAATACAAGCTAATTGTTTACAAGGAACCAGTGATTATTGAAAATGTTGGAGTAATTTGAACTTATAAACTGAGAAGTAAGAGGAATAGGGTTTGAGTTATGTGATGTCCTGGGGGTCACATAACAAATATGACCCCCAGGGTCTGAGTAACAAATACTAAACAACCTGAGTGAAGAATGCCACAGTCCCTGCTGGCACAATAGCTTGATCACTTTGACCATTATGAAAATCATGAAAACCAAAAACTATACTACAGTTTTTGAAATAGCAATCTTTTTCTTTAAGCTCAATGTTTTTTCTTCTTCTTCTTCTTCTTCTTCTTCTTCTTCTTCTTCTTCTTCTTCTTCTTCTTCTTCTTCTTCTTCTTCCTCTTCTTCTTCTTTATTGATTTCAGAGAGGAAGGAGGAGGGAGAGAAAGAGATAGAAACATCAATGATGAGAGAGAATCAATGATCAGCTGCCTCCTGCATGCCCCACACTAGGGATTGAGCCTGCAACCTGGGCATGTGCACTCTCTGGGAATCAAACTGTAACCTCCTGGTTCATAGATTGACACTCAACCACTGAGCTATGCTGGCCTTGCTAAAGCTCAATGTTTCTATTTGGAATGCAAATCTTTGCTGAGGTTAGAGTTGAGTAAACTGGCCTTTTTTGTCAACTTCCAACGCTGTTAAAAAATTACTTTTACTTCCCAAAGGTAATATATACTTACCTAATAATATACAGTTAACTGATAATATACAGTTACCTAGTTCAGTAATTTATCAAGTCCCTTGTTAATCAACTTATTAAAAAGCACCTACAAACTTATTGGGGAAGGAGTTATAGGAAGAAGATAGTGCATAGGGCATAAACAGAATACATTTTTCATTTTTCTCAAAGAGCTTTCATCAAAAATGCAAGATAAGACCAGGAACAACAATAAAAAAATCCATTTATAATTAAGAATGACGTAAGCCATGGACACAGACAATAGGGTGGTGAAGGCCTAAGGCAAGGGAGAGGGCTAGAATAAGTCAATGGGAGTCAAAGGGGACATATTAATACTTTCAACAATAAATATTTTTTAAAAATAAAAAGAATGAAAATTCTTATAATCCAAGAGCTATAAAAATAGAGGTGATGAAGAGCAACTAAAACAACTCGGAAGAAAAGGCCTCTTGGAGAAGATAAGATGACAAGTAGACTTTAAACTTTTTATGGAATTTGAAGGATGAGGGACACAGGAATTAAAAATGGAGGTAAAGTTATAGAGGAAGGGAAAAGAAAAACAAACATAGAACTAGGAAGGAGATGAACATGCCTGGAGTTGAGAATAAATTTAATGAGTAGTGGGACAGTCAATTACATTGATAGAAGGAGCCTTAAAAATTAAGCACAGGACATTAGATTTGGTGTTGTAAGAATTAAGAAAACAACCATAGACTGTAGAGTAGAGATTGAAATTTAAAAAACAACTGTCAGCTTAAAATGATTTACCTAGGAAAAATATATATAATATATGTGGGTTTAACTCACACCATTATGTAGGCTTGGTATAGCCAAACTCCACAAGGTAATGCTTTCAGGCTAGAGACCCAGGGAAATGATGCAGTTTGTGTCCAAAGGACACCGGCTAGCAGAATTCCCTTTTGCTCTGTACGGGTAGAGGTTCCTTATTAGTCTGTTTTTAGTAAGAATTTTGACGGATTGGATGAGGCCTACTCACTTTATGGAGGGTAATCTACTTTACTGGAAGGACACAAATTTGAACGTTAATCTTGGCAAAAAAACATCTCCACAGAAACATGCAGAATAGTGTTTGACCAAATATCTGGCATCTTAACCAGCCAACTTGCTACCTAAAATTACCATCACAGACTGGAACTCATCCTTCTGGCAAGGGGACCCCAAACCCTGACATGCTGATAAAGTGAGGGCTCCTGGGGCAATCCAGGGTTCAAAAGTTAATAAGGGACATCTTAAATTTTTTAGATTTGAATAGGATACATAATACTATATACTAAAAGCCCAGCAACTGAAATGGTGGAACAACCAGAACGACCAGAAACCAGAACAACCGGGGCCCCTCACCCTGATGGCCCGCCCCCCCGTGGGGCGATCAGGCAGGCAGACAAGTGGTTAAGAGCAATCAGGAAGGCAGGCAGAGGCAGTTAGGGGTGATCAGGCAGGCAGGCAGAGGCAGTTAGGGGTAACCAGTTAGGCAGGCAAGTGATTAGGGGCAATCAGGCAAGCAGGCGAATGGTTAGGGATGATGAGGCAGGCAGACAGAGGCAGTTAGGAGCCAGTGGACCCAGATTGCGAGAGGGATGTCCGACTGCCGGTTTAGGCCCGATCCCATAAACCGGCAGTCGGACATCCCCTGAGGGGTCCCGGATTATAAGAGGGTGCAGGCCAGGCTGAGGGACGCCCCGCCCCCCATGCACGAATTTCGTGCATTGGGCCTCTAGTATGTATATACATATGATAACATAATATTTTTTAATTTTAGTACTAAAGTTCTAATTTTCAGGAAAACTATTTTAATTGGGATACAATTGACATATAACATTATATTAGCTTTAGGTATACAACATGATTATTTGATATATGTATATCTTGTAAAATGATTACCCCTTTAAGGTTAGTTAACATCCATCACCAAGCATAGTTACAAAATACTTTTTCTAGTGATGATAACTTTTAAGATTTACTCTCTTAGCAACTTCAAATATACAACACAGCATTGATAACTATAGTTATTATGCTGTACGTTATATCCCCAGGACTCATAACTGAAAGTTTGTACCTTTTGAGCATTAAATAATTTAAAAATACAAATAAAATTTGTAGTTTTATCTTCCAGCCAGAATAGATTGTCTTCCACTATCTTACAGTTTTTTGTTTTAATTTTTTTCCTAATGATGCAGGAATTTTTCAAAAGCACCACCGATATATGTGAATAAGGTATGTTTTAGTTTAAACAATTTGGTAAAATAAGATCTTTGGTTTTTGATTTATATCATCATTCCAAATGTTGTTTTTCTATTCATTTATTTTTTCATGTTTATTTGGTGGTCATTATCTGCACTTTGCTTTCAATTTTCTTAGACCCCGATGACTCAGACAATGATATGGAAAGCCATTTAACTCATGGGAAACTAAATTCTCTCTGCAATGTAACTGCATCCTTTCATGACATGTAAAATTGCCTGTTTGGCATTTTATGCATTGCATTTCTTAATAAAAGTCTTTAGAAGTCTAAGATGCATTTATATTTAACCAATGTATAGTTTCATGCTCTGAATTTTGGGGAAGGGAGAACCTACTATTTAAATTCTCTAACAAGAGAAAAATGCATCTACTTTAGACTATTGATCTTTAACAAACTCAGTTTCATTTTTATTAAGATTTCAATCTGAGAAATAGCTGGTGTCATCGCTTGCTTTGTGCTCAGTGGTGATTCAGTTTCACCTTTGTGTGTGTATACAATAGTGGGGAAACTGCACAGTTTTGGTTTACATTTGGTCTCCTAGAATTTCATTGTAATAGTTTTGTTTGGCCTCTGAAGTCTATGTGAGTCCCAGTTTATATTTCCCCTTCAACTGAATAATTACTAGTCACCACATTTCCATAGTCCCTGCCAACATTTTTTCCTTTCAGTGGTACTGGAAAGTAATTTTTGTTCTGATTATGTTTGTTTGCCAAGGGCATTTGTTAGTAAGACTTGATAAAGGCTGATTGGCTCACATTTTCTTCAGCTGGTTTCACTCATACTCAAGACCTTGACCAACAAAATTGGTTTGTTTGTTTAAATTCAGAGTTGTGGTTTCCCCCCCACCCTCATTATGTGCTTTTATGATCTGGAAAGTTTTAGGGGATTATTTTTTTAATCAGCTATGGGATTTTTTTGAGAACCAGAACTACAGCCAAAATTACTTCACTTTTGAGGAGTATAACATACGTTAAAAGCTCAGACTTGGGACTCTTGGGCCAGACACATGAGTTTGAGTCCTGGCCCCACAATTCACTAACTTCTTTGTGCCCTTGTTGCCTAGTAATAAATGGGGAAGCTAATAGCTACTTAACTTAAGAGGCAAGTTAGGTAACTATTAGCAATAACTATTATTCATTGCATTGAGTAAGTAATGCCTTACACAAGATAAAGTGCTGAGTGCTTGTTATGAAGAGCTAGGTACACTCTGTCTTGGGAATAAGTAGTTCAATAAATTAAATTACTTAGATATTAGTAAGCTCTGTAGTAGTAGCCTGGTTGAATTAATCAATGGGATACTTCAGTCCCCACACAGTTACTCTTAAATTCAACGAATTTAATTAAGATGCATTAAATAAGCTTAGTGCTGCTCTTAGGAATAAATATTAATTAATTTATTATTATTAATTTATAAATCACAGACCGACATGTCTCTAAATTATTCAGATAAAATGACAGCTCACTCTTAAAAGTTATTCATTCAAAATTACCATACTTCATCAATTTGAAGACACTTTTTTTTCCCACAGTTTAACATCTTGATATTAGGATGTGTTTTACAATCTGTGATTGTAAATCATAATCACATTCAGCCTGGCCTAAAATAAAATTCTAGAGCTCAGTCCTAGCTTTCACATTTTCATCTCTTCGGTCGAGTTAAATGCTGACCTGGAGAGTATTATGCTAACCAAAATAAACCAGTCAGAGAAAGGTAAGTATCACATGACCTCACTCATATGTGGAATCCAATGAACAAACTTAGAGGGAAGGCAGGGGTGGGTGGGTGAGTGGGTGGGAGATCAACCAAAGAATTTGCATGCATATGTGCATAATCCATGGACTCAGACAATAGGGTGGTGAAGACCTGGGGCAGTGGGCGAGGGCGGGCTAGAAGGGATCAGTGGTGAAGAAGGGGGACATATGTAATATTTTCAACAGCAAAGTTTTTTTTTAAAAGTTTAGTTGCCTTTTTAAATGTCTTCTTAAAGATCACAGGGTAACTCATCACTAAAACAAAAAGGATAACATGTCTACAGAAAAACATTGAAGTAGAGCATTTGATAATAAAGACGCATATATTCAACTTTCCTTTTTTTTGCAAAGCAGCAATCAAGTGCTTTACAGGACCTAAGAAAAGATGATACAAGTATAAAAAGTAACAATATGACTTATTTCTAAAATAAATGCACTGTCACTTTCTGGTAAGGTCAATTGTTTGGGGGGGGAAATTGAAATTATATTGGAGAGATCTTTTTTTAAACGCCATGGCCTCAGCACTTTTAATGCAAGTGTTGGGCACTTGGTGTTGGGCAATATCGTGTGGAAGAACACAGACACCAACAACATTGAAGTGAAGAGTGAATCATTGAAGAGTGAGTCAGAAACATTAGACTCTGAACATGATGAAGTTTAAGAAATACCTTCATTAATTTAGGTATTAAATAGTTTCCTGTTTATACCTAAACATGAGTGATTCAAAATTTAAAGTGTTATACAGATAGTATGTGTAGCTTAATTGTTAGCATTTTCTTCTTTTGTGTTATATTAAATAATAGCATGAATTAAATTGATGTAATCTTATATTTGATGAAATATAATAAGCATTTCTCAAACTATTTGTGTTTTTTAAATTTCTAATCTGTCACGGGTATTTTGTAAAATACAAAAAATGAAATTAAAAAGACAAAAATATGCTCAGTAGATAGAGCGTCAACCTGTGGACCAAAGGGTGCCAGGTTCGATTCCAGTTAAGGGCACGTACCTCTGTTGCAGGCTCCTCTCTGGCCAGGACCCTGGTCAGGGCATGTGTAGGAGGCAACCAATCAATGTGTTTCTCTCACATTGATGTTTCTCTCTGTCTTTCCCTCTCTCTTCCACTCACTCTAAAATATCAATGAAAAAATATCCTTGGGTGAGGATTAAAAAAAAAAAAAAGACAAAAATATAATCTAAGTTAGATACAGCAACAGTAAAATTACTTTCTCTAAAAAGATTCTCAGTATTTACTCTCACTTTCTAAACTTATCTTGCCCCAACCACTATTAGTTGAGGAGCCAGCCCTGTCTGTGAACCACACTGCAAGCAGTACTGATCTTTGCGACTTTAGAAATGAATTAATCATTGAACTGTCAAATATTCTCAGTGATGATAGAGTTCAGAAAAGATGTATCTTGGGTTTTCTTTCTTAACACATCAATATTATCTCTTACATTTGCTTGAACTTTACAGCGTCTAAAACAGTTGCACTAATGAAGCCTCCCAGTCAAGTTGGCCGCATAAATCCAGGCTTTGATGCACATTCTCTATACCAAACACCCACAGAGATAGGTAACAGAGAGATTAAAAAAACATAGTCCATCTCCCAAACAAGACCAGCATTTGTATTGGGCAGGAATGCAAAACAAAGAGCAGAGACAAAGCCAGAAGTAGGCAATAGCAGCCAGGAGTTCAGCCGAGGCGGAGTAAAGGGACCCAGGCACAGAAATACTTGTTCCTCAGAGCCAGAGGCTGGAATGAGGTTCTGAACTCCTGAAAGGTCGACAAAAACGGCTCTGACTGAACGGCTACAAGAAGCTGTATGAGGAAGCAAAGGTGCAAAGGCACCATGTTACAACCAGGCGCTGGATCACGCCTCCTGCTGGTTCGTGAGTGGAACTGCAATATCCTCATCTCTCAGTGCTTTTATGAGCTCAGCTCAGGTCACCCTCTCAATTGTCCTACAGGGACATTGGCTGTGTATTTTTACTTCTATTTGACAAATGAGAAAACTGAGCCTCAGAGTGGTTACCTAGTATCATGAAGCATCCAAGCAAATCATCAGAATTATAACTAAGACTACTAGCCTTGTGCGATGCCCAAACTGCTATGCATCTGAAAGACACAGTTTGAGATATACAGTCAGAATTTTAAAACTGGTTAGTAAAAAAGTTGTTTTTTTACTTGAAAATTCAAGTTTTTTTTAATTAAAATTGAGTTGGCATCATAATTTTATTTATTTTCTAAATGTATTTAGTATTGAAATATATATTTTAAAAATACCCTTGGTCTTGGAATCAGGAGACCAATTTGACAAAAATCAAACAGAATAGCCTTTTAGGCTTGTGGCTTTCACTAGCACTTTGAGAATTTAGGAACTTCAACCCCCTTATGGGTTTTTACAGGTTACATCTGAGACCACTTAATGAATGAGTTATATATCAGAAAAAAAATTACTTTTTCAAATTAGAAAAAATTTACATTAAGAAGTTATGGAATGACATAAATGCCACAAAGATAACAGTCTTCTGCAACATACTGGCCCCCACATTTCTATAAGTAAAATATTTTGAATGTACACAATTAATATGTACTTACTTGTGCCCCCTTATAAAGTGTACTTATAAAAATAGTGTGAAAGTACAATATAAGATATCGCATTGTCTTATATCTAAAGGAGTGGATGCAATCACCTCGGAGCGGAAAAGAAAAAGAGGTTTAATGCAGCAGTTCCTGCTGCCGCTCTGGGAGCCTCTCTAAGGCAGCGGGCACAGGCAGCAGCTCCTGTGGCCTTTCCAACAGGTGAAACGTGGTAGGGAGCGAGACATGCTCCCCACCCACAGAGGACCCTCAGCACTCACTCCCATCAGAATCACTCGTACGTTTTCAAAAAACACCAATGCCTGGGCTCCAATCCAGAGATTTGGTTTGAATTAGTCTGGTTGGGGAGGGATTAGGTATTGATATTTTATTTTATTTATTTATTTTTATTGATTTCAGAGAGGAAGGGAGAGGGAGTGAGAAACATCAAGGATGAGAGAGAATCATTGATCGGTTGCCTCCTGCACACCCCAGACCGGGGATCGAGCCCACAACTCGAGGCATGTACCCTGACTGGGAATCAAACTGTGACCTCCTGGTTCATAGGTCAATGCTCAACCACTAAGCCATGCCGGCCGGGCATGGGCAATGATATTTTAAAATCTTGCAGAAGTTAGTGTACAGCCGAGGATGAGAATTGCTACCCTAGACCCCAGGTGGCTCCCCTACCCTTGTGTGGGCTGCTATGGAAGTTCCAGCAGAAGGTGGCTGTGGTGGCTGGTGGGACAGGGCAGGCCAAGAGGACATGGTGGAGGCAGTAACATGTCGGGTTGCATATGACTGCAGTGCTCTGTAAAGATGTTGGTTTGCATCCAAAGAAGCAATAGCCACGCCCTCCAAGATGGTGCCCAACAGAGGTTGTGCAGCAGAGGATGAGGGATGGGCTGGCTTAAGAGCTCTGGTAAGTCCTCAGGAGGGTAACTCGGGGGCTGAGATCCTGAGTGAGCAGGCGGGAACCAGGACTCTCTGTAACTTCTTAAATTAATGTCATTTCTGTGTCATTAAGTCTTCCACAGCCTGAGGACGCCTGGGGAAACTCAGGTTACAGCATTAATGTTGTAACAATAACCAGCTTTTACAGACAGCTTCACCATTTACAAAGCTCTTTTGTGCATATTATGTTACTTGATCCATACTTCATCCTTGGGAGGTAGAAGGGTAAGTGCTATTGGTACCATTTTATAAAGGAAAACAAGGAAGTTCAGCTATGTTAAATATTTGTTGGGGGTCATACAATATTAAAGGGCAGAGCCAGAATGCCAACTTAGGTCTCTCGGATCTCAGTGTTTTTTCCTTTTCAACATACCTGAGCTGGTAGAAAACATTTGGTGATGCACAGACAAGGGTTCCTATGAATTCGTATAGTCATTGGTTTGTTGAATATATATATATATATATATATATATATATATATATATATATATATATATAGATAGATATATAGATATATATATATATAGATAGATAGATAGATAGATAGATAGATATCTATAGATAGATAGATAGATAGATAGATAGATAGATAGATAGATTTCAGAGAGGAGGGGAGAGGGAGAGAGAGAGAGAGAGAGAGAGAGAGAGAGAGAGAGAGAGAGAAACACCAATGATGACAGAGAATCATTGATCAGCTGCCCCTTCCCCACACCCTGGGACTGAGCCAGCAACCCAGGCATGTGTCAGGACCAGGAATCAAACTGTTGTGTCCTAGTTCATAGATTGACACTCAATCACTGAGCCACACCAGTCAGGCTATTAATTTGTTTAGAAATGGAGTAAATCTCCCTTGGGGTTTGCTAGTTGGATCTTCACCACAGCCAGAGCTAATATTTAGCCATACCAGTTGTTAAAATGCTGAAGGGCCTCCTGCTCATTTAGTAAATAGTTGCTGTCCTGAGGCCCTAGTTCCTGTACCACCACAATCACTTGCTACCACAATTCTTCCCCTGGAATCCCCTAGACTCCACAATGATCCAACTACAAAGAGTTTAATGTCTGGCACAAAAAGGACACTCCTGGCCCTGGTTCTATGTTGAAAACCAGAGTGTTTGCCTGGGCTATTAAATCTATGGTTGTTAAAATATTAGAAATATTACCCCTTCCCATAGGTCTTCACTTTTAAATCCAGGTTTTTATGAATTAATATTATTGATAATAATAGGGCATAGAGAATGGATAAGAAAAACATTGACTGACCTTCCAACCTATCCATCCATCCACCCATCCATCCATCCAGTGATTCCATGAATCTGTAGTCAAGTTCTTTGTATTCTGTCTTCTTAATATATCTTGTCTCGGGATGGAGAAACTAAGATGGCGGCATAGATAAACACCGGGAAATAGTCGCCTCCCACAGCAATTGAAAATTATCCCAAAGGACGGAGCAAACACCGTCCAGAAAAACAGGAAGGCTGGCTGAGTGTAATTTCTACAACTAGAAGACAAGAAAAGCACGCTGAGAGCCAGAGGAGCTGCGGAGGCTGAGTGCAGAGGTACGGCGGCAGCTCGCGCGCGCGGAAAGGGGGTGGCACCTGAGGACGAGGCTGTCTTTTTGAATCACAAGCTCCCGACTGCTCTGATCTCCGGTTCTGGGAAGTCTCTGGGGACCCAGGACACATACGGGGAGAGGCTGCTCTCTCAGGCGGCAGCGGGCGAACTTGAGGGCGGATTTCCCTCAGAGGTGCTTGCAGCCATTACCGGGACACTGAGACGCGCGACTCTGGGCGCGGAGAATCAGCCATTGCTTCTTTCTCCGCCCTTTTGACTCCCTGAGACCCCGCCCCACCCAGGCTGCGGCAGAGGCTTTTGCATGTGAATGCCCCGGCCCTTTGCAACCTGATAATTACCTAACTGCAACCGGGCCAGCCAGACCCGGAACTTCCAAGAGAAGGCCCAAGGCCCCGCAGCGGCTTGCATTGCTTCACAGCTGAGCCTCTTTGTGGCTCCTGCTGTGTGGCCTCAGGCAGGGGCTGAATTAGCACCTCCTTAGATACAGGAGCCACTGTACCCAGTGGTCAGAGGGGGACCATTCTCCCACTTCAGACACAGCTGCTTCCCACAGCCAACTGGCCTGGAGGTCAATTCCTCCCAGTGATCCTACATCAACCAAGGCACCAAGAGTGCACCAAGAGTGTCCACCCCAGGTAACTGGGGAGGCTGAGCTACTGGGCCCTACAGGACACCTGGCGCACAGGGACACTCTATCAACACAGGGAAGCAGCCAAAATGCGGAGACAGAGAAACAGGTCACAATTGTCAGAAACGGAGGAGGACAGAGGACTGGATATAGAGTTCAAGGCCACATTTATAAGGTTTGTCAAGAATTTTATGGAAACCGCCGATAAATTTAATGAATCCCTCAAGGAGTATAGTGAGACCATGGAGGACATGAAAAAGGACCAACTAGAAATTAAGCATACACTGACTGAAATAAAGAATATTTTACAGAGATCCAACAGCAGACAAGAGGATCCCAAGAATCAAGTCAAAGATTTGAAATACAAAGAAACAAAAAATACCCAACCGAAAAAGAAAAAAGAAAAGAGATTCAAAAAGTATGAAGATAGTGTAAGGAACCTCTGGGACAACTTCAAGCGTACCAACATCAGAATTATAGGGGTACCAGAAGGAGAGAGAGGGCAAGATATTGAAAACCTTTTTGAAGAAATAATGACAGAAAACTTCCCCCACCTGGTGAAAGAAATGGACCTACAAGTCCAAGAAGCGCAGAGAACCCCAAACAAAAGGACTCCAAAGAGGACCACACCAAGACACATCATAATTAAAATGCCAAGAGCAAAAGATAAGGAGAGAATCTTAAAAGCAGCAAGAGAAAGACAGTCAGTTACCTACAAGGGAGTACCCATACGACTGTCAGCTGATTTCTCAACAGAAACCATGCAGGCCAGAAGAGAGTGGCAAGAAATATTCAAAGTGATGAATACCAAGAACCTACAACCAAGATTACTTTATCCAGCAAAGTTATCATTCAGAATTGAAGGTCAGATAAAGAGCTTCACAGATAAGGAAAAGCTAAAGGAGTTCATCACCACCAAACCAGCATTATATGAAATGCTGAAAGGTATTCTTTAAGAAGAGGAAGAAGAAAAAGGAACTCTTACCATTTGCCACAGCATGGATGGAACTGGAGAGCAGATAAATACCACAAGATCTCACTTATTTGTGGAATATAATGAACAACATAAACTGATGAACAAGGACTGATCCAGAGACGGAGAGGCTTTGATTGGACTGTCGGGCCTTGGAGGGAAGGTAGGGGAGGGTGGGGGCAAGGGGGAAGGATCAACCAAAGGACTTATATGCAAGCATATAGGACTAACCAATGGACACGGACAACGGGGGAGTGAGGGGATGAGCGGGGGGGGGGGTAGAGGGTACACATATGTAATATCTTAATCAATAAAATATATATATATATATATATATATATATATATATATATATATATATATATATATATATATATCTTGTCTCGGTCACCTCCTCCACTCCAACTATTACTGTCTTAATTCAGATTTTCACCACCTTTCTTTTTTTAAAAAAATTAAATCTTTATTGTTCAGATTATTACAGTTGTTCCTCTTTTTTTCCCCCCATAACTCCCCTCCACCCAGTTCCCACCCCACCCTCCTCCCTCACTGTCCTCATCCATAGGTGCTCGATTTTTGTCCAGTCTCTTCCCCCATCCCCCTCACCCCTTTCCCCCCCAAGAATAGTCAGTCCACTCTCTTTCTATGCCCCTGATTCTATTATAATCACCCGTTCATTCTGTTCATCAGATTATTCACTTGATTTTCAGATTCACTTGTTGATAGATGTGTATTTGTTGTTCATAATTTGTATCTTTACCTTTTTCTTCTTCTTCCTCTTCTTAAAGGATACCTTTCAGTATTTCATATAATATTGGTTTGGTGGTGGTGAACTCCTTTAGCTTTTCCTTATCTGTGAAACTCTTTATCTGACCTTCAATTCTGAATGATAGCTTTGCTGGATAAAGTAATCTTGGTTGTAGGTTCTTGGCATTCATCACTTTGAATATTTCTTGCCACTCCCTTCTGCCCTGCAAAGTTTCTGTTGAGAAATCAGCTGACAGTCGTATGGGTACTCCCTTGTAGGTAACTGAGTTTCTTTCTCTTGCTGCTTTTAAGATTCTCTCTTTGTCTTTTGCTCTTGGCATTTTAATTATGATGTGTCTTGGTGTGGTCCTCTTTGGATTCCTTTTGTTTGGGGTTCTCTGCGCTTCCTGGACTTGTAAGTGTATTTCTTTCACCAGGTAGGGAAAGTTTTTTGTCATTGTTTCTTCAAATAGGTTTTCAGTATCTTGCTCTCTCTCTTCTTCTGGCACCTCTATAATTTGGATGTTGGTACGCTTGAAGCTGTCCCAGAGGCTCCTTACAGTATCTTCGTATTTTTGGATTCTTTTTTCATTTTGCTTTTCCGGTTGGGTGTTTTTTGCTTCTTCATATTTCAAATCATTGACTTGATTCTTGTGATCCTCTAGTCTGCTGTTGGGAGTCTGTATAATATTCTTTATTTCAGTCAGTGTATGCTTAATTTCTAGTTGGTCCTTTATCACAACATCGAGGGTCTCATTAGATTTCTTGTAGATCTCATTAAGTTTATCGGCAGTTTCTGGAAAATTCTTGAAAAACCTTAAAAGTGTGGTTTTGAACTCTATATCAGTCATTTGGTTTCCTCCATTTCTGTCATTTGTGTCCTTTTTCTTTGTCTCCGCATTTTTTATGCTTCCCTGTGTTGATAAAGTGGTTTTCTGTGCTGAGTGTCCTCTAGGGCCCAGTGGTTCAGCCTCCCCAATTACCTGAGGAGGACACTCTTGGTGCACCCCCTTGTGGTCTTTGTGCACAGTCTTGTTGTAGTTAAGCCTTGATTGTTGTAGCTATCACTGGGAGGAATTGACCTCCAGGCCAATTGGCTGTGAGAAACAGCTGTGTCTGCAGTGGGAGAACTTCTGTGCTGGAGACACTCCTCCGGGGCAAGACTTGCTTCAGTGGGGCTTTGGTGCTCACTGAGTCTGCCCCCTGAGTGTGTCCTTTATGGTTCCACGGAGCTGCAAACTGGATGGTCCCACTCTGACCTCTGGGTGGCTCCTGGCTCCTGGATCTCTAGGGAGGTGCTAATCTAGCCTCTGCCTTAGGCTATCCAGCAAAAGCCTCCCTGCAGGGCTTGGGTAGGGCGTGTCCCACAGGATCAACAGGGCGGGGCTAGCAGTTATGGCTGCTCTCAGAGGCTCCGCTTCTCAGTGTCCCGGTAATCACTGCAAGCCCCTCCGAGAGAAAGCTGCCCTCGAGTTCCGACCAATGCCAGACAGTCCCGCTTCTCCCGTATGAGTCTGGGTCCCCAGAGACTCGCCCGGAACTGGAGCTCAGAGCCTGAGACTCCCTCCCGATTGAAAACGACAACTGCGCCCTCAACTGCCAGCCCACTCTGCATGCACCTCCGCACCTTAGTATTTTACTTCCGCACCGCCCCTCCTCTGAGTCTTGGTATGCTTTTCTCTTTCCTTCTAGTTGTAGAATTTCCACTCAGCCAGCCTTCCTGTGGTTCTGGATGATGTCCGTTCCGTCTTTTAGTTGTATTTTTGAAGTGGTTGTTTGAGGCAGCAAACTCTGGTGTTTACCTATGCTGCCATCTTGGTTTTCCTCCAGATTTTCACCACCTTTCACTCAGACTTTGCTATGTAGTCTCTGTCCCTCATTTAATTCTCTTCCCGTTTGTGCTCACAGTGCCAGCAGACCTTTAGCTGTAAAATTCAAATCTGATGGCATCCCAATACTTTAGACTTTATTAAAGGTTGCCTTTTATTGATAAGACTTTTCCCTACTTTATTGAGATATAATTAACATATAACATTGTGTAAGTAGGAGGAGTGCAGTATGATGATTTGATACGTGAAATATTGCAAAATAATTACCACAATAAGGTTAGTTAACCTCTCCACTACATCACCTAATTTCAATTTTTTTTTGTGGTGATATCATTAAGATTTACTTTCTTAGCAACTGTCAAGCATACAATACAGTATTGTTATAACTATAGTCACCATGCTATAGATTCCCCAGGATGTATTCATTTTATAACTGGAAGTTTGTACTCTTTGACCAACACTTCCCCATCTCATCAGACCCTGACAACCACCATTCTACTGTGTTTCTCTGAGTTTATATGATTTTGTTTAACTCAACCTGATCTATAAGGCTCTCTGCTCTGGCTCATGCTCTCCTCTCTAGCTTTCTAGCTCACTGAAGCCAGCTCTTCTTATATCGTATGTTCACATAACAGTGATGTACCCCAAGTGATGTTTCTATGTTGTTTCCCATCACCGTGCCTGACTCACGTGGCTCCCTTTTAAGTGCCTGCACAACCTTTACTACCTGATGAATACCAGCACATTCTGTAGGCTTGCCTCAGGTCTTCTCTTCTCCGTTGACCAGCATCCCGAATCCCAATTGTCCCAATTTTCAATCCCTCCCTCCTTTATACACCTGTTCTACCCCACATGGACTTTTACCATAGCACAAAGCTTTATTGCATTTACTTATGTCATCCGAAGGTCATTGACACCAATTCAATTCTAATAAGAATCCCAATTTCCAGTGAGGTGAGGGGAGAGGAAGTCCAGTGTTATGGCTCAGTTGTTACCACTTTGGTGTTATAGCTCCAACCCAGCGAGACAGCTCTGCTCCTGTGTTGCAGCTCAGCCAATATTGCAGCTCCAGTCCAGTAAAACAATCTTCAATAGAAACTGAAAGTGTGCTCCTTAAACCAGAGGGGAGCCAAATTATATACAGAGAAGTCCCCACCCCAGGTCCCTGATTGGTCCATCCTCTTGCAAATTAGTCTAAAAATCACTGTCCTGTTTGATTGGAATGGAGCCACGCTGATTGGTCTGCAAAGATGCTAAGGAGGATGTAGCTGCGCAGCTCCAGTGTGTGGGAAAAGTCTCAGTCCTACTGGTTGAAACATGATTCTAGGAACTCCTTTATAAGGGTGGGCTCAGGCAGCAGGAACACAGTGTAGGCAGTCAGTTTAGTGCAGGCTTCTCCCTGAAGCATGGTTTGTGTGAGAGGCTCCTTTGTAGCAATGGCTGAAAGGCTCTGTTTATAAATTTGAGCCAAATTAGCCACCAGGAGCCCTTCTCAACAGGGATGTTCATTCTCTGGGTCAACACTTGTTTTTGTGGCCCTCTTTCTTCTAAATTGTTATGCGTCTTGAGAGTATGAATCATGTCTTATCACCAATACCTAAAACAGTATGTGACATATATTCAATAAGTGCTTCCTAAATAAATGCCTTCATTCATGGATTCCTACAGAGGATTCAGGAGCTCTCTCTCAGATGTAGCTTAGAGCTGCTGAATTCTAAAAACAATCAGGTTAAAAGGTCTGACAGAAGATTTCTTGAGTTTGTTTCAAATCTATGAATTAATAATGATCTAGCTATAAATGTCAACTGACAGCCACTGCTAAGTGTTTCCCAAAGCAGCAGGAGTCCTGAGTCCAGGCACATATGCCAACGACGGAGCTATAAATAAACATCTGCATACTGCAATGACTCCTTTACTGGTAGCTGGATAGTCTCCGTAAGAATGTAGACCTCGTTTTCCATCAGGAAATGTCTAGCACTGAGTGAGTTCTGGCAAGTTTCTCTTTTGTGTGAAGAGAGAGTTTAAGCATGATTTTGATACTTAGTTAGAAACACATTCATTTCAACCATTATTTGGGTACAAGCCTGTGTCATAACTGTCTTAATCCTTCCCTCCTCCACCCCTGTCCCCAGAATTGGTCTGTAAGGACACTTGCCAAATGGAATTGAAATGGGCTCCACATGATCTCACTCATATGTGGAATCTAATGAACAAAATAAAGTAGTGAACAAAATAGATCCAGAGACATAGAAGCATGGAAATGATGAATCTCAGAGGGAAGGCGGGGGATGAGAGGTGGGGTGGGAAGAGATTACCCAAAGAACTTATATGCATACTAGAGGCCCAGTCCATGAAATCCGTGCATGGAGGGGGGCGGGTTCCCTCAGCCCAGCCTGCACCCACTCCAATCAGGGACCCCTCGGGGGATGTCTGACCGCTGGTTGGACACCCCTCTCACAGTCTGGGACTGCTGGCTGCTAACCACTCACCTGCCTGCCTGCCTGATCACCCCTAACCCCTCTGTCTGCCTGCCTGATCACTCCTAACTGCTCTCCCCTACCAGCCTGATCTCACCCCCCAGCTGCCTCTGCCTGCCTGATCATCCCCAACTTCTCTCCCTTGCTGGCCTGATCTCGCCCCCAACTACCTTCTCCTGACAGCCTGGTTGCCCCCAACTGCCCTCCCCTGCCAGCCTGATCTTGCTCCTAACTGCTCTCCCCTGCCGGCCTGATTGCCCCTAACTGCCTCTGCCTGCCTGTTCACCCCTAACTGCCCTCTCCTGCTGGTCTGATCTTGTCCCCAACTGCCCTCCTCTGCCAGACAATTTGGTTCTGATTGATCAGTTTCTATGCCAGTCAGCATCAAAAGCTCCGCCTCCTAGGCAGCCATTGGCTCCTCACAGTTGACTCAGATTTGGTTCTGATTGGTCAGTTTCTATGCCAGTCAGCATCAAAAGCTCCGCCTCCTAGGCAGCCATTGGCTCCTCACAGTTGACCCAGATTTGGTTCTGATTGGTCAGTTTCTATGCCAGTCAGTGTCTCTGGGCCTATCAGTGGGGCCTGATCAGAAAGGCTGGGCTTATCAGCAGCCCCGGTGGAGGCCTAGAGAGAAATGGAGGCCTGGCTGTTGGCCAGGCTGGGAGAGAAAGAGAGGCAAGTTCTAATCAACGGCTGCCACAGAGGCTACGGATCAGCCCTGCCTCTCTCTCCGCAGGCCACTCTCCGGGCCTGATCCACAGCCCCTAGGCAGTCAGTGCTGGGTTGGGGCACCTGCAGCGTCTCAGTCAGTGCTAGGTCACCACAGCAACACAGCACTGACTTCGGTCTGGTTAAGCCTTCAGTCCTTATGACCTTGGCTCTTTATTATATAGAAGATATGCATAACTCATGGACACAGACAATAGTGTGGTGAAGGGTGGTGTGTGTGTGTGTGTGTGTGTGTGTGTGTTCAGGGGGGATGTCCAGGGTGGAGGGGGGGGTCAATGGGGGGTTGGAAAGGGAGGGCACCTGTAATACTTTCAATAAAATTTTTTTTTTAAAAGAAAGAAAATATGCTCCACTCACAAAGATTCTGTGAAAAGTCACACAGTATGAAGAACAATAAAATAAAATAAAATAAAATAAAATAAAATAAAATATACTTTCCCATCTCTTAAAGAAGGTGATGAAGTCTCATTTAGAGATTAAGAGGAAATAATTTATAAGTGCTTGACTAATAAGTATTTTATGGTTTGTTTTTGAATATTCTTAATTGCTAAGGTGTAAACTAAGATGCATTTCAAGTTTCTCCTGTGTTTACCCTATCTTATAACCTTGAAAGAGACAGACTGTGCTGTAGAATGAACCCTTTTTAACTTAGCTAATATGTGTGGAATCCTTTCCCTAATGGATTTCAGGGTTAAGGGCGATGTTCCAGATTGCTTTTGAAGAAAATGGAATAAGCATGTCTAGTATCTTACTCACACTATATGCAATAAAGATGTTTTCATTTCCAACCCTTTCAGTGTATGCACTGAAATTACCATATACTGGTAACTTCTCTTATCCTCAAAGTAAACAAGCAATTAATACAAAGTGATAATTAAAGCCAAGTGAAATAGAACAGGTATTCAAGAAGTGTGTGCATATAAACACATTATACTAAAGCTTAACATTATAATTTGGTTTTTAATGTCTTGTCAGAAGAGCAATGAAGAAACATCAAATAAAAATATAGGGAAAACAAATATATATATTTACTGTATAAATTAAAAATGAGCCCTAGCTGGTTTGGGTGATTGGGGCAGCAGCCGCCACTCACACCCCCTGATGGTGCCGGCCCTGCTTGCACCCGCTGCTGGTGCTGGCCCCAATCGTTTCGTGCCATCAGCAGGTACGAGCGGGGCCAGCACCGTCAGCGCGTAGGAGCGGCGGGGCTGCCAGCATAGAGGGGACCTGGGCTGCGACAGGAGGGGCCGGGCAGGGGTGCGGAGGATGGGCCGAGACCTGCCCTTGTGCCACCACAGCCTTGCAGCCCACAGTTCCTTTCAAGGTGCACGAATTTGTGCACTGAACTAGTGTTATTGAAAAAACTGACATCCCTGTACAAGGGAGAAAATTATTACAAAAGCCACATCTGCCTGCGAAATAAAGATAACTTTAAAATCACAGAGAAAGACTTTCTCAGATGTTTTCCAATCTGGCAGTAAAATACAAATATGTGTTTTAGCTAAGTGCAAGGCCTCAACCAGGAGACCTTTCTCCTTTCAGGGTAACGTTGGAAATAGCAAGCTCCTTAACTAAGCAACATCAAAATACACGTCTAAGTGACTCATCTCTACTAGATTGCCGAGGGACTGAAAAAAGGCTACAATTTCCAATACAAGTTTCCTGCAACTACATCGCACACACAAGAATGCACGCATCCCTTTTTAATTCTACACTGTGAGTTACTTGCCTTCCCGTACAAAAATAAGTTATTAAAGCAAAGCGGGCATACGCCTGAGTGGCCATATTATAAAAACTTTGAATTTTTTTTGAAAGATGGAAAAAAAACATTTCCTGTGATTCTCAAATCAAAACTCCCTCGGGCCCCGTCGCAGGACCTTTCCAAAGCAGCCCAGGGCGTCAAGAGGGAGAGACTTTGCCCACAGGACAGCCTCCGCTCCACTTTGTTTGGGAAGTGATGACTGAAGTCTCATTCATTGGATCACATGGCCCGGAAATGCTGTGCCAGTCTGGGTCTATTTGAATTTCCTTAATAAACTTGGTGTGTTTTAGTTCAAAGACGTGGAGACTTAATGGGAACTTTGGAAACGTTTAGCAAACTATGTTAAGGCAAACTTCAGGCACTTCATTTATAACCTGTAAGGATTCCAGCTGTTTTCCTTTAGTCTATTTTTTTTTTTTTTTTTTTTTAGCAAAATACATTTCTTCCATTAAATTCTGTCACAGGGAAAAATAATTTTCGATGAAATATGCTCATTCATTTTCTTTTATCTAAATATCTACTTAAAGAAAGGTAGTTGTCTAAACCCTTCAAGCAGCTCCTCATATTCAAGTTCCTTTCTAGATTTGGCTAATGGGACAGGAATGCAAACTTAATTTTGGTCGCTAAAAATTATTCATTTTAGATCTTTCCAATCTCATGATTTCATTCTCAGTTTTTTCTTCTCATCCTATTTTCCATGGTCATTTTAGAAGCTGGACTTTTTGTTAAATTCCTTCTGTTTATGCATTACACATAGGAGATATTTTATTTCACATTGTAATCACCAAGGCTAACAAAGTCACTCCAAATGCATGTACTCCCCTTTGTTGAGAAAACATGTTAAAGTAAGAAACATTCAAACCTGTAAATAATTTTTGTGAGTTTATTTGAGCCAAACTGTAGACAATTGCCAGGAAGCAGAATCTCAACGAATTGCGATAATGCTCCAGGGAATGGCGGTTTTTCACCTATTTTTATCTATTTTTTAAAAAATATGTTTTTTATTCCAGAGAGAGGTAGAAACAGCAAATGATGAGGGGGAATCATCAATTGGTTGCCTCCTGCATGCCCCACCATGCCTGCATCCCTGGTATGTGCCCTGACTGGGAATCGAACCATTACCTCCTGGTTTATATGTCAGCACTCAACCACTGAACCACCTAGTCTGATCACCTATTTTAATAAATTACCATCAAAGGAGGAAACGTAAGTGGGTTACATGAAATCCATTGGTAATAGATTAGGGAGGTCAGAGAAAGCAAAAGGGGGTGGGGAGGGAAACTTCTGGGATTAGGTCAGTGGTTCTCAACCTTCCTAATGCCGAAACCCTTTAATACAGTTCCTCATGTTGTGGTGGCCCCCAACCATAAAATTATTTTCATTGCTACTTCATAACTGTAATTTTGCTCCTGTTAGGAATCGTAATGTAAATATCTGATATGCAGTATGTATTTTCATTGTTACAAATTGAACATAATTAAAGCATAGTGATTAATCAAAAAACAATATGTAATTATATATGTGTTTTCTGATGTTTCTTAGGCGACCCCTGTGAAAGGGTCGTTAGACCCCCAGAGGGGTCGTGACCCACAGGTTGAGAACTGCTGGATTAGGTATGGGATACGTAGGTGTTAACAGACAACAATTAACACAACAACAATAACAATGAGGGAATTTGCAGTTTCAGCCCCAGTGCATTGGTTGTGCCCTGAGGAGTCCTAAAAATGGGAAGTTACAAGTTGCCCTGACATTCCACAGGTATATTATCTTAGATGCAAAAAGACAAAGGGCTCCGTTAAGATTGAAGTTGATCTTTCCAGGCAAGATACAGGCCTAGGAAATGACTACCCCCCATAACGGCTTTTAGTTAAAAGTTTTAATTTCAGACCAATCTTTGTGGTTCCTTTAGGTGTTTGAGTTTGCAAGGCCATCACGCAGATCTTCCCTGAGCTAATCAGGTTAGCATGTGGCCCCTTTTCACCCACAGTAACAAACCAAAAGCATCAAAAATTGTGCCTTCATTAGGCAGGCTAATGTAATCTGGTACCTACTGAATAAGAGGATTGTAAAATGTTTAGTTATTTGCATACATTCTGTTTCAGTCCATCCCTATTTTTATTAAATAAAGAATCTTCAAGGGTTAGTCCCATAATAATCACTATTTGGTAAGTCCATACAAAAAAATAGGAAAGTGATTTTTTTTTTTTAAGGTCAGTCTAGAAACTGTTAATTTTCTTCACTGAATCTATTTTCTGAATTTCTTAACATTTAACCAATAACATTAAGGGAGGGAGGTAAGCCCACTGGAAAGCAGGGTGTAGGAATGGACTCAAAGACATAATGATGTTCAATATTAAACAACTTGCAATAGTTAAAAACTGCAAAAATGGCCAGACTAGGCTAAAATAAAAGAAAGATGAAAGAAGAAGAAGCATCTTGCAACAGTCAAGTCTAAGTAATAGAAGAAAAAGCAAAGTGACAAGTTTTGCAAATATCTTATTATTCATTGGGCTAGTTGTCTGTAGGAAAAAAAGTACCTTAAGCTATAATTTCATATTTTTACTGATCCTTTCTTTACATCAAGAACATATGCACACTGTTATGCCCAGATTTCAGGATCCCCAAAAGACCACCAGGGAGCCAGCCGAGTCCGATGCAAAAGCAAAGAGTCTTTTATTCAAACCCGGGTCTGGCTCCCCTACCCTCCTTACTGACACAGCAGCAGGTGGCAGAGAGAGACCTAGCCCGGTGTGAAGAGGAGTTTTATAGGGGTGTGGAGTAAGGGGAGGAGAGGGGACTGTGGGCCCTGCCGATTGGCCAGGCGCAAGTCGGTGTCGCGTTACACAGGATGTGGTCATATCAATGGCGTGCACTTCCCTTGATTGTCATTGGTTAGTTTAGAGAAATCCTGGGTGTGGCTAGCAGAGGCTTGGGCCCGGGAAGAAGCCTTGCCGAGCACATGGCTCTGCCCAAAAATGGAGGACCCAGGGTAAGATGGAGGGCGTAGTCCTCGCCCTTTCACACACATTATATAACAATGTATAATCTTGGAAACGCATGATAGTATATATTTAAAAAAGAAATTCTAAGCAAGTCATTTTTAAAGAATTACCAAAACACATAGTAGGTTATTGCAAAAAAATATGTTGAACAACTTTTGTTAAATAAATAAACAAGCTAAATAATATCTAACAGTAGAGTTCCAAAACTGTCATATTGGTTATTTAAATTAGTAAGAGTAAGCATTTGACAAATATAAAATAAAGGAGATATTTTATCCATTGTTTCACCAGATAAATGAATAACCAGAGAAAAAATACACAAAATCAGGGCTGCTTTGGGCAACAAAGAAAAACTGAAGAAAATTCCAAAGGCATTTGCAAATATTTGAAGGATAATGGTGGCAAATTACTTTTAATCAGTGTCTTATGTTAGATTTAGCTTCAAGCAGCAGAGGAAATAGAAATAGCTTTTGTTGAGCATCTACTATGTTCTGCTATCTCCATTCAATCTCACAACAATTTTGCAAGCTAAGGGCTGTTGTCTCCATGTAACAAACAAAGATGACAGGGCTTAGATGAGCCAACAGCTTGTCCAAGGTTACACCCTAAGGAGCAAGCAAGAGACCAAAATCCAAGTCTGTCTGGTTCTAATGTCACTTCTGGAGTTTTGAGTTGTATTAGATAGAACTCCTATGCTCCAAGGTGAAAAAGGGCGAGGTGGGGGAGGGGGGGGGATGGGCGGGGAGGGGGGTGTTTAAAGAATTTGGGTCTTAGATCATTGTTTCCTCTTTAAACAAATAGTTTCATTTATTACTGCTTTGTAACAAATAACAAGAGTGAATTCTCACGCACAGATTTCAGTCTGTGCGCAATTTCAGTAAAAACAAACAAACATGCTCTCTTGAAAAGGCTGAAAAACAATCCACTGCACGATGTTGCCTTCCAGCTTCCTTTTTAAAAGTTCTGGACTGGAAAAAAAAATAAAAATAAAAAAAAAAAAAATAAAAAACACCTGTGAGAGATGAAAGTGTCCAATTTAACTCTTTCCCTGGAGCTGTTAAAGCTAAAAATAAAAATATGTTGAGAATATAGTCCCTTTTCTTTCTTGATGTACAAGAACATAAGAGGTTATTTCTCAGTCAATTTCTAGGATAAGAATGACAAATTAAAAGCACCCAAACTCAGCTTTCATGCTATTCAGTCACTAGGTCAAACCAGAGTCTTAGAATATTTTTTAACAGAACATGTCCAGCAGTTGAACCAGTCAGTCATAGATACATAAAATATTCTATTTTATTTACACACCTTTTCCATAAAAACAAATTTAGAGCACTGATTCTCTGTAAAAGAAATAGATTTTAAAAAAAAATTTTATTATAAAGGAGAAAATACTATATCCTGAAGAAATTTACTCTTCCCCAGAATCAGTACTAGTATTGTCTCTCTTTTTTTAAAAAGGCTTCAACCTGAATTTTCAAAATAAAAACATCTCAGTTTTGCCACTGCGGCCTGTGAAAACTAGTAAGCTACAGACTTTGTACTGGTTTTTTTTTCTTCTTCATTCACTACCTTTGACCCATAATCCTACTCTTTTTCCCTTTTGCTCCCATATTTTTATTGGTCTCTGTTGGGCCACTCAGCTCCAGCTAAATGGAAAGAATGGAAGGAGAAAGCTTTCTTTAGCTCTCCTGTCAGCGTGCAGATGTATAACCCCTCTGGAATCACAAGTCCTATAGGTTATTGCCCTCCAAATCTTACAAATGTAATCAGAACAGTGTTAGTGTGAGTGCCAATTCTAGGAGCAATTCTTTAAAAAATCAGGGCATGATTTATGTTGGAAGTAGAAAATGTTAGGGAAACATATAGTTGTGTCCCCATTAATCCTCATTTTTCTCCTATTTTCTCCAGAATGAGAAAATGTCAGACATTAAGATCAAGCTAACAGTGACAGAGAGAAATGGAAACACTGAAGGAGAGAAGACTGGGGTCAGAAAAAAATGACAAATATTATTCTCTCCTCTCTCTATAGATAGATATAGATATAGATATAGATATAGATATAGATATAGATCAGGGGTCCTCAAACTTTTTAAACAGGGGGCCATTCACTGTCCCTCAGACCGTTGGAGGGCCGGACTATAGTTTAAAAAAAAACTAGTCGGCTGCTAAGCAACAGGCAGTGGCGGCAAAAACACCCGGCGGGCCGGATAAATGTTTTCAGCGGGCCGCATGTGGCCTGCGGGACATAGTTTGAGGACCCCAGATATAGATATAGATATAGATATAGATATAGATATGGATATAGGTATAGGTATAGGTATAGGTATAGGTATAGGTATAGATATAGATATAGATATAGATATAGATATAGATATAGATATAGATATAGATAGATAGATATACTGAGTGGCCAGATTATTATGACCACCTGACATTTGTAGGCAAATTAGCTATAATTTCGTGCTGAAGTTGCTAGAGGTCCAGACCATTATAAATAGGGAAGCAGGTTGTTTACCACAACAGTAGAAGTGATTTTTTTTCTGAAGATATGGGTAAACAACGCGATTTAACAGCCTTTGTATGTGGGATATATATACTGAGTGTCCAGGTTATTATGACCACCCCATCAGTACTTTGTTGGGCCACCTTTGCCTTCAATACTACATCGATTCTTGGCATTGACTCCACGAGATGTTAAAAGGTGATGCGAGGAATCTGACACCATGCCTGATGAATAGCACTGTCCAGTTCTGTGAGAGTTGATGGTTGTGGAACCAGCTGCCTGATGGCTCTTTTAACTTCGTCCCACAAATGCTCAATTGGATTGAGACTTGGTGATTGTGGGGGCCACCTAAGCAAGGTAAAGTCTCCCTCATGTTCTTGAAACCACTCCTGCACAATACGAGCACCGTTGTATGGTGCATTGTCTGGTTGGAAGAAGCCATCTCTAACGGAATACGCCATCAACATGATAGGATGAACTTGATCAGCAACGATACTTAGGTATGTTGTGCTATTCAGACATTGTTCCACATGAATTAAAGGGCCCAAAATCATGCCAGAAAAACATACCCCAAACCATAACACTGCCCCCACCAGCTTGAAGGGTTGTACTCATGCATGTAAGGTGCATGCTTTCATGCTGTTTCCACCAAATTCTCACTCTGCCATCTGTGTGATGCAACTGGAAACGTGATTCATTGGACCACATGTCTTTTTTCCAATGCTCGACTGTCCAATCCTTGTGTTTCTGTGCGAATTGGAGACGTTTTATCTTGGTAACTGCAGACAGCAAAGGTGTTCGAACAGACCTTCGGCTTCCGTATCCCATATGATGCAATGTATGGCTAATTTGCCTACAAAAGACAGGTGGTCATAATAATCTGGTCTCTCTCTCTCTCTCTCTCTCTCTCTCTCTCTCTCTCTCTATATATATATATATATATATATCAGGTAGGAGTGTAAGAAACATTGTTAGGTTAAAAGAAAAAACATTGTGAAGTAAAAGAAATTTGGTGGAGGGTAGGGGCAGACTCCTTTTTCTTTTTTTCATACCTTTTAGAAGTACAGTTTGGGCTGATTAAATTTTTTAAGATATTTTCAAGCTTTCAGAAGATGTTTGGGCTTGTGGAAGTGGGTAGAAAGGAAGACAGGAAGGTTGTATGTGCTTTCAGAATACCTATGGGAGGCCAAAGTGGAAACCTAGATATTGGCATGAGAGGCAATGGGGTCTTCGAAGGTTTCTTCTTGCTTGTTCTGTTGCCGATAGGCTGCCAGGCAGCGTGGGAGAATGAACAGCCAGGCACTCAGAGGATTCAGAAAGAATGCCTTTATTTGCAGATGCACTAGTGTAGTGACTCAGGGGAGTCAGTCTCCAAAGCCTGAGCACCAAAGGTAGGGACATTTTCCCTTTTATCCCCTTAGCTTCTTTGTCTCCCAAATATGGACCAGGTTTCTGGACTTTTTGTGGGCTTTGTAGCCCACGTGGGTTGGAATGAGGAAAGTGAGATTACACCCAAAGGTTTGACCTGGCTGGTGCCAGCACTGCCAACCCCCTCTGGGGGTTGTGTATGGTTCATGATTTATGGCCTATGTACTAGTAAAATGGAAGTATTCAGGGAAACAGGTTTTTGCAAGGCTAGCTAGGACACAAGCAGAAAGGGGGTTGGTGTTATGCCCAGATTTCAAGATCCCCAAAAGCCCACCAGGGAGTCAGCCGAGTCCGATGCAAAAGCAAAGAGTCTTTATTCGAGCTAGCTCGGCTCCCCGACCATACTCACCGACGCAACGGCAAGCCAAGTGGCAGAGAGAGAGAAATCTGTGTGGAGAGAGGTTTTATAGGGGGGTTGAAGTAAGGGGAGGAGAAAGTACTGTGGGCCCTGCCGATTGGCCAGGTGCAAGTCGGTGTCTTGTTACACAAGATGTGGTCATATCTATGGCGTGCACTTCCCTTGATTGTCATTGGTTAGTTTAAAGAAGTCCTGGGTGTGGCTAGCAGAGGCTTAGGCTTCTGGGAAGAAGCTCCTTGCCGAGCACATGGCTGCCCCAAAATGGAGGATCCAGGGTAAGATGGAGAGCATAGCCCTTACCCTGGGGCAAGATGGAGGGTGTAGCCCTTACCCTGGGGCAAGATGGAGGGCGTAGCCCTCGCCCTTTCAGTTGGGGCTAGCAAGCATATGCATCAGAATGCAGGATGCAGGTTGGTGTGGGAGGTGGGGGGAGCCTGGTTTCAGGCTGCCTTCACAGTTCAACACAGAAAAGGTAGATTCCAGAATTATCCTCTGGAAATAGTCACTCAGTCAGGAAAAGACACATTATCCTGCATTAATAACAAAATATTACTGGTTTAAAGCAATGAAGTTTGGCTTTTTGTTCAATCTTCGTATCTACCTACTATGCTCATACTATTCACTGTGGGAGCACCTACCATTTCAAATGTGCCAGAGAGAAAAGAGAATTCTGAAAGTTCTCACATTGGCTATTACTTAAGTAATAGCCCTATAAGTAACTCTCATTATGTCTGCTCACAACTTATTAGCCAAAAGCAATCACCTACCCCACTCAGCCACAGTGGGGATGGGAAGTATAATTCCATGGGCCCAGAACAGGAGATAAGAGTAAATGTTGAGAGAACAGTACTGATAACTCTCTCAACAGGATATCCTCGTGAATCTCAAAAACCTAAGCAAGTCTAATGGAGTTCCACTGTAGCTCAAAGGAAAAAAAAATAACTCAGAACATTGCTTCTGCCTGTATGTGTGAGTATATAACAGAAGTGACATACAACACAACCTCTAAACTACCCGATTACCACTTCTGGGACCTAGAAAACATATACATGGCAAAGACATAATAAAGTCTCAGTAAGTTGACTGGTTTGGGTGAAATCTACATTGATTTAGTCAAAAGTATATATATATATATATATATATATATATATATATATATATATATATACTATCTGTAAATTACTTCAATAGTATTATTTTAAAATAAATATAAGAACTAGCTAGAGCAATTATATATCATTGGGAATAGTCAAGGAGCTTCCTCCAACAGAGAAAAATGCATTAAAAAGATAAGTTATTATTTCCTCTTTCCAAAAGTCACAGAAATGTCAACTGTATTATAAAAGTTGGTCAAAGGAAAAACTAATACCAGGCTTTTATTCTTCTGAACGAATAGCTTTCCAAGTCCTTAAGAAAATGATATTATTGTCATTATTTCAAAAGACTTGAGGAAAAATACTTCATACAATACACCAAATAATCAGATTTAGCCTATATATATTGATGTAAGTAATCAGTAATGACATACCAAACATCTGTTATATCATGGTCAGGAACTTCTAGACCTATTAATGTCTATATTATCAATTATAGGTTTCATGGCAGTCCAACTTTTCCTTGGACCAGGAAAGGACTAAGTTTAGCATGAAGTCTTATGCTAAATGTGTGTTTAGACAATACTTCAAAGAGATAAAAACAAAGTTCTATTTGAAAATCAGCGGAAACTTTGATAATGCATCTAAGGTCATAAAAGACATATTGGCTTTAAGTTACTCATTCTTGCTTTACTGATGTTTTAATTGTTGATGTGAGAATAAATTAGGTAGCCTGAAGTGTCAAATGGGGTTGTTTGGTTGCAACTAAACAACTCCGAAAAACGAAAACAGAAAAGGACTACATATGTTGAAAGGATCTCAGGTAACTTACAGAACAAAAGAAAAGCCTCCACTAGGCTTGTAAAATAACAGCAATGAGAGCCTTCGGAACCAGACCAGGGTTCAGAGGAAATCAGCCACCAGAAGATGAAGAAGCTCCAACCAATAGTTCAGGTGTTGCACAATTCTGCTCTATAGTCAGCATCTGGAGGAGATGTTGAATGGCCTAGATTCAGTCACATGTCTACCCCCTAAGATTCCTTGGTTGATTGTTTTATTAAATCTTAAACACAGTGGAGGGAAGATAATGTTCTGAAAAGAGTTTGGGTTGCCCAGGTGGCGTGGCTCACTAGTTGAGTGTTTACCTATGAACCTGGAACTTACAGTTCATTTCAGGCTCGATCCCCAGTAGGGGGCGTGCGGGAGGCAGCCAATCAATGATTCTCTATCATCACTGATGTTTCTATCTCTCTCTCCCTCTCCTATCCTCTCTGAAATCAATAAAAATATATATTTTAAAAATAATAAAAAGAATTTGCATTGTTTTTACCAAATCAAGACAAATTATCTTAATAAAAGCTAAATAAAATAAATATCTGCTATAGTTGGGTATATTCTTAAGAGACTTAAAGTTAACAAAATACTTTTTAGGGGGGCCCACAAAATTCTTCAAAACTTTTAAAACACTGCAATTAGTTCTAATCTCATCAGACTTCCTATGTATGTGTGTGTGCAATCATGTATACCATATATTTCAGCATAGTGCAAGTTTTGCTGAAAAATAATAATAAAAGCCTACCAGGAAACAATTATTTCTAAACAATACATCTTCAGAATTTAAGTGGTAGAAAACCAGATCTGAATTACTCAAATTTAACTCTCAGATACAGAAGCATGAAAAAAATAACACATTTTGTAACAGCAAAGAGCGTGGTGACATTGAAAAACAAGTTGTGTATTGGGAGAGGTGGGAAATCAGATTTGGGACAGAGATGCTAGATGATGAAGGGCCTTGTAGGCAATGAGACACCAGTAAAGTTTATTTAAGTGTAATATGATAAGATCAGATTTGTGTTTGTATGTTATTTGTTTAACCACTGGTGGAAATGTGTGGGATGGATTAAAGAAACAACCACAGGAAGTAGAAAGCCTGATTAGGCAACCGGCAATAATTTAGGCAAAACAAGAGTTGTAGGAGGGTGAGCTAAGCCAATGGCAGTGGAGCTAGAAAGAAAGAAATTGTACTAGCTACATTTTCTATATAACAAACCACCCAAAACTTAGAGCAACAGCCATTTTTTTAGTTCTTGGTTCTTAACTGAGGAGAGATATGCAAAGCCTATGGCCAACAAAGTCAAATGCAGCAGGGAGGAAAAGTAAGATTAAAGACTGAAATGAACACTGGCTTCGGAAATGAGCATAAGTGATCCAATAGTTTGGAAGTAAGTGAAAAGTGAGATTAAGATTGTCAGAAATTGCCGAAACCGGTTTGGCTCAGTGGATAGAGCTTCAGCCTGCGGACTGAAAGGTCCCGGTTCGATTCCGGTCAAGGGCATGTACCAGGGTTGCAGGCACATCCCCAGTGGGAGATGTGCAGGAGGCAGCTGATCGATGTTTCTCTCTCATCGATGTTTCTAACTCTCTATCTCTCTCCCTTCCTCTCTGTAAAAAATCAATAAAATATATTTAAAAAAAGAAAAGATTGCCAGTAATTATTATTATCTTATTGGCTAGAGATGGAGGAAGAGCAGAGATATGGGAACACTTATAATCAAGAGAGATTTTAATTTAACGAGATTTGGATATATTTGCATGCTGAGGGGAAGGAGTCACTGGAATGGTTGAAGATATGGAAAGAAAGAGAAACAGGATGGACCAGTCTCTCAGGAGAGACATGTAGGAGAACGTGTAGAGGAGTCTCCTGTAAAGAAAGAGGGAAGTTGGACCAAAAAGTGAAAGAGCTTAGGAGTGGGGGTTTTCAAGTTTGGTAGCTGTTCTTTCTGTCAGGCAGGGAGCAGACATCAGTTACGTGCTCTGAATGAGATAAGGAAGGCGAATGGGTGTGGTGGATTGTGATGACTGTAATGGTATATTCTACACATGCAGTGTCCATTGTATGTATGTATGTATTTAATTATATATTTTATTGATTTGAGAGGGGAAGGAAAAAGAAGAGAGAGATAGACACATCAATGATGAAAGAGAATCTTTGATCAGCTACCTCCTGCACACCCCCAGCTGGGGAATCCAGCCTGCAATCGGGGAATGTGCCTGACAGGGAATAGAACCATGACCTCCTGGTTCATAGGTCAATGCTCAACCACTGAAGCCATGCCAGCTGGGCTGCAGTGTCCATTTTATAAAGATTGTGAGGAATCCAGAATAAAAAAAAAAAAGTGATGACTAAAATTTAACCAATAAAAATGAAAGGTATTGGAACAAAAGATGATCTAGCCATGTTTATCTTCAAATGTAGGAGATGAACAAGTCAGGAAGCATACAAACGCAGCACTGAAGTGCACTTATTATACACTTATTGAATAACTATGCCAGATCCTCCGAAGAATAAAGGACCCTTCGGTGCAGCCATTGAAGAGCTCATGACCTGGCAAGGGAGAGAACCAAAAAAAAAAAAACATTGTAAGGGGGAACTTATGCCATAGAGATGCACATAGCACTCTGGAAATAGAGAAGGAAGCACATGAGGGGACGGAAAGAATCAAGGTCAGAGAAGATTTCTGGACACAAGCAACATTTGACCTTAGACTTGAAGGTAGCAAGGAGCTCATTAAGAAGTTGGCGTGGAGGTCAGAAAGGGCAATCTGAGAAATAGAACAAATGTGCAGACGTGGAAAGACTCTCAGGAAGAATCAAGTCCAATAGACAAGTCCGGGGCCTTCATCCTATTACCAATTATTTAAACAGTCCCTTTTCCCTTTTAAAGCCCCTATCCCCCACAAACATTCAGTATTTTTTTTAATCATATAAAAAAGTCAGGGCTTGTCCCTCTTCTACTATCTATATATAAAACCCTAATACACAAATAGACTGAACAATGGAATAACCAAATGACTGAACAACCAAGAAACCGGTCGCTATGATGTTCGCTGAACACCAGGGGGTGTACGTGGAACATGGCAGGCGTTGGCACAGGCAGCAGAGTGCGGAACATGGTGGGCATTGGCCACAGCGGGATGGTGGAGCAGGTGAGTGGGGGCGCCAGACCAAGGTGGGGCACTGGTCGCTGTCATTGGGGTGAGCCTCTTATGGCTACTGAAAATTCTTTGCTCCCACGCCACAGTCCTGCCCAGAGCTTGCACCTGCTGCCGGCACCCATCATCAGCCCCAAATACTCAGCACCAGCAGGTGCAAGTGGTGGCTGCCAGCTCCAACAACCCCCCAGGACTTCCCCACCTCCCCCTGCTCCTGAGGGGCTATCAGGGCCAGCAGGCACTGCTCACACCTGCTGTGGCACTGGCCACAATCACTCCACGCCATCAGTGGGTGCAAGCAGGGCTGGTGCCATCAGCACGTGGGAGTGGCAGTGGCGGGAGCGAGGCTGCTGCCAGACAGGGAACTGGAGGCTGCAGCAGGAAGGGCCAGGCGGGGGCGCGGAGGATGGGCTGAGACCCGCCCCTGTGCCCACCACAGCCTGGCGGCCCACAGTTCCTTTCAAGGTGAATGGATTCATGCACTGGGCCCCTAGTTTCCATAAATAAAATACTTGCCAGTATTACCCCCCAGCCCAAAGTTTTGGGTAAGTAATCTGATGAATACTTTTCTACAGAGGAGTCATAGCTTAATCATTGCTCTGCATTTCACCTCTTACACAGGTATTTGCATTCTACTTCCGTACTTCTAGACACAAAGTCTTAGGAAACTTGGGGGCCCTAGGGAGAAAGGGGAAGGGGACTGGGAAGGAGTGCCTCTCAGCATCTCTCCTCAAATCATATGTCATATCATTTATTCCTCTTACACTTCAGTGCTGGCCCTGAATAACTGAAAAGGTTGCATTGTGTCTTGAATTTTGAAAAGTAATATAATATATGACCCACTCGTTGCATTAATTCAGGTGCAACCTTGGACAAATTGCTCCGAACAATTTTAGCCGCTAAGCAGGGTTCCCTGGGAAATGCTCCATCGTCCAGGAAGGGACCCTCTGGGGAACATGGGGCATTTAGAATTTTAAAAGTAATTTAAATGTGTACAGAAAAGATAGAACAAGAAATATATGCGTTTTTTTAAATTGGTTAAAAATGTTATCAGAGTTCAATTTAAAGTGTTATTATTCCAATTTTTCTATTAAAAGATAAAACCTGAGAGAAAATATTATATCCTTAGCTGATGCATATGAATGTAATTTATTTTTAAAGAACACAAACACTACTACAGTTCTTGCAAATACCAAGCTTTGAAATCCTCTTAGTTAAAAACAAACTTCAAGGTGTGGGGCCTGACTGCCTAGGGATGCAAAGGAGCATAGATAAATGCATTTGTAAGTAATTATAAAACCAATTTCATAATGCCCTCACCTATGTTTTACAGAGCCAGCAACGGACAGCACTAATTTTGTTGCTGGTCCCAATTATGAAGGTGCGGACAGCCTTGAGAGCAGGGTTATAAAATCTAGAATCACATTTTTTCTCAGAATATGAAAGAGAAGTTTAAATATGCCAGATGGTAGGGTGATACTAAATGATACATGAAATGATACTAAATGATAAATGAAATGTAGGGTTGCTGGGGTCCAGTTCCAGCAGGTCCAGGGGTTCCCAAAGGTGTGGACGGAGTCGGTGAGGAATGAAGGACATGGAGATAGCGTTCAGTTGATCAGCATAGCAAGGTTCTTTTTTTATTCTCCTATTACATCTGTATTTATACCAGTTGATTTTATAAGCATGCCTCCATAATCACATCATAGTATGTTTGTTTTGGGTAACGTTCTACAGTTCCTTATTTCTTATCTGACCTTTGACCAAAATCCTGTCTCTATCTAGTTCTGTTGATTTTAATCTTGTCCAGGTTAATCTCTGTGTTCCATTACAAGGGCTATTCCAAGGTCACTGCTCTACTGATAGGCTACAAGGAAGTGACTGAAGGGGATTATCCTACCCAGTAAAGGTTATGTCCTCCCAGCCTCGCTGCTTGCCTTCCCTGGGACTGCCCTGTGTCGGTGGATCTCCAGGGGTATAGGCTTTGGTGCTTTCCCTGGTGGGCAGACCCCTGGGGATGCGGGCCCAACAAGCCCCAAATTTATTGCCAACAGTCTTAGTCCAAGTTCCTCATAAGTAGTACATGGTATTTCTGTAACACTAGGGGGATTTGCTGATTTATTCTCTTCCTTAGTCCTGTTAATCCCTAACCTGGGGAAACAACCTTTCCTGGGGAGGAGGTCCTGTTTAAAACACATAGCGCTAAGAGGGGGAGCAAACCATACTAAGAACAGTACGCCAGGTCCCTTGAAACATAAGCTGTGCAGATGTTTCTTCCCTGCAGTGACTGTGTCAAGCAGCAAGGGTGGACCGGCTTCCGGCAAATTCCCCCATTTTTATTTTTTAAATGACAACGCATGTAAATCAGTGGCCCCACTCGGATTGGGTTGTTTAAGACTCAGAAGAAGACTTGTTTGTGACTTTGCTGTGGTAAATGTTTCCCTCCATGTCCTGTGTGGTTCAGGGTTCAGGATCTGGAAGAGGAGCCACACACAAATGAAAGAGAAGAGACAAGAGATAATTTGGAAATTATGGGGGGCCAGGCAGGTAAGTCCAACTCAAGAGGAAAAACTTCCACTGGTGCTCAGGCCGTGCCAACCTTTTATTGGTTTGGGATACACCCATAGCCCTTAGGCAGGCAATTTCCAGTAACAGGCAAACTAGCCCATCAGCAAAGATTTACATAATAATAAATGGGGAAGTTGCTTCAGCTACCATTGTCTGGACTAACAGTGGGTGCACAGCCCTGACCTTTGCAAGGGCTTCAAGGATCACCAGCCTTCAGGGTTCCTTGTCCACACCTCTCTGCTAGTGAAGACAATAGGCGGTTTCCCACATTTTGCTAACAGGTCAGTCCGAGGCTTAACCCTATATAGGCTCCCCACATAGGGTGATACATTTCATTTTTTTTTTACTCATCAGCCCAAGATGAGCTGAACACTAAAGAAGGGGAGCACCAAGATCTTGGGGCAATGGTGGTACTTAAACCCATGGCACACTTGGACCATGTGTTGTCTTAAAGTAACAGAATCTCAGTCTCTCTAATCTCACTCTCTCTCTCTCTCTCTCTCTCTCTCTCTCTCTCTCTCTCTCTCTCACACACACACACACACACACACACACACACATTCCCATTAGAGTACTTCTAATCTTTACACCCATATTAAATTCCTTTTTATTTTTAAGTGCTGATATCATTAAATTATTTCTAGCCACAAGTGACATTTCTATAGAACCCATAGTCCTCATCAGGAAAGACCAATCAAAATGACTAAATTCATGCTTATTTCTTAACCCTAACATCTGCATTAAAAAGAAAAAAAAATGGCCCGGCCAGCGTGGTCAGTGGTTGAGCATCAACCTATGAACAAGGAGGTCATGGTTTGATTCCTGGTCAGGGCACATGCCTGGGCTGTGGGTTCAATCCCCAGTGTGGGGCATGCATGCAGGAGGCAACCAATCAATGATTCTCTTTCATCATTGACATTTCTATCTCTCTCTCCCTCTCCCTTCCTCTCTGAAATTAATAACAACATATTTTTTTTAAAAAGACAAGAAAATATGCATAACATAAATATGTATTTTAAAGACACAAAAAAGAATAAATGAACTTGATAATGGAAAAGCTTCTCTTAGCATAGGTCTCAATTTCCTTGACAAAAGATATGACTATATGAAAATCTCATTAATGCAGATTTTCCTAAATTGGAATTTGTTATCACACAGAAAAGGACTGAATCAAAGTATCTCTAATTGTGTGAATTTATTAAAAAGTCACCTCTCTAGGCATGTAAATTATTTTTGGACATTATCATCTATGGGAGTAGATAAAGTTATAAGAAGCCTTCAGACAGCAGCGGCCCCCACCACCACCTCCACTCAGCAGCCTTCCCACTCAGGGGCTCCAGTCTCCTTAGGCAAGAGTCTTAGAAGCACCCTCAATGAATCACTGCAGGCTCCTACTCTTTTTAAAAATACATGTATATGTTTTTATTGATTTTAGAAAGAGAGGGAGTGTGAGGGAGAGAGATAGAAACATCAATGATGAGATAAAATCATGGATCAGCTGCCTCCTGCATGACCCCTACTGGGTGGGGCTCAAGCCGCAACCAGGGCATGTGTCCTGACCTGGAATTGAACAGAGACCTCTTGGTTCCTGGGTCAACACTCAGCCACTGAGCAACACCGGCCGGGCACTACCCTTTGCAAAAGCTACCTCCTCTTTGAAAACTCCCGTGACAGAGCCCCACAGTTCTCTACCTGTTCATTTAATTACACGTGCTTATCCTTCCAAAACAATTTATTAACTTACCTATGAAATGCAGAAATTAGACTGAAAAGCATTGTTTTCCTCTGGGCAGGATGCAAAGGTGATTTCCCTGGTCCTTGTCCAGGTGGATTTGAAGAAGGAAGCCACGGACAAAAGGTGTTATAGGAAAAGGTGGAAATTCATTGGGAAACAAGCACAGACTCCCACGTGGGGAGGGGGAGAGAGACCCACCAAGTCCCTCTTTCTTAGGTTTATAAAGGCTGCAGTTCTTTGTGTCCTAATGTCCCCTCTGATTGGTCACTGTAGCAGCTTCGGAGCTCAAACTCCAGGTGGGCTCCCCCTCCTTTTCTACCTTTTGTTTTTCTACTCTCTGTGGCCTTCCCCTTTACTCTGTGAATGAGTGGCTTCCTCTCTCTTTATTCTGTGAATGTGTACCTTTTGGCTGATCCCAGCCCCCTTATTCTGTGAATGTATGCCTTTTGGCAGTTTGCAGCCCCCTAATTTGCAGCCCTGCAGTTCTCCCCCATGGATCCTGTAGTTCCTAAAACTCCCTAAACCTGCCTATTTGACGCCTAAAAACTCCTTTCACCTATTCTCACTTATCTCTCCCCACTGTCATTAGGTGTCTTGCTCTCAGACTCCCTGGATTTCTTTCTCTTCCTGGAATAATAGATGGTGCTTCTTCTGTCTTAGGACCTTCTCAGCACCGTTTCTTTCTGCCTAGAATGCGCTTCCTGCAGATCATTCATGTCTCATCACTATTATCACCTGATAAGAAATGCCTCCTCAGACCACCCTGTCCCATTAACCTGCTTTAATATTTTAGAGATTTTTTTTTATCATTTTTTATACCAATGAGATCTCATTGTTTGTTTCCTTTTAATTGTCTGTCTCTTTGCCCCCTAACCCCATGCCATTGCCATTAAAATATAAACTCTCCTGTGCTTAGAACAGTGGCTAGAATTCAAAGAAAATTCAAAAATTATCCTTGGGATGAATGAGTGAAAAAATGAGTTCCTACCTCTATTGACCGTTAGTTTCTTCAGGGCAGGGCCATGCCGTATTAGTTTTTGTGACTCTTGTATCTAACATTGTAGGTACAGAATAACATTGCAGGGATTCAATAAGTCACCGAATAAATTATCCATTAATGAATAAATAAGCAATAAATAGTTATATTTGTATTATACACTTAGGGAAATATTAAGCTTGAACATATGAATAACTGCCTCAAGTTGGTTACACAGTTTAGAAAGGATAACAAAGGCAAGGGAGCTGCAGAACCTCTGAGATTTCGGGAGTGGCATTGAGTCTTTTAAGATTTAATAGTCTGACTTTAGACAATAATAAAAAAAATAATAAAATAAATAAAAAGAAAAAAGATTTAATAGTCTGTTTCTGGTAGGAGCACAAAGAGAATTATTAGGACAAGCTATAATTTTAAGAAATACTAGAGGCCTGATGCACGAAATTCATGCAAGAGTAGGTCTTCCTTCCCCAGGCTGTTGGCACCAGCTTCCCTCTGGCACCCAGGACCCAGGCTTCCCTCACAGCACTGGCTTCCTGAGGAAGGTCATCTGGAAGGACATCCTTCTGGGCGTCTGGTCTAATTAGCATATTGTGCTTTTATTAGTAGAGGTTACTTATGCTTTGTTAACCATGATTGTTTTGCTCTGATTAAAGAAAACACATTCTAACCTGACTGGGAGTTGTAGGCAGGACCTTAGTTAACCTTGCAATGTGGTCCATTCTCATCTAAGAACTGTCTATTATCATGGAGAGATTAACAACCCTGTGAAAAGAATGGAACCCCAGAGGCACCCTCCATGCACTTTGCAAGCCCCCCAACCTGCATTGCCTGTAATCTGTAACCATTACACCCATTCTTACTCCTTTTTGCCTACTTCCTCATGCCTACCATACCCATTTTGCATACCTATTCTTTTTTGTCTACTTCTCCAAGCCAGCATTCTCATTTTTATTTTGCATACCCATTCTTATGCCTTTTGCCTACTTCCCCATGTAATCTTTGCCCATCGACCCCATTTAGCTGCTGGTTTATGGGAGGATAGAGGAAACAAAAGCAGATTTTTGTTGATGACCTACTGCTCTCCCTTACTGCTGACATTATTGGAATAAACACTCACATATGATTCAACCCTGTCTCTGCTTAATTGGCTCAAGTAGTGACAGGCAGACCGGACCTATTGGTTGTTGGGTTTAATTTCAAGTAAAAAGAGGTCAAGGGATTTACCTATGGTGTTTAAAAGTAATTTTATTTTATTTATTTTACTTTTTTTAATTAAATCTTTATTGTTCAGATTATTATATTTGTTCCTCTTTTTTCCCCCCATAACTCCCCTCCTCCCAGTTCCCACCCCACCCTCCGCCCTCACTCCCCACCCACTGTCCTCATCCATAGGTGCACAATTTTTGTCCACTCTCTTCCCACACCCCCCACACCCTTTCCCCTCCAAGAATAGTCAGTCCATTCCCTTTCTATGCCCCTGATTCTATTATAATCACCAGTTCATTCTGTTCATCAGATTATTTATTCACTTGATTCTTAGATTCACTTATTGATAGATGCATGTTTGTTGTTCATAATTTGTATCTTTACCTTTTTCTTCTTCTTCCTCTTCTTAAAGGATACCTTTTAGCATTTCGTATAATACTGGTTTGGTGGTGATGAACTCCTTTAGCTTTTCCTTATCTGTGAAGCTCTTTATCTGACCTTTAATTCTGAATGATAGCTTTGCTGGATAAAGTAATCTTGGTTGTAGGTTCTTGCTATCCATCACTTTGAATATTTCCTGCCACTCCCTTCTGGCCTGCAAAGTTTCTGTTGAGAAATCAGCTGACAGTCGTATGGGTACTCCCTTGTAGGTAACTGAGTTTCTTTCTCTTGCTGCTTTTAAGATTCTCTCTTTGTCTTTTGCTCTTGGCATTTTAATTATGATGTGTCTTGGTGTGGTCCTCTTTGGATCCCTTTTGTTTGGGGTTCTCTGTGCTTCCTGGACTTGTAAGTCTATTTCTTTCACCAGGTAGGGGAAGTTTTCTGTCATTATTTCTTCAAATAGGTTTTCAATATCTTGCTCTCTCTCATCTTCTGGCACCCCTATAATTCGGATGTTGGTACACTTGCAGCTGTCCCAGAGGCTCCTTACAGTATCTTCGTATTTTTGGATTCTTTTTTCATTTTGCTTTTCCGGTTGGGTGATTTTTGCTTCTTCGCATTTCAAATCTTTAACTTGATTCTTGCGATCCTCTGGTCTGCTGTTGGGAGTCTGTATAATATTTTTTATTTCAGTCAGTGTATGCTTAATTTCTAGTTGGTCCTTTATTACAACATCGAGGGTCTCACTAGATTTCTTGAGGATCTCACTATATTTATCGGCAGTCTCACCAGCCTTTTCGAGGGCCTTACTAAATTTATTGGCAGCTTCTAGACAGTTCTTGAGAGACCTTAAAAGTGTGGTTTTGAACTCTATATCCAGCATTTTGCTTTCCTCCATTTCTGTCATTTGTTTCCTATTTCTTTGTCTCCGCATTTTTTATGCTTTCTTGGTGCACCCCCTAGTGGTCTTTGTGCACAGTCTTGTTGTAGTTAAGCCTTGATTGTTGTAGGTGACACTGAGGGGGATTTGACCTCCAGGCCAACTGGCTGTGAGAATCAGCTGTGTCTGCAGTGGGAGAACTTCTGTCCTCTAGGGAGGTGCTAATCTAGCCTTTGCCTGAGGCTCTCCAGCAAATGCCTCTGTGCAAGGCTTGGGCAGGGCGGGTTCCAGGGGATCAACAGGGCAGGTGGAGCGAGCAGATTGGCTGCTCTCAGTCCTGTCCCCAGAGGCTTTGCCTCTCAATGTCCCAGCAACCGCTGCAAGTACCTCGGAGAGAAAGCTGCCCTCGAGTTTTGACTGATGCCAGACAGTCCCGCTTCTCCTGTTTGAGTCTGGGTCCCCAGAGACTCACCCGGAATTGGAGCTCAGAGCCTGAGACTCCCTCCCAATTGAAACAGACAACGGTGCCTTCAGCCGCCAGCCCGCTCCATACGCACCTCTGCACCTTTGTATTTTACTTCCACACTGCACCTCCTCTGAGTCTCGGTATGCTTTTCTCTTTCCTTCTAGTTGTAGAATTTCCACTCAGCCAGCCTTCCTGTGGTTCTGGGTGATGTCCGTTCCGTCTTTTACGTGTATTTTTGAAGTGGTTGTGCAAGGCAGCAATCTCCGGTGTTTACCTATGCCACCATCTTGGTTTTCCCTAAAAGTAATTTTTTTTAAGTTTATTATTTTATTTTTCGCAACACTGTAGGCCAAATTTCTTTCTGAGCTCACAAAAATTATAGCTCACATACAGTGTCAGGCTCAAAAACTTACCAAGTGTTTGATGCTAAAGCTTGAGGCCTCAAGGACAGTGGAGCCCTCAGCACAGAGTCCATGCCAGGCCTTCTGCTGCCTCCAGGGAACAGAGACTCTCCAGGAATAAAGATGCTACTCCCAGGGAAGGTGAACTCTAGTTATGGCAACTACATTTTCCAAATCAAAATTCGTGACATGCAATCTGCACAGAGACCTGAGTACGATGGATAAAATGCTTGAATCTAAAGCCAGCTCAGAAAATCTAGAGCCAACAGATAGAATATAATAGGGGAACAAGTTAGTTCCCAGATTCTTTCATATTTGGGTGACATGACTCATAAAACTACTCATCTCCCCCAGCTCTAATTGATTCCATGTTTATGAAACTTCTCACTAAGTTTCTGAGATGTCTTAATACTAGTCAGAGGATCCTCACATTTTGGATGCAAGTGTCTGTGGACGAAAGGGGCCACATGCTAACCTGACAGGGAAGCTGAGCTCAGGGAAGGCCTGCATGGCAGTCTTGCAAACTCAGAAACCTAGAATAACCACAAAGGATGGTTTGAAATTAAACTTTAACTAAAAGAAGTTATGGTGGGTAGTTATGTCCTAGGCCGGTATCATCACTGACAAGGTCATCTTTACCTTAACTGAGCTTATGTGTCTTTTTGTATCTACTATAACATATCCTTGAAATGTCTGGATAACTTGTAACTTCCCTTTTTCCAAACCTCTAGGGGTGCAACCTAATGAGCTTGGGCAAGAGGACAGATACTACAAATTCCTTCATTGTTACTGTTATCATGTTCATTGTTGACTGTTAACTATTCTGCACCCACCCTAAGTATGTGTCCATCATTTTGCTTTTTATCCAATCCCAGAGGTTTCCCCACTTTGCTTTCTCCCGTCTCTCTAGTCTATCATCAATGGGTTTCATGTAACCCACCTACATACCCTCCTTTGATTGCAATGTATAAAAATAGATGAAAGATTGCCATTCTCTGGAGCATTATCTCAATCTGTTGAGGTCCTGCTTCCTGGCAATTGTTGACAGTTTGGCTCAAATAAACTCACAAAAAACGCTTTATGGGTTTTAATGTTTTTTTTGTTAACATGTCCTAATATCTAGTAAATGTTATCTTAGAGATGAGTTACAGACCTATCCCTTGTGAGTTGTATTAGTGCTGAATCACAGTCTAAGAGGAGAAAAAGCCTTAGGTAATTCTTATGGTTGTTCTCCACTCTGTGATTCATTTCCCTGATGACCCCAATAGGAACTGATGTAAACTAGTATGGGAAGTACAGGACAGAGGAATGGGTCCTGGAATCTGATAGCCGAAGTCCTACCTCAAGACTTTGAAGCAGACACTTGTAATTATTTAATCCAAAACTCTGAGCTAGAAAAGTTAGGTCTCTGAGTAATTGCCCAACTCAGAACCAGCAGCTTCTAGCAAGGCCATACCCTATTCTTAAAACACTGTCACCATCACCAGATCATCAAGTTATCTCCTCCCACCTGTCCACAGCCTTTAGAATCTGACCCGCCCCCGCCCCCCCCCCCTCACTCCCCGCCCCCCCCCCAGGTGCCTCTCCTAAACAATGGAGAGGAAGTAACATCCTTGACCTTGACCTGGGCTTCCTGAAGTCTTAGGTAAATCACATCTACTCTAAACTTCAGTTTCTGAATCCTGTGGTCTCAATATCCAAACCTGTTCTGTGCCCAGTTTCTATTTGTGGGCATATAGTTGAAAATCTGCTAAACTAGTCTTCAGCAAAATTGGGAGGTGAGAAGAATGAGCCATATGGATTAAATTTCCTGGGTTAGTAGTATAGTAAAAGGCTTGGCAATCAGTCTGAAAGCATTCATTGAAATCTGACAGCCAAACTGGGAGGGATTGAGTGAAGTCCGAACTTTTCTTTAATTACCTTCATATTTTAATCAGGAAACCCCCAAATTGTTAGTCAGCTAAGATATGCTATACATTGTATAGAACCTTGATGCTCCCGTGTGGCCCACAGGCCAGTGGCATCAGCATCACCCAAGAACTTGTCAAAATGCAGAAACTGGAGCCCCTCCTGCATCCACATCTGCATGTTAAAGAGATTCCCTGGGTGCTTTCCATGGGCCTTACATTTTGTAAAAGACTTGTCAAGAGCAGTCATCCTCAAAGTGTGCTTTCCAGACCAGGAACATCTGCATCACCTGAAAACTTGGTAGGAATGCAGAACCACGGTCTCATTCTAGGCTTACTCAGTCCAAAGGTTTAGGGTGCAGCCTAGTAATCTTTGTTTTCACAAACCTTCAGGTGATTCTGGTGCACGCTCAAGTTGGAGAATTTCCGTCTCTGGCCTTTTTCAATGTGTATTTAAGAGAGCCAGCTTTGGACAAACGCTATTTTAATTCTAAAAATTTTTAAGTAACTAAGAGAACCATATATCTGTCTGGACAATTTAAAAAATATGTTCTAAGTCCAAGAGTATTTTCCAGGGATATATCCTTATGGTTTTATTTAAGCACTAGTCAGAATTGACGAATGCGTATATTGAATACCATTTGCTAATTCATCTGGCATCTGGCAAAACCATATCACATTGATATGATGGATGATCCTGCTTCTTTGGAATGAGAAAACTTCCACATAGAGGCACAGTAATTATTCCTGAAGGAATGAACATAATGTAAACTGTCATCTTGGATAAGTTCTGTGGGCAAAGGATGCCTGAGGAAAACGGCATCATTGTAAGCCTCTATTCTCAGCAGTGGTGCTCTGGGGCCTTGCTCACACCCAAAGCCATTGTCAGAGCTGCTTAGACATATCTGCAGTTTGTGGCTTTGAACCTCATTTATCAAGTGATGGAATATTTCAAACTTCTTCCTAATGCATTTGAAATATTTTCTACTTTGAAACTTTTTTTTTCCCCCTTCAGAAGCAAGGTAGTTGTTAATGTCAAGAAGCCAGAATGAGTCTGGCCAGTGTGGCTCAGTGGTTGAGCATTAACCTATGAAACAGCAGGTCTTGGTTTGATTCCCGGTCAGGGCATGTGCCTGGGTTGTGGGCTCGATCCCTAGTGTTGGGCATGGAGGAGGCAGCCGATCAATAATTCTCTCTCATCATTGATGTTTCTCTCTCTCTCTCTCTCTCTAAAAAAAGAAAAAAATCAAGAAAAATTAAAAAAGAAGAAGAAGAAGCCAGAATGAGCTCAACCAGTACACTCATATCTTCCACAAAAGTAACTTGGCCCAGATAAATTAAAAAACTTACAAGGAAAGTTAAAATACACTTAGTGATTTTCTAAATGAACCATTTCTAGAAATGCATACTAAAATATATCCTCAGATAAACACATGGGGTATGTACAAGAAAATCCATTGCAGCGTAGTTTGTTGGAAACAAACAAAATGTCCATTAATAGAGGACAGTTGCATGGAGTGACCAGCCAGAGCAACTCCTCTGAGGAAAGACCTCTGTTATGTGCCAAGCATTAACTTTTGGGTTTCCAGATAATGAGGAGAAGCAGTGTATGAGCTCAGGCTGCCATTAACAAAATACCACAGGCTAGGTGGCTCAAACAACAGAAACCTCTTCTCTCACAATTCTGGAGGTTGGAAGCTTAAGATCAAGGTCTTGGGGACATTTGGTTTCTTCTGAGGCTTCTCCCCTTGGCCTGTGGATAGCAAGTCTTCCTCTGAGTCCTGACATAGCTTGTCCTCAGAAGAGGGAGAAAGCTCTGGCGTCCCTTCCTCTTCTTATAAGGACTTCAGTGAGATGGGCTAAGGTCCCACTGGAACTGCCTCCATTTAATGTAATCCCCTCCTTAAAGCTCTTATCTCCATATACAGGTACATTCTGAGGTTCCGGGGATTAGGATTTTAACATATACATTTTGTTGATTACCCAAATCGGCCCTTAACAGCCAGCATGTTTCAGAAAGTAGATTCCTACAGGGTTATTTACCAAACGTTCAGAAGTATTTGTATTTTTTTTTTTCAAAATTGGTACAGCTATACCAGTGAGTAGTGGCTGATTAAAAATCTGTGAGGATTTTAAAAACTTGGTCTGAAAAATTCCAAAACTTTGCAAGACTCCCTTCAGGGTCCTTCAGGATTGGAGATTGGGGCTAAATAGGTCGGCCCTGAGACTATTCCTGGAACTAGTCATTTTATATCTAGTAAACAAAACAATATACGGCAGTTATGAGCATAGGTTTTAGAATCAGGCAGAGCTTACATTTCTGTTTCTCACCCATAAATTGTTAGTTCTGATCAAATAATCAGATCGATATTCCCTTCCCCTGGGGAACTGACCTTTAGATCATTTTGCAAAAGACATTCCCTTTCACTTAGATCACATTCTATTTGCTAAGACAGTAACTTTCCCCTCTAGACTTGCCCAGGATCTGGACCCACCCAGAGAATTCCCCACCGAAAAAGCCTGCCTAGCATCCTTTAAAATCTCTGACTTCCCATTTTTGGGCGCTGGCACCATTTTGGAGCTCAGTCCATCTGGTTTCCAGATGACCTAATAAATGTATAATTCTTTACCACTTTCAGCCTCATGCGCTCCTCCTTTGGCAACCCTAACATAAATAATATGATAATGATAACTATCGCTAAGATCGTTATAAAGTAATGATGGAAAGTGCTCATAATAGTCCAGGCTCAAAGTAGGTGTTCAATAAACAATACATTATTATGCCTCTGTATAAGCTCACTCTTCAAGAAAAACTTAAACACACATACAAAAAAGTCCTTTAAAATCACTGCAGTAACTGATCTCTAAATTCACTCTTAGATCTAAAACTGTGATTCTAAGTGATACTTGGCCATGAACAACTCACATTAAAAGAATGCAACTTTTAAATACTTTTATTATTTTCAATATAGAATAAATTGTATTTTCCTACTTTATGGAAATTCTATTTTTACCAGTCACATTGCTTGACTTAACCTATATTTTTTAAAATAACATAGTCTGTGTTCACTCGGTAAACATTGTCACCACTTCTGATATTCCATTACTTTTACTGTGATTATCATATTATTAAACCTACCATTTATGTGTTGCAAATAAAATAAAATTATAGGTAATCATTAAAATAATGAAATTTTTATTTTTATGTACTGGTGTGAAATAAATGTAAAGCTATATTATTCAGTGACAAAAGCAAAGTATATACAAAGATATACATGCAGTATGCTGCCATCTTACCTAATAATAAACAAACATGTAAATTGACCATACCTTCATTATGCTAACCAGCCAATCAGGAGAGTATGCAAATTAACCTAACAAAGGTGGTGGTTAATTTGCATATGTAGGCTCCAAGCGGTGGAGTGAAGCCTGATGGCTCAGGGGCCGGAGCATCAACGGTCCCGGGGCCTGCAGAGCAGTGAAAGTCTCATGGCTCCGGGGCCGGCTCCGGCTGGAGGCTGGCCAGAGCGAAGGCTTGGGTGCTGGGTGCCGGCGGAAAACTGGCACCAGAAGCCAGGGGAAAGGAAGGCCTATTGCATGAATCTCTTCATGCAACAGGCCTCTAGTGTATTAATAAAAGTTATCTCTTTGTATTATTTAAATTTTTGCCATATGCACATATTACCCTTACAATAATTTAAAATAACTTTAATTAAAAATTTTGTAATAAATATTTTTGCCTTGGCTGGGTGTCTCAGTTGGTTGGAGCATCATCCCATATACCAAAATAGTTCGCTTCCCAGTCAGGATACGTAGCTAGGTTGTGGGTTTGATTACCAGTTGGGGTGCATATGGGAGGCAACCGATCTATGTCTCTCTCTCTCTCTCTCCCTTCCTCTCTCTAAAAATCAATGAAAAGATATCCTTGGATGAGGATTAAATAAATAAATGATTTTTCTTTTTACAGTATAAAATATAACAAGAGAGAGCAAATGCCCAAGATTTCATTTTCAAACAGATATCCCAATCAACAGCACCAGTAGCAGCCAATGTATATTTTTATTTGATCAGAGTAAAGCAGCCAATAGAAATGAAAAATAAACTATATGAAGAGACACAAAAAATCAACTTCTGGAGGGCTCTTAACTCCATTGCCATGCTGTAAGTTCCAGAATCATTTCTCAGTGCTAAGGAACACTGTGATTTAATGGAAAGAACCAAGTGTTTGGCATCAAACTGAATTGGGTTCCAATTAGAGTCCTTTCACCTTCTAGCCATGCAAACACAAGCAAAGACTTTACTCTCTGAACCTCATTTTCATCAGCAGGTAGGAATCAAAATACCTGCAACTTCTGCCCCTCAGTGTGGACATGAGACTTAAATACAATGACATGTGTACAAGTGAATGGCAACCAATATAGACTAAGTAAGTATGCTCCCTTCTTAGCTCCTTTGCAGACACCTCCTTGACAGGCCTGTAAGGATAAAGACATACAATGATACATGGACTCTGCTAAACATTGGAGCTACAACAGAAAGTAGAACAGACACATAACCTGCGCTCTTATAGCTTAGACTCTAGCAGGGAGACAAATGATAGATTCAATGTCATGATAAATCGTAGTAAGGGCCATAGTAGAGATAGTACAAGGCACCATAGGAACACATATCAGAGATGTCTAGTCACAGGCAATGTCAAGGAAGGCTTCTGGAGGGAGTCATGTTCAAGGTCAGGCCTGATGTAAAAGTAGTGTTATAGCCCTCACCGGTTTGGCTCAGTGGATAGAGCGTCGGCCTGTGGACTGAAGGGTCCCAGGTTCGATTCTGGCCAGGAGCATGTACCTTGGTTGCAGGCACATCCCCAGTGGGGGGTGTGCAGGAGGCAGCTGATTGATGTTTTTCTGGCATCGATGTTTCTAACTCTCTATCCCTCTCCCTTCCGCTCTGTGAAAAAGCAATAAAATATATATTTTTTTTAAAAAAGTAGTGTTACAGAATTTACCAGGCGACCGAAAAATACACAGGGAGTACGCAAAGATTTAGGAAAACCCATTTATTTTCAGATGTACTAGTACAGTGACTCAGGGGACCCTGTTTCCAAATCCTGAGTGAGTGAATAGGGAGGAGGCTTTCCCTTTATACCCTTTGGTTTCTTTGTTTTCTATCTGTTTCCTAACTACCAGGCTTTTGTGGTAGGCTTCCACAGCCCCTCCTGAGTCAGTTAGAATGGGGAAATTAGATTGTATTTAAATGCCTGGTCTAGGTGGTGCCAGTGACCTCCCCTCTAGCTAAGCTGTTCCACCCTTTGTTTATGGCCCCTTTGTAAAATGGAAGTATTCTGGGAAACAGGTCCTGCAAGACAGGACAGGTATCAATGGAGTTAATTACCGGCTAGCAAGAGTGTGTGATAGAAGGCAGGTTACTGGCACAGATTCAGATTGCTAGCCGCCCCGCTCTCCCACCCTCCCCCCCCCCCCCCCCCCGCCAAAAAATGTCTTATATTCCCTATCAGTAGAAGTTCATGAAGTGATTCCTGGGGGAAATATCCTAGGCTGCCCACTGGCTTGACTGACCCTGGAAGATAACACCTGGTAGGTGAACAGTGAGAGACCAAAGCTCATAAAGCAGCTCCCTGCTCCACTTAGCTTGTCACATCCAGTCTTTTCCAATCCTCTGGTAGAAGTTGTTGGACCCAGTATGGGCGTGAGAACTACAGGAGGGAAGAGATCCATCCAAAATCACACAGCTGAGTCACAGAGCCATAATTCAGATCATCTCTACCATGTTTGAAAGGTCAGTGGGCTTGGGCTCATGATATTGAATTCTGTTCAGAATCAAGTATATCTAGACTTTCAACCACACTACAGTGTTTGATGCATAATAGATGTTTGGTAATTACCCCTTGAATGAATGAATAAATACCAAGTTTGAAGGACCACTTGGAGGCATCCTCTGTGTTTTGAATAATTTAAAGGCCCACAGAATTAATCCAAGCACCAGTCCTTGAATTACATGTAAGCATCTTAAATTTAGGGAATATCATGGCATCCAGAACCAATTCTACCCCAGAGGTCCACTTGGGCTCTGAGATGTATGAAAAAAGACATAGCACAACAGTCCAAATGAAAAATTGGGAAAATAGGCCAAAGAATCAAGAAGGATCAGGGATTTAACTTAGAACATGGATCCCTGGTATGAAATCAATATGAACCATTAATCTGAAGCTGGCAAGACATTTTAAATGTATTTCAAAAAATCATGTGGTTTTACTCATACAACATGAATTTGATCCTTGCACCAGCAAAACCAAACAATCAAATACAGTGAAGACTGTGACTGAGAATGAAAAACAGAAGCAGCATGACTTGTTTCCTTTTCTTTTTACCTGAAACCGAGGTGTGAGAAAGTAAAGATTCAGTGAAGCGCCAACCCTGATGCTTTCTGGAGGACTTGAGTGTTTTAGAATTGCCCTGAGTATACTCTCTAGCTTTTAAACATGACATTTGCATCTTAATTGTCCTATTTTAACACAGAGTAATCAAAACCTGGGAGCCAAATTAGGCCTGTATAGTGGTCTATTAACTTTCTCTCCCCCTAAGGGGAAATTTATTATGTGTTCCAAGAAAGCAAACCTTGGAACCGGCCAGTAAGCTTGCAGGAGCCTAATGATGATCATGAGTGAGTCTCCTCCAGCTTTTATCATTATTTTAATTCATTCCAAATGTAGACTTAAACCGTTAGCTGTCTAGCTAGCTTAGGAGAGCTCTATCTATCTATCTATCTATCTATCTATCTATCTATCTATCTGTCATCTATCTATCATCTTCTATCTCTCCCTTCATATACACACACATGCACACACTGTCACTTCCCGTTTCTTGATACATACAAAGACGTGTACAACTTCTACTCATTTTTCAAATCTCCCTTCTTCTCAGAATCCCTTTCCTGACCTCCAAATCTAGGTTCAGGTGTTCCTCTAATGTGCTCTTACTGCAATTGCTTATTTGTCTGTCTCTACACCAACTGCAGACAAAATGACAGCAGGAACTGTGTTTCTCTTATTGGTTATTCTATTCCTGAACCCTGAAGAAGTATCTGGTATGTGGTGGGCACTCAATACATTTTTGTTAAATGAGTGAATGAATAAGTGCATTCATTTAGTCCTTGGAGATTTAGAGATATAAGGAAATATACTAATATACTAATTCAATCAACTTCTTGACTAGGCTCTATCAAGAAAGAAGTCAGCCTGGCCGGTTTGGTTCAGTGCATAGAGCATTGACCTGTGGACTGAAAGATCCTGGGTTCAATTCCTGTCAAGGGTACATGCCCAGGTTGCAGGCTCAGTCCCCAGTGGAGGGCGTGCAGGAGGCAGCTAATCAGTGATTCTCTCTCATCATTGAGATTTCTATCTCTCCTTCTCCCTTCCTCTCTGAATTCAATAAAATCATTTTTTTTAAAGAAAGAAGTCATACATTTCTGCAGGTAAAAAAACCAATCATTTGTTGGAACATGAAGACTTTGCCTCTGAGAACCTCGGGAATGAATAGTTTCCAGCCTCGGACAAAATATATATATTCATGCCATAAGCTGACTCTATCTAAAAACATGTTTCACATAACTTTTAAAAATATTTATGAGTAATATGATTAGAAATTATAGGTAAGAGTTAGGAAGAAGAAAACATTATCTTTTTCAGCAACTATATATTTTTTTTCACAAAACAATAGGAAAAATGTAGATTTTTTTATTCCCAGTTTAATGGCTCTTTTTAAAATATATGTATTGATTTCAGAGAGGAAGAGAGAGGGAGAGTGAGAAAGAAACATCAATGATGAGAGAGAATCATTGATTGGCTGGCTCCTGCACATCTCCTGCACATTCCGAGTGGGATCGAGCCCACAACCCGGGCATGTGCCCTGACCAGGAATTGGACCTCCACCTCCTGGTTCATAGGTCGACGCTCAACCATTGAGCCACACCAGCCAGGCAGTTTAATGGCTCTTTAATACAACATGCAACTAACAGAACAATATCAGAAAGAACCAAACAAAAATTCAGAACTCAGGATTGGCACAAAGTAGCCATCTTTGGAATGAATAAGCAAATAACAGAAATTGACTTTAACAAGTGTACACTGAAAAATACAGGGGAAAATACCATACATTATTATTTAACCTCTAGCATCAATTTTGAGAATCAAAACATTATTTTACACCTCTGTGTTTCACAAGATTATACACCAAGGAACACATGAGGTCATCAATTCTTGAAACTAAGTAAATCTGTGGTTTACTCCCCAAGGCCTCTCCCTGGTTTCTGTTATCACTGGCAACAGAACCAGTGCTGGAAGGCCACTGCAAAGTCAAGAATTCACACAAACTGAAACTGCTTATGTCAGGCCTTTCTTCAGGGTGAAAATAATATTCAACAACTTTCAGCATGTGCTCACCACATCTGCACCCATTTTGGGTCAATCAGAAAAAAAAAAAAAGAAGAAGAAGAATGAAAGAAAGAACTGCTGGGAAGAAATAAGCCAGCTATTCAGAAGTAAAAGAGGAAAAGCCAGCTGCATACAGATCCTACAGATTGTGCTGATGAGACCACGTATGGGCAGAAAGAGCTGCTTCCGGAAAAGAAAACCTAACTTTTGAGGAGAAAAGCCTTAGAACATAGATGAACAAAAGTACTTGCTCTCTATCAAAAGCAACTCCAAGGAGTTCAACAGAAGTATTTTCATTCTATCCCAAAAGAATTCTCAAAGCAGTATTTCTTTCCCACGTGTAATGCTTGATTGACAGGCTGACTAATCAGGCTTACCTTATCATATATTTTTCATTGAAGAAAATACAAAGAAGCATGAAAAAGCAAAGATGAAAAATGACTCATAATCCCATCACTCAGTAATATAACTGTTATACTTCCACTGATGGTTGGAACATTACCCATATATAACTCCACATGGCCATCAATAAATTATGGGGAAAATTTTTTCTATTAAACTTTCTTAAATTGTTGTCAATTCTTTCTACAATCAAGCCTCTACCTCGGTGAGTTTTTAATCAACAAGACAAAACTCAAGATAGAATCTAGTGTGTTCCATAGTTGTTCAACTTGTTTAATGGCTTATGTTTGTTCTCTTTGCACAAGGTGAGTGGACTGAGGCACAATTGAGCTGGAATAACAATAGATCTAGATATTTAGAGGGTTCTCAGTGCACTTGCTTTTCAGAGACATGAGGAAAATAGATGAGTCCCAAGACTTCCCTCAAGGGTCTATCCCAAGTCTGCAACTGATGAGCCTTCTTTGCTGTTTGCTTATGAGATCAGAGCAATGGACCAGTTATTTTCCTATTTCCCAAAGGCCACAAACAGCATTGTTAGCTGATTATCTTTCAAAGGGTGTCATTCATTAATGAGGAGACTGACAAGGATTGTCCAGATGCATTGGTACAGAGTAATCCTGACAGGAAATTTACTCTACTGGTGCCTATTGCATCCCAGCCATCTGATATGCATTATTTCATATAGTCCTAACAGTAACTGGGTAGGATAATTGTTATGATTATTCGATGAGACTCGGTGAGATTAACTAACCCCAGATCACATTGTTAATATGTGATAGCACCAGAATTCAAAGTTCCTAAGTCCATACTTTCCCCTCTATATAACCCTGCCTATTTGGGGAGAACAAGCCTTTAATGTGCCATTTTTTTTCACAAATAAGAACTTTTTTACCTCTAAAGGCTATGTGTGTGTGCTTGTTACATATATCTCACAGTGACCCTAATATTCTTAAGCTCCTATGATACCAAACGATCAAAATTCCTAGGGGGCTTTTAGTAAAACACATAAATCTCGTATCTTCATGCTCTTTATGTGAAAATATTACCTCTCCTCCTATGGTTTTAGTAAAGGTTAAAAAAGAAAAGAATGGGAAGAAAATATATAAAGTATAATGCCCTGTGAACATATAAAATATTGTAGTCTGAAGAGTCCTCAAGACCATTGTTTATTAAAAAAACACACGTTGCAAATAATAAACATTGAGTGCAGTCTAAAAATATTTATATTTCTTCTAAATTGCCTAGTGAGCATGCCTTTTAAATCCCTGTTCAGTCACTCAATCCACAACTATTTATTGAATCTTTTTTTTTTTGTATCTTGACCAAGAGTCTGTACAGATGCAAATCTTTGCTTCACTCTTGTGAGATTTCCACAAGTCATCTGTCTCTAATTCTATCGAAGAATACAAGTACTGTAGAGCATTTCTAGCAGCTCCGACTGTCATCAGTCAGGGCTATGTGATATGGAATAGTGCCTCCACCAATTTCTCCACTGGCCAGGCAGGAAATAGCTTTCTGCATTCTCCTCCCTGGACCTCACGGTATATAGAGGGAGAGCAGATGTAACTGGCCTCGTCAACAGGACTGTTTACTTAGCAGCATAAAGTAGTCAGATGAGCTGAAAATTTGCCATGAGAGCTGATTTATATAAATAACACTAATAAGGTTCCAGAATAAATATCTTAACTCTACTGATTTATATAAAATTATATATACCTATGACACAACTTTGTAATTTATACAAAGATTTATATAAAGCTGGACTTTATAAGGACTGACATTTTCTTAAAAATTGTTCATCATGACATGTACTGACCTTGTCAAACTTCTGGAAAAATCACAAGAAATTACATTTTAGGGTAATTAGCCACAGTTTTTGGAAAATTTATTATTTAGAAAAAAAGAGAAATGAAGAGATGAAGAAGGTGTGGAAAGATGAGGAGGGGATGGGCAAAGAGGGGAAATGAGAAAGAAAGAGATGAATCCCGCTGTTGGTATATCACCTATCTTATGCAAGGACCTGAATAAGGCACTTGGGAGGGTACAAGGATAAATAAAATACATCCATCCAATAAATTCAACAAATATTTATTAAGCTCAGAGAAAAGCAGCTATTTTAATGTCCCATCAGTTAGAAATAAATCTAAAATTGCCTTAATGAGAAATAAATCAGAAGTGTGCTTCAAAAGTATCCTGCTTATTTAAACATTTCTTAGAAGTTAATATTTTCTTAAGGAAGTGATCTTGGTCTTCCTGACACAGAACTGGGTGATGGCTGTTACGTATGGCTAACTAATCAGATTGGTCTCATATCCACCACACGCAGAGACCCATTCCATCATTGGCCAACAGAGCCAACATCACATAGATGATTTAATGATAGTTTTTCAGAGCTTTCTGACTTCAGTGTGTTATAGAGACAATGAACTATAGTTTCAAACAGTTCTATTTTAAATTTAGCTGTCACTAATTATCCTTGAGATAACTAAAGCAGATGATCCAGTATATTTTTTTTACTATTGCTTATTTGCCCTAATAAGTTTTGACTCAATGTATATACCTCAAATAAATATAAATATTTTGAAAAAATTAATAGATAACTTTATTTGCAAATATGAACATTAATTCTTTTTTTAAAATATTTTTTTATTGATTTCAGAGAGGAAGGGAGAGGGGGAGAGAGATAGAAACATCAATGATGAGAGAGAATTATTTGTCATTTGTTGGCTGCCTCTTGCATGCCCCACACCGGGGATTGAGCCTGCCACCTGGGCATATGCCCTGACTAGAAATTGAACCATGACCTCCTGGTTCATAGGTCGATGCTCAACCACTGAGCCACACTGACTGGGCTGAACATTAATTCTTAGCTCTTCCTATCCTATATAATAAAAGGGTAATATGCAAATTGACGCTAATGGTGGAACGACCAGGAACAACCAGTCGCTATGACGTGCACTGACCACCACGGGTAGATGCTCAATGCAGGAGCTGCCACCTGGTTGTTAGTGCACTCCCACAGGGGGAGCCCTGCTCAGCCACAAGCCAGGCTGACGGCTATGAATGCAGTGGTGGTGGCGGGAGCCTCTCCTGCCTCCTTGGCAACACTAAGAATGTCCAACTGCAGGGAGCAGGCCTAAGCTGGCAGGTGGACATCCCCCAAGGAGTTCCGGACTGTGAGAGGGCACAGGCCGGGCTGAGGGACACCTCCCCTCCCCTGAGTGCATGAATTTGTGTGTACTGGGCCTCTAGTATTGAATATAAAATATGAAAGTATCTCAGTAGAATGGCTGAAAACTTGGGTAAGTCAAGAACCAATTTTGTGAATGTGAAAGAGTAACTGGCTGAAAACTTCAACTTGTTTCTGTATCTTCTTGAACATATCCAGAAACTTGCCCACTAAGTCTTGAAAGTTAAGTAGATCCATTGTATTAAAGAATCACTTCTCTGAAACCAGAAGAATAGTATGAAAAACAAAGCTGCTCTAGTGCATCAGTTTCCGAATGAAGCACATAGCTGTTTTGACTGAACAAAGTTCAAGTATTTCTGTCTTTATTCTTGCCAAGATTTATTAAAAATGTGTTTTCAGAGCTGCTAGGAATGAAATTGTATCTGAAAAAGATAAGTAGTACTATAAGTAATGAACAAATGAGTACAAATTGCCAGAAAACACCTCAAATAATTTTTTGTATTTCAAAAGAACATACAGTTGCATTCATGATACTATGTATATTTTATCTTGCTTCATTAAAAAAAACATATTTTGCTCAAAAATGTCATGGTAGCTTTAATTAAATGCTACTTTTGTCTAACTTCAGTTGTGATATTTCAAGAGTTAAAACAAGGTAAAGATTACAGACTACCTAGATTCCTCTTTATGTACAGAGAGAGAAGGGAGGTGAACTGTTGTGGGAAATATTTCTGTCCATGAAAGAGCATTATTCATGAAAACTATCAAAACCATTAAATAGGCGGAAGAATCGATTCCTGGAATAAGCACTTTAATAGCAAACGGCATTGACAAGTTCTCAATATTCTGGAGCAAATAAACCTTAGAGGAAGAAGAACTAGGAGTATTTGTTCCCTTGCTCAGGCCTTCCCGTAGACTTGACTTCAGACTTATAATGAGCTAGTTCCTCATCTACTAGGGAATAGTAGTATGAACATAGTTGTTAGCTGTGCTTCCGACCTAAGGGCTATGAATCAGATGTCACCACCAGCCCCTCCTCAAGGTTGATTAATTTGTTAAGAACAGTTCACAGGACTCAAGAAAACCCTCTTACTCACTAGATGACTGATATATTACCAAAGATGTGAAAGAATATGACTCAACAGCCTGATGAAGAGGGACACAGGGTGAGGTCCCCAAAGAAGGAGCTCTAGTCTTTGTGGAGCTTGGGGCCCCGCATGGTGGCCCAGGGATGCATTCTGATTCCTTAATGCAGAAATTCTTATATTAAATATTTATATTTATTTGAAGTATATACATTAAGTCAAAACTTATTAGGATAAATAAGCAATAGAAAAAAATATATACTGGATCATCTGCTTTAATTATCTCAAGGATAATTAGTGACAGCTAAATTTAATGGGGGTGGGGAAGGAAGAGGGGCTTTTGTTAGCCATACCAGGACGTTTTGGAGAGTGAACATTAATAATTATACAGAAACAAGGGGTGTAATCCTGTTCAGGATGAATGGTCAAATTATTCATAAGGCTCTGGGTAATTTCACCTTTAACAAGATGACCGGCTTTATGTTTCTATCCATGTATTGCTAACATAAAAATATTGTTTCTACAGACACGTTCTCTTGCCGATTTGATAATTTTGTAATCAAGCAAATTTCTTTAGAAGGTCAAATTCTGACAACTACTTCCCAGTGGATCCCTTTTGGCCAAAAGTCAACCATATTGAAAAGGAAAATATTTGTTAAATTTATCATTGTGTTCTACTATTCCTACAAGAGAGCGGGAAAGAGTAATACTCCCCTAGGCATGTTCTAGAAATAGTTAGTAGGATTCCAAAAAAGTCCTGCCCCCAAGAATTTTACTGTGGTGTCCTCATTGCAGGCCTTCTCAGAACCACTGATTTGAATCTCCTAGGGAGGGGTGACGTAGGTTGTATCTCTCCAGTGTATGGGAGGCTAAAAAAGAAAGCAAATGTTTCTTCTGTTCCATGAAACACTCTTTAGAAAATGCTGGTCAAGAAAAAAAAAAATTATACTTCATCTCCATTTCAGGGGCCAAGTTTTCTGTTTTTTCAGTTGTTTCCATAGTTAGTGCTTCAGTGTTTATTTGGAACCCTGAAGCAGGAGTTAAGGCAGAGTTGAGGGTCATTATTTCCTTTGTTGATTTACTTCTATCAAAATTCACTGATATATTGTGTTTATGGGTAGGAGCTTCTCCAATTCCATAGGCTGCCTCTGAATATCTAGAGAATGTATAGCACTCTGCTCACACTGTCTCTAATAACCTGCTTCCTCTTTCCCTTTTACAACATATTGCAAGTGGACTGAGAACAACCTGAATGTTTCCTCTCTGGGTAATCAGCAGATAGGCCACGCTCTCTCTTAGTTTGATAAGACTATCAGGATGTGAAAAATAAATCTTGGCAGAGTTATTGAGCGAAATCCTCAAATGAAACTCAGATAAAGTACATGGAAAACTTAGTAACTGCAAATCCTTTTGAAGAAAAAATGAGTTTAAAAAGATCCAAACAAATTTTTAGGACCAGCCATTAAAGACAATTTTTTAAATAAAAATTTAGAAACATTGTCTCTTCAGAGTATGATTTCTGATAAAGACATAATTTAAACATAGAACTCTTTTGCTAAGTAAGTTATTTCACTCTGCTTTGGAGTTTTAAGATAATGTTCCACCTGTGTTGATAAAAGAGCAAGACCTGAAAAGGATGCCAGGAGAAGATTTCTTAATGCTGGGTTTATTTAATTCCCTTTGTTTTATGACCCCAAAACATAACATTTTTTACTTGAATCTTTAATTATCCTTCTTTCAACATTAACCACGAAATATCATCCAAATAACATATCAAAAATACCCAGCTTTGTGCAGGGAAGGTGCCAAATGCCGCCACCTTATGTGGAGAACCCTTAGATTGAGGTATAGAGTCTCTCTTTCTGCATGTGTTTCTGGGAGAATGCACAGTCTAGTGCCTAACACTTCAGACTTCAAGTCAGAAACAGTCCTGGCTCTGTACTAAATACTGTGACATTGGACCAAGTTTTATACATCTTTAAGCTTTATCTGCAAAATGAAGGGCTAATAGTGACTCACTTAAGAGCTTTTTGTCAGGAGTTCATAGACAGAAATATGTAAAGTCTTTGGCCCAAGGTCTGGCATATAGTAAACACTCAATAAATGTCACTATTAAATTGAAATTTAGTACATGTAGATGTTTTCCATTACGGGTAGTTTGAGTTGGCTGGGCAGACTAGGTTTCCAGTCATCTAGCATTTAGCATGCCTATTATATGTAGTAGACATATATTTGTGCTGTCATGTATTTTTTGTCTAAGTCACTATGTTTCAAGAATCAAGCTTTTACTTGCATTCTCTGTCTTTCTCTTCACCTCTTTCTTTCTCTAGCTTGTACTTTATTTTTTTTTTTTTTAAGTTTTCTCCTTCCTGGGAAAAGTCAGCATCTGTTGCTGTTAAAAGAAAATCTAGAGAGAAAAGAAGTCTAAATAAAGTGAGTGTCAGGCTCTGCTCATCAGTGCTTCCAGGAATCAAAGATTGTTGCCCTCACCACCACCACACCCTACCATGGCTCCAGAAAAGTAAGCCTATGTCAACCATTACTAACAATCAATATTAACACCTGGTGCCATGGGCCCTTGTATTAATCTGTTAGGACTATCATAGCAACACACTACAGATCAGCGACTTAAAGTTCTTTTCTCTGGAGGCTGAGAAGCCCAAGATCAAGGTGCCAGTTGATCCAGTGCCTGGTGAGAGCTCTCTTCCTGCTTGTGGATGACTGCCTACTCCTTGTGTCCCCACATGGCCTTTCCTCCGTGAGCATGTGGAGAAAGGGCACAAGTCCTATCGGATTAGGGTCCACCCTTATGACCTCACTTGACCTTAATTATTTCCCTTAAGGTCCTTTTTCCAAGTATAGTCATACTGGGAGTTAGGACATCACCACATGAATTTGGGGGTGGAGGTGGGGAAGACAGTTCAGACCAATACAGCTCTGATTTTCCCCATCTCCACAAGGACATATAAGCTCCTTTCTCCCCCTATATTTAGACATTTTCTTGGGGGGTGGGGGAAGAAGCAGGAGAGGAAAAGGCTCATTTGATGATGTAGAAAGAAGAGATGGTTGATGTCTGAAGTAGCCCAAATTATGTATTTTTTGCATTTTTCACATGAAGACCAGGATACATTTTGGAAATTCAAAGCATAACACTTATTTCTCATCTGCTTTCTTTTCCTGTGATGAAATTGCAAACCAGTTTCTTGTTTTTCTCATAACACCCATCACCTCTTACCTGGAAATATTTAATTGTTTAAATGTTTCATTTTTTTAATTAAAAATGGAAGTGTCTTCAGATTGAGATCTGCATCTGGTTATTTCATTCCTCATAGTAATTAACATAGTATTTTCCAGAATGTAATCTTTCATTTATCCAATATATTCTGGTGCAGTGCCTGCCATAAGCTAGGCCACCACTGCTTGATTAGAATTTCCTAATGAAGTAATGAATGAGCTTATAAATAAAAGTGATAACATACATTTATAAAAAATATGAAATTAAAAGCTATTGAAAAACTGCATATCACAATATAATAACCCAAACTTTAAGATATTTCCAAAATGCATTTCAAATTTATCATCATTTCTGATATACATATGAGTAAACATATGGCTCAGAAATATTAATTCTGTTGTTCTGCATTTTACAGAAGTTTTACAAGTAAATATTCTCAATGATATTTTTCACAATGAGGGAAGAATTAAATTCAAATAGCCATCAGTATTCCTTGCACATGTCCACTACATAGCAAATATTAGTGCAGTTTAGAGTAATTCTCCAAACCATTGAAGAGCAGATTTCTTGAAGGCAGAAACCGGTTTTTTTTTCCTCAATATAATCGGTTCTCATAGCCCCAGAATGTGGTCTTGAATTTAGCAATTGTTCAAAAAATGTTTATAGAAGGGAATAAAACAAAACTGAATGACTCGGAAATGTTGTTTAATTTAGGATGACTCTGAATAACTGGTCTCACTTCCTTTTAACAGAATGCCTTCTGAAAAGATGCTCAAGATCACTAATCATCAAAGAAATGCAAATTAAAACCACAGTGAGATACCCCCTCATCAATGAGGTGAGAATGGCTATCCTCAATAAATCAACAAACAGCAAGTGCTGGTGAGGATATGGAGAAAAGGGAACTCCCATGCACTGTTGGTGGGAATGCAACAGATTGGTGCTACCACTGTGGAAAGCAGTATGGAGTTTCCTCAAAAAGTTAGAAATGGGACTGTCTTATGACCCAGCAATTCCAATTCTGGGAATATATCCGAAGAAACCAGAAACACTAATTCAAAAGATTATATGAACCCCTATGTGCATTGCAGTATTATTTACAATAGTCAAGATCTGGAAACAGCCCAAGTACCCACCAGTAGATGAATGCATGAAAAAGCTGTGATACATTTAAACAATGAAATAGTACTCAGCTATAAAAAAAGAAGGAAATCTTACCTTTTGCAACAACATGGATGGACCTGGAGAGTATCATGCTAGGTGAAGTAAGCAAGTCAGAGAAAGACAAATGCTGTATGGTTTCACTTATATGTGGAATCTAATGAACAACATTAACAAACAAAATAGAAATAGACTCAGATACAGGGAACCGACTAAAAGCTGTCAGAGGCGAGGGGGTTTGGGGAGCTAGGTGGAAAAGGTGAAGACATTAAGCAAAACAAAACAAACATACAAACAAAATTCATAGGCTCAGATAATAGTATGGCGATTACCAGAGGGGGAAGTAGAAGATGATAAAGGGGGGATAAATAGTGATGAAAGGAGATTTGACTCGGGGTGGTGAACACACAATGCAATATACAGATGATGTATTATAGAATTGTGCACTTGAAGCCTATATAATTTTATTAATCAAAGTTACCCCAATAAATTCAATAAAAAAAAGATTGCCTTCACTATTAGAATAACCCTGGGCTGTCCAATATTGGAGCCACTAGCAACATATGGGTATTTAGTCCTTGAAGTATGGTCAAATTGAGAGGTTCTGTAAGTGTAAAATATTCACTGAATTTCAAAATTTTAGTACACATAAAAGTAAAATATTTTATCAATTACATGTTGAAATGGTAATATTTTTGACATACTGAACTAAGTGAAATATTAATATTAATTTCACATATACCTTTTTCCTTTTTTTTAATGAGACTGCTACAAGACTTTAAATCTCTTAAGTGGATGGCATTATATTCCCAATGTTCAGTGCTAGCATGACCTCTTCATAGATGTGGGTTAAGTAATTTTGCCTAGAATTATATTATACTAGCATGGCTACAATTACTATGACCTTCTATTTTGTTTTTGTTTTTTTTGGCCTCTTAAAAGTTTGCTCAGGAGGGTGGGATAGAGGAGGAAAGAGAGATGAAAATGCCTGATGTGGTCCAAACAAGGTATTTATTTTTTAGCACCTATTTAAAATAAGCTGTTGAATATTTTGGAAATTCCCGATGTGACTTGGAAGAGTCCAGTTATTGTCATGCGGCTTCTTGACAATGAGTTCCTTAAAAGGTACTCAGCTGTGAACCAATAAATTATAAATTTTTGTGGTTTAGTGGCCTTTATACAGCAGGAGTCAATTAAAAACTAGATACTTTATAGTAAGCCACTCTAAGAAAAAGAAAGTTGGGCTTCTGTGACAGCAGTAACTTTGAGAAATTAAAAAAAAAATGTCACAATGGGAAATTATTATTTAGTAAGCTTTTAAATATTATTTTAGTAAACTGATATCCACATGAGTGGCATTTCAAGGTTGGTGCAAGAATTTAAGTGAGATAAAATTAGGATCATGTATATTTGTTCATTAGAGCTGACAGCCTTCAAAACTCACTTTCACCTATTTACTAAATATATTTTCATATATAAGTTAGCTTTCTTCTTTATTGCTTATATCAGCAATCTGAAAACCTGCTTGTGGATGACTGCCTACTCCTTGTGACATCAGTTAACCTGGATCATTAGATAAGTCATCACATTTAAGGAGTTCACAATACATTTTCATGTTGAATGCAGAAGTCATTTTCTTCTGCCATCAGTGCTAATAAGCCACTCATTCCAATTAAATGTAATAATAAAGATGCATTTCTAAATGATAATATTGTTCCCATAGAAATGCAATGATATCTCTTCTTTCCTGTCATCTGAAAAAAATTTAGATAAAAAGAGAAGATATTTTGTCGCTATTAAAAATGAAAGTTAAGTCTGAGAAGAATGCAAGAGGAGATACCAGAGAGAAAAAGAGCAAGTGCAGGGACCATTTCAAAGTAGAGCAATCGCCCAGCTGGCATGACTCAGTGGTTGAGTGTTGACCTATGAACCAGAGGTCAAGGTTCGATTCCCTGTCGGGGCACATGCCTGGGTTGCAGGCTCGAGCCCCAGTGTGGGGCATGCAGGAGGCAGCCAATCAATGATTCTCTCTCATCATTAATGCTTCTATCTCTCTCTCTCCCTCTCCCTTCCTCTCTGCAATCAATACAAATATATTTTTTTAAAAAAAGACAAAGTAGAGTGATCACTGGAAGTGGAGAAGACAAGGAGGCATGCTTGTCTCTTTGAAAGGGGAATGAGAAAGTGTCACTTCTCAGAGATAACTTCTTTAACCCGGGACAGCTGTGAGCCATTTGTCAACTGCTCCGAAGTGTGGAGGAGTCAACTCCTAGGTCGTGGGTTGGGTACTGGTTTCCATGAAACTGAACACACAAGAGGACACTTCTGCCTCAAGGACATTCTAGCTATCATTGAAGTTCACAGAACATCAAAATGTTTCTACCATTCTTACGAATTAAATGAACTGGACTAATATGTACCCTGGGTGAAAGAAAAAATTTGACCAGCAAAAGCTACCAAATAAAATTGTCCACATGGCATGGTTCTAAATCTTGGTTTGATAATCGGATGTCATTTTAGGCAACTCATTTAACTCCTATGAACCTCAGTTTCTCCTTCTATAATATGTAAGTAACACACATAGGATGTAGAGAACCATGCTACTTAAAGTTTCTGGAACATAATAGGTTATTAATAAATGTTAATATCTCTCCACAAAAGTAAGCCATAGCAATAAACACTCTGATAAAACTTTACAATATTTGTGATTTGATATTAGAGCAATATAATAATCTTGAAAGTTTCCAGCTCTTGTTTTGCTCCTGTTTCCTTCAATGCCAATCAGACAAGGACTTGGGCTGAAAGAGCTAACCTTTGGCCCCTGAGTCACAGTCTTTCTCACTACCCATCGAGAGTAGACCCTACCAGGGGTGGGCAAATTTTTTGACTCGAGGGCCACAATGTGTTCTTAAACTGGACCGGAGGGCCGGAACAAAAGCATGGATGGAGTGTTTGTGTGAACTAATAATATAAATTCAAAGTAAACATCATTACATAAAAGGGTACGGTCTTTTTTTTTTTTTTTTTTTAGTTTTGTTCATTTCAAACGTGCCGAATCCGGCCCGTGGGCCATAGTTTGCCCACGGCTGCCCTAGACCTTGTCTTCTGATTTAGTTCCTTTTCTTACCTTTTCTGACTTGGAATCCTGATTTCAGCCCCTACTGTCACCCTCAGTGACAGGGGAGCTACTATCCCACTTTCCCTTTTCCTCTGAGGGCCTGATCATTCCATTCACGCATAGAAAGATTGTCCAAGTAACGTGACAACCAAGCATTGACAACAGCCTGGAATCTCCCCTGGACTTCAGTCTCCTGGTGGAAACCCTCAGGAGCAGAATGTGGCTTTAGTCACAGATAAGTTAGCCGCACCCTCAGACTGTCAGGCTTTACCTTACCCTTATGTCTGGTACCAGTTCTGTTATCCCCGGGCCCTGCCTAGTCCACCCTCCCTCTCTCTCAAATCAGTAACCAGTCTTAAAAATGAAGCTCCAGAATACGTAACCAGAATACATACTACATTTACTTCAATGTTTATAGAGTTAAGGTGAAAATGCATATGCTTTGATTGTGGGAAACCACCTATTGCAGGGGTGGGCAAACTTTTTGACTCGAGGGCCACAATGGGTTCTTAAACTGGACCGGAGGGCCGGAACAAAAGCATGGGTGGAGTGTTTGTGTGAACTAATATAAATTCAAAGTAAGCATCATTACATAAGAGGGTACGGTCTTTTTTTTCAATAGTTTTGTTCATTTCAAACGGGCCAGGGTTTGCCCACGGCTGGCCTATTGTCTTCACTAGCAGAGAGGTGTGGACAAGGAGCCGGGAATGCTGGTGACCCTTGAGCCCTGGCAAAGGTCAGAGCTATGCACTGAGTGTTTAGTCCAGACAATGGTAGCTGAAGCAACTTCCCCACCAGATAATCATGTAAATTCTTACTGATAAGATAGTCTGTCTATTACTGGAAATTGCCTGACTGAGGGCTATAGGTGTATCTCAAACTGAATAAAAGGATGGCAAGGCCTAAGCCCAAGTGGAGTCCTTCCTCTTGGGATGGGCTCCCGCCTGGCCCCCCAATTTCCAAATTATTATTTCTTGTCTCATCTCTTTCATTTGCGTGAGGCCCCTTCTTTGGATCCTGAACCCTGAGCCACGCAGGACGTGGGACACTTCACATCTGATGGACTGTGCGAAGCAAATAACAATGAACGCAATAGTAGGGCTGTTTAGGATTTTTAGGGAAGACAACTGAAATACCTTATGTTAAATCAGTAAAATGTAGACCTATTTCTCATCTTTATTTTTGCTCCTCAGTTCTGAACTGTGCTCAAACCACACTTTGAAGAACTTAGGTGACTTGCATTTGCTCCATGTGGCACAAGGTTAAAAAATAGAATTTTCACCCCTGGAGCATAGCAATGGAAAAAAAAAAGTGCTTTCCTTTATAACTCTGTGTAATATGTCTAATAAATTGGCCAGCGGTGAGGAATGAGCCTGTGAGGAGGTAACAAAGATACACATCTAATGGAATCTAGTGAAATAGTACAAAGGTGTGATTGTTGATAATTTATGAGTTCAATGTCCTTTCACTCTTCAGCCAGGAGAAGCAGTCTCAACGTATTTTGAGCTTTTCCCATCCCAACATGATTCTCCCATGTCTCCTTTGGAAAGGAACAGCAAATGTTGTTAATGCTTTGCTATAGGTGATTATGTGAAAATTGGATGTGCTGGTTAATCAAAAAAAAAATAATAAGCATTTTCTATATTTATATGTGACAAAATGAGGAAATAAAACCTTGCAGAACCTTGTACTTAATCAAATCCTAAGAGCCCTGAAAAATCTCTCAAAGCTACACAACTGGTATTAAATATCTCCATTATCATTGGAGTTCTCATTGCTGAGATGCCAAGAAACAACAGCTGTATTGTAGTTCTGTGTGTGCTTTTTAGAAAAGGAGAATATCATTATTTTCACAACACATACAGTGATATTCCTGAGGTCCCCCAAAAGAACACAGCCTGTCAACGGGTGGTTATTGGTGCCAACTCATCGCCAATAGGAAACCCCAATTTGGGGTGTGGTGAAGAAGGAAACTTCAGTGCGAACAGCTCAGTTATGAAACAGCATCGTGGTGGGACAGCAGGGCTGTGAGGCAGCCCTGGGGTGAAGTGGCTCTGCTCCAGTCTGCTCCACCTGCTCCACTCCCAACCTATCTGCTTCACTCTGCTCTCATCTGGAGAAATGACAGCTGGGGAAATGCAGTCTTTAGTCTTTCATGGAAAAGGAAAGTGTGTTCCTTAAACCAGAGGGGAGCTGGCTTATAAAGAGAGAAGTCCCTGTCCCTGGTACCTAATTGGTGTGTCCTCATGCAAATGAAGAATTCAAATCTTTGCAGTCTGATTGGTTCAAAATGCACTACTTTGATTGGTCAGAGTGGAGCCCTTCTTAGTACATATCTTTCTTAGGGTCCACAATACCAAGGTTTCTTTTAATTAATGCTTATGGAGGTGTGGGGAAGAAAAACCTTCTCTCTACCCTCAGGGCTCTTTTGGCTGGTCTAATGATCAAGGAGACATGACAGATTAATAAGAGGAAATCATCAAATTTAACTACATACATATGTATGGGAACCTCACATATATGAGAGAGAGACATGACATACATGACAGATTCAAAGGCAGGAAGGGAAAATGGGGTACACATGACATTTTAAGCTAGGGGTGAGGTAAGATGCCTTGGGAACTTCAAAGGGTCATTGCAGGAAGATAAGAAGAGCAGACATTTAATAATTACAATTTTGTCCTGCCCTTTAAGTAGATTTTTTAAAAGGGTTATCTCTGATCATTCTTATTATGGGCAGGACCCCTAATTTAAATTTTTCTACATATTTAAGTGGGGGCAGAAGTTTCACTTGAGCCTACAGGCTCTTGGTGGCCTTTAGATCAAAAGGTTCACATACCACTGAGGCACATCGTTGGGTGGCTTGCTTGGGACCCCTCGAGAGGGCATGGATAAATGACATGGGCACCATGTTCTATTAGAACAAAAATGAACAATTAAAAAGAGTTTTTGCTTTTTTTTTTCTATTTTGAAGTTTATTTGATTTTGCTTCATTTTTCTTATTAGATAAGATCTTGACCCCCTCTTCATGATATCTTTTGATGACACATGAAAACTGTTACAGCTGGTTGGGGGTGGGGGGGTCAAAGAAAAAGGTAAAGAATATTATGTTAACTTGTTTCATTTTAAACTCATGATCTGAAACCTCAGAACTGCAATAGGACCCGGCAGGATCTTCCATATTACACTAGAATGTTGTCTCCCACCTCCCAAAGAAAACACTTTTCAGTCCTCTCCTTTCTCTTCAAACCCTCCTCTGCATCCGCCCCTCATTGTCAGCTGCTGCTAACTCCTCATACATCATGTATAGATGCTTCCTGGGATAGATGATCCCAATCTTTCCAGCACCTCCCTTTCAAACCCCCGCACCCCCTGCATGGACACAGCTTCTCCTCTCCCCTCCCCTCCTGCCTCCTGTGAAAGGCCACCCACCCCACTTGTGCCTGGATTCCATTCCCTCCACTTCCAAGGAGGCTGTTCTTCGGTGGTCCGTCTCTCCTCTCATCACAAGCCTCCCCCTTTCTGCCAGCTTCTTTTCATTAGCAGAGAACATGTTTTAGTACATCTCCCATTAAAGAAAAAACACACACAAAACAGTATGCTCTCCTAGCTCTAACTTCATACTCTTCTTTCCTGCTCTCCTCTCGCTCTCAAATGCTGATAAGAAATGAGAAGCACTATGACCCCCACTCCATTTCTCTGCTGTCCTTCACAGCTGAACTTTTCCCCTCGTTCTCACCTCTTTCAGTCTCTTCTTACTCCCTTCAATCTGCTTACACACCCACTAGCTCCCTGGACCTGGATGAAGTCATTTTAGATATCCTTGTTGTCAATACAAACAATGGTCATAACAGAATATGATTTTGATCCCATTTCCTTGGCTCCTGACCCAGGTTGTTTCAGAACAAAGGCCTCCCTGTCCTTTGAAAGTGCCAGGAATCTCCTGCCTCTTCCCTCTGCCAAGCGCCAATCTTCACCCCAGATATCTTCAGGTTTTGCTCTTTACCACCCTGACTATACATTTCAAATGATTTGTCCACCCTTGCTCTTCTCGTCCTCTTAATGGTGCTTTTTTCCCCCCTCCTCTCCTCCCTCCCCGACCCCACTTTCCCTCTGGTGATCATCATACTCTTCTCTGGGCCTATAAGTTTTATTTTTCTTTCCTTAATCCCTACACCTTTTCCACCCAGCCTACCAAGCCCTCTCCCCTCTGACAGTTGTGCCCCTCAGTAGATGAGTGGATTAAAAAAAAAAAGCTGTGGTACATTTAAACAATGGAATCAATATTACTTGCCCATATAAGAGAAGAAAATCTTATTTTTTGCAACAGCATGGATGGACCTGGAGAGTATTATATTAAGTAAAATTGTAGAAGACCGAAGAAACCCAAGCGACGCTTAGAGAAATAGAGTTACACAGCTTTATTTACACTGGCAGTCTCAGAGGAGTTGCCTCCAAAGTCTGAGCAAACCAATATGGTGGAAGCTCTTCTTTTATCCCCTTTGGTTTCTTTGTCCCCCAAATATGGATGGGACTTCTGGACCTTTCGTGTTCTTTGCAAAAATCCCATGTGTGTTGGGATGGGGGTCTTGAGACCATATCTAAGGGCCTGGCCTGGCCTGGCCTGACACCAGCGCTGATAACCCCCTCCAGGGGGTGTGTATTGTTCATGGTTTATGGCCTCTGTAAAATGTGAGTATTTAGGTAACAGGTCTTGCAAGACCAGATTGTGGAGAAAGGGGCAGTGACTTAATAATAGGTTATCAAGAATGTATATTAGGTTACTGGCACAGATTCAGATTGCTAGCCCCCCAAACATCAGGGTTACATTGGAATTAGCCTTTTAGCCTTCTCAAAATAAGACAAGTTCTATATGATTTCACTTAAATTTGGAATCTAATGAATAAAATAGAAACAGACTCATAGATACAGAGAACATCGTTCCCAACACTTATTTGTTGGTTTATTGATGATAGCCATTCTGATGGGTGTGAGGTGATATCTCACGGTGATTTTAATTTGCATTTCTCTGATGATTAGTGATCTTGAGCATCTTTTCATATGTCTTTTGTCCATTGAGCAGAGAGCCTGAATAGATAGTCAGGTGAGGTTGTGGAGAAATGGGAAACCTCATGCACTATTGATGGAAATGAAGATCGGTGTAGCCACTATGGAAAACAGAGTGGAGGTTCCTCAAAAACATAAGAATGGAACTGCATTATGATCCAACAATTCCACTTCTGGGAATATAGTAAAAAAACAAAACTCAAAACACTAATTCAAAAAGATATATGCACCCTATGTTCATTGCAGCATTATTTACAACTAGATGCCTGATGCATGAAATTTGTGCAAGAGTAGGCCTTCCTTTCCCTGGCTGCCGGCACCAGCTTCCCTCTGGCACCCAGGACCCCGGCTTCCTGGCTTTTTCCAGAAGGTCATCTGGAAGGACATCCGGTCTAATTAGCATATTATGCTTTTATTATTATAGATAGCCAAGATATGAAAGCAACCCAAATACCCATCACAGACAAGTGGATAAAAAAGTGGTGGTGCATATATACAATGGGATATTACTTGGCCATAAAAAGAATAAAATCTTACCATTTACGACAACATGGGTGGACCAAGAGGGTATTGTGCTAAGTGAAGTTAGACAGAGAAATCAAATACCATATGATTTCACTTATATGTGGAATCCACAAAACAAAATAAATGACCAAACTAAACAGAAATAGACTCATAGATTCAGAGACTGGACAAATGGTTGCCAATCGAGGCACTAGGTGAAAAAGGTGAAGGGATTTAGAAGTAAAGATTGGCAGCTATAAAACAGTCACAGGGATGTAAATACAGCATAGGGAATATAGTCAATAATATAATAACTATGTATGGTACCAGGTAGGTACTAAACTTATCCAGGGATCACTTTGTTAATTATGCAAATGTCTAACCAGTATTCTGCACCCCTGAAACTAATATAATATTGAATATCAAGTGTAAATGAAAAATAAAAAGATTAAATTTTGTACAAGTAATACATCATTGGGCCAGTCTGGATTGCTATACAATGGACATTATTTCCATGTTATGGTCCACAGTGGATTCTACTTAATTTTTACTTGCTCACAAATTATTCCGCCTGACAAAAGCTATATTTAGCTGAACTATGTAATTTGATTTGCAGATCCTCCACCCACACACACATATATTTAAGTAATTGTTTCAAACAAAGGTTCACAGTCTTCGCTTTGTAAGGAAGGAAGGCAGAGGGTACAAGGAAAGTGGGTTCAGCTGTGTTTGCTTCTGCAACAAGTAAAAAAGTCCCTTAATTTGATAATGTAAGCTAATTTTTGTAGGTGAAAATCCATCCTATCATCGGACTTTTGTGCCGCACTGCCTTACGGTATAAATAGACAAAGCCCTTCTGGAAGCCTGCTTCTTTTGTTGTTGTTTCAGTGAAAATTATTCCAAAGGATGGGCATAAAGTAAACACAACTCTGAAGTAATCAGAGTGCGCCCTCATACAAACGGGAATAACGCTGCAGGGAAGTTTAGAGGAGCAGAGAAGCAACGTTGAACCTGAAGTGCCCGTTTGCTTGCTGAGTGACACTGGGCAACATGCTCAATTTTGCTGGGAAAAGCTCTTTGTGAACTTGGGGGGTTGCAGTTAATAATCTTTACTGTTCCAGGTAGCTATTTTTTAAATAAGTAATCAAGACATTGTTTTAATTACATTTTCTCTCTACCTATTGATATATTCCTGGCCATTGGCCTTTAACATATCTATGTTTTTAGTGAGCAGAATAAGCATAGATATCCTCTAAAATGTGATAGATTGCCTTGCCGGAGTAGCACAGTGGTTGAGTGTCGACCTATGAACCAGGAGGTCACGGTTTGATTCCCAGTCAGGGCACATATTTGGGTTGTGGGCTCGATCTCCAGTGTGGGGCATGCAGGAGGCAGCCGATCCATGATTCTCTCTCATCATGGATGTTTCTACCTCTCTCTCTCCCTCTCTCTTCCTCTCTTAAATCAATAAAAATACATTTAAAAAATAAAATAAAATATGATAGATTGAAAACCCCTCTAAATAAAGGTCCCAACACACGCTCTCTCCCCCTGGAATACGCCTGCACATCCCTCACCCCCTCTTTCCCCACAGCATGGATCTCCTTAATTCTAAGAGACCCTAAGAGGCTTGCAAACAGGACAGCACTGGGCAGTGGCAACTCACCCCAGGTAAACCCCCTGAACCTGTCCCCAAGGCGCCCTTTTCTCTGACTTCTAAGTGAGTTGGAGCAGACCAGCCTAGGCTCATTTCCCTAGCCCATCTTTATTTCATTGTCTCCAGCTTTAATAAACATCCTCTAAAATTAAAAATAGTTAAATAAAATGTTATAGATTATATTAGTTTGCAAGTCACGTTGTAACAAAATACCATAGTCTGGTTACTTAAATGACAGAAATCAGTTTACACACAGTTCTGGAGGATGGAAGTCCAAGACCACAGTGCCAGCAGGATGGGTTTCTCCTGAGGTCTCTCTCCTTGGCTTCCAGATAGATGGCTGCCTTCGTGCTGCCTCCTCACACGTCATCCATCTGTGCGCACACCGCCCCGGTGCCTTTCTGTGTGGGCAAATTTTATCATTTTACTAGGACTCCAGTCAGATGGAAGTGGACCCACCCTAACAGCCTCATTTTAGTGCAATCACTCTCTAAAGCAGTGGTTCTCAACCTTCCTAATGCCGCGACCCTTTAATACAGTTTCTTATGTTGTGGTGACCCCCAACCATACAATTATTTTTGTTGCTACTTCATAACTGTAATTTTGCTACTGTTATGAATCGTCATGTAAATATCTGATATGCTATATGTATTTTCTGATGGTCGCGACCCACAGGTTGAGAACCGCTGCTCTAAAGGCTCTATCGCCAAAGACAGAAGTACTTGGGGTTAGGACTTCAGCATACAAATTTGAGGAGGGATACAATTAAGCCCATAGGAATATATGCTAAGCCTTCCTTACGTGAATATATTGTTTGGTGTTATTTTAAAACACACTTGCATTTTAATGACATCCAACTTCCTCTGAGCAGACTTTTAATAGGCACTATAGTTTCAATTACATGAATCGGTACTTATAGGACTTTATGAATCTTACTAGCAAATACATTTGTTTTTTTATAAAATGGCACAGTGCAATATTTTCATAGTTTGTTCGTCCTTCATTCTTATGCCTGACAAAGACCTTTATTATTAGTTAATCACTCATGGACCAGCATCACAGAAATCCTGGTATCACCTTTGGTACCGCACGATTCTAGGTTCACCAGGGGTGCCTAGTAAACATTTGTTAGATTATTAATGAGGGTTTTTTGACTTGTAGGAACCTAAAGGCCAATAAAAACAGAGATAAGCAATTATGAATCAAACTGCTGTTTTCTATGTAACACACAGTAACTATTGTTAAAAATCCATGGTCTGGACGGTAAAGCTTCTGCTCGCCGGGACATGTTCCTGGTGCCGGTGCACAGTTAACGACCTCCCCCTCCCGGTGCAGCCCTATCGCCTGCACATATACATGTTCCCCATCAAGGCGAATGGTGGTTATGAGGATGGGACTGTGAAGGCAGTTTGAGGATCTCTGCAGAATCTGGTAACAGTTTCAGTCTCTCCCAGGGGTCTTCCTGGACTTTCAAAGATCTTGGGAGCGTGGCCAGCACAAGCTGGCCCACCTCTTCAGGGACCCATTCCACCTCCTTACTAGCAAAAATCGAAACCTAGGTAGGCCCACTCCTTGCTGTCACAATCAAATTGGGGAACTCTCTGGAGTCCTACACGTAATAAGCGTTTAAGGAAAGTTAACTTGGACACAGAATCCGGGAGAAGTTAGGAGGTTCCAAAAATGATTGCACTCAGAGGTTTGGCCACATCTGACTCGGGGGGAGGGGAGGGGGGAAGCATTCTTGCGCTGAGCACGTTTAGAAAGCACAGCTCACACTGATTGTTGCAGCTCATTTTCTTCCACAGCACAACTTCCACAGAAAGACAGGGGGAGAGCTCTCCCCACGTCCATTTGACAGAGGCTAGTGCTCAGGGTGTCAGAGGCTAAGGATTATGTATGTACATTATGTCATAAAATGAGTAATTGATGAAGCTGCAAACCTCAGTCCAATGACTTTATCTCATGCAATAGTTCCACTACACCACACCTCCTTCCAAAGTAGAAAGTTGATACACTTTTCTAACTCGATAAGATTACTCGCCTTATAAATCACATGTTAGGCAACTGGGTTTCTTGCTTTTTTCTGGAACAATATTATCTAAACTGCTAGAGCAGATAATCTTGGGCAATCTCATTAAGCCACCATAGTCAGAGATCAGGAAATTGGATTGCCCAAAACAGGAGGGCAGATTTTTTAATTGAATATGTTTGAGGATTTCTTAATTAAAATAAGGATAGAAAAATATAAGTGTCCATTCTTTCTTAAAAGCAGGAACACAGCCCAGCTGGCATGGCTCAGTGGTTGAGCATCGGCCTATGAACCAGGAGGTCATGATTTGATTCCCGGTCAGGGCACATGCAGGGGTTGTGGGCTTGATCCCCAGTAGGGGGTGTGCAAGGAGGCAGTTGACCAATGATCTCTCTCATCATTGATGTTTCTATCTCTCCCTCTCTTTTCCTCTCTGAAATTAATAAAATTATACTTTTTTAAAAAAAAGAAGTAGGAACAGAATAAATGAGTTAGAGAGTTGCTGAATGTATACAGGTCTATAACCTAGTAGAATGTCTCTGTGAGGAAAGAGACTAATAAAAAAAAAAATCTTTTGACACTTGTCAACCATCATCTCCCTAGCACTTAACCCAGGGCCTGGGAAACACTGAGAAGCCATCCTGGATCAGTTGAGATAAACTGAAGAGGCAGGATTTTCTCATGTAATAGCCTCTCACCTGGCTCCCTGTTTCCACCGTTGCCCTGCTACAGTCTCTTTGCATCCAGCTGCCAAGTGATCCTTGAGAAGCATACACTAGAGTGTGTCATCACCATAACTCCCCAGTGACTCCGTTCTCACTCAGCAAGAGCCACTGTCCTTGTCATGGTTTATCGGGCCCTGCCAGACTGGTTTTTCTCCATCTCTGAATTCATCTCCTACTTTCAACTTCGTCCACACCTCTCCATCCACTCTGCCTTCTTTGCTTCTCCTCCAACACAGCAAATGTGCTGCCATCTGGGGCCTCTGCCCCTGAGCACCTCCCCACCTGGAATGCTGCTCCCCTGCATTTTGCCACTGCTCAAATCCTTCCATGTGCACAATTTAAAAACACCGCTCCCCCCCCCCCCCCCGCCTCGCCCCACACCACTCCATAGTCAACTCCCTAATTTACTTTTCTCTCTACTAGCTATAAATTTCTAATCAATTATTTACCTATTTATTGTGCTCACTATCTACTTTGCCCCACCCAAAGGGGAACTCCATGAGGGCAGGGATTTTTGTTTGAGTCTCTAGTACCAGGAACATAATAAGTGTTCAGTAAACATTTATTGAAAAATTAAAATAGAACAGGAAAATGTTTTGAATTCAGTAAAATCAGTGTTTTTGTAAAATGTCAAAGAAAAAGTGTCCATTAGCAAAGAGAAAGACAAGAAAAAATGTCTTCAGAATAAGCTGGAAAGTAAATTTTAGTTCTAATGCGAAAGTGGAGCTTTATGGACAAAAAAAGAAAAGAAAAGAAAGAAAGAAAAGGGGGGTGGGGGGTAAAGGAAGGAAAGAAGAAAGAAAAGCAGACATTATACTTGATAAGACCTCCCTCTTCAAAGAATGTCGTCAAGGTCTCATCCATGGAGCGCTATTGGTCAGGGGAGGAGTCAAATAAGGGCTTTAGCCCCTGACATTCAAATCTGCCCCTCAATTTTATATCGTTAATATTTTGAGTTCTTGATAAGATTTTTGTTTTATGCCCTGACTGGTTTGGCTCAGTGGATAGCGCATCAGCCTGTGGTCTGAAGGGTCCCAGGTTCCGTTTGGTCAAGGGCACATGCCTGGGTTGCAGGCTCAGCCCCCAGTAGGGGGCATGCAGGAGGCAACTGATCAATGATTCTCTCTCATTGATGTTTCTATCTCTTTCTCTTCCTCTCCTTTCCTCTCTGAAATCAATACAAATATATTTTTTAAAAAAATTTTGTTTAAAAAAAATGGTTCAGATTGAAAATGATAATAAAAGAGCAAAACTATTGGGCATCTTTTGAGAGATGTTCGCTGAAGACTGCTGATGGCAAAGGTCAGAATCACAGCAGGTGGCTATAGAGAATCTCTCAGCAGCCAGGCTTCAGGTTCTGAAGATGCCTGGGCAAGAGAGTAGTGCTCCAGCGAAGAGGAAGAACACGCTGGTCTTCAGGGAACCGCCCGAGTGAACTTAGAGGTGAGGCAGCCCAATAACAAGCAGGGACGGAGTGCCAAGAAGAGTAACTCTCCTCCAAAGGCAGTCCAGCGGTTTTCGTTTATCTGGGGGAGTAAGTGTGCTGGGCAGGGAACTTACAGTAAGAGGACGCTGAGATAAGAACACAAAAGCATTCTTGGAAAAATAAGTTTTATTTTTTTTAAATTATTATTAACTGTTTAAATTTGCTTGGAGCCTTGGAATCTTACCTCCTCTGATATATCCTATGCTGTTGGCACTTCACTTTATGCTGTTCTTAACCCACCCACCCCTACCCTTCTAGGTTAATTTGGTATCTACACTAATAAAAGACAAACATGCAAATTGACCGTACCTTTGCTATGCCTTAAGCCATGCCCACCAGCCAATCAGAGTGACTATATGCAAATTAACCCAACCAAGATGGCGGCCAGCAGCCACGGAGCTGGAGCGAGCAGGAGGTTTGGTTGCCCAGTGATGGAGGAAGCCAAGCTTCCTGCCTGCCGGGGACGGTTCTGAGCTCCACTCAAGGCAACAAAGTTTCAATTATAGAAGGTAAATAAATCCCAGAATAAAAAAAGAAAGATAAAAAGGAGAGGCTGGGAGCTTCTTTCGCTGGGGTGCTTGGCCAGCCTGAAAACGACCCTCAGCCCCTCACCCAGAATGGCCAGGCACCCCAGTGGGGATCCCCCCACACTAAAGGGGGTGTGGCCAGCATAAAAACAGCCATCAGCCCCTCACCCAGGCTGGCCAAACCTCCATGGGGTGAGGGTCCCCACTGTGGGGGGGGGGCTTGACCAGCCTGCAAACAGCCATCAGCCCCTCACACAGGCTGGCCAGGCACCCAAGCAGGACCCCCACCCTGATCCGGGACACCTTTCAGGGCAAACCAGCCGGCCCCCACCCATGCACCAGGCCTCTATCCTATATAATAAAAGGGTAATATACAAACTGACCCTAACAGCAGAATGATTGGGAATGACTGGTCACTATGACACACACTGACCACCAGGGGGCAGATGCTCAATGCAGGAGCTGTCCCCTGGTGGTCAGTGCACTCCCACAGGGGGAGATCTGCTCAGCCACAAGCCAGGCTGATGGCTGCCAGTACAGCGGTGATGGTGGGAGCCTCTCCTGCCTCCTCAGCAGCACTAAGGATGTCCGACTGTAGCTTAGGTCTGCTCCCTGCGGGTAAGTGGACATCCCCCTAGGGCTGCCGGGCTGCCAGAGGGATTTCTGACTGCCAGCTTGGGCCCGATCCCCCAGGGAGCAGGCCTAAGCCAGCAGGTAGACATCCTCCAAGGGGTCCCAGACTACAAGAGGGCATAAGCTGGGCTGAGGGCCCGCCCCCCCCCCTGCCCCCCGCCCCTCGAGTGCACAAATTTTTGTGCATCGGGACTCTAGTATGTAATAATTTGTGTTGTATGCACAAGAGTGACAAATGAGGCTGGTAGTTTGAGGAGAAGACAATAAGGTTGCAAAAAAAGAGACAATGTTAATTGTTATAGAATAGCAAGAAGCTAGGAAAATTCCAGGACAAGCGGATAGGGAAACTAAGACAGATAGTTAAACAGCAGTTTGCAGCCACCTAGTAAATCCTACCTTTCCTAACCCAAAGACACTTAAGAGTAAATGGTTTGCACTTGTCCCCAACCAGAGGGTGAAGAGCTTAAGTCACCTACTCAGGGGATAACAGAAACCCAATGAAGTGCCATTTGCCAACCACATCCAAGGACGGAAAAATTAAGAGAATAAATCTCATTTTGGTACATCAGTATAAAGCTGATGAATATTATATTGATCCACCCCTACGACCTCCCCTAAATGCCCAGCCTTTAAAACCCCTGAAAATATAAGTCCCAGCATGCTCTCCTTCCAGAGAGTACACCCATACCATTCCCTCTCCCCTACCCATCCCCCACAGGCACGTGTCCCCCATCCTCTAAGGGACCAGGGGAGCAATGGGCAGTGGCAGCTTATCCTGGGCTCACCCCTGGACCTGTCTCCAAGGCCCCCTTTTCTCTGACTTCCCAGTGAGCCAAGGCAGCCCCGCCTGGGCTCTCCTGTTGTTTATTCTATGCCCTTCCTTGTTTCACTCCCCTAAGTATATTTTTTGCTGCGGTCAATAAATTCTTGCTTGCTTTTCTACACTTTGTCTCTTGATTGAAATCTTTCCCTCGAGAAGACAAGAACCGAGGTCTCATCTCCCTGGTAACAGTAATGTCATTCAGTCTTAGACTTACCTATTGATATCATCTTACTTTTTCCTGTTATAACTGATATGATTAACATGTGGTTATTTTGTTGCTGCTTTGTGCACTGATATCACCCTGATTTGGTGATATGGGTTAAGGAATTTAAGAATTTGAATGCAACATAGAAACCAAAGTATTTGTCAACAGGATAAATGTCCTGCAAAGATGTATATTGATCTGCATATAAACCATAAATGCAGAAAATGTTATATAATGATACATTTAAAAATAGTCCTACCTGTGGTAGAAGTAGTGCCACAGGAAGTAGAGGGGAATTGCAGCAAGTATCTTTGGAAACACAGGAAGGGCTATCAATCCACTCAAAACCATGCCACAGGAGAAATAGCTGAAAAGGTGGGACTTCTCAACTCTAACTAGACCCACTGGGTAGAATAGCTGTCTCCCTGTTTTTGAAGCCTGTCTGGCAGAGAGAAGACTGGCCTTGTTAGGTATGGCCTGAGGGGCAGCTGATGAGAGATGCAGCTTCTGAACAATGAGCAGAATGTCTGTGACACTCCTGTCTCAGCTCCCGGTCCTGAGAAGAAAGAGCTCCTGAGTCTGCAGCCAGTGAGACTGACAATGGAGGACAAACACAATGGGGAGGTAGTAGCAGAAAGTCTGCTTGGCTGGCTGTGCCTGCAAGGTGGCCAGAGACCAGATGTGATGGGTTTGTGATTTGTTCTTCTGAAGCCTGGCCCCAGGATACAGTAAATGAGGGATTGGGGGAAATCGTAGGTAAAAGTAGAGACAAAGCAGATACCCAGTGGTGTCAGAAATTGGTAGAGCTTAGCAGACACTGGCTATCAGATTTTTATAAACCATAGAGATAGCAGCAATCCCAGAGAAAAGCCCAGGTGAAAGAAAGTGCCGATTCTATCCCTCTGGCCACTGCAGCATGGACATTTTAGCAGCACCTACATTGATTTTTGTCTACTGTGCACATGCCCCAAGTGCTTGTTTGTTTTGGCTTTAAAAGAGACATTATCCCAGCTTCATATCTGTTCATGGAGGTCCTTGCAGCCCATCTGTCAGAAGACTCAAGTGGTTAAAAGAAATAAAAAAGCTAAGAACATGTCACCCCAAAATATATTGCACATAGGGGTACAGGGGCATGCCTGATGCCGCAGTGTCTAACTGACATCAGAAATAGGCTATAGGATGGCCCAGCTGGCGTAGCTCAGTGGTTGAGTGCTGACTTATGAACAAGGAGGTCATGGTTCAATTCCCGGTCAGGGCACATGCCCAGGTTGTGGGCTCGATCCCTAGTGTGGGGCATGCAGGAGGCAGCCAATCAATGACTCTCTCTATCATTGATGTTCCTATCTCTCTCTCCTTCTCCCTTCCTCTCTGAAATCAACATATAAAAGAAATAGGCTATAAGATGTGTCTGAGAGGTGAAAGTTTGTCCAGGAGCCAGGGTGCCAGGGTGTAAATCCCACTTCCACCACTGATTAGCTAGCTGGGTGACCTGGGCAGGTTCCTTATGCTCTCTGTGGCTGTTTTCTCTTCTGTAAAATGGGAGAGAACAATAATAGTACCTACCTCATAAAATGAGGGTTAAATGAGTTAATTCATGGAAAGGACCCATTCCAATACCTGGTCATAGTAAGCAATTAATACATAATTATTATCTGAGTGTCAAATTATTGTTGTCATCACTGTACCCAAGGTAAAGGAAGAATCAGACTCCCAAATCCATGTAAGAAAAATAAGCCTCTTAAGTTACAACCTATAATTAGCTATCTGGGTGTGATTCTTGATAAGTAAAGTTATAGAAACACCAATGTCCAGGGGCATGCTGATGTTTTCTACATATTTCTTCCTTTATATGTACACACAAGAGTTTATAGAAGACTCACTACTTTATTTTGTCTATCTGATCACTCAGATAGCAACTCTAACTTTGACGCACATCCATTCAAACATTAAAGTACCCAGTTGTTCTATGAGCCTACGTATCATGCAGACACCTCAATTTCAACATCCCCCAAATTGAAGTCTGATTCTTTTCTTTGTATTTCTATTATTTGTCAATATACTTAGTCATTTCCATATTTGTGTTTGGTTTGACAATGCTACCTGATTGAATTTCCCATAAATCCATCTCTCTCTTTGAATCTTACTACTAGACTTCCCTTATTCAGGCCTCTTTGCTTTAGTGCTTAGACTACTAAAAAGGATTTCTGTTCTCGCTTTCCAAAGCACCCCCCCCCACTCTTCTACAGTCATGATGAACCTCCTAAAATACAGATCTGATCGCATACACACCCCCCAACAGTTGCAATTTGAAGTCTGAAGCCTTTATGGTTCTTCAAGGTTCCAGTTGACCTTTCTGTTCCTGCCACTCCCACCTGTGCTAGTTCAGCCTTGAAGGTCATTGGCTGATTCCTCCCCCCCAAGTCCACCCCCCACCCCCCACCCCCCCTACCCCCACCCCCCGCCACCCGCCGGCGTCACAACACACTCAGAGGACCAGGACCCTTCTGGGCCTTTACTCATACTAGTTGTGTTCCTGAATGTCTTTTCACCTTTTCCTACCCTGAAAACCTCCATTTAATCTTTAAAGTCCAAATCAAATTTCTCTACTACAAAGGATTCTTTGACTTAGGTTTCCTTCCACAGAAGCGCTTGACACTGGGTTTATATTGCATTTTAACAGCACTAAAGTCATAGCTGCCTTAAGGCAACAGATTAAATTCATTAAGTAGCTTACTGGGCTGATTAAATTAGGTGATTTTCAAATACATGAACTCTCTCTTCTTATGCATCTTATTAAAGTTGCCATGACCAGCAACTAGCCCAGTCTTTTGTACATAATAGGTGTTCAAAAGGCTTATTGAGTGAATGAGTAAAATAAGTATTTTATCTTGGTATATTTCAATTTTCATCAGCTCAATCAAATAGAGGAAGATACACTTTCTTGCCTTGTTTTCAGTTAGCTGTTTACTAATTTCTAGCCATCTATTTATGCATGGGTAAATGCCACACTGGAGAGAGAACTTTGCTTTGCTTTTGGAATGGCAATGGACTCAGCTAAAGGAAAGGGGTAATGACCACCATTTATTCATTCATTGAATTGTTTATTATGTGTCAGGACCTGTTCTAGGCTCAGGGGATTCAATGAAAAGAAAATTAGGCAATGCCCCTACTCTCTAAGAGCTTCAATTCTATAATAAAAGAGACAGAAAACAAATGAACAGAAAAACAAGGTGGTAGAGTTAGAGATAAGGACTAAGAGGACCATACAACATTGGGTGATGTGGTATAGTAACTAATTAGGGATTGGGTCAGACTGGGTGGTTACCTCTCTGCTGAGGTGAGACCTGAGTGATGAAAGGAGCAGTCATTTAAGATCTGAGGGTGAAGAGGATAACCAGGGCAATGTCTAAGTACAGGATTCAGGTAAAGAAAGAAAACAAATATGGCTGGCAGGTCATTAGCAAGGGGACATTCAGTGTAGCAGATACTATACAATCTGCTTTCCATGTTTCTTCTACCTTTATATCTGATTACCTACTCCTTAGAAGGCTGTCCACATTTTATAGAAGGAAAAACAGAGTGTCAGAGCTGTGAAATAATCTTATCCAAGTCTTATATGTTGGAAGTAGAAGGAACAATTTTTTAAAATACATTTTTATTGATTTTAGAGAGGAAGGGGGGGGGGGGAGAGAGAGAGAGAGGGAGAGAGGGAGAGAACCATCAATGATGAGAGAGAATCTTTGATTGGCTGTCTCCTGGGGATCAAGCCTGCAACCCGGGCATGTGCCTTAACAGGGAATTGAACCGTGACCTCCTGGCTCATAGGTCAACGCTCAACCACTGAGCCATGCCAGCTGGCCAGGAAGGAACAATTATTCTAAGTGAATTCTGACTGTCTCAAAAGTTCAAGAACAAAAGTCAGGCTTAAGTAAGATAATTTTAGATATGATTGCTTCTTTATTGATAAACCACTGTAATTGTGATATACGTGAGATCCCTTAATGTATTGCTGATATTAGTGTGGACAAAAAGGGGCCAGTGGTAACCTGACTTAACTCAGGGAAGGCCTGTGTGGCAACCTTGCAAACTCAAAGACCTAAAGTAACCAAAAAGGATGATCTGAAATTAAAACTTTAACTAAAAGCCGTTGTTGTGGATCAGTGATGGTGAACCTATGACATGCGTGTCAGAGGTGACATGCCAACTCACTTGTTTGGTTGATTTTTCTTTGTTAAATGGCATTTAAATATATAAAATAAATATCAAAAATATAAGTCTTTGTTTTACGATGGTTGCAAATATCAAAAAATTTCTATATGTGACATGGCACCAGAGTTAAGTTAAGGTTTTTCAAAATGCTGACACGCCGAGCTCAAAAGGTTCGCCATCACTGTTGCGGATAGTCATTTCCTAGGCCAGTATCTTCCCTTACAAAGATCAACTTCTGTTTAACTGAGCCTATTCTCTTTTTGCATCTAAGATAACATACCTGTGGAATATCAGGGTAACTTGTAACTTCCCTTTTTCCAGACACCTCAGGGCACAACAAATGGCACCAGGGTGGAAACCACAAGTTCCTTTATTGTTATTGTTATGGTGTTAATTGTCAACTGTGAACTATCCTGTGGCCACCTATGTAAAAGAAGCATGTGTCTATCATTTTACTTTTTACCTAATCCCAGAGGTTTCTCCGCTTTGCTTTCTTCGCTCCTCCCTAAACTATCACCAATGGATTTCATGTAACCCACGTACGCCTCCTCCTTTGATTGTAATGTATAAAACAAGGTGAAAAACTGCCATTTTCCAGAGCATTATCTTAATTCGTTGAAATTCTACTTCCTGGCAATTGTTGACAGTTTGGCTCAAATAAACTCACAAAAATTCTTTATATGTTTTAATGTTTCTTACATTAACATTAAAAAAGACAATATTGCCCACCTTCAGGGGTAAGTCTATCATATTTCCTTATTTGCAAGTTATATATTTTTAAAGTTTTATTTTTTTAATCCTTATCCGAGGGTATTTTTCCATTGATTTTAGAGAGAGTGGAAGAGAGAGGGAAAGACAGAAACATCGATGTGAGAGAAACACATCAATTGGTTGCTTCCTGCACACAGGCTGGGCTGGAGAGGAGACTGCAACCAAGGTACATGTCCTTGATTGGAATCAAACCCAGGACCCTTTGGTCTGCAAGCCAATGATCTATCCACTGAGCCAAACTGGCTAGGGCTTAAAAGTTATTTTTATCCATTCAAAACTATGGTAGAAACTATGCTACAACAAGCTGCATTATAATGGAATTCTAGTAGGTGAAATTAAAATGCTTATTGATATAAATACCAATAAAATTAAAATGTATAGTTAGATCAGAATATAAACTATTTCAACAGTGTAAACATTTAAAGATAAAATAAGGGATACCTCAATGTTAAAAGACGACACGTACTAAACATTGCTTCCTATTGGTGTTAAACATCCTATCAAGTCTTTAAGGCTGAGAGAGCAAATTAAACAAGTAAGAAGATGCAATCATAAATAACTGTGGGCACTTTCAAAGAGCATTCAATTTGTGGTGACTACAATGAACAGATACACCTTTGTTCTATTAAAAAGAATTAATCCATCAGGGGTCAGTAACCACCAAAAGCTTAATGAATTTAAATGTAAATGAAATTTTAATCCCATGTAACGTTTTCCCCTTGGGCTAGAATAAACTTGAGGTTTATTGATATGGAATTTAATTACATTCACAGTGAAGATAGTCCTTAAACCACAGATACCAACAGATTGGAAAAATCATGCAGATTTTTTTAAATGTACACAAGGAAAAAGACAACCTCAAAATCCTGTCAAAGAAACATGTTTTCAACTTAAGAGTAAGATTCACGTTTTGAAGAATGGGGTCTTTGGAGAACAGTTCATATAGAAACACTTTCCTTATCTAGCAACTGCCAGCACATCTTGACCAGAGATCATAAAGAGGAAGATAAAAAGGATTTGGGCCTGTGTGTTGCCCAAACATCAGAGAACCTATCACCAGTCAACTCCCGAGTCCTAGACACCTGGCAGAATCTGCACGGGCTGTTTTCTGAGATCTTTGTTTCCCCCCAGGTATGTTTTTTCTATTCCAGTGGTGATTTCCTGGTAATAAAATATATCCTACTTTCTAACCAGAACCTCATTAGAAATAACCAATGTATCAATTTGATTTGAGGAGGAAGGGATTGGAAGCGATGTTTCTCTGGCCTTGCGTTGTCTATCTCACTCCAGAGAGGTCCAGAGCCTTGCTTATGCCTTTATAAGGTATCCCTTTGTTATTAACAAGGAAGCAAACAATTTGTGGGTTTTTCTATATGTGCCTTTAAGATCTTTGATTGATTAGACTTTAGGAGGCTACGGAGGAATATGACTCAGTTGTGTTGAGATTTTAAGATACAGATGAAGGAAAACTGGGAGTTTTATTTTTAAACCAACCCCTAGAGTCTTAGTAAAATAAGCAGCAGTCATTACTTCACATATCTCTGCCTCTTCAGTCCCTCCTAACAAAGCTGGAAAAACTTTAAAGAGCTTGTAATTTCCATTTTATCCCATGGGTCCATGTTCTTGGTCAGTTTGGAAATCAAGCCTAAGACAACCACCAAAAAGAGTTGGAGTTTACATCCAGGATAGCACACAGGTTTCATATTTCCTGCCAAATCCAATCAATTAGAGGTGGCAGCCTTAAGTTCTGTGTTGAGCAGAATGACAAAATACAGTGGCTCAGTGGGAAAGAAACAGACTGGATTATATATATTTACCATGGATGCAGGGAGGGATGTGACAGCACTCAGACCATACATCTGCTGACGCTGATGAAGACATTCAAAGAAACAATGGACACAGATGATTGTTTCAGGGACTCATGATGGAGCAAACATAAAACTTCCTCTCCAAAAAGGGAGAAAATGTACTGTGTGTGTGTGTGTGTGTGTGTGTGTAATGCTTCCAAAGTAAAACCATTCATTCATTCATTCATCCAATAAATGTTTATTGAGTGCTTATTTAATATTAATATTATAATTTATACATTAAATGTGGTATAAATGTAAACATAACATAAATTATGCTATATATGAATGATACAATAATACATATTTATTAAGTGCACCAATCCATGTGCTAAATATACAATAAGAAACAAAACGAATTTCCAAATCTCTTTTATTCCATGTGAGAAAAAGATCTCCAAAGAAGCAATGAACAAATAAATGTTATGTCTGGGAGTTATATGGGCTAAGAATAAAAATAAAGCAAGAACAGGGAAGAGAGATTATTGGGGTACTATTTCATATGGGGTGGCTGGTGAAGGCTCCTCTGAGAAGGTAGTCTGTGAGGAGAACCTGGGGAAGTGAGCCAGAGAGCAGGGCAGACATCAGTGATCGATCCTGTTCAGGGTGGAGCCGGGCAGAGACCCGGATGTGGACGTGTCCTTGGTGTGTTTGAGGATCAGCAAGATATAGAACATTTCCCCCATCACTCTCAAATTTACCTGTGCCCTTTCCTGGTCAATTCCCCAGCCACTGTCCCTGGAGCTTAGATTTGTCTCTTCTGGAACTTCACATACATGTGATGATATAGTATTCATGTTTTTTCTGACTTCTTTCACTCAGAATTGTGATTTCATCCATGTTGTGTGAGTCAGTAGTTCATTTCTTTTTATTACTGAGTATTGCTTGCCTTTCATTATTGAATAGTATGAGTTCTTACTACAGTCGGGACATTACTCCTTGTCAGATACATGTATAGCAAAAATTTTCTTCCAGTCTGTGGCTTACCTTTTCTTCTGAAGAACAATGTATATTGAAGACGAGAGCTTTTAAGTTTGTTGAAGTCTAATTCATCAAATTTTTATATGATCTGTGTTTTTTATGTCCAAAAAATTTTGCCTACCCTGAGATTGCAAAAACTTTCTCCTATGTTTTCTTCAAGTTCTATGGTTTTAGCTTTCCAGTTTAGCTCTGTGATTTATTTCATTAGTATTAATATATGGTGTGCACTTTACTTTTTTTCCAAATGGGTATACAACTTTTCCAGCACCATTTGATGAAAATAATTTACTTTCTCCATTGAATTATGTTGGCATCTTTTTCAAAATTCTATTGACCACAGGGAGAGAATATTTTTAGACTCTGTGTTCTATTGAATTGATCTCTATGTATATTCTCATAGCAGTTCCACACTGTCTTAAGTATCAGAGTTTTATACTAAGACTTGCTTTGTCCCTCCAGGTGGTGGAAGCGACTTACTGTTGTTACTACAGCCTGAATTTTCTCATCATCCTTTGGTTGGCTTCTCGTTCTACTAATCGCTTGTGTTCAAATGCATTAAGCTCCTTTGTAGTAAATACTTAAAGTAGTTCATGTTTTCCAAGTTAAATTTGACCAACATGAATTCTCACAAAATTGGCAGGTAAGTACTATAATTATCCCCAGTCTGCAGATAAGGGAATTAATGTACAGAGAAGTTAAGTAATTTGCCCAGTTTAAAGAGCTAGTAAGTGGTGAAGGCAAGTTTCAAAGCCAGGTAATCAAGCTCCAGAGCTTGTGCCTTTAGCACTCTGCTCTGCTGCTGACAGACATCATTATAGATGATATTCAAACCTTGAACCTGAATTAAATCATACAGAATAGGGTAGGAAGAAAAGAGGTCAGAGGATGAACCAGAAGAACTGCAAGGTTCAGAGCTCAGAAAGATGAGGAAGAACCAACAAAGGAGACTGAAAAGAAGCAATGAGTGAGAGAGGAAAACCATGAGAAGGGAGTATCCTAGAAGCCTAATGAAGAAAGTGTTTCCAAGGAGGAGGGAGTGATCAACTGTCTCAAATATTGCTGGTAGGTAAGTGAGCTGAGCATTAGGAAATGATCATCGAATTTGGCAACATGGGTCATTGATGATCTTAGTAAGAACAGCTGTGGTGGAATTGTAGAGTAGAACTAGCCCAATTAGAGTGGGCTCAATCGAGAATATGGGGAGAGGAAAGGGAGGTAGTGAGTATACACAGCTTTTTGGCCACGTTTGTTGTTGGGGGAATGGGTGGTAGCTGGGGGTGGTAGTGGTGGGGAGAGAGATGAAGTCAGGTTTGTATGATGAAGTGGATGATCTAATGAAGAAGAAAATATTGATAATGCAAACATAGGGAGAGAAAACCACAGAACCCAAATACTGGAAGAAGCAATGAGGATGGGCCAGACCCAGTGTCAAGAAGAAGGGAAGAAGAAGAAGAAGAAGAATGGGAAGGAGAAAGAGAAGGAGAAAGAGGAGGAGGAGGAGGAGGAGGAGGAGGAGGAGGAGGAGGAGGAGGAGGAGGTTCAACTGTGGGTAAAAGGAAAAATAACTCCTTTGTAGTAGCAGGAGAATAAGCAGAGGATGTGGGTCCAAGGTGGTTTAACAGACTTTTAGGGAAATGTGTGGAAATCTTTTGAGAGCTTCTATTTTCTTAGTGAAATAAGAAGTTAGTTGTAGTGATTCGACCAAATTGAAAAAAGTATCAATTTAAGGGGTGGGAAATAAAGAGATCAGGGAAATAGAGTAGAATTGCCAGGTGGTAGCACCAGGGACCTGCTTGAGGTGAATGGTCATAAATTTAAAATGAGATTCAGTCCGTCGATACTGAATAAGCGTTTCTCATTTTTTTAAGTATCCACTTTCATTCTAATAACATTATTGGGAAAAGATAATAAGCTAGATCTTTGAATTTTTTAAAAAACTTGCCAAAGGAATTATAAAACTTGCCAATTAAATTATAATATTATATTGAAGGTGATTTTCTGATTTTAATCATTTTACTGTGGTTATGTGGAGAACTGCCTGTTTTTTTACAGAATACATAATGAAGTATTGGGGGGGAAGGGACACATGTCTGAACTTACTCTTAAATGGTTCAGAAAAAAATAATGTATAAGGGTAAAATTGAACATGCAAATATATATACAAATGTACACACACACACGTGTATAGATATATATATATAGATATATATATCATGTGTATAGATTTAGGTGTCTAGACATATGTAGAGAGAAATAGACAAATTCAGAAAACAAGAGCAAGTCAGACAGAAAAGATAGGGCAAATGTAGCAAATGTTAATATTTGGGGGAACCTGGGTATAAGTATCCAGGATTTGTTTATATTATTCTTGAAACTTTTTTTGTAAGTACAAAATTACGTTAAAAAAAAAAGGCTGGCTAAGTATTTTCAGGCCTATCTTTGAAATAAAGTGCATTTGAAAAATTATTAAAATCTTGTATTTTATCTTGATTCCTCCACTTTGTCTTAAAATGTCATAATTCAGAAAATTTAAGTAACTATTTAGAATTTATGTTTTAGAAAAACGTCAAGGCAAGATTAGTGCTGGTTTATTTTTAATCTATGCCTCATAGCATTAGGGGAAATCTGCCGCTGAGGTATAAATTTCTATTATGAAGAAGGAATATGGTTATATCAGTTGTTATGTAGACCCTGTCTATACTTGCATTCTCTCCAGGAATGTGCAATATAATGTAGAACATCTACTCAGCACAGAATTCCAAGATCCATTTTTTTTTGTGTGTGTGTGTGTTTTAAAATATATTTCTTTATTGATTTAAGAGAGGAAGAGAGAGAGAGAGAGAGAGAGAGAGAGAGAGAGAGAGAGAGAGAGAGAAACATCAATGATGAGAGAGTCATTGATTGGCTGTCTCCTGCACGGCCCCCTACTGAGGATTGAGCTGCAACCCAGGCATGTGCCTTTGGCCAGAATCGAACCTGGGACCATTCAATCTACAGGCCAACATTCTAGCCTCTGAGCCAAATAAACTAGGGCCCAAGATCCATTGTTGATTCCTCTTATTCCCTTTCTACATCCGATGCATCAGAAAATGCTACTGATTTCATCTCTGAAATCCATTCTAAATTCCTCACCTCATTCCAGACCAGGCTGGTAGAAGGAATTCCATTATAGAAATTCTCATCTACTAGTTTGCATAAAATATTTTGAACTCATCTGGCAGGAGAATTTGAAAGAGGAGTTAGGAAATCTCTCTGTTCCTGAGTGTTTGTATACATTAACTCAGTGGAGATGGAAGCCAGCCTGGTCATTAAGTCTACCAGACCTGAGGCCCTGAACCTAACTGTCCCTATACCTGGGCTCCTGAGCATTAAAGAGAAAAAACCAACACGATACAGAAAAATGTTAGTTACATGCAAACAAGTGGTTAGAATAAGATGGAACCTGGAGACATTGTAGAAAATAGGTCTACCTTTCATCTACCTTTCATCTAGCACCAGTATTCCACCTTTGAGTGGAAATTACCGAAAAATTGGTACAGTGGTCTGACAGCCAACTCAATTTGGCTAATTTCTCTAACTCCCTGCATTAAAATACTCTTTTGTTAAAAATAATCTTTCAGAGCTAAGTAGAGTTCTTGTAAAACTACCAAGTCCAATTTCTGGAAAATTAGAAGAAGTGGTTCAATTAAAATTTAGAAATATTTAGAATTTTTATCTATTTCTTCATCTCAGATTTGAGACAGTAATGCTCCATCTGACAACCTCCTTTCCTCTCTGACTGGAAATGATTATACTTTCAGTAACTTAAGTTGATTCGCGGGCTTTGGGACTTTGGCATTTAAGGGGTGGTCATTGTGAACTTAAACTTTTCATGTTGTTTTCCTTTCTCTTCACCTCTAGATCTGTGTCTTCTATTAAAATTAAACTCCCTCTCATTTATCTAAGATACTGCACTGTGCATTTCTATTTAAATAGAGACCCTGGAGTTTGAAGATAATTTTCAAAAAAGCTTTGGGTAAATTAATATGCCCAAAATACCCTGTAAGATTATCTGAACTACCATTTCAAAGCTAAAAGTGACAATTGCTTGTCTTGGTTGCTTTTTATTAGCTTTATTTATCTTATGTCAAAATCCTTTTTTTTCTCTAAAAACTAAATTTATAGATTTTAAAGATATAAAATATTGCTGTATTTTAAAAAATATGTTTTCATTGATTTCAGAGGGGGAGAGGTAGGGGTGTCCCTCGACCTGGCCTGTGGGGATCGGGCTGAAACCAGCAGTCTGACACCCCCCCCCCCCCAAGTGGTCTTCAGGTGCTAGAGGGCACTCTGCAAAGTTGCTGTTGCTTGGCAGCTCCTGCATTGAGCCTCTGCCCCCTGGTGGTCAGTGCACATCATAGCAACCGGCTGGTTGGCTGGTCGCTTAAGCTTTTATATACATAGATAATGAAAAGAAACTCTCTCTCCCCACTTCATTCCATGTACGTGCACACACACACACACACACACATACACACACACCCCTGCCCCCCGCGCACACACACATCACCATCACCACCACCATCACACCACCATGGTTAATCAAAGAAAAGTTTCTTATGGTCATGACTGTACATGCATAGAGTAGGAGTTAGGCTGAGACCTGCACAGGATCATATATAGAATTAGAAATCCTCTTCTCTGGTCTTCTCTTTTCCAGGATTACCTCTAAACACACAGTCTTCAGCTGTGAAACCCCTTTATCCTGTTTCTGTGGGGTCTACTCTTAGAGCACACTCTAAATTCATAAATAAATGGGAAACTCACCCCATGTAAGCATTTCACTCAGTTTTTGCTTTCTTACCTATGATCAAATCTGTTTTTGTTACCATTTAGAGTCCTTGAGTAATTCAGAACATTTTGTTGATTGCTTGGTTTGTTATTCTGAGTTTTTTCAATGTAATCAGTAGAAGAGATGGGCTTAAGTGAGATTATTTCCTGAGAATTTTGCATTTGTTTAAAGATACCCTTTTACGATGAACCTAGAGGGTATCATGTTAAGTGAAATAAGTCAGTCAAAGACAAATACTATATGATTTCACTTGTATGTGGAATCTAAAGAACAATATAAATGAACAAACAAAACAGAAAACAGACATAGAGAACAGACTGATGGTTGCTAATGAGGATGGGGCTTGGGGGACTGGGTGAAAAAATGAAGGGATGGAGGAGTACAGATTGGTAGTTAAAAAATAGTCATGGGAATGTAAAGTACAGCATAGGAAATATAATCAATAATCTTATCTAATAAAAGATCAATATGCAAAATGACCATCACTCCAACATACAAGATGGCCACCCCCACGTGGACACAAGATGGCCGGTAGGGGAAGGCAGTTGTGGGTGATCAGGCCTGCAGGCGAGGGCAGTTGGGGGTGATCAAGCCTGTAGGGGAGGGCAGTTAGGGGTGACCGGGCAGGCAGAGGAGGGCATTTGGGGGTGACCAGGCCGGCAGGAGAGGGCAGCTGGGGTCAACCAGGCCAGCAGGGGAGGGCAGTTGGGGGGAACCAGGCCAGCAGGCGAGGACAGTTAGGGGCAACCGGGCTGGCAGGGGAGGGCAGTTAGGGGCGACCAGGCTAGCAAGGCAGGGCAGTTGGGGGTGACCAGGCCAGCAAGGGAGGACAGGTAGGGGCGACCAGGCCTGCAAGTGAGCAGTTGGGCATCAATCAGGCTGGCAGGGGAGTGGTTAGGGGCAATCAGACAGGCAGGCAGGTGAGCGGCTGGGAGCCAGCAGTCCTGGATTGTGAGAGGGATCCCAGATTAGAGAGGGTTCAGGCTGGGCTGAGGGACACACACACCCCCATGCACAAATTTTGTGCACTGGGCCTCTAGTATTGTAATAACTATGTATGGTGCCATTTGGGTTCTGGAAATATAAGGGGGAGGACACTTTGTAAAGTATATTTTTTGTATAACAACTATGCTGTGCACCTGAAACTAATACAAAATAATACTGAATGTAAACTAAATCGAAAAATTTTTTAAAAGGCAATCAAAAAATTAAACAAACAATCCCAAAACAAAATGATCAAAAACCTGAACAGACACCCCACCAAAGAAGACATGCAAATGACATGAAAAAATATTTATATGCCAAGAGGGAATTACAAATTAAAAAAAAAAAATGAGATACCTCTGTACACCTATCAGAATGGCTAAAATCCAAAACACCAACAGCACCTGTGAGGATATGGAGCCCAACAGGAACTTTCGTTCAATGCTGGTGGGGTGCAAAGTTGTATAGCCACTTTGGAAAACAGGCAGTTTCTTAGAAAACGAAATGTACCCTTATCATATGATCCAGCAATCATGCTGCTTGGTAATTATCTAAAGGAGTGGAAAACTTATGTCCCCACAAAAATCTGCATATGGATGTTTATAGCAACTTTATTCATCATTCCCAAAACATGGGAAACCAGTATTTTTTTTTCAGTAAGTGAATGAATAAACAAACTGTGGTAAATCCAGACGATGTAATATTTTCAGCAATGAAAAAAGGGTCTATCAAGCCATGAAAAAATCTTAAATCTATATTACTGTGTGAAAGAAGTCAATCTGAAAAGGTTGCACAGTATATGATTCCAACCACATGAAATTCTGGTAAAGGCAAACTATGGAGACATTAGAAAGATCAGAGGTTAGAGGAGAAAGAGGAATGAATAGGTGGAGCACAGGGGATCTTTAAGGCAATAAACTATTATGTATGATAACAAGAAATTTAAAAAAATAAAGATACCCTTTTACATGACAGCAAGGCTTGGATAAAATATATTTTTTAAAATATTTTATTGATTTTTTACAGAGAGGAAGGGAGAGGGATAGAGAGTCAGAAACATCGATGGGAGAGAAACATTGATCAGCTGCCTCCTGCACACCCCCTATTGGGGATGTGCCCGTAACCAAGGCACATGCCCTTGACCGGAATCGAACGTGGGACCCTTGAGTCCGCAGGCCGACGCTCTATCTACTGAGCCAAACGGGTTAGGGCTGGATAAAATATTTTATTAACTCTTTCCTCAGAGCTCAATAGGAATTGCCTCCTGGAGAGGAAGTCTGAATTTTACTAATAATAGTCTTTTTCTACTTATATCCTTGCAGAATTCTTTGTCCTTGAAATTCAGTAAATTCTTCAGAATATCCCCTGATAATAAACGTCCTGTATCCATTTTTCCTAGAACATGGTGGGCCTTTTAATCTGCAGTTTCAGTTCTACCTTCTTCTGATAAAAATGCTCATTATTCTATTTTTGAATACTTTTTTTTTTCTATTCCAGTGTTGAGTTTGTCTTATTCACAGATACTGAAGATATCTTTGTGGAATTGTTTTTTGTTCTCCATATCTATTACATGCCCTCTGATTGCTTTAATCTTTTTGTCTCTTTCATATCAAATCACTGTGATTATCCCAAACCTTTCCTCCATTTCAGAAACTCTGTTCTTAAAACTATCTCTACGAATTCTAATTTATTCATTAGTTCTGTATTAAGCACCCTCTGCTTTTTCCCTTAGACCTGAAATCTCCCATTTCAGCTCTTCCTGCTACTCTATTATTTTTAATCTTTTAAAATCAATGCTCTTAATTCTTCTGTGTTCAAATCTTTCTGTCTTTTTTGTTTGTTTGTTTTGCTTTGTTAATCCTCACCCGAGGATATTTTTCCATTGATTTTTAGAGTGTGTGTGTGTGTGTGTGTGTGTGTGTGGAGAGAGAGAGAGAGAGAGAGAGAGAGAGAGAGAGAGAGAGAGAGAGAGAGAGAGAAACATTGATGTTTCACACACCTGCCCGGACCAGGGCTGGGGATTGAGCCTGCAACCGAGGTATGTGCCCTTGATTGAAACTGAACCTGGGACCCTTCAGAACACAGCTGGAATCTCTAGCCTCTGAGCCAAACTGGCAAGGACTGTGTTCAAATCTTTCAATATGTCTGTAATAGGTTGAAGAGTCTCCCATATAAATCTATGTCCACCTGCAACCTCAGAATATAATCTTATTTGGAAATAGAGTTTTTGCTGATGTAATTAAGCTAAGAATTGAGATGAATTTATGCTGGATTAGAGTGTGCCCTAAATCCCATGAGACTGCCCTCATGTGAGACAGAAAGGACAAACAGAGACACAAAGAAGGCCGTGTAAAGATGGATGTGGAGGCTGGACTAATGTGTTTATAAGCCAAGGAATGCCAAGGATTTCTGGCAACCACCAAAAGCCGGGAGACAGGCATGGGAGAATTTCTCCTTCGAACTCCAGAAAGAACCAACCTTGCTGATACTGATCTATAAGAGAAGAACTTTATGTTGTTAAAGCTGCGCAGCTTGTGGTAATTTGCCATGGCAGCACTAGGAAACTAATACAGATTTTGGTACTAGAAAGTGGGGTGTCTGCTATAACAAATACCCAAAATTGTGGAGGTGGCTTTGGAACTGGGAAATGAATGGAGGCTGGAAGAATTTGGGGGCACTTCATCGAAAAAGTCTAGATTGCCTTAAAGAGATAGTTGGGAGAAATATGAATGTTAAAAGCGGTTCTGGTGCGGGGCTCAGAGGGAAGTGAGTAGCATGGTGGAGAAAGCATCTGTCGTCATAGAGAACACATACATCATCATGAACAGAATGTTGGTAGAAATATGAAGATCAAAGAAAGATGCTCTGGTGAAGAACGGGAAAATATTTATTAGTCTGCATGTTTGTTTGTTTGTTTGTTTATATTTGCCTTTGGAATAGAAAAGAACAGAATGATCAATTCTGCCCTATTTATATTTCTACTCGAAAACAAATATAGTTTGTGTGTGTGTGTGTGTGTGTGTGTGTGTGTGTGTGTATTCTTGCATTGGTTTTTTTTTTTTTTAAATATATTTTATTGATTTTTCACAGAGAGGAAGGGAGAGAGATAGAAAGTTATAAACATCGATGAGAGAGAAACATGGTTCAGCTGCCTCCTGCACATCTCCCACTGGGGATGTGCCCGCAACCCAGGTACATGCCCTTGACCGGAATCGAACCTGGGACCTTTCAGTCCACAGGCCGACGCTCTATCCACTGAGCCAAACCGGTTTCGGCGTGCATTGTTTTTTTTTAAAGGGTTTACATATATTATCTATTTTAATCTTCACAATATCACAAAAGCCCTTGAGCTAGGAAATAGTACTTTGTGTACTTTACAAAGATGTTTATGGTATTCTTGATTTTTTTTCTTTATTGATTAAGGTATTACATCTGTGTCCTTATCCCCTCATTGCTCTCCCCGCCCCCACCCCCACTCATGCCCTCATCCCCCCGGTGTCTGTGTCCGTTGGTTAGGCTTATATGCATGCAGACAAGTCCTTTGGTTGATCTCTCCCCCTTACCCCCACCCTCCCCTACCTTCCTTCTGAGGTTTGACAGTCTGATTGATGCTTCTCTGTCTCTGGATCTGTTTTTGTCTTGTGTTGGTTTTTAAAAGAAATGGGAAAAAGAAGAAAAAAATGTTCTCCTCGTCTTTTCTGGTTCTCATTACCCCTTCCATCCTTCTGACAATCCTCCTCCCACCATTTTTGTTCTATTTTTTTGTTTGTTTTTGCTACAAGTCCACATTCCTATTTATAATCATTGGTTTGCACCCCCCCCCCTTTTTTTCCAGTAAAGTCTTGTTACACACACACACACACACACACACACACACACAGAACTTACAAGTGGTGAACTTAGATATTCAGCTGAGGATACTTCCAAACAAAGTGGAAAAGGTTCATTCTGGTTTCTTCTTGGTAATTATAGCAAAATCGGAGAGGAAAGAAATAAATTGAGGAGGGAAATATTAAACAAAAAGAAACCAGAACCTGATGATTTGAAAAATTCTCAGCCTTCTCTAGAGAGAAGGCCATGATTCTGGATCACCTTGTGATGAAGGGCTTGGGTATGTAACTCATGGATCAAATCAACCATCACACCAGAAGCCAGGGACAGAAGTTGAGTTATTAAGGAACGATCTACGGCAGATATTCACGTCTAATGACATGAAGTGCCATGGATTGCATGGGAGACCAACAAGGCTTTTGAGAATGTTATACCAACAGAACCACTGCCAGCTTGGACTGAAAGGGGCAGAGATAGGACAAAAATGAAGAAAGGCTGTCAGACTTTTGAATTTCTACAAGCAAAAATAAAAAATAAATACAGGTGAGAGTGTGGCTAACAAGTCTACTTGACTACAAAATGTGCTAACCTTTAAGATAAAAGAAGAACCCAAGGGCAGAGCTATAGATGCAAAGGCAGAGGCCAGAGAGGGCAAGGCCACTGTCACAGGCCCAGAGGGCAAAGCATCAAGCCTCAGAGGATTACTCCCAGGGCCTTGAGCCTAATGGAACTTGTCTTGCTGGGTTTTGGACTTGCTTGGATTCCTTTATTTCTTCTCATTTCTTCCCATGAGAATGAGATTGTCTATGCTGTGTCTATTCTGCCGTTGTATTTTTGAAGCAGATAACTTGTTTTCTAGTCTCACATGTCCACGTAGAGGAAAGATTGCCAAGGATTTCCAGAAATCACCAGAAGCTGCCCTCCAGAACCATGAGAGAATAAATGTCTGTTGTTTTAAGTCACCCAGTTTGTGGTAATTTGTCATGGCAGCCCTAGGACACTAATACAGTGTGGAATTTACTTTTGTTCTTTTTTATGATAGATTTTATCTGTTGGAGGTTTTGTTTTTTTTAATACTAGATCCTTTCTTCAATGATCTTATTACAGTGCTTTTTAAGTAGCTTTCACGCCATTTGGGGGGGAGGGTCTTAACTATTATTCATTTGAATTGTTCTATCAAAACCATTTTTTTTAATCATAAATAATTTTGGCACATTCTTCCATGTTTCCTAATTTTTATTCCTCAGAGCTTGAGTATGAATACCCTTCTTGTCCTGTTTATGCAGGAAGGGGAAGAGCCAAGGCCAGCTGGAGACAATCACAGGTAAAACACCTTTCCTATGTGCTCTTTCATATAATTTTGTTAGAAATTCACTATATAAAAAAATGGGCTAAATACTTCAATGAATAGCTCACAAAAAAGGATATCTAAATAGTCCATAAACATATGGCTAACATAAAAAGAGTGAGTTGGTGAGGATCTGGAATAATTAGAAATCTCATTAAACAAAAAGAAACCAGATTGCTATGCAAATTAGTTCAATCATCTTGCAAAATTGTTTGGCAGCATCTTTCTACTAAACTCGATCATAGTATATTCCATGACCCAGCAATTCAACTTCTAAATATATACCTGCTAGAAATGTATCCATGTGTTCACCAAATATATATAAAATATGTTCACAGTATTTCCAAACTGGAAACTGCTCAAAAAACTCAACAACAAAATGAGGAAAAAATATGTGATATGCTCACACAATAAAATATGATACAGTAGTAAGGATTTAAAAAATTAAAACTACACATAATAATATGGATGATTCTCACAAACATTATGTTGGCAAAAAAAAGTGAGAGAATGCTTATGTTCACATGTTGAAACTATTGTGACTATATTTGGAGATAATTGTGGTTACATGAGGTCATAAGAGTGGGGCCACAATCCAATAGGATAAGTGTCCTTATGAGAAAAGATACCAGAGCTAATTCTTTCTCTCTCTCCCTTTCTCCTTCTCTCTTTCTACCCCCCAGCTCCCTCCTCTGGCACAGCAACAAGGTGGCCATTTGAAAGCCAGGATAAGAACTCTTACCAGAGATGGAGTTAGCTGGAACCTTGATCTTGGATTTCTAGCCTCCACTACTGTGAGAAAACAAATTTCTGTCGTTAAAGCCACCTCCTCTATGGGATTGTTTTTTATGGCAGCCCAAACAGACTAATACCAATCTATTGTATGATTCCTCCATTAATATACAGTTCAAAACAGGCAATATTAACCTATGGAATTAGAGTTATGATAGAAGTGGACAATGACTAGAAGAGAGCCCAGGAAGACCTCTGAGACACTAGAAAATGTCCTGTTTCTTGATGTAATTGCATGGATGTCTTAACTTTGTGAAAATTACTTGTGATTTATGCACTTTTCTAAATGTACATTGTATAAAAAGTTGGGTTGTTTTTTTAAAAACCTAGTGTCTTAGTTCACCCCTCCTAGGCAAGCCATAGTTTTTTTTTTAACATGAAGCTACTCTTTGGATATAGCTCATCCTCCCTAATTCAGAGATTTCAAATAGACCTCCAGATCTTCAATTCCATTACTATCTTCTACCAGCTTCCATGTACAACCCCTTCCCACTCAGTTCATTTTATTGTTGTTGTTTTAATTTTTTTTTTGTTTTTAACTATAAAACATTAGTTGGTAGAAAAGAAAATTGTTTGGATTTCACCTACAGTTCTTCAAGTGCCTTTTCTTTCAGATGATTTTATCTTATTTTCTCACTTGACATCCTTTATACTAGATCCCTCTCCACATAGACATTTAACTATAGCAGTTTTTCTTCTTGAAGGCAGCAACAGGGCTCCATTTACTATTCACAGCCCTACTGCCATCACCAGCACCCTGGACAATGTCCAGTTCTAAATAAATAATTGTGAATGCGTATATAAGTTAATGAATGGGAATACAGTCATAACAAATAAAATGTAAATATAGCATGCTAATGTTAGAAAAAGATAGATGAATCATCTCTCAGTTATTTCCTTAGATGTTTAAAGCAAAGAGCCAGCATTGAACCAAAGAGCAAACTAAGCATTTAACTTAATAAGTTAGAAAAATTAAAACCCAAGAAGAGAAAGTAATATTTAAAATGGGACCAGAATTGAATAAAAGATAAAGAAAAAGCTGATAAACCAAATCATAACATGACTCTGAAAATGCCACAACATGAACAAATTTTTTTTTTAAGACTCATTAGGAAAAAAAAAAAAAGATTGAAAATAACTTCATATTGGTGCATTTAAAGTAATCTTAATATTTTGTAAATAGAAAGTATAATTTTCTAGTAAGACACCTATTTCCAAAACTACTTCAAGAAGAGAAAGAAAATATGAACATTTCAACACACTTCCCTCTACCCCCCATTAAAGGATACGGGTTCCAGATGATTTCATAACTCACTTATTTCAAATCCTCAAGGAATAAATAATTCTTCTGCCTTTTGAGTGTTTCAAGATTACAGAAAAAGAAACATCACTTCCAAATTTATTTTATGAGGTTAGCATATTGATATGAAAACCTGGCCAGAATGACATTAAAATAGCTGATACTTATAAAGAGCTTTTTGTATAACAAGCACTATTGTAAGTGGGCTGGGACTAAAAATCCATTTAAATCTCACAAAATACCTATGAGATAGATATTATTGATATCATCCTTTACATATAAATAAACTTAAGACATAAAGAAGTTAAGTAACTCCCTGACCAGTTTGGCTTAGTGGATAGAGCATTGGCCTGAGGACTGAAGGGTCCTGGGTTCGATTCCGGTCAGGGGCATGTACCTTAGTTACAGGCACATACCCAGTGCGGGGTGTGCAGGAGGCAGCTGATCGATGTTTCTCTCTCATCGATGTTTCTAGCTCTCTATCCCTCTCCCTTCCTCTCTGTAAAAAAAGCAATAAAATATATATTTTTTTTAAAAAAGAAGTTAAGTAACTTCTCCAAGATCTCACAATTAGTAAATTGTGAAATTGGAATAGAACCCAGGTAATGTGGTTCTAGAAAACAAGCAATTAACCATTACACTGCCTGCCTCATATGGAGACAGAAATGACAGGCCTAACCCATTTATAAATGAAGATGCCAGCATCTGAGATAAATTACCAGAAAGTTTAACTCAAAGGTATATTAAATAATAAATGAAGAGGGGAGAAAAAAGATCTCATGACAAAAATAGTGTTTACTCAAGAAAATCAAAGATAAATAGTATAAAAGCTATTTATATAATTTTTAAATTCTTGGTAAATTAAAATTTTATGTAGTCACGTCAATCAGAAAAGAGAACAAAATAAATCGTATATATACATATACTTATATGTATACATATATATGGCAAAAATCATCATCATTGACAGATAGTATAGTAAGCACACAAAAAATAAAACTAAATGTTAATAATATGAGAATTCAGTAAAGAAGTTGCTGAATAGATTTGGGCCGAGGGTGACTAGACTATCAGAGTCTCAAAGCAGAAGTTGTTAATCCATTGATCATTCTCCTATGCAATAAGGATAAGAGTAGAAGGTGGCCACAAACACAAGCCACCTAATATTACTTTGGACACTAGGTCATGGGTTACTGACTCTGAAAAATAAGCCTTCACACTTGTCCTTTAGGAGTAAGAATGATGCTCTGAGAGGTTGCAGCAAAATTATATAATTTCTTCTACATAAGACTGCCTCTTTAATCTGCAAATGTCCCTTCAGGCTGGCTGACAGCTAAAACCCCATTGTTAAAGATACTTCTCTTTAGCTGGAAGCTTCCTTAATGTGTTAAGTGAAATACTTACAGTCTAATGGTTTACAAACTTTCAAGAGGCATTTCTTCCATAGTCAGGTCATTTAGGGCAAGCATGTTGGCCTCTCAGGTCCTTTGTTTACTCAGTTGTAAAATGGGGGGTTAGAACAAGATAACCTAAGACTTTCCCAGCTCTGATATTCCTTGTTTCTGGAGTCCTCGGATCCTTCCCAGCAAGCAGCAGGCACAATGGTTGTAATGAAAGGAAAGTCAAGATGACATTCAGAAGGAACAAAATGGGAGCTAAAGACAAATTCCAAATCTTTCAGAATCGTGTCTAAGGCATGCCTTATAAAATGATAATTTTGCATGTAAATATGTAAGACACATGTGCCAAGTTAAAAACAGCTGTACAAATAAAAACTATCGGGCATTCTTCATTCGCTTTTGTTCTGGGATATGAAGTCTTAAAGGGGACTCTAATACTATTAACAACCATTTATTGCTAAGATTCTGACACCAATTCTAATGTGCGGCTTTTCCCCACTGCACCGAACAATTCCCCAACACCAGCAAATTGTTCTATAATTCAACTCAATTCTGACACCTCCTACCTGGGGACAGCATCAGATTCCACAGGTTGAGGGCTCAGGCCCATCAGTCTGCCCTCCACTTCAGATGCCAATAGCAAGTCCAGGTTGTTATATGTGCTGGTAACCAACAGGCTATAAATCTGAGGAGTGGGATAAAGAAAAAATGAAATTATGCTTTTGTAAGGATAGTTATTAAAATGTTAGTATAGTAATCCAGGCAAAGATAGGAAAAGAGTGTTCATACTGGCTAATGTTGGCTTTGGGAATGTAGGGGAAGGATTCAGGAGATCGTGTAGAGATAAAAACTTTTGGACCTGGGAATTTACTACTGTATGGGGAGTAATAAAGAAATCATTAGCCCAGCCCAGGTGGCTCAGTGGTTGAGTGTCAGCCTATGAACCAGGAGATGACAGTTCCATTCCCGGTCAGGGCACATGTCCGGGTTGCGGGTTGGGTTCGCAAGAAGGGACGTGCAAGAGGCAGCTGTTCAATGATGCTCTCTCATCATTGATGTTTTTATCTTTCTCTCTCCCTCTCCCTTTCTCTCTGAAATCAATAAAAATACATTTTTAAAATAAGTCATTAAAGACCACTCACATATGTCAAGCCAAATGAACTAGAACAATGTTGATGTCATAAAGTTTATGGGTTCACAAGAGCACGAGTATATGAAGTGTCCTGCAAATGGGAGGTGTGAACAAAAAGGGGCCACATCAGAACCTAACTCAGGGAAGGTCCGCATGGCAGCTTTCCAAAATCAGAGACCTAAAGTAACCACCAACGATGGTCTGAAATGAAACTTTTAAAACTAAAAAGCAGTTTATAGTGGATAGTCATGTCCTAGGCTGGAATCTTTTCTGACAAAGATCAACTTTGATCTTAACTGAGCCTATTGTCTTTTTGCTTCTAGATAACATACCTGTGGAATGTCAGGGAAACTTACAACCTCCCTTTTTCCAGACATCTCAGGGCACAACTAATGCACCAGAGGGCCAGGGCAGAGACCACAAATTCCTTCATTGTTATTGTTATCGTGTTAATTGATGACTATTAACTATCCTGTACCCACCTGTGTAGAAGAAGCATGTGTCTATCACTTTACTTTTTATCCAATCCCAGAGGTTTTCCTGGTTTGCTTTCTCCCACCTCCCTAATCTATCACCAGTGGGTTTCATGTAACCCACTTATGTATCCTCCTTTGATGGTAATTTATAAAAATAGATAAAAACAAAACCAACATTCTCTGGAGCATTATCTCAATATGTTGAGATTCTGCTTCCCGGCAATTGTCGACAATTTGGCTCAAATAAATTCACAAAAATTCTTTACAGATTTGAATGTTTCTTACATTAACAGAGAAGTGGGTCTGCTACTCAGAAAATATATTGGACTTTTTGATGTAGGTCTGGTAGTTGTCTGCCATGAGATCGTAGCTGAAATAATGAGACTGGATAAAAATAATCAAGGAAGAAATGGTAGAGAGATGAAAGGAGAAGAAAAGATGCTTTATTTATGTCAACGTAAGAATGTCCAAAGCTGCAGAGAATTTTTAGAAAACTTTATTTAAGTCAAAGTGAGAATATGTCTGGAAGCAAGAGCTCAAGGAATTGAGAAAAATGCTTTGGAGAACAATAGTTTGCAGTTTGAGATTAAGAAGGGAATGTAAGGAAGATTGCATGAAGGCGGGAGAAAGCAAGGCAGAAATCGGATTGAGAGGTTGGTCCACTCTAGAATTTTAACAATAAAATTCAATTATAATTAACTCTAGAAGGAGGGATCTGAAAGGAGGCATTTCAAAGGTGTGTTAACCTAGATGCACAGAAACGATGGACAGGGTGTGCTTAAGCAAAAGATAAAGCCTTTTGCTAAAGAATTTATAAGCCTGGGCATGACCAGGCACCACCAGCTGCCCAGTCAGGTATTTTTGATCAGATCTCCCTCTAAGGCTGCTTTTCCTAGAAGCCCTTTTTTGTCCACATGCAGTAGACACATGATGAAAAAAGAGGACGGCAGAGGCCAGTGTTACCACAGTGATAACTGTGTTGTGGAAGCTGAGAACTGGAAGTTCAAGAAATATTTATGTTAAAGATTTTAAACGGTCACATGGCTAGAAGTAATAGAAAGAAATTAAAGAAGGTTTTTGGTAGGAAGGATGAGAGGATTAGACAGAGTGGGACAACTCAGAATGAAGAGAGGCTTGTCCAGCCAGGTTCAAGGTAGTCTGAGCCCACAGATGACTGATACGGAGGGAAGGTGAGCATTCCTATCATTGAATAGCACTAACCTGACCCTTTGTCTTTGAGACACCTTAGAATAATATTAATTATCCCTGCTGGAATGTGCAATTGTCCCTTAGTGATTTATTAAGGATATTACAGGAGAAGAAAAATCATATATTGTGGAAAAAACGTTTTTTACTTTTATTAACATTGTTAATGTAAAAAAAAAAAAAAAAACACATTGAAACCTGTAAAGAATTTTTGTGAGCCGAAACCGGTTTGGCTCAGTGGATAGAGCGTCGGCCTGCGGACTGGGGGGTCCCGGGTTCGGTTTCGGTCAAGGGCGTGTGCCTGGGTTGCGGGCACATCCCCAGTGGGAGATGTGCAGGAGGCAGCTGATCGATGTTTCTCTCTCATCGATGTTTCTGGCTCTCTCTCTCTCTCCCTTCCTCTCTGTAAAAAATCAATAAAATATATTAAAAAATAAAAGAATTTTTGTGAGTTTATTTGAGCCAAACTGTTGACATATGCCAGGAAGCAGAACCTCAATGAATTGAGATAATGCTCCTGAGAATGGCAGGTTACACCTGTATTTATACATTGCAATCAAAGGAAAGGGACATAGGTGGGTTACATGAAATCCATTGGTGATAGACTAGAGAGGCAGGAGAAAGCAAAGCAGGGAAACCCCTGGGATTGGATAAAAAGTAAAATGATAGACACATACTTGTTGGGTGCAGGAATAATTAACATAACAATGAAGGAATTTGTGATATCTGTCCTGGAACCCAGGCACATTAGGTTGTGTCCCAAGGGGTTCAGAAAAAGGGAAGTTACAAGTTACCCAGACATTTCAAGGGTATGTTATTATAGATGCAAAAAGACAGATAGGCTCAGTTAAGGTAAAGGTTGACCTTGTCAGTGAAGATACCGGCCTAGGATATAACTACCCACCATAAATGCTTTCAGTTAAAGTTTAATTTCGGACCATTCTTTGTGGTTACTGTGGGTCTCTGAGTTTGCAAGACCGCCATGCAGGCCTTCCCTGAGCTTGTCAGGTTAGCAGGTGGCCCCTTTTGTCCACAACATCTACTTCAAAGAGTTACTGAAGAAATTAATCTGCCCTGACTGGTTTGGCTCAGTGGCTAGAGCGTCGGCCTGCAGACTGAAGGATACCAGGTTCCATTCCGGTCAAGGGCATGTACCTTGGTTTTGGGCACATCCCCAGTAGGGGTTGTGCAGGAGGCAGCTGACGGATGTTTCTCTCTCATTGATGTTCCTAACTCTCCCTTTCCCTTCCTCTCTGTAAAAAAAATCAATAAAATATATTTTTTTAAAAAAGAAATTAATCTGAGCCTGAATTTCTTAGCAGAAAGAAACTCACTGAGTATTAAATGAGTAAAAAGCATCACTGTTAGTTTAACAGACTTGGAGCAGGCTCTACCACCTTCAGCCATTTGAATACCCTGATACTGGCTCAATTTAGCAAGAATGTGACTGAAACTATTCCTTATCTTTGTGATGTCATGCAAAGACCCAGTTCCTAAAGCAGCAGAAAATAAACATAACCAAAGGAAACAGGAAGATATTATTTTCCCTTGGGAAAGTAAGTTCACCTCTACCAAAAACGATCAAATATCACAGGTGGACTAGAACAGACAGTAACTCCACTGTAATAATACAATCAATTTGATAAGAGCCAAAACAAGACAGACAACATTGTTTAATATTTTTGGAGCTGTCTTTCAATTACACACAATTTCCCCCTACTAAAATGGATTATATGAATGCTTTCATTTCTTTAATTTTTTCTGGCCTACTTTTAAAAGTTACAATGTACTAATATGTACGGAACAAACTATTGTTGAATGGCATTCCCAAATCACTATACTTGAAAAGAATTTTTTACATTAAAACATATTTTGTAAATATATTTTGAGCAGCTTTCTTTAGGATTTGGCATTTTAAATATTATAATAAAAATACATACTAAACACCACCATGGATATACATCTTCATGTACAGATCAAGTTAAATTTTAAAGATTTTTTTTTCACTCGGCCTGTAGGTGAATGCAATAATCTGCATCGTAAGAATGACAGTCTAATGGAAAGGGCTAAGAATGATGCAGTTTGGAGATTCAGTATGTCAGCAGAATAGGTGGAAGTTACACTCACCTTGTCCGAGAACCATATCAAAATTACAACTAAACTACAGAGCAATCAATGTGGATAACCATCTGAAGACTAGCTGAACAGAAGTCTTATAACTAAGGATATACAAAAGAAGCTATGTCTAGACTGGTAGGAAAAGTGGAAATGTTAAAAAAAAATGCTGGCCTTACACCTCCAGTTAAGAATCTGGAGGGGTACTTCAACTGAAGAAGTTTCCCTCCCAAGGAATTAGAGGCCTCAACACCATGCCAGGTTTCCTCGCCCAGAGCACCAGAGCCAGGAAGAGGTGCCCATGTAATATCTGGCTATGGAAATCAGTGGGGATTCTGTCCTTCCAGATGAAAAGGAAACTACTGTAAACCTAGGCACTCTCTTAAAGGACCAGTACACAAACTCTGGGATTTAGTGAATAGATGGTGGCTTAGAGGGGACTGGAGTGATACAGGAAAAGATTGGGTTAAAGGGCTGGAAGGACAGCTGCCAACGTCTCTGTGCTAAATTTCTCTCCCACACAATCCACAGATGCCTTCTTTCCTGGGTTGAGCACTCCCCTTCAATGGAATATTATTTGACCATAAAAAAGAATAAACTTTTAAATTTGCAACAGTATGGATGGACCTAGAGGGTATTGTGCTAAGATAAATAAGCCAGAGGAAGAAATACAAATACCTTAAGGTCTCACTTACATGTGGAATCTCAAGAACAAAATAAATGTACAAACAAAATAGAAACAGATTCATAGATACAAAGAGCAGACTGATGGATGCCAGAATGGAGGCAGGCTGGGGGGTTGGGTGGAAGAGGTGAAGGAATTAAAAAGTACTAATTGGTAGTTACAAAATAGTCATGGGATTGTAAAGTAAAGCATAGGAAATACAGTCAGCAATATTATAATAACTATGTATGGTGCCAAGTAGATATCTGAAATATCAAGGGAAACAGTTGGTCATGTATATGATTTTCTCATTGCTATGCTGTCTACCTGAAACTAATACAAGTAATGTTGAATGTATCATGTAATTGGAAATATAAAAAAGAATTTTTTAAATGAAGGGGTTAAAGTTTTATCTTTGCAAGTGGATTTGTATGGTATAGAGCAGAAAGCAAGAGTCTCAAAGATACTTCTGTTCCACTTGGCACTTTTCCTGGAAACATTGCAGATCCAAGAGGAGTTGGGAATAGATTACACTCAGAATATGATTATATCAAGGTGAGATGCAAACTTTCTCACTCAAAGGTTGCTTAGAAGCACATTTTTTTTATCTTGCTTATCCCAGTGTGGACTATTTCTCATGAGCACCCCTGCCCAAGGTCAGAGTCAAAGAGAACCAGAGAGTTAAAGGTAAATTGTGCCAAGGCTGAACAGCTGTCCCTAGTCTGGGTTCTTCCTGTGGCTGCTGTTGTGTAGTGCTCAAGGCCCCACTCCTACCCCAGAGTCAAGGTCACAGATGTCCACAGGAAATGCATCAGAGAGATCTAGTGGAAGTGAATCAGATGCACGTGTTTGTTGGTATGTAGCGATAGGCATCCTCAAAGTGCCTGGTGCAGGCAGCTCTCCCTCCAAGCCAGAATGGGCTCCAGGCTTGTGAATGCCAAGTGTCCAACAACTCATGCTGTAAAACAACCTCTTCTTTCCCTTTCTCTATGTGTTGTCAATAAAGGAATTATAGAGGGCTGCTGCGAAGAAACATACAATCATCTTGGGGATGTGTGGGGATGAGCACGTCTCTGGGACTGAGTCATGTCTTCATGTGAGGGGAAAGGGCAGCCTGTCCCCGTAGGGACTTTCCTGCCCCGCAGCATCAGAGCACATGGAACTGGTTAGCCAGAGACTAGGCTCAATTCCATGTTTTGAAATTTAATTTTCAGTCAGTCAGTTATACTCAATCAAAATACTCCTTGGTGAGTGAAACTTGAAGTCACAATGTTTCTGAGTCTTATTTGTCCCATCATCACAGTTAATTATTGCATTTGGCACATAACAAATATTTAGATGTTTTGCCAGATTGTCAGAAGCAACAAACACCTCATTGTTATGTTTTATTATAGGACAGAAATGTTACAATTTCAAAAGGATGTCCAACCTCCCATCTACAACTCACCACCTCCACCACCACCAAGTGTTCCCTACCTCAGTAAAGAGAAAGAGATATCTAGCTACCCTAAATTGTAGGAGCCGTTCTAGAGTCCTTCTTCTTTACCTTCAAAACAAAACAAAACAAAACAAAACACAAGGCTTGAAGATTCTACCTCAAAATACTTTACTTTAATGGCCTTAGGTGATTTATTTATTTTAAAATATCTCTTATTGTAATAGTTTTTTTAATAAAATAAAAAGCCAAAACAAAACAGTTTGCTCATGTGATAAACACATGATAGGCAAATGGTCTTTTTTTTTTTTTTTGACTAGCTACTTAATTTGTACATAACAAAATTAAAGCATTTAATCTGAATATAAATTATCATTGCTGACAACTGTTAGAAGCGAAATTCAGTGGGAGAACTACTCTATTTTTAAATTTTCATTAGAAAATTTTAACTCTTGTCCACGAAAAGTAATCACAATGGAGAAGTGTGCTGGGTACCACTTTTCAGCTTAAAAGATGTATTTCGTATTTTCAAGATCACCCACCTTTCAATATTGGACTGGTTGGCAGGGTTTATCACTGGCCCCAGCCCTACTTGACTGCAGTCATCAAAAGCACTGTGTGGAGGGTATTCTGAGGCCACTTTAAGACTCACACAATAGTTTTCTAACAGATCTCTCCACCTATGTTTTTGCCTTCTGTGTCCATGCTTCCCATTACCATCAAGGCAGCACAGGCATCCTCATGAAAAACTCGGACCTTATTACTCCCCTGCACAAATTCCACCATGACTTTCTGTTACATGCAATGAAATGCAAACAGTTTGCAGTACATACAAATTCCTTTGTCACCTGGCCCTTTCCACTTCAGTCTCCTCTCAAGAAATAACTTCCCATTGCTCCTCTATCCCCATGCTTTTTATACTTCAGCAATACCAAACTACTGAAGTCATCAAAATATTACAATAGATCTCATACAATATTTAATGTTCTCTATGTTTTTGCATTCTTGAATGCTCTGATCCTCTCCTATAGCTGGCAAATTATTCAAATCAAATAAAAAAAAATGTGTTGGAAATGATGTTGTCAGATGCACACAATGATAAAAAGTTGCCCTGTAATGCAGATAACATTTAGGGAAACCTAAAGATTCCACCAAATAAAACTACCAAAACAGATAAATGAATTCAGTAAAGTGTCAGGATACAAAATTAGTATTCAGAAATTGGTAGCATTTTTATACACCAATAATGAACTATTAGAAAGAGAAACTAAGAAAACAATCCCATTAACAATTGCAGTTAAAAAAAAATACCTATGAATAAATTTAACCAGGGAGGTAAAAGACCGGTACTTGGAAAATTATAAGATATCAAAGAAAGAAATTGAAGGAGATACAAATAAATGGAAGCATATATCATGCTCATGGATAAAAAGAATAAAAATTTTCATTCTTTTTTGGGGGGTAGTCCATACTACCCAAAGCAACCTATATATTCTATGCAGACCCTATCAAAATATCAATGGCATTTTTTACAAAACTAGAACAAATAATCCTAAAATTTAATAGACACACAAAAGACCTTGGATAGCCATAGAAATCTTGAGAAAGAACAAAGTTGGAAGCATCATGCTACCCGATATCAAAGCTACAGTAATAAAAACATCATGGTATATGCATTAAAACAGATACATAGGTGAATGAAACAGAATAGAGAGCCCAGAAATAAACCCAACTCTATATGTTTGACATGAATATTCAATGGGGTAAAGACAGGCTATTCAATAAATGGTGTTGGATAAATTAGACAGATACACACAAGAAATAAAACTATTTTTCACCATATATAAGAATAAACTCAAAATGGATTAAAGACCTAAATGTAAGACTCAAAATCATAAAACTCCAGAAGAAAACATAGGCAGTAAACTCTCTGATATTTCCCTTAGAAATGTTTTTTCTGACACATCTCCTTGGGCAAGGGAAACAAAAGAAAACATAAATAAATGGGATTACATCAAACTAAAATGTTTTTGCACAGCAAAGGAAACCATCAACAAAACAAAGTCAACCTATTGATTGGGAGAAGATATTCACCAATGATACATCTGATAAGGGCTTAATATACAAAATTTACAAAGAACTCATACAAGTTAACACACACACACTCACAAAACCAACCAGAAAAACCCAGAACCAATAAAATTAAAAAAATGGGCAGTGAACCTGAATAGACACTTCTCCAAAGAGGACATACAGATGGCCAAGAGATATATGAAAAGATGCTCAGTATCACTAATCATCAGAGATATGCAAATTAAAACCATAATGAGATATCACTTCACACCTGTCAAAATGGCTATGATCACTAAATCAAGAAACAAGTGTTGGCCGAGGATGTAGAGAAAAGGGAACCCTCATGCACTATTGGTGAAAATGCAGATTGATGTAGCCAATATAGAAAACAGTCTGGAGGTTCCTAAAAAAATTAAAAATGGAACAGCCTTATATACCACTTTTGGGTATAAATTCAAAGAAACTCAAAACACTAATTCAAAAAGATGTATGCAAAAAAAATATAAAATAAGATATATGCACCTCTATGTTCATTGCAGTGTTAATTTACAATAGTCAAGATAGGGAGGTAACCCAAGTGTCCATCAATAGGCTAGTGGATAAAATAGTGGTGGTGCATACATACAATAGAATATTATTCAGCCATAAAAAAAAAGAAATCTTATCATTTGTGACAACATCGATGCACCTAGAGGTTATTATGCTAGTTGAAATAAATTGGACAGAGAAAGACAAATATAATATGGTTTCACTTATTATGTGCAATCTAAAAAACAAAACAAACAAACAAATAGAAACACACACATGGACATAGAAAACAAACTGATGGTTGCCATATGGAAAGGTGATGGGGGTTTGAGTGAAAATGGTTAAGGAAATAACAAGTACAATTAATAGTTACAATATAGTCATGAGGGTGTAAAGCAAAGCATAAGGAATATAGTAAATAATCTATCCTATCTAATAAAAGAGAAACATGCAAATTGACCATAACCCCATTGGCTAATCAGCAGGATATGCGAATTAACTGCCAACCAAGATGGCGGCCAGCAGCCACGCAGCTGAAGTGAACAGGAGGCTTGCTTGCTCCAGCGATGGAGGAAGCCAAGGTTCCCCGCCTGCTGCAGCCCAGCTCTGAGCTGCACTCTAAGCAACTATGTTGCAATTATAGAGGCTAAACAGGCTCCAGAGGCCTGCTTTGAGCCAGCTTTGGCCTCAGAGCTTAGAGCTGCAGTGATGGCAACAGAGTTTCAATTATAGAAGCCAAACAAACCTAGAAACCTGCTTTCAGCCAGCTTCGCCCTCAGAGCTTAGAGCTGCTATGATGGCAACAGAGTTTCAATTCTAGAAGCCAAACAGACCCAGAAACCTGCTTTCAGCCCTCAGAGCTGGAGCCGGCTCTCAGCTCCAGTGACAGCTATAGAAGGTAAATAAATCCCAGAATAAAAAAAAAAAGAAAAAAAGGAGAGGCTGGGAGCTTAAGTTGCCCTCCAGCCTGAAAATGGCTCTCAGGCCCTCACCCAGACTGGCCAGGCATCTCAGTGGGGACCCCCACCCTGAAGGGGGTGTGACCAGCTGCAAACAGCCATCAGCCCGTCATCCAGGCTGGTCAGGCACCCAAGCGGGACCCCCACCCTGATCTGGGACACTTTCAGGAAAAACCAGCTGGCCCCCACCCGTGCACCAGGTCTCTATCCTATACTACAGGCAGGGCGGGACAGCACGAGCTGCCATCCAGGCCCCATGTGCAGCCCTGGGTAGCGGGGCATAAGCCCCGCCCCCAGCCGGGACCCTATGACTATTGGAGAGCAGGAAAGTGCCGCTGAGCCCTGGGTCGCTGTGGTGATCTGGCCATCGGTAAGTAGAAAAGTGCGGCCTGTAGGCAGCCCCCAGCTGCGCCTGATCCGGGAGCAGGAAAGCAAGCCCGGCCTGCGGGCAGCCCCCAGTTGCGCCTTCTCCTCGGTCACCGTGGTGATCTGGGAGCAGGAAAGCAAGCTTGGCCTGCGGGCAGCCCCAAGCTGGGCCTGCTCCCCGGTTGCCATGGAGACCTGGGAGCAGGAAAGCCCGCCTGTGGGCAGCCCCCAGGTGGGCCTGCTCCCTGGTCACCATGGCGATCCAGGAGCAGGAAAGCCTGGCTTGCAAGCAGCACCCCCATCCTGGCCATAGCTCAAGGGAGAGTACAACATGCAGTGGAGGCCAGGAGCCTGAGAGATCAACACAGAGGGGCTCCTGCTCCAAGCCTCCATGGTGTGGCTGGGGGCAGGCCCCCAGCAGAGACACACACACACACACACACACACACACACGGGATGTCTGCTCGGAGCCTCTGCTGCCAGACTGTGGCCATCAGTAAGACATCCACCGAGGGCTCCTAGACTGTGAGAGGGGCAGGCTGGGCTGAGGGAACCCCACCCCCCAGTGCACGAATTTCATGCACCGGACCTCTAGTAGATATATAAAAGCCTAAGCGACCGTCCGACTGGTAGCTATGATGTGCAATGATCACCAGGGGGCAGACCCCCCAACCAGTAGCTATGATGTGCACTAACCACCAGGGGGAAGACGCTCAACACAGGTGCTGCCAAGCTGTGGTGACTTGGCAGCTGTGGTTCTTGGGTGACGCACCCAGAACCAGAGAGGAGGGAGCCGATTCTGGGGTGTGTCACCCGAGAACTGCCCTCTCACAATCGGGACCCCTCACAATCAGGACCCCTCACAATGGAGAGCCGGTTTTGGCCCAATCCCTGCAGGCCAGGAGGAGGGACCCCAGTGGTACACGAATTCATGCACCAGGCCTCTAGTATTGCCATAACTATGATACCAGGTGATTACTAGACTTACTGGAAGGAATCACTTTGTAAATTACATAAATAAGCACTATACTATATACCGGAAACTAATATGGAATAATATTAAATGTCAACTGCAATTGAAAAAAGTGGTTGTCCTGTCACATATTTTAAATGAACCTTGTATACAACTCAATTATGGAAATTATATGTCCTATTATAAATGCTTGTTTGCATTTCTGTTACCCACTGAACTAAGCCTCCCCTGAATCCATAATCATTCTATCCTTTTCTCCTTCGTATCTAATCTGCACAGGATTTGTTTTTTTTTATTCATCATTACAAAATCATTATTTTTGAGCATACCATAATGATTTGGCTGTAGTTTAGCTGCAGTCAGTTATTTTACAATCTGTGTAGAATTCTAGTACTTCGTTTTATGAATGTAATTATTATTAAAGCCTCCAGGTGAACATGTGTAGTCTTATTTCTAGGGTACATATCTGAAGGTAGAATTGGTGGATTGAATTTTATGTGCTTCTTCAACTTTTCTAGTTAATGCAACTGTTTTCCATAACCATTGGCTCAAGTGTAGTTGGCCTATCAAAATTTGTATTGGCCTATAGACCAATAAAATGCAATGTCTGGGGTTATCTTTTCAATAGCATTACTGTCAAGAAAAATTTCTACCTTTTCAGAGTTTAAAACAGCATGGTCAATAGAAAGTCAACCCAAGAGGTACAACAACCTAGCAAACCACAGCCAGCTGGCCAAATCCAGTAGTGGTTAGTAGCCTGTTTTTGTAGAGCCCCTAAGCTAAGATTTTTCTAAAAAAATATTTTTTACATAGTGGTAAAAACAAAACAACAAAAACGTGTGGACAAAGCCTAAAACATTGACTACCTGACTCTTTGCAGAGCAAGTTTTCTACCTTTGTACTAGCCAACACCCAAAATTTAATTGAAAAGATAGAAAATAATGTCTTTGCCCTTTACAAGGACATGTATTTCTTCCTGGCAGGTTGCACAAATTAATACTCTTACCAACGGTGTTTGAGAGTTGCGTAAAATTTGATCGTATCTTGGAGTTTTAATTGGCACTTACCAATTAATGAGATTGCGTATCTTCTCATATGCTATGGTCATTACTATTTAGTCTTTGTTGTAATGCCTGTTTATGTCTTTCCACTTGGGAGAATTATTTGGCTTTTATTTGCAGTTCTTTATATATACAAATAATTTTCCACTTTTATGTGTTGGAGATATCTTTCCCTAGTGCATTGATTGTCTTTGCATTTTCTTTTCTCTTTTTTAGTTTTTTTTTTTTTTGACAAACAGAAATACAATTGAATTTGTAATTAAATTTATCAATCTCTATGCTTTGATCTTTTGGGGCTTTGAAATTATTTTTTTATTTTTATATATTTTTATTGATTTCAGAGAGGAAGGGAGAGGCAGAGAGATATAGAAACATCAATGATGACAGCAGTGGGGATAGAGCCACAACCCAGGCATGTGCACTGACCAGGAATCTTGCTCAGCCACTGAGTCACGCCATCTGGGCTGAAATTATTTTTTATTGCAAGGTCATAAAGTTATTCACTTCTATGTACTTCTAACATTTTTAACACTTTAAAAAGGTTTTGTTTATTACATTTAAATCCTTAATTCATTTAGAACTACATTTTTTTTTGTATGGTGTAGAAATGCAATATTTTTTCCATCTGAAGTTCTTATCACTGTTTTAAAATGTTTTCAATTCTTTTCCCATTTACCTGTAATGTCAACTCTGCATATATCAAGTTTTCTTTTATGCATGAGTTTACTTTGGAATCCTTATTATATTCCATTATCTATTATCTTTGAATGAATAAATTACTAATTAGTAAATTACTATTAAAATTATTTTTCCCTTTGCTTTTCCATAAGCATTTTGTAATCAGCTTATTGCATTTCTGATAAAAAAAAATCTGTTGAGAAGTGGTATTTTTATGATATTGAATATTCAACTCCAGTTATCAATTTTCCTGGTCTTCTTCAGTAACGTTCAGTGAAGATTTATGGGATTTCTAAGAAATACCTTTCCATTCTATATCATTTTTACATATATAAAATGGATCATTTGGGTTTTCCAGTATTGGTGATCACACTATTTTTAAACAATGATAGTTTTCCATTACTTGCTTAGTTCTTTCTTTTTTCCCCCCTCTTCCCTTCTTTCCTTTCTCCCTCTCTTTTCTCTCCCCCGCCATTTCTCCCTTCCTTCCTTCCTCCCTCCCTTCCTCCCTCCCTCCCTCCCTTCCTTCCTTCCTTCCTTCCTCCCTCCTTCCCTCCCTCCCTCCCTCCCTCCCTCCCTTCCTTCCTCCCTCCCTCTCTCCCTCCCTTCCTTCCTTTCTCTTTCTTTTTCTTTCTTTCTTTCTTTCTTTCTTTCTTTCTTTCTTTCTTTCTTTCTTTCTTTCTTTCTTCTTTCTTTCTTTCTTTCTTTCCTTCTTCTTTTTTTCCTTTCTTTCATCTTTTCTAACTGCATCATCTAGGTCCTCTAACTACAATATCTAATGTTGAACAAAACTTGTATTCCCAGTTTTTTGAGCATTTTTAAAATATATTAATTGCATTCAATTTGCTAACATTTAGTTTTAGCATTTTTTATTTTGAAACTCAAGAGTGAGTTTGATCTTAATTTCCCTTCAGTTATTAGTGTCAAGGTTATATTAACCTCATATAATGAATTAGGAAATATTCCTCTTTATTCTATTCTTTATTCTATTCTTTAGAAAAGTTTATGTGAGAATGGAATTGTCCATTTCTTTGATTTGAGGTAGAATTTGCCTTAAAAAAATAAAGCAACCATCTATGCCTGTTTCTTTTTTCTCCCTTTATGAGAAGAGTTGTATTGTTAGCTAGATTTATTTGATTATTATAGGATTAGTTAGGGTCTCTATTTCTTCTTGGACCAATTTTTGTGATTTGCATTTTCCCAGGAATCCATCCATTTAATCTCATTTTAAAATTATATTGGATCTAGCAGCCCATAAAATTTTCATCATCTCCTGATTTCTTCTTTATCTGTGGTTTCTTCTTTTATAAATGCCTCATCACATGTGACTGCAACCTCCTACTCACCCATCTTAATTAGTCTTGCCAATTTTATTTGTCTATTCAAAGATCCAACTTTGGATTTGTTGATCTTCCTTATTATGTACTTGTCATGAGGTTATTATTTTAAGGTAATTATTTCTTTCCTTTTAGTTTTTTAGGATTTATTCCTCTGTGTTTTTTTTTTTTTAAACTTCTTAGGTTAAATGTTCACCTCATTAAATTTCAGCATTGTCGTCTAAAGCAATGTATTTAAGGCAATACATGTCCCAGATGCTTCAATTGATATACAAGGTTTTTATTGTCACTCAGTTACTTTTTTTTTAAACTTTCATATTATTTCATATTTGATTCATGTTATTTGTTAAAAAACAAAAGTCAATTAGTAAATTTTATTTTATTTTCCAATTGTTTTTTTGTTGTTAATCCTCAACTGAGGCTATTTTCCCATTGATTTTTAGAGGGAGTGGAAGGGAGGGGGAGATCTAGAGAGACAGAAACATCAACGTGAGAGAACACATTGATTGGTTACCTCCCTGGCACAAGGATCTTGCCCTTGACCAGAATCAAACCTGGGACCCTTTAGTCTGCAGGCCAACTCTCTATCCACCGAGCCAAACCAGTCAGGGCCAACTAGTAAATTTTGAAGATCTTATCTGAGATTTCACTTTTCATGGTTTCAGTAACCCATAGTCAACTGTGGTCTGACAATATTACATGGAAAATTCCAGAAACCAACAATTCATTTTAAATTTAAATCATCCTCCTAAACTGATTACTCTGTTCATTGGTAAAATTTAAGTCTATTTTGCCTGATTACAATATTGCTGCACCAGCTCTCTCTGATATATCTTTTTCTATCATTATGCTTTCAATTATTTTATAGTCTTATGTTTTAGGTATGTCTCTTAAACAGAAGATAGCTGAATATTGTTTATTTATTGAATTACAAATCTTTGTCCTCTAACTGAAGAATTAGGTTCAATTATGTTTGTGATCAATATATCTGGGTTTATTTCTACCCACTTATTTTGTACTTCCTGTATATCCTTTTCCAATATTTCATTTTTCTATTTCCTTATCTTCCATTAGATTGCCTTTAATTCTAGTTGTTTCCTCACTGTAATATTTTACCTTATGCACTCTATTTCTTTTATTTCAATGAGTACACTAGTAATTTTTGCATGTATAATTAATAAAGATTTAAATTTATCAATCTCCTCCTTTTCAATGTGGGGAATAAAGAAACTTTTCTGTACCCTTCTAGGTTCTTCCAAGTGGTTTAATAATCATATCAACATGAGGCAGATTAAATAAGAAAAAAGTAACCAAATTTAATTATATACATATGTATGGGAACCCCACATACATACACGACAGAGTCAGAAACCATACATACAAGAGAAGTTCAGAGACAGAAAGGGAAAATGAGGGGACATAAAATATGAGGGAACATAAAATATGAGCTGCAGGCACTAAAGGATTATATGGTATAAATCTACCCTCCTGAATAAAGGGCAGGATAGCTAGGGGTACTGAAGGGTGACCTGTCCCAGATAAGGGAAAATACCTTCCCTGCTTGCCTGGGACAGGGCAACTGACTGATCCAGGAAGCGGAATATCTTAGGATGTAGGAGAAGGGTTGATCAGATAGTCTCTAAGGGGATTTATGGAAAACAATCAGAAGTCTGGCTCCAATTTAGCTCAAGGGTCTGGCAGCACTCAGCTCATAGAATAGTTTCTCCCCCACAGGTATCCATGGCATTCTAAGTTAAGGATAAAGCAAGACACCTTGGAGTTGTGAGGGAAGAAAGGTCATCGTCAGGACAATAGGAAGACAGATGATCAGTAATTAGATGTTTGCCTTGCCCTATGGATAGGTCATAAAAAGTTATCTCTGCTAATAATTCTTATTATTGGCAAGGCCCCAAATTTAAATTCTTTAAGGGACAGGTAAAACTTTCCCATGAGCCTGCAGGATCTCAATTGCCTTCAGCTCAACCTAATGCCAAAGAGACACATCTTGGGGAGGCCTATTCTGAACTGCTCTACCAACAACCGAAGTAAGCACTTTGGAATGTCTTAACTCTAATAAATACTATCTTAACGTACACAACACCATTATCCAGTATTTTTATCCTCAAACAGTTTTTTAGTCAATGTTTGTTCAGACTTACCTATGCTGTTACCATATTCTTGGTTTATTATTTCTTCTTTGTATATCAAATATTCTATCTAGTATCATTAGGCTTCATAAATTCATCCTTAAGAAGTTCCTTTAATGAGAATTAGGTGGTAATAACTCAATTTTTGTTTTGCATAGTCTAGCTGTGTCCACTTTACTATAAATTTTTAACTTGGGAATTTTCACGCCACACAATTAGTATAAATCCAAGCCTTACTTCCTACAACAAATCATCAGAAGTCTGGATTGATTGTGAATTTACAGCTTTTTGGTGTAAATTTACTCTCCTGAATAAAGGCAGAAAAAAAAATCAAATATGTTTGTTTGGTGACGGGGGGAAGAGGGAGTAGAGAGAGTGTGGGAATTGGGTTTCAGTTTTATACCTTCTTTTTCCTAGTTCACCTTTTCACTGCAGATGTTTCTTTTCCGTAGTATCAGATTTGTGTAGAAATCTCTGATTTGACATATCACCTTGCTCTGTACTAGGCTTTGGATGAAGTTCCTGGCATTTACAAGTCCTGTGAAAGTTGAAGTTCTAGATTTGGTGAGGCCTCCTAAGATAGGTAGATGACCAAAGGGCAGTGCCATTTTTAGCACTCAATGCCTTTTTTTGGATCCCTGGCTCCCCATATTTTTGGCTTCTAAAGTTTTCCTTCACTTTCTTGCTGGCTCAATGGTGCATTTAAAGAAACTTTAAAAAATACTTTATCAAGCATTTATAAGTACTGCATACAAAGACAGCTTTTAAGAATCTACTCCACATCTTGCCAGACCAATGCATTCCATGCTTAATAACTTATACATGACAGCCAAGACGACTATTTTTTCCTCCATTCCTGTAACTCAAAAAACGGCATGACCTGGGACAACTCTGTAAACCTCTGTTTTCTGAGTTTCCTTACTGGGAATTCTTTACTGGATCCCTTAAAAGAAAATTGCTTCAAACTTCTATATCCTCCTTCTGGAAAGATAGTTAGCATTTTTTATAAAATCCTGAAACTTAGGTAAACGTTAGTGAGATTAAGACTTCAACTGAAAGTCAGAGTCTAAAAATAACTTTATGCATTTTTTCTTTTGCTATATTCTCTATATCCATCTTTTTCCTTCATAAAGTACCTCTACCAAGAGTGAATCTTTAAATTGACTTCCTGTAGGGTTTTTTGTTTGTTTGTTTGTTTTTGCTCTCTTGCAACAAGTTAAAACTAAATGAAAATTAATTTTAGGTTGTAATAAGAAATAAAAGTATTTATTTCAGCAAAAAGAACTTCAGCCTGGTACTCACAGATGCAGGTAGCAACATAAATTGAGCTCCACTAAAGACGAAGGCAAAGTCACCTTGTAGAGAGAATTTTCTTGCCCATAGTTCCCATTGTAACTCCTTTCATGTAAATGAGGTTTCTAATTGTACCATTCTGATGGCTCTAAATCATGCAGTTTTGATTGGTCGTCTACAGATACAAATGAGCATATTATTTGTGAAGTTCTGATTGGACAGAACAAGTATAAGTCCATTGGTTGAAAGATAAAGCAGGACTTCTCTGCAGTGGTTGACTCAGATGGTGTAAACAAATTCAGTCTGAGGTTCTTCCTGGTATACAGAGTCCTGAGGCGCCCCTGTCAGCAAATAGCCAGTAGACTCTTATTATTCATAAAATTTGGGCCCTCAGTTTGATACCAATGTAATTAGCTAGTTATTAATAACTAGAGGCCTGGTGCACAAATTTGTGCACGGGTGGCATCCCTTGACCTGGCCAGTGATCAGGGCCAATGTGTGTGAGGGGGAACAGCCAGCTGGGGGGAGGTTGGCTGTGGGAGCACACTGACCACCAGGGGGCAGCTCCTGCGTTGAGCTTCTGCCCCCTGGTGGTCAGTGTGCATCATAGCAACCAGTCGATCCGTCGTTCGGTTGTTATCAGTTGTTTAGGCTTTTATATAGAGAGTTAGGAAAGGAGGAAAAGGGAGGCCAGCCATTATAAACATGGTCATTTGGGCAGCTTCATAAGGAAGCTCAATTTCACACGCCCTATTGAACCACCAGCCCATTCCCCACAAATCACTGGGACTAGGGGTCCAACAAAAGGGAGATGGATGTATGCATAGTAAAGTGGGGTTGATATAGGGAAGATGCCTGTCAGTCAAACCTGGGAACAGAGATCACTGGCCAGAGAGGGCAGGGCCAATGCAAGCTCATAAAAATTTGGTAATACATAATCCTGTAGACAGGACGGAGGGAAATGGGACCTTGGAATCTCAGGGGTGTAATTCCACAGAAATAAAGCTTTCTACATCTCATCCTCCTGTGCAAATCTCAGAAAATTCCTTTTCTCAAGTTATTGCAAGAAACCCACTCCCACCAGCAACTGTTGGGGATGAGGAGCACTCCCCACCAATAACAAGCTGACCATGGGGAGTCCACCTCAGTAAACAAATTTCTTCTCAGGGTTTATGTCAAAGAAATGTTTCTTCTTTGGGGTCCACAGAACTCATAACTGAATAGTCTAAAAAGTTTTAATTTACAAATCTTTTAATTAAAAAAATTAAATGAATTCTCTTTGTTTTCAACTTTCAGCTTAGAGGTGCTATAAACAAATGAAACCATCTTACTTTCTACTGGTACTAAGGTATTCCTGAACTGCAAGGATATACTAGTACCTTCCAAATAAACTTTTCTTGTTTTAAATTTTTGTGCAAACTAGAAGACAGAATCTAGCTTTAAAAGTTTAAACTGAAATGTTAAGACCAGGCATATGAGTTTATGAACTTTTCCTGTTCATATGCATTTTTAGGGATTATTCCCAAGGCATTTCCCTCCCCACCAACATTCATTATTATGTTAATTAGAAGCAATGTATGCACAGGACTCCTTATAAAGGAACTGAGGACTACATAGATGGGGAGGGGGGGGGAGGGGGGAGGAGTGGGGGGGTGGGGAAAGAAAAGAGACTTTTGTAACTCATTATAATTCTTTGTCGATTATGTAAGGTTGAAATAACATTTTGGTAATTTAGCTGAAGGGTAATAAAAATTAAGCACTGGAGTGTTAGAAGATGTAGCTTTTTCACAAAATGTATTTTAGCAAATCACCTTTCTGTGCTTCAAACATTCTGTAACATGAGGATAACATTTGAGTCAAAATGAACTGGGTTCACATTCCAGTTGAGACACTTCCCAGTGGTTTTAACTTAGCCAAGCTCCTTATAATCATTTGTGGGGTAATTACACCCATATTTTAGGATTGCTGTGAGGATTAAGTAGTGTCTGCAAAACACACCAATAAAGAGTAAAACAGAGAGTACCTTTGAAATCTATACATTAGATTTCTCTATATTAATCTAATTTAATGATGGTTATATTCCATTTATTTTATCATTATTAAGTATGACTTTTTTTCTTTTCAGCTTTCTCTATTATGAAAAGGGTGTAAAATTTATCAGTGCAAAGGGTCTCTCAAGCAGTGAGTCATTTTGATGTTAAAAAGAGATATTGCCAAGTTTAGAAAAACCCACCTATATATCAGTCTGAATTTCCCAAGGGGTGTGTGTGTGTGTGTGTGTGTGTGTGTGTGTATGTAACATTTATTTGCTCTTTGGCCCCGCCCCCGCCCCCACCTTCAATCTCTCATCTCCACAGACAACTGGTCAATCCAATCACTCTGATCCACTGCCAGAAACGAAGTCTAGGCCAGGCCATCTGGTCGACCCCCGCTCTCTCTGGATGGTGGTGTGTGTGTCTATGTGTTGGCTGTGTTTAACAGCACCAGGGGTGTCTATGTGTTTAACAGCACCAGGGGTTAAATTGGTGGAGTCAGACCAGACCTTGGTTCAGCAATCTGAGTTCTGACTAGGAAAGAATTCAGAGCCAAGACTCAAGCTATAAGAGAAAGTTTTTTTTAGAAAGTCACAGAGGTAGAAGTGAGTGGTAGAGGAAATGGTCTCAAGAAACATGTTACAGAGACAAAAGAAGGGCCCTTGAGCTTAGGAGAGCCAAGGGTAAGGGTAACTCACCTGGGGGGAGTGGAGAGAGAGGGAGAACACGCAGTTCCTGGTCCTCTGTCTTTAGGATTATTAAGGGTGGGGATTTTAGGGGAGGTCCCAGGTGAGAATCTCAATAGAAGATTCACCAGCTTCCCAGGTGTGCCCTTTTAAGGTTGTGGTCTCCGCTGATTGCTTGGCACTAGGGCAGGGGGTCATTAGTCCATGCAGCTGGTCCTGAGGTCAGCTTGTGTAGTTCTGCTGCTTTTCTGGACCTGAAACACCACTGAGGCCCAGAGGGATTTGATGCAGGTCAGACCTTCTTGTCCTGGGGGCTTAATGCTTAAGGGCTATTCTCAGGCCTCCTTGTTCGTCCACTTCCCCCCCTGAGGAGGTCTAACCCCCATGGGTCTTGTTTCCTCAGTTTTGCTGTTCGGTATGCATCTTGCTTTCTGTCCTGGTTATGTTCTCTACCTGGCCCATTGTCCTTGCTCTCTCTGCTCACATGCGTCTGACTGCCTACCACATATGTGTTTGCAATTATATGTGATTCAAAGGAGGAAAAGGATCAATGTTAAAGCTTCTTACACATTTGGCATTGAATAATTGAACTAAAAACAAGGCAGTTTTTTATAAAGGAAAGGCCCTTGTGCCCCTTTGAGAAGGAACCACTGGTCTTAAACTGTGTGCTATTTGGCTGCATTAAAATGACAAGGGCCCAGCCCTAGCCCTAGCCGCTTTGGCTCAGTGGAGGTGTTTCTCTCTCTGTCTCTCCTCCTTCCTTCCACTCTCCACTCGCTTTAAAAATCAGTGGAAAGATGTCTTCAGGTGAGGGTTAACAAAAACAAAAACTGACAAGGGTCCAGACACATTACAGCTAATGTTAGCAGTTAGAGCAGACACACATTAGCTTATTTTTCCCTGACTCTCTCACTCTCCATCCCCAAGCCCCCAGGTACGCTCATTTCTAGATTCCCTAGAGTCAGGAGGTGGGAGTGGTGAGTTTCAGTAGGGAATGTAGCTCTTGACATAATATTGATCTGCCCAAGGAAAAGAAAGGGAAGAAAGAAAGAAGACCGGAAAAGCAAAATGGGGGGTGGGTAGGAAGGGGGGAGGCAGAAGAGAAGGAAAGGGGAAAGAGGGCCAAAGAAAATAAGAACACGAAGGAAGGAGGGCGAGAAAATAAAGGAAAATGAGGAAGCAAGTAAACTTGGATTGAAGGGAGGAAAATGAGCAAGAAAGAGCAAACCAAGAATGTGAGAAAAAGAGAGAAGATCCTTTAGACATTGAACCTTCATCAGCACTTAACAGAATATCAGAGGCGATGTATTGTTTTCTTGATTGCCCCAAGCTAAGCAATTCCAAGAATGTTTGACAAAGCTCTTTTGGGAAGGGTGAGGTGGGGCACCGGCCGGGGGTGGGGCGCGCGGGTACACACACACACACACACACACACACACACACACGGCCTCCACGCATGATGTGACAGAATTGGGGAGACCTAGCGGAAACCTTCAGGTCACCCAGGGAACTGCTCCTCTCGCTGGTCCTGCAGCGGCGAGGCGCGGGGGGGTGAGAGCGCCGAGACGCGCGGGGCGCGGAGATGAGCAAGTGGCGAAGCTTGACCCAGCGCCGGCGGGAGCAGCCGCCCAACTCCCAGCGCGGGATCTGCTGAGAGGCCACGGTGAGTCTGTCCGGGTGCGGGTCCGAGGGATGCGCGGGGACCCCGTCGCCCCGGGCCCGGGCCGAGGCGGGCCCGTCACCTCCCCGGAGTCCGGCCTCGGCTCGGCGCCGCCGCCCGCCGCCCGGAGCCCCGCGCCGCTCGTGGCGCGCCCGGGTGGACGCGCGGACTGCCCGGCGCTCGGCAGGGCTCCCGGCCCCGCGCGCTCATTGGTCGGGATGCGTCTGCTCAGCCGCCTCCAACTTCTCCCGAATCGCACCGGTGAGTCCCGGGAGGGCGAGCTGGCACCTGGGAGAAGGGTCCGAAGGGCGCGAGAGCCCGGGGTGGTGGGAGCCGTGGGACGGGCGCGGGGAGGGCTCAGCCGGCCGGGGGGAGCCGCTGCCCGCGAGGCGCGCGGAGCAGGGTCCGCGGCTCGAGTCCAGCGCGACCCCCGCGCCCCGGAGCCCGCGGCGGTGGACGAGGGAGGCGTGCCCGGGAAGGAGCCGCGCCGGGACCTGCAGAGGGAGGGAGAGGGGCCGGGAGGTGACCTGGAGGAGGGCTCTGAAGTGCAGTTAGGTCGACTCGGGAGGTTCATTTCAGAGATGCCTGCAGCCGCTGCCAGGGGGAGTTAGGAGCGGTTACCGAGATCTGGGGGCTGGGAATTTGCCATTCCGCTGTGCACAGATTTTTTTTTTTTGATTTTTTTTTTAAAGCAAGGTTTGTTTTCATTTTGATTTCTGTCGGCTAGTCTCCTCATTTCCAACTCACTTTTCTATTTTGACTTTCCCTGACCTGAAGAGCTGTTCATTTTCTCACTTCTTCACCTTGCTTTAGAATCAGTTTCCTCTTATGTAATTTATGCGATGGGGGCACTTAATCACACTAGGGTTAGTTGGCAGGGGTGTGGGGGTTGGAGGGGGCAGTTTTTTTGTAAATGAAAGTTTCCTGGCTCAACAGATCGCAATCTATTTGTATTACTGGAAAATCAGGGAGATTGCAATCGAACAGTCCTCTTTAGCCACTCGGTCTGTTCCTTACCACATCTGATGCAAATGGTAATTTTGTTAAACCGAAAAGTAGTACCCGGCCTACAGTGTCAGTATTTGGGAACTCCTCATCCGCAAGTCAGCTGTGAAGGCCTGCGCCTTCTTCACTCGGTTGCATGATTGGCTGGGTCCCCGCACTCCAAAACAACTGCCCGGACAGTGTCTTGGGCTCCACGCAGTGACTTTCGTTGTACGGCTATGGGAGTAACGTGGCTGGGACTTCATATCCAGAGCTCCATATTCTGGGCCGGGCGGACACCTACAAATGAATGTCCCAGGAAAATAAGGTGATTTCTGTTGAAGTACCTGCCTCTTCGGCTTCTGAAGCTACCATCTAAACCTGGAACCTGTTTCTCCGGCTTCCTGTGCCTCAGTTTCCATCATACACACTGTAATGGCAGAGTGTACCCTCAGGCCCTTGCTGAACTGTAAATGTTGTAATGTGTTGTGAAGATGAAAACTGCTTAGGTTTATACTAGACTTCCTCTTAACAAACCAAGTATGCGCTAAGTTCTTGGAGTTGACTATGTGATAAAGTGGTGTGTATTCTCCACTGGTATAAGCATTCTTGCTTTATATTGCTTTGCAATTCAGCTTCTACTTAAGCAAAATAATCATTTATTCTTTGGGTGATGTTGTCAAGCTGCTTTACAGGGTTCTTTTGGGTTAGAATTCTTAAATTATCTAGTCTCTCCTTCCTGTTTAAACTTGCTAACATCTGCAGTTAAGGTGAAATATGTTTTGGCATAGTTCGCTTTATTTTGGGACTACAAGTATCAACTTTATTCTTTTGTGTAATTGCTCTCCTTTTCAAACTCTCAAATGATGTTGGGTGTGGTTGAGCTGGATACTGGGTGCGGTTGAGCTTTCATCCTGAGGTTCAAGATTCTGACCCCTATTGCCTTAAAAGAAGATATTGACTCCACCAGAACTATCTGGAAATGAATGCGAAAGTTAATTAATTAGGAAGTTCAACTTGCATCACTTCTGCTTTTGCTCAGTGATGGTAAAAAGTGCTATTGAGGAACAAAAACTGAAATTTGCAGAGGGCTTACCAGAAGATGGAGAGTTTGCAAGTGGTACAAAGCTGATATTCTTTTGACATAGGCAAAAGGACGAACCTTCTTTGGTCACTGCCCCCTACAACCATTCCTGCCACCTTAGGTGCAGAACCATTAAGATCCCAGTTTTCCTGTGGAAGCCTGGTGGTGCTAGAGAGCGCCTTTAATTTACCTCTGCGGCTGCCCTGGTTCTTGGCACTGAGTTTTACTGGAGAAACTGATGGTCGTTTAAAAGAAAGAACTAGAGACAGAAGTGGGTCCTGTGACACCAGGACAATGTTTCTCTAGATTATCTTCTGAGGTATTAGAGCAGGGGGAGAAATACTCAAGAAAGGGAAATATTTGTGTGAAGTGATTAATATTCAGATGTTCTCTAGGTCAGTCTTGACCCCTTATGGGAGGACTGGCAAAATTATTTTTTTATTGTTTATCTCTGTGTATGGTGTCCAAGTGTTAAAAGTGTTCCCATACCTCCCCCCCCCCCCCCCGCCCCCAGCCACCCCTATTAAAACTATGAGGACCACGATCAATGCAATTCCATATCATAACCCCAGGGGCTGTGTGAGACTAAGCCAGCATGAGTTGCATAACCATTAAGGAAGACATTTTAACATTCAGGTACATTACATCCCACTTTTATTGAGCAGACATGGTTTTCATGGTCTAATAAAATATTTTTATTTGAAAGTCTGTCCTTGGTTATAGCCTCACGTAAGCATGCTTAAGACTTTGTATCCAGAACTTTAAAGTCCAGTTGTGGCTCACTTATTAATAATTCACCAGAGAGATTAAATTTCTAGTAATTTGCTGGATCTCCCAGGCCATGCTTCCAACGTAGACTCTGTTTCTTCGTTATCCTGTGCCTCAATTTTCACAAAACACACCCTCAGGGAATTGTGTGTGTTTAACAGAGATCTTTAACTATAACAGCAATTCTGAGCAGAGGCTTCATCTAGGAACTAAATTATATGCTTAATTTGTATCAAGCTATAAAAAGCTAATCTGTTAGTTTACAGGGCTCTTTTCTACAGCCCTGCAGGAAAATTGAAGTTGTCTGGCTGGGCTTTGGTAGATGGCCCATAGGCAATCAATTGGCTTCTAAAAGAACCATAATGACATTTGATTTTTAGGCTTATATTCCTTAAATCCCCCCCCCCGCGCCCCCCACACTTATGCAGTATGATTTAATGTAGTTTTTATTGCAAGATGATAACATTTTATGTCAAACAGTAACCAAATTCGTGTGTGTGTGTGTGTGTTTTTATAAAGAACATTTACTATAGTTATGTAGCCTTAGGCTAATTACCTGGTCTTTCTGTGCCTCAGTTTCCTAAGATATAGGATTAGAATACTAATATCCACCTTAAAAGATTAAATGAATTAGTACAGGTAAAGCATGAAGAACTATGACTGACACATGGAACGTTCTCAATAAATGTCAGCTATTAATAGTAGAAATATTAATTTAAATACAAGTTAAATAAGCATCTTAACCCTTGTTACCCTGACATACAAGGTAGACTTTTTTAAATCATATTTTTGTTCTTCAGCTACACAAAGAGATTATGGTTAATATCTTTCATTCGTGGAGGTAAACCACTGGCTTTTGGTCCAACGAGTGACCTTTTCAGAATGCCGTCTAACCAGTTAATAGATACCATATCAGCAGTACTCATAATTTTGAACTGGAAAGTCAAAAGTTGTTTTTAAGACTGAAAGTATAAACTATTGCAGGTGTTTATTTCTTTTTGTTTGTTTGTTTTTTAATCTGTACTCCTATTTTAAATTATTGCTTAGTCAAAACCTCAAAACGTTAGTCATTGATTCCCAAGCGTATAAAGGAAGCCACTGGAACAAGATATAAAATTCACCTTTGACATTGTCCAAAGTTCAGAAGGGTGGTTGGTTTAAAACTCTCCTTAATGACGGTACAGTAATTATTTGCTTACTAACTGCTGAAGGAATCCTATGTAAGTATTTAACTGAGGCTCTTGTCTACTTTTGCTTGGATCTTCTGTGAATATTTCTATTAAAAAAAGAACCAAAAGGTGGTGACAGGGACCTATCCAATTCCTCTGCCTCTATATTCTTCACTGTAAGAATAAAAATTTTGATTTTCAACCTAAAAGTTGTATTTCTCATTTAAAATAAATTAACCTTTACTTTTATTCAGCCACATTTAGCATTTGGAATGTTATATATATAGTTCCTCTTCTTTTTATCTTTTTATTCATTGGTTATTCATATTTAAAAATTATTTCATAACTTTTTGCAGATTTTAGGTGATGGGCAGATCAGAAAGTCAGATGGATATAACTGATATCAACACCCCAAAGCCAAAGAAGAAACAGCGATGGACCTCCTTGGAGATCAATCTCTCCGTCCTCGTCCTGCTCCTCACCATCATCGCTGTGACCATGATAGCCCTCTATGCAACCTATGACGGTGAGCTGCGCCCACACCTGTACACACAAGTGCAGAGGAGAGTGGACTCTTCATCTCACACGTTTCCCATCTACCAGGGTGTTAAGGAGAAAGACAGTTAAATGAAAGATAATGCTATAAAGATTCCGTTACAAAATGCAATATCAATATGTCAAAACAATTAACTGACTAAAGTACAGTGTCTTTTATGTTTGAGCTAAATTATTAATTGCCAAGTATATTTAATGCACTCATGCTTACTTTATGAGGGTTCTAATGTATAATTTTATTTGATTAAAGTATACACAATTTTGTGGTCAGCTTCAATTAGTCAGTATTGTTGTGTTATTGAAATTCTAAAGGGCTTCACAGGAATTTAAGAGGTCTCATTTGAGTCTTAGAAGTGTTTTACAATAAGGATTAGAAAAGATTGGTTTCTTAATGGCAAAAACAAAACGAAAACCCCACCATGATTACCGGACTAAGACAACTGATTATTTCAATTTAAAACACCTAGAGCTTAGTGGGTAGAGATGATGTAATACATATATTTTTATTCATAATGAAAATTTCAAATTTAGGATTTTCCCACTTTATTCCTCTATGTCTTTCTAACTACTAACAATGACATGTAATACTAGGTTTAGTTCTTGCTTTACAGAATTGACCATTTAATTGGCAATTTTTAGAAGAACAAAAGATAGGGAGAAATTAGAAAATGTAATTACAAATATTTATGTATATACCCTACTTTTTCTAGATGGTATTTGCAAGACATCAGACTGCATAAAATCAGGTAAGAAGATGGCTTTTAAATTTAATAGTTTTATAATTAATGAATCACATTTAAAAATCAAATGCTAATAGCTATATCTCTACATTTGCTTTATGATTTTATTCATTTATTTATAGATCAATTATTTATAGTAAAAAATGTATTTAAATAGTAGATTAATTAACTTGTTTATTCTAAAAAGACCTCACTCTTTTCAGCCCTGGAGTTTATGGTAGAGCGGTAGAAAACTAACTATAGTGCTAGCTTTATGGAGCTTGCCATGTAGTTGCAGAAAGAAAATCAGCATATATAAAATGGTGAGCATGCAAGTCATGTGAGGGGCAAGAAGGAAGAAGGGGGTGACATGAGCCATTTAAGCTACGTGGAGAAGTTAACATTTAGGAGGGGCCTTGAAGCAGGGTCAGGATTTGGAAGTGGAGATACAGAAGAGGGAGTTCCCAATAAGGAGAAAGAACAGCAGGAGTAAATCATATTGTTGAGAAGCAGTGAAAAAGTAGACACAAGAGATAGGGGCACGTTGCTGAGAGCTTGGAAAATCTATGTTTAGCCTTGATGTTGTGATAACAGAGAAATGGTTATTTTTCTGAACAGCTCACTTGGTAAGGCAAATGTTGAAAGATGATTCTGGGAATGCTAGGCTGGTGGATTAAGTGAGAAGTAATAATCCAGGAAGAGTGGGCTGCAGGGGCTGCTGCTGTAATTCAGGTGCGATTGGGGAGGTCGGCCTGTGGTGGATGAAACAGTTATGGGGCAGCATGAAGAGAGAATTGGCTGGCTTGATAGAGCTGACTTGCTAAATGAAGGATATGAATAATTTGGAAATGATGCCAAGTTTTAAAACCTAAGGGACTCAGGAAAATGGTGTCAGTTCACACAGAAGTAGAGAAGTTAGGAGGTAAGTTTGTTTTAGGGAGAGATGTGATAAATACAGATTTGGACAAGTTGAGTCTAAGCTGGGGTAACATCCAAGACGGAGAGACAGCAGGAAGGTAGAGATGGAAGTTTAGAGAGTCTTTCATGGGATGGATTAGGATGTGTCAGCCCAGGGGCAATAACCAAGCCTTAGGAGTATTTGAGTTCCCAAAAGGAGAAGAGAAGAGGTGTAATGGCTGAACTTAAGAGGACATTGAACATCAAATTAGAGTAGAAGGTCCTGGATGGTGTTGCTAAGTGGTTAGAGTGTCAGCCTAGGCACCAGCGGGTCTTGAGTTTGGTGCATGTGGGAGGCAACCAATTGATGTGTCTCTCTTACATCGGTGTTTCTCTCTCTGATCGCTCCCTCTCTCTCTCTCTCTCTCTCTCCCCCCCCCCCCTTTTCTCTCTCCCTTCCACTCTCCCTAAAAATCAGTGGAAATAAGGCCCGACTAGTGTGGCTCAGTGGTTGAGCATCGACCCATGAACCAAGAGGTCGATTCTCGGTTAGGGCACATGCCCTGGTTGTGGGCTCAGCCCCCCACCATGCAGGGGCCAGCTGATTGATGTTTCGCTCTCATCGATGTTTCTATCTATTCCTCTCCCTTCCACTCTTTAAAAAAATCAATAATGACATATTTTTTAAAAAATCAATGGGAAAAATATCCTCTCTCCTCTGGTGAGGATTAAAAAAAAACTAAAGTAGAAGGAAAAGAAAAGTCAGAGAAGTTTGAGGAGCTGCAGAAGTCCCGTGCATTACAGTGTGGTGAAAAAAAGAAGAGCATCTTGACCAGGAGAAGAAAGGGGTCGCTGGACATAGCACCCTGGATATAATAACATATTATTGTCCTTGGACAAGAGATTCTAAACTTCTTCCCAAGGAATAATGTGTTCCAAGTGATTTTTAACCATTTGTTGGTGGATATTCTTATCTGGGTTTCTGTTATTCACTGACCTTTGCAAAATAATAATGGAAAAATATCTTGGGATTAAAGGTGACAGTCTAATATCCCGAGTATGTGCTCCTTTGCATTTCTGTATTGCTTTTTGATTATTTATTTATTTAGCTCTGGGTCTTAGTGCACTAGCTGTACATACACCTGAGACATGATGTGGGCAGCTTGAAGGAGACCTGACTGAGATAGCAGTCATTTGCTGTCCATGGGCTTTCCTAGAAATAAAACAAGTTCCTTTTTTCCCCAGGGAAATGGTTGTACAGGTGCTTTGGCTGGGAGATATCCAGGGTCCCTGTGCCAGAGCTGATATGTGCCCAAGTTGTCAAAGTTACCATTTGTTCTCTCCCCAAATCCTCCCCCTCCTTTCCCTCTACCAGCTGCCCTGTTATATGCTCACACCATCCGGTTTTGAGAAACTTGCACTTAGGCATTGACCTCTAATTAGCTCCAAGTTTCTCCGTCTTTAATACACCTGGCATGTCTCGTAAGTCTCTTTCACACATTCTCTTCTCTTCTCCCTCACACTCTTTTCTCTCTCTCTCTTTTTTTCTTGCGTTTGGTTTTTGAAGAAACTGCCTCCTTTGACTAGTAGGTAAACAGAGATCCCTCTCGTGGTACCTACCCCAATGAGCAATGAGATACTGGAAATCTGGAATCTTAGGTGTGACTTAATGTCTAGGGGTATGGCTTTGGCTTGTTAAATACTGTTTGGCAAGTTTCAACTCATTAAAATGTGTTTAACCTGTATCATGTCATTGTAGCTTAGAAATCATACCAAATGTAAAACGCTTTGTAGAACTGTATCTTGGCAGAGAAATGTACACAATAGAAATAGCTTCAGTGGTAAACAAGGTTGCTTTGTATGTTTTTTCATTCTGCTCTTTTGGTTCACAATCTGTTAGAATACTTTCATATTCATAGTTATTATTCTTCCTGGGTGAAAAAAATGAAGTTCAAATTCACCCTTATGGGTAACATTTTCACACCCATGCACACACACACAGTCCTTTGCTGGTTAAGAAGTCTTTTCTGCCATTGACTATACAACCATTGCATTTTGAAGTTGCTGCAAATTAAGAACAGTTGGGGAATTCTTGAACAGAATGAAAGTAATCAAGAAAGGGAGAGAATGAGAAGAGTGGAGAAGGATGGAAAAGAAAAGGAGGATGGAAAAAATGTAGAAAACGTATAAAGTCCTCTACTAGCAATCCTATCAGTTATTTTAAAGGGAAGGGAAAATTCAAACCAAAGCACAGAAATTCTGAGAATTGAAAAATTAAGTATTGAAAACATAAGCCAAGATGCTTACATATAAGTGAATGTTGATTCTAAGTTAAAATCTTTCTCCCAGTGGAGGGGATACCATGCAAGTGTCCTTCTCTCTTTGATCCTGTGAGGACGAGGGGCCATAGTAAGGCAAAAATAAAATATTGCAGAAAGCTGTGGGTCACCTTGAAATCTGTTTGGTGTTAGGTACCTCAATCTGAGCATCTACGAGTTTAAATATTCATAATATCCATAAAAATGATGTTTATAATAAACACTTGAAATGAACTTGTCTATATATGAAATGCAGCAGTGTGAAAGATTACGCCAGACCTAAAATAAAACAAACTACTCAACAAATAACAAGTTAGGGCAGTGCTTAAAACCCTGCTATTAAAGTATGAGTCATGTTATTCATCTCTTATTTACCATATAAGATTGTCAAAAACATGGAGTTATAGAGCTTGTATGTGATTCCTCAAACGTCTCTGTATAAATCTAAGTCCTGCAATGCTCCCATTGTGCGGCAACCTTACCAAACGCAGGAGATTCCAGGAATCACATGCTTTCAATCACGGGTTCTCAGCTTCCTCACTGTTGACCTTTTAGGCTGGATAACTCTTCGTTGGGAGGAGGCCGCTGTCCTGCACATCATATGATGTTTAACAGTTTCCCTGGATTCTACCCACTAATGCCCAGTAGTAACCCCCCTGCCCCAGTTATGACTACCAAAAATGTCTCCAGACACTGCCAAATACTGGTATCTCCTGAGCAGTATAATCACCTTTGGTTGGACACCGCTGGCTTAAGTGAAATCAAGAGTTCAGCCAGTGCTTTTCCCGTGGTGGTCAGCAGAACAATGCCTCCAAGGGTGTCCACTTCCTATCCCTGGATCCTGTGCACATGTTACCTCATATGGCAAAGGGCACTTTGCAGATACGACTGAGTTAAAGATCTTGAAATTGGGAGATTATCCAGAATTATCTGGATGGAGTAGTGTAGTAACAGAGTTCCTATAAGGGATTAGGGAGCAGGAGAATCAGAATCAGAGAAAGAGATGTGATAATAGAAGTAGAGGCTTCAGTGACATGGCCACAGCCAAGGAATATATGCAGCCTCTAGAACAGTGGTTCTCAACCTTCCTAATGCCGCAACCCTCTAATACAGTTCCTCATGTTGTGGTGACTCCCAATTTCATTGTTACAAATTAAAGCATAGTGCTTAATCACAAAAACAATATGTAATTATATATGTGTTTTCCGATGGTCTTAGGTGACCCCTGTGAAAGGGTCGTTCGACCCCCAAAGGGGTCGCGACCCACAGGCTGAGAACCGCTGCTCTAGAAGCTAAAAGGGAAAGGAATGGCTCTCCCTAGAGCATCGGGAAAGAATGTGGCCCCGCCGACCCTTATAGTTCTGATCTTCAGAACTATAAGATAAGACACTTGTGCTGTTTAAAGCCACTAATTTTATGGTAATTTGTTATAGCGGCCATAGAGAACTAACAATACTCCTTCCATAGTTCCTTGATTTTAAGACTGTCATGTCCGGCATGTGTTGCCCAGTGGTTGAGCATTGACCCATGAACCAGAAGGAAACGATTTGATTCCTGGTCAGGGCACATGCCTGGGTTGTGGCTTGATCCCCAGTGGAGGACATGCAGGAGGTGGCTGATTAATGATTCTCTCCCATCATTGATGTTTCTATGTCTGCTTCTCCCTTCCTCTGTGAAATCAATTTATATGTGTAAAGACTATCTTTGAAGAATTAAAACACAGACCTTCCCACGCACAGTGTTGGTTTTTTTTTTTGTTTGTTTGTTTTTTGTTTTTTTTTTTTACCAAACTGTTGTTCTATTAGTAACGTGAGTTGTATAATAAACAGGTATAAGGAAGAAATGTTAAATAGATCCATAGAGGACTATAATAATAGAATGCAGGACAATAATAACAGAATAATAGAGCATAATAAAATAAAAATAGAAGATAATGAAATAGAAGAGTCGTAGCTAACACTGCATGTTAATGTGTCTGCTCTATCATAGGCAGCTAACATGTATTAACACATTTGATCCTCATAATGACCCTGTGAGGCAGGTGCCATTATCCATTCTGTTTGCAGATGAAAAAACTTGGGTTAGGATCCCAGCCCAGGAGGCAGCCTGGCTCTAGAGCCTGTATTCATGGCCCCTTCTCCATGATGCCTTAAAGGAGACTAGAATCTGCCAAACTTGTAATACCTTATTCCTGTGCATACAGTTGATGAGAGCAGGCTGCTCCCACTCCTGCTAAGAGATGTAAGATGAGTCTCAGAGAGTGGAAATATTTAAATCCAGTCCGAGAAGGAGAATATCTCTTAGACCCGGAAACCAACTCCTTTACTGAAAACAATGCACAGCTTCATCGGTGATTTTTTTACATCAGATAGAACAAGGAATGGAGGGGTCTAAAGAAGCAGATATTAGCAGTGTGGTCCTAGACTCTCCGGGATAAAGAAGCCAAGATACCTCAGCAATGCAGTTCGCAAGAGAGAACCAGGCCACCTGTAGAATTGTGCAGGTTGTACGCCGAGAGACAGGCTCATGGAGCATCAAGACTGGAAAACTCTCAGAACTATCCATTTCCTTTAATCCTCTGCTAGCAAGCAAACTTTTGATGAGTACTTTAATTATTATTATCTTTTAAAAATATATTTTTATTGATTTCAGAGCGAAAGGGAGAGATAGAGAGATAGAAAAACGATGAGAGGGAATTATTAAACTGCCTCCTGCGTGCCTCCTGCCGGGGATCGAGCTCACAACCCTGGCTTGTGCCCTGACTGGGAATTGAACTGTGACCTCCTGGTTCATAGGTTGACGCTCAACCCCTGAGCCACACTCCCTGTGCAGTACTTAATTATTAATACAAGGCAAGGAGGCATTATGTTCACCTGAAAGATGCATGCAGCATGATGAATATATTCAAATGTGACTTATTATCACTTTTGTGTGGCTTGAGCTATGATCTTTAAAGTAAAGAAACTTCCAAATATCTGGTCATTTCTGCGAGTTCCAGATCCTGGTCATCCCCTAGGGGGAGTATCTTGGCACCAACTGGCCTTTTCTAGACAGCAACAGACGATCTCTGCCTTTCTGTGGGGCCACGGTCTCCCCTTGCTTGCCTATTAACACCACAAAAACCTCTGTAAAGAAAACTGGCACAACTAGATAAGTAATGCAGGGGCACTCCGGAGGGTTTCCAGAGGAGTTACAACCTTTCACAGTAGGAGATGAGGTTACTTTATTACACAATTAAGTTTGAAAAAAAGTCCTTCAGGCAATAAGAAGGCAGCAGGTATCTTAGTGGAAAGGCTGCTGAAGCACACCTTTGTTAATTTATATGTGGAATGTGGCAATTTGCTTTGGGCGGCATCCCTGACACCATCTTCTGACAGTTATGTAGCAATATTTACTTTAAATATTCTCCAGTTGAAATTAGCATCTGTCAATCAAATTCTTTCCAAGAGACCCAATTATATGATAAATACACACACACATATAACATATTTTTCTTACCTTCTGGGTACTTTTAAAGCAGTAGTAGACCACCATTTTTTAAATTCAGGGTCAAGGAATGGAAAAGAGGTAAGTTGAATTAAGTGGTTAAAGGGAAAGAAAATTAGCAATACCTTGTAAGCGTATTTTGAATCCAAAGGTTTGTTTTACAGCTGCAAAGATTACCTGTGTTTCAAGGGGAGTGGATATAAACCGAAGTTTACTGGCAGGACTGCGGCTTTAGTCAACATTTTAGAGGGAAAGCTATGGGAAGGTCCCCTGTAGTTGAAGGGTCTTATTTTGTCCTGCTCACCACCAAATCCAAGGTGCTTTTCAGTAAGCGCTTAATATAATATGAAGCTCAAGCTGATAGCATGTTTTAGATTTTTAAAGAGAAATTGAAAAACAGGGAATTAAAAAGATCAGAAGGGGAAGAAAGTTACACAGCATTAAAATTCTACAAAATTTTATTTCTGAGACTATTCAGAAAAGGAGATACAGGGAGCAGGGGTGAGGTAGGGAGAGTGGGTAAATTTTGATCCTATTTCTGACTGACTGAAAACTGAATAAATTATTTCTGTTCAAAATCCTCTAACCTCATACCCATTGGAAGGACCATCACAAAGAAGATAGAGAATACCAAGTGTCAGTGAGGATGTGGGGAAACTGGAACCATCATATATTGCTGGTGGAATGTAAAATATTTTACTGCATCCCAGCTCAAAATGTAAAAACCATTTTGGAAAAGGGTTTGACAATTTTTTCTTAATGAAAATTAAACAGATGCTTTCCATATAACCCAACAATTCCACTCCTAAGTATTTACCTAAAAGAAATAAAAACACATGTCCTTACAATGATGTTATGTCATTGTCCATTACGGTATTATTTATAATGGTCAGAACATAGAAAAACTCTGATGTCTGTCAACAGGTGAGTACCAAAATGTGGTACAACTACAAAGAGGAATACTACACAACAATAAAAGGGAATAAACTATGGCGCATGCAATAATGTGGATGAACCTGAAAAACATGTTCCGTGAAATAAGCCAGACACAGAAGAATGCATATTATGTAATTCTATTTATATGAACATTTCCAGAAAAGGCAAAGTTGTAGAGGCTGAAAGCAAAATAGCTGTTGTTTAGGGCTGGGGGTAGAGCATTTATTGCTGCAAATGGACACCAGGGAACTTTCTGGGGTGATGGAAGTATTCTAAAATTGGATTATAGTGATGGTTACACAACTGTATGGTTATATTAAAAATTATTGGGTTAATTTGTGGTATGCAAATTATAACTCAATAAGACAGTTAAAAATAGCTTTCATCCCCTTTTCCATCTCTAATGTCCATTTATAAGAATTATCTTATTTTGATCTTATGCTTGCTGTTAAATGTTGTCCAGTGATTCCCATTTTCTAATTCAAAATGAGTATGTATATTTTTCAGTGTCTACCAAATCTTTGCTAAATAACCTAAGCTTCTCAAATTGAGTGAGTATATTAGTGTTCTATTGGTGAAAAATCTACGGAAAGTAGTAAATCAACTAGCAAGTTAAAATTATTTCAGAGTTAGCGATTGGAAGCATTGTTGGCATGCCCTAGGGTTTTGCTTTCAGAAGTCCGAGTTGTATGTGGGGTAGTGGTGCCCGGTGGGCCAGCCATCTCTGAGTCAAAGTCAGATTATGAGGTCTGCCGGAGAACAGTCACCAGGAATAATCTTGCTTCTGGAAAAATGTCTGGTTTTTCATATGGGCTCTGTGAAATGTTTCCCTTTTCACTTTGACTGCTGGTTACGTCAAGAGTCAAATTTGTTTTTAACCCGTAATTATAGGACCTCTTTGTATATGTTTGATTCACTAGCATTACTCCCGTCCTTTTTCTTTCTCGTCTAATGTATTTTAGTTACTTTATGTATTCCTGTAAGGCCACTTTGAATGCTTTTAAGAGCAATGTTAAGTTAATAATTAGATGAGTAGAATATAGATAAATTCCAGCAATAGATATGCGCAGGAGAAAGGCTGTTAAATAGTAAGCTTTATTTCAAAGAGATGCAAATGTTATGAATAATTAAGGCACAATCTTTTAAAAGATTACTGCTTCTTTTTCCACTAAGCCAACTTAGCATGGGAGAGCTAAGATGTCAGTTTTGGCCACATCCTGCGTTTATTAGTAGGTGATCTTAATTAAGTCAGTTTAGCTTTCTGCATTTCATTCCCCTTATCTACAAAATTGGAATTAAAAGTGTCTCATTTTACAGAGAAACAACACAGACTAATGACAGCCCCACGGCATGTTATGCATCCTTCAGGGACCTGCACCGCAGATAAAATGCACAGGTATATTCCACTTAAAGTGCTCTTTCATGAACATTACAAATGCACTATTTAAAACTATTTAGTGAGAATAAAAAAAACCAGTCAGAATATTTTTGAAGAGAAAGGTGTGGCCAAAAAGAGGGAGAGAAGAGAGTGGTACATTTTACACTCTTAGGTAAAACTGTGTCATCTCTCTTATTAACATTTTCCTTGACCGTTGTGCTCGATCTTAGCACAGGGGGGTGACAGGGTAGCCCGTGAATCAGTTAAAATAAGCACAATGAGAAATGGGCACGTGGATCCATGTTTCCTATCAAGCAAAACCTGTCAAAAGGCACACCTGGATTTGAACACATGGCTACTCTGTGCATCCTGGAAGACCCTCACTGTTAGCCCTTGCCTAGCCATGGATTAACCCTTTAAAAGAAGGAAGCCAGAGGCCGGCAGCAAGAGGAGAATAACTAGATCTTTGCTGTTCAAGGTGTGGTCCCTGGACCAGCAGCATCTGTGTCATCAGATACAAATTCTCAGGCCTCACGTAAGCTGTACTTAGCCTGCAGCTGCAATTTTCAGTAAAGCCCCCAGGAGGCTAGTGTGCACAATAAAGTTCGAGAAGTGCTGAAGCGCAGTGATTCTCAACGATGGCTGCTTGTTAGGATAATTTGGGAAGCTGTTCAAATCTCTCCTCTCTGACATACGAAGTTCCTATCATTCAGCAGAGTGTTCTTTGTTAGGTGTTAGGAGAAAAAGCAATTGAAGTAAATGAATTGGCAATAAGGTATGTAGGAATTAGCTGGACATTTGCATTTTCTTAAGAGGGTATATGGTAACTAATTGCTTCAATAGGTGCAGTTTCAGGCTGTGCTACTTGGGGAAAACTAACTCGGAGTTGAGGTACTTCCTGAGCCTGTTGTTCTGCTAATAATGAAGCAGCCGGACCTGGAATGTCCTCCTGAGATTGTTCCCAGTACAATGTGGGCATGAGTGTGTTCACAGGGGCTTCAGAACAATGTCTCTCCTCACCCATTCATTACTTTATTTATTCATATATTCATTAATTTTTTTTTTAACCAGAAATATTAAGCGCCTTCTAAATGTTGAGGACTTTTCTAGAAACTGGGAATTAGATGACGCTCTTTCCCCTCAGGAAAGTGACAGTCTGGTCAGCATAGCAGACCAATAAACAAAATGATGTTATGGTTTCGCAAAGTGCTATGACAGGGATACGCAGCGTGTGCTACCAGCACTCTGAGGAAAGAACACCTGAACTAGATCAGTCATGGGAGTGGGCAGCTAGTGATTGTAATGGCGCCAGGGAAGCATTCTCAACAAGAAACGTCGCCCACTGGGTTCTGAAGGATAGTCAGAGATTGCCAGACCAGAGGACAGCATGTGCATTGGCTGGCTGCAGGATGCAAGCAAAGGCTCAGTGAGTTTAGGACCTGCTAGTGGTTCATGATGGCTGGATTGTAATGTGGGATGCCCCAGGCTAGTAAGAGATGATGCTGGAAAAGTAAAGGGGGGCTAGGTCATATGCTACATGGGCTGTAACTCCTAAAGTTGATAGAAAATGAATAAGTATGTTGCAGGGATCATCTAAAGCAGCAGTTCTCAACCTGTGGGTCATGGCCCCTTTGGTTTCACAGGGGTCACCTAAGACCATTGGAAAACACATATGTAGTTACATATTGTTTTTGTGATTAATCACTATGCTTTAATTATGTTCAGTTTGTAACAATGAAAATACATCCTGCATATCAGATATTTACATTACAATTCATAACAGTAGTAAAATTAAGTTATGAAGAAGCAATGAAAATAATTTTATGGTTGGGGGTCACCACAACATGAGGAACTGTATTAAAGGGTCGCGGCATTAGGAAGGTTGAGAACCACTGATCTAAGGGATTTTAAGCAGAGGTGTAGCATTCTCAAGCTTACCGGCTGTCCATCTCAGATCTGGGGAAGCGGAGGCAAAGATTTAGCCATATCAAGAATAACATTTATGTGTCCTAGGTGTGAAGGTGAGCTCAGCAAGATCGAGGGACTGAAAGAGTAGCTACAGGGCTAAGTCAGAGAGGGTGAGTATGAGGAAGTGAGAAGGAGTGAGAAGGGGAGGTGTTGCGCTTGGCCCAAGAGAGAAGCAGGAGTTGGGTCTTGCAGTCCATGTTAAATTATTTCAACCTTTGACTAATACCAATGGAAGTTACAGAAGGAAGGGTTTTAAAGGAAGCATGACTTGATCAGAATTGTAACTAAAAAAGGGCTGCAGGCAGGGTATTAGGCTGCTGCATACTTATCTGGATGACAGCTCATGGTTACCTGTATTTGAATGGTAACAGAGTGAAGAGAACAGATTTGAGAATATTTAAAAGGTATAATTCTTAAGACATGGTGTTTGCATAAATATATGAGTTAGTGAGAAAAAAGTGAGTAAAGTGTAACTCAAGTTTCTGGAATGGGAAATTGGGTGATGTGTTGCCATTCACTGAGCCAGGGGACACAGAGGAAGAGCTGTTTGGGTGATAGGCTGGGGCCAGTGCATGAAAAGTTCTTTTGAGACAATGTAGATCTGAGATACTGGCAAGTCTTACACAAGTCGAAGTTTAGGGAAGTCAGGGTTGGAGATAAGAATTCAGGGGTCATCAGCCTATAGATGGTGCAGCTGAGATTTCCCTGGAAGGAAATGGAGATTTCCAAAAGAGACGCACAGGAGGAGTCAGGGAAGTAGAAGGAAAATCAGTCAAGTGCCATAAAATGCAGCTGAGAGGTTGAGTAAGATAAGAATCGAAAGCAGAGAGGGAGAAGTGGAAGATGCAGGTGGAAGATGGGACAATGTGTAGATCTTGTTCCTGGGGATGTAAGAGAAGATATATCCAGAGAAAAGATGACAGGACTGTTCTTAGACAGAGGAGGGCATCCTCTTCCTCTATTATCTGGGGAGAGAGGCAATGATGGTTTAGAGGCAAAACTCTGTTTGAAGGCTGGGAAAGACAGGAAGCCACATGACTCATAATCCACTTACTCATCTGTGAAGTAAGAGGCACAATCTGCCCCTGGGAGAGAGAAGGTAGGAGAGTATTGAAGGCTAAAAAGGGTCAATGTGAGGAGTGGAAGGGAAGGCTAACCATGGCCATGTAGAAAGGCTGTACACAGAATTGATGACCTATTGAAGGCCACAGCCTGAAATGGCATTAAACCATGCAGTTAGGGGATTTTCCTGCCATCACAAATATCTTCAGATATTTATTGAGCACTGTTCTAGTTGCTGCAGATGCAGAAATGAACAACACAATGTCTCTACTTACAAGGAGCTTACAATGAAAAATGAGACAGACAATAAACAAATTAATCACTAAATATATAAAATACATGATTAAATATCTTAGCCTAGAGTTGGAAGGGAAAAGGAAGGCAGCTTGACAGCATTGAGACAGGCAAGGGAATGAAATTCTTAGGTGAGATGATGATTGAAATGATGGCATCACAGGAAGTAGGCTAGAAAGTACAAAAAAGGCAAAGGACAAGTAGAGTGGGCACAGGTTGAGAATTCTCAGTGAAGTTGAAGAGCAGGTGTATAGGGACAAAGAAATGAAAAAACTTCTAAGGATTATGGATGGTTGGAGCATAGGTTACTCAAGTTGAAGATTTTAAGGGTAGAACTGCTCTGGGTGATAACATCAGGAATTACCATGGAAAGGCATGTAAGGATGTGAAGTGCAGGTGAAGGTCCTGAGAGTTTAGAAAGGTAAGAAATGCTTAATCTAGAGAGTAGCAGAGATTTTTTTTTTTTTTTGTCCACATAGTCCTGAATGTTAGCTGGGAAGATGATAGAACTTTCATGGAAGGGAAGATGGGTAGTGAGAAATCAGTCTTTAATAAACAGAGATGAATGTCTAGGAAGTTAGTAGATGACAGATAAAATAGTTGAAGCTGGGATGGTCAATTGGTAGAAGCCTATATCAACAGAGTGGAGAGTAGTGATTTGGATACTGCAGAGATTGATAATAGAAAGCTAGTTTTGCCTTCCAATGTTGTGAAGTGCTAGGAGAGAGAGCTTCCAGGGAAGGGGTTGCAGTTAAATCAGAGAGCTGGAGGGAGCATTCTGTGAGTAGGTTTAAGACTAATTACAGTCATGTCTTCTTACCCAAGGGAATACCAGAAATGCTCTTCTAATTCTCTTTCCTTTCACATCCCAAACCCTTTTCTTACCTTCTCTAGAGAGATAAGTTAGCAGGAGACACTCTTCTGAATGGTTGTAAATGTTTGCTGACAAGAGTAAGATTCTTGAATATAGAATTCAGATAGATTAGGGTTTGGGACTCATGTGTTGTCACATGAAATTGTATCACTCAAGTAGGTAAAAGCAACCAGCAAGAGGAGATGTTGGCCTCATCTATACTAATAAAAGAGAAAGATGCAAATTGACCATACCTTCATGATGCCCATCAGCCAATCAGGAGTGAGTATGCAAATCAACCCAACAAAGTTCTGCACCGCCCCAGCCACTCTGGGCCTCTGGGCAGTGTGGGGAGGCTCTGGGCTGGAATGAAGGCGGAAAGGCGGCTCCGGGCCAGAGGGAAGGCAGAAAGGTGGCTCCAGCTGGAGCGAAGGCAGTGCTGGCAGCCAGGGGAAGGAAGGCCCATTCTTGCACAAATCTTCGTGCATCGCGCCTCTAGTAATATAAATGTATAACCACTATGCTGTATACCTGAAACTAATACATTACAATTAACTGTCAATTGTAATAAAAAAAAAAATTATTTTTTTAACAAAGAGGAGATGTCAGAGGCCCACCTATCTGGCATGTTGTTGTGGCCCTTATTTGATAGAATGAGAATTACTAATGAATTCAGTTTTATCTTTTTATTAGCCTAGATAAAAACTCAAAAGTGAATCAATGACTTTTTTCTTGAGACAAAATATTTGTTAAACATTTCCTAGAGGCCAGATCTTCCTTAGAAATTTAAAACAAACAAACAAACAAACAAACCTCAAGTGGAATTGTTACATTTCAGATATCAAAATGTATTTTTTAAAAACTCTTCAATCCAGAGGAATCTGTTAGTAGTAGTGAAGCTAAAAAGGGTGGTGGTGGTGGGGGGGTGGTGTTTCACAGCACAAACTAGATGATTGGGGAGTCAAATTGAAGCCAATTTAGGAGGTAGCTAATAGCAAGCAGTGGGTCTTGATTGCTTAAGGCAAAAACAAGCAAGCCAACTATAAAATGGTGGCTGTGGCCCAGGCCATATCTTCTGTGTAGTTTCTTTTGTTAATGAAGGCTTTCCTGAGCTTCATAGAAATTATTATTTAAAGAACTCCCAGATCATTAAAAACTTATGCTTTAAGATGTGCTTCAGAACCCAGTAGTTCCTTATAAACACTTCCAGTAAAGAAAGCTTTTGTTAAATCCACTGGCTTAATTCTCTGGTATAATTAAATTAGCTGAATAAAATTAGGATGTTTTTGATACTTCTGCCAGGCTCAAACCAAAATGAATTCATTGTCCCGAAGTACATGTATACAGCAATTAATGATATCACTAACTTAGAAGGCAAGAAGCAAAATATTAATAATTGTGTTTGTTCAGAGAAATAAGTTAATTATATTTGAGTGACTCAAATAAAGGAAACAATATAAAATGGTCGCTAGCAGAACAAAATTTCTCAAAGCACTGTATATACTAGTGAACCTTTTGAGCTCGGCGTGTCAGCATTTTTAAAAGCCCTAACTTAACTCTGGTGCCGTGTCACATATAGAAATTTTTTGATATTTGCAACCATAGTAAAACAAAGACTTAAATTTTTGATATTTATTTTATATATTTAAATGCCATTTAACAAAGAAAAATCAACCAAAAAAATGAGTTCACGTGTCACCTCTGACACGCATGTCATAGGTTCGCCATCACTGGTATATACTATTCTGTAGTAAGGATATGACACTGTGTTGAGAAGAAATGGCACAAGCGAAACCTTGACAGTCCCCTTAAACTCATATCCATGCAAATACAAATCTTTTAAAGGAGAATATAAGATAGTAGCAATAAGTGCTTTGAAATTTTACAAGATATAGTTCAACTACAGTCATACAATTAAGATAAAGAAGTGGGAAGATTCGAGAAGTTGATGACCTGGTTGAGTTCAATGCAGGCCCCCTGTTGCAGGATTAGCCAATCGCAGGCCCTGACACTCACAAAGGCCAAGGTCAGTGGCTCTGGCTCCACACCCAGTCAGTTTCATGCCTTCTGAGCTGCTTTTGACCTCAGCTCTAGTAAGTGGGTTCCTGCCTTGTGTCTTGGGATCGCACTTCTGGCTCATTCCCCAGTGCTGGAAACAGAGCTTGTGCTTTCCTTCCATCTTCTGGGACTGAAATGCAACTTAGCACTTAACCTCATCACGTTTGGCCAGACCCTGGATCTTGGATCACCACACATTGCCTGCTGGGCCTCATCCTGTGTAGCTTCTTTCCCTTGTTCTTAGCGGGCAGCTTCCTCTGTTCTGATCCCTTGCGATCTATCTAAGTAAGATTCAGTCACATTGCACTGCCACAGACTACTCCTACCTGAGCCCAGTTTATGTAAATGACAAACATTCCATATGGAAGAAAATGTTTCTTTATATATGGAGACAGGAACAGTTTACTAATTTTGTGAAAGCCAAGCATCCTGCTTTTCCCTCAACCATCAGCCACCACACCTATTAATTTTTAGAACTTAGGAAAAAGGAATCAATGGTCTTGTTTTATTTAATACCAGAAAATCTAATTATGTGAGAAAGTTCAAAATTTTTCAGATATTTCCTATCTGACTTTAAGGGAACAATACAAGTTATTTTAAAATTCAAGTATAGTAACAGGAAAAAGAAACCAGTATCAAAATATTTTAAGATTCTGCCTGGCCAGTGTGGCTCAGTGGTTGGGTCGACCCTTGAACTGGAAGATCACGGTTTCATTCCCGGTCAGGGCACATGCCCAGATTGCGGGCTCAGTCCCAGTGGTGGGGGTGTGTAGGAGGCAGCCAGTCAGTGATTCTCTCTCATCATTGATGTTTCTATCTCTGTATTCCTCTCCCTTCCTCTCTGAAATCAATAAAAATATATTTTAAAATGTTTTAAGATGCTGATATAGGGCATGTGTGGTTTTTAAAGTTTTTAAGTTAAAGATAATGATAATTTACTATACGAAGATTTTGATTAACTGAGAATGAAGGAATCTTTTGGAATGTCGGTTATGGACCTGTTAGTGTGCAAAGTGTTGGAATTAGAATCCTTGCTTTGGGTGGAAGATTATAGTTATCATTGCTTTTATAGTCTATGAGTAAACTGGAAATATACTTTGATTTATTTCATACTAATAATTCATTGCATTGTTGATGGTCTAAGGCTCCTTCTCTCACCTAACCATATAGTCATGCAAATGTGGTTAGCAACAGCTTAACATGTGCAATCCACAAGAACTCTAGATTCGTGGGGAGAACTAGTCCAAGCTAGGGCTTATGAAAGCATAAGTTGACTTGACAGGCTATGTGTTAAAGTGGTGATTTAGAACTTCATGATCAGCCCTAAGGATAGGCTGTGAATAAAGGGAGAGTTGTTCCCATGAGATGGCCATGATGAGGACTTCTAGGACATGCTGGCTCTTTCCTTTTTTTAAAAAAAATATTTTTATTGATTTCAGAGAAGAAGGGAGAGGAAAAGAGAGATAGTAACATCAATGATGAGAGGGAATTATTGGCTGCCTCCTGCACATTGGACCGAGCCTGCAACCCAGGCATGTGCCCTTGACTGGGATTGAACCTGGGTCCCTTTGATCCGCAGGCCAATTCTCTATCCACTGATCCAAACCAGCTAGGGCAATGCTTGCTCGTTCCTTCATCCTCAGCAAAATAAGTCCTCTTCCCCATGGTCAGATCCCTCTACTTCACCAGGTGGGTTGACAAAGGCCAGACCCCTGCCTATTGGCTCCCACATGTCTGCTTTCCCCAAAGACAGGCAGGGTTTCTCCTGAAGTGCTGAAGCCTTGAGAACGTAGACCTTCATCCTTTATCCATCCTGCGTCCTTACTTCCAAGGACGGCCTCCTTCACACTCACAGAGAACCACTCTACACTCTTGTCCTCTTTCGGTTGCCATCTTTGTCAAGGCCATTACCCACCTTCTCTGCCTGGAACACAGCTTGGGCGGTACCTAACTCAAATATTTGTTGAATGAGTGAATGAATGAATTGCTGTCTGTCTTTTCCACCTTTGCCCAGCTAGTTCCTCCTTCACTCCCAGCACACCCTACCCACTGCACACAGAACTCACATCTCACTTGTGGTTAGTTGGCCAATGTCTAGGTTGCCCACTATAATGTACATGTTGACTGTCTCTCTTATTCATCATTCTGTTCCAGCAGGGTGCATGGCACATAGCAAGCTGTCAATAAATATTGCTTGAATGAATGAATATTTTATTTACTTTTGGACTTATTCTCAGGTTCCTAATTCTGAGATCACAAAAGCATTGTTATCAAAGCGAAGTGACTTGTCAGGGCACCTGGTACACAAATACCAGGTTTTCAGTCTGGCTTTGCCCCATCTTTGTAAGTCAATTTACAAAAATGTTCTCTGTTCTGTATTTCTCTGTCAAAGCTCCTAAGGTTAGCCCTTTTCCGTCTGATCCATCTCCTTCACTAGCATAAAAGTCAATTGTTCCCTTAGTTTAATTTACCTTGAGAATTCTACCCTCTTAAGCTAGAACTAGGCCAGCAAGGAAATGGTTTCTAGATGTCTTTTTCTTTCCCACTATTTTCCTGTTGCAGGGATTATTGTCAACCGATCTCCTACTTGGGTAAACATTTCCAGCTCTCTAGGACTAAATTCTCCGCTAGTCTGGCCTTCCCCTTCCATCTTCAGTTCACTCGGAGCTTCTCCCTTCTCAGTGACTCCTTTCTGCTGTCCTTTAAGGAATCCCATGCCCTCCTTCTCTTGGATGCCACTCTTTAGCTAAGTGTTGCCACTTTTCAACCACCATCAACTAAGGTGCCTCCATCCCTGGTTGCTTCATTCATAGCACGCGCATTCTAATTCCCGGTCAACTCACACATACAAGCATAAGCTCACTTATAGAAGCCCACTGCGGTGCTCCTTACCTCTAGGTTACATATAAAATAGGATCTTTACAAGCCAGCTGAACACTGGGGACAACTGGGGATTGAAAATGTGAACTGAGTATAACAACCCTTCACTTCTAGATGCCGTTACATTAGAGGAGGCCAGGTGCATTTTGAAAAAAAACAGCCTCGTTTCAGAGGAAAACCTGCAAACTCTGTGAGGGCAGGGATTATGTCTGCTTGTTCACCATGGTACATTCAATTAGGAATAGTGTCGGACACAGAGGGGTATTCAAAAATGTTTGTCGTGCCCTAACCGGTTTGGCTCAGTGGATGGAGCCTCAGCCTGTGGACTCAAGGGTCCCGGGTTCGATTCCGGTCAAGGGCATGTGCCTCGGTTGCGGGCACATACCCAGTGGGGAGTGTGCAGGAGGCAGCTGATCAGAGAGATGTTTCTCTCTCATCGATGTTTCTGACTCTCTCTCTACCCCTCTCCCTTCCTCTCTGTAAAAAAATCAATAAAATATATTTTTTAAAAAAAAATGTTTGTCGCAATGTAATGAGAAGTTTCAGTCTTTTCATGCTCCACAAGGAAAAAAAATCTTTTTGGAGGAGGCAGATGATTTTGCATGATTCTTTGGGACTTCTATTATAGAAAGAACTATTTATTCATTAAAAAACATAAACATGTGGAGCCAGACACTGCCTTGTGTCAACTAAGCGCTTCCTTTACTAATAAGTGCTAAATTTACTAGCACTCACTAGAGAAGAGCTTTTTATAATTTTGATTTCACTTAGGCAGCATCCTACAAGCACTGTTGACCCAGCTCACCCTCCTGCCGTGATCTTTTTGTACCATACCCTACCAAAACTGATGCAAAGGCAGAAGAAGGTTTTGAGTTACTCTCACTAATTACCTGTTATTGAAGTTGGCCTGATTATTCTTGTTCAGTAACATGACCTAAAATAGCAAAATGTTTTCATGAGAGAAACATGGGCATGTAATCTCATTGCTTTCTCTTCGGAGATACCCACCCGTGTCCTGGGAACTTGGGATCTACCCGAGAGAGTTGCTAAGGGAATAACGTAGCCTTTTCATAACCTTCTGTATATTTCCCTTACAAAAGAACTTGATTATTATTCACTAACATTAGAATTAACACACAACACTGATAACTAATTTTAAGTGATATATTGCATTTAAGTGGAAGTTTAACCTCTAATAGCTTTTTGCTAGCAAAGAATCGTTTAGGATTCAAAATGCAAATTGGACCTGAAAAAGAAAAATTATTTTTAGACGTATGGCACTTCAATTTCACTGTAACACAGTTTCAGGGCTTTCATTTATTAGCAGAATATGTTTTGGGTTGTGAAATTTTAGAGGGATCCCTATTGGAAAATTGTTGAGTGTCCTCTTTTGGCTGTGAGCCATTCATTTAAATAGGTTATTTAAAAAGATAAAGCTGAAGAATTTTATTCATTTGGCTAACTAAGGGTTATTATTGTGGATCCATTAGACTTGGGATTTCTGTGATTATCTCAAGAAATTTTAAAATCCAGGGCCAAATGAGGTGAAAAAAATTCATGTAGCTGCTATACTCATGTTGTGGAGCAATTAAATTTTTAATTGGGCATTTAAAGAAACAGAAAAATACAGTGGTTTCTGTATAATTTAATTTGGATTTTCCCTCGTTATTTGGAGTGTGGCAGAATGATATTGTAGAAAAAAACTCAACTTAAAATTAGACCTGGGCACAATCTAAATTCATACTGGTGACCCAGGGCATGTAACCACTCTGTACCTACATTTCTTTCAAATAGAGATAGCACGTCCTACTTTACAGAGCAGTCATAAGGAGGAAAAATAATTAAAACCAGAATCATAGTTAAGAGCTCAGACTGGTCACCAGGATGCTTATGGTCAAGCTTTGCGACTTAATAATGGTGTGACTGTGGGTACAGATTCCTTATCCTCAATTTTTACATCTTTAAAATGGCTACACAAATATTGTTACCATATAGAGTTAAATAACTTAGAAAAGTGCCTTGCATGATTGACATATGTCAAACACTGACTTCATTGTTATTACATGTATCTTTGGCTAAACCCAAATGAAAAATTGTCTAGTTAACATTCTATATATAAAGCTGATAGTTCATCTATAAATCTAATAGTGAATGAATTCTTAATTAACTATTTACTAGTATAGGTTTGTGCCTGTGTGTGTATGTATGCCTATGCATTTAAGGTAAATTGGTCACATGTATAGAATAAATATAATTATAGGGTGTCCCAAAATTCATGCAAGAAGTAATTTTGATAGAAAACACAGGTTTATAATTAAAAATTGTAAATGTTTTATTGATTCATAAAGTATACAGTATAGGGTTATATATGGAATAGCACATTGGGTAAATGGCCTCCACAGCTTTGCTGGCACATACGCAAAGCTGTGGTCTTCACTGGTCTTCATTGTCCTTGCTCCTGGGCCATAATGGTACTTGGTAATGCTTATCAAATTGAAGGGATTGAAATAAAAGGGAAACAGATATTAGAATCTGATTCAATAAACCAAGTAAAATTAGGCTTTTCTTTTTTGTTGTTGTTGTTAATGCTCACGCAAAATTTCAAATCTTGCGTGAATTTTGGGACACTCTATATAAATTAAGTATTCCTCTAGCTAGAACATACACACAAAAAACAGGTCTCCTTTCTTGAGAGCCAAAGTTCTACAGAGTAAATTCTCTGTGCTTGAAAACTTCCCTCCGACTTACTTGTGTAAACCCACATACAGTTTCTGAACAGTTAGTTGTAGAGTGATGGCTTTTCTTGGAGCTGACCAATTAGACGGGTCTAAGACTTGACCTTGCCTTAGCTGGAACTTAACCAGAGGTTGACAGAGAGTGTTTGAATTAAATGATAAACTCCCAGACCAGATTACATTCAGCATCAGGTATTGCCTCACCCTCAATCTTTTCAATTCAGTTATCACAGAAATAGTCAGGGAGAGGGATTTTATTTAACACTGAGGAGTGGATTGTGGAAGAATCCAGAATGTTTGTAATGCAAACCATTTGGTTTTTATTAGCAGTAGTCTGTGTGTTTGCTCATTTTCAGTCATTTTCTCTTCAGGAATGGTCCCCCAGATTCTAGTTTCCACATTTCTGCCTTTTGAATGGAGTCCTTTGTGACCCATTGTGATTACATTGCATTTTCCTTGTGTCCTTTCAGAATGTTCCGACTGTGCCTTAATTTTGGTTGGGGGATGGGTGGGAGGATGGCGCAGCAGGAAAATGTGGTCAGCAATACTTTCAGAATGTTGTCAAAGGAGGTTCACAAATTATCAAAAATTGCCTAGGAGAAATGTCAGGCTTGGTGTTAATAAAGCAAACATTTAGGACAGAAGATTGGATTAGAAATGTGTTTCCTAAGGTCTTCACAGGAATATTTGCTCCTGGTACCTCAACATTTATCTGACCTTCCTAGGCACTTCCAGAACAGTCCGAAGCAAGACTGATTGTAGTGATTTTAAGATAGTGGAATGAAAATGCTGTGCGGTTGGGGTCAAAAAGCCAAGAGCTTTGGTGGAGTTGGGGAGAGCAAGCTGAAAACGGTTTTGCTCATATACCGTTCCCTAAACCTTGCTCCATGCAGCGCGAGACTAGCCAGTAAAGAAATTATGCTGTGGAGCCAGATAAGATGCCTAACCTATTTAACATGTTTACACTCAAATATGTTGTGGCTGAGAGTTTTTAAAATACAGTAGAAATGGAGAAAAAAATTATTTGCATCCCATTTCCACTTAATTTTGTTGCCTGTTTTATACATTTTCCTAGACATTTCAAAAAGCTTCAGACTAAAAATGGACAGAAGTATAAAAGATCCTAATCATTTGTGAATTCCCTATTTGACAATTTGCCTCCGGGCTAACCTTTATTTGTGATTTCATATTCAGTATTTGTGATTTCAAATTCAGTATTCAGACATGCTCAGATTGGTGAAAGATTTGAGTCGCCATACAGGTGCATACCCAGCCCAGGTCCAACAAGGAGATTGTAAGCACAGGTCCTTCACTTGGTCTGTTTAGTGTGACTTTTTTTCACATATTTTATGCATTTTGCTGGTTATTTCATTGTGTAAGATGGCCCTCAAGCATAGTGCTAAGGGTATACCTGACTTTCCTAAGCATAGGAAGACTGTGATATGCCTTCCAGAGAAAAGATGAGCGTTAGATAACCTTTGTTCAGGTATGAGTTATAGTGACTGTTGTGAGCTCATTGTTAGAATCAATGATATATATTAAATAAGGTGTCTTTAAATTCAACAGAAACACACATAAAACATGATTTTGTATTGATCGGTTTATGAAAATGTATGATCAGAAACTCATATAAACCTAACCTTGTGCTTCCCCAATGATTCAGTACTCGCTAATTCAGTGTAAGTGGTGACATTAGGACAAAATTCCAGTGAATAATGAAAATTAACTGTATTTGTTTTGTAATTCCCATAAATTACATTGCATTCTCACCGGAAAGCATCGATGACCTACTAAGTAGAGAGCAACATTAAATAAAATTAAGCCCACAAAAAAGTGCTACAGTACAAAGCTTTGTGCTATTCAGATGATTTATTTGTTATGTGAATCATAGTTATATCAGGTTACCTTTATATTACCGGCAATTTCCCCAGAAGCTCTGTACACATACAGAAATTTCTTTAACACACACACCCACAGGACCAGAAAAGTCATTTGTAGGGAATATACATAATATATATATATAGTATATAAACATTGACATATTTGCTGTATACATGTTTGTACACACAGACCCAGGGAAAAGCCCTGAGACTGAAAATCTATCTGTGTAAGCAGAAGGCAGGAAAAAATGGACGAAAGAGGCTGACAACTCCAGGATCAAGAGTGTAGTAAGGGAACTTACATACGAAGTGTGTCTTGGGCAATGGCAAGACTGTGTGGCAGGTGCTAAAGAATTATATAGAACAGGGCAGGATGGATGGGGTACTGGTGTGTGACCTGCCTCAGATAAGGGGAAACTGCCTTACATGCTTGCCTGGTGCAGGACAATGGCCTGATCCAGGAACCAGCATGCTATGGGGACATAGGGAAAGGGTCAATCAGACAGTCTCTGAGGCGATTTATGGGGAGCAACCTCCCTTCTGGCCCGGATCTAGCTTTGGGATCTCTCCTCCACAGTATAGTGCTTCAAATCCCATATTCAGTTAGCATCCGATTGATGTGATTGGAAGGGAGATAGGAAAGGGGACAGTCTTGCAGCATGAGAGGCATTGATTGGCAGAACAAGGCTTTTTTCCTCTGGAAGTAGACATGCAGCAGGGTTCCAGAGTAGCTGGAATTCCAGCATGTCTAATCGTGTTCTAGCAACTGGTGGAATGGTGATGCCTCACATCTGTTGCCTGCAAGGCATAGATGCTTCTTGAGATAGAGAGCTCATCTTAAATGCACAGAGAGTCAAGCTTGACAAAAATGTTTCTTGGACAAAGCCTTGACCATCAGAGATGAGAAGTGATCCTGAATATAGTGCAGTTTTGCTTCTGTGATCTACTCCCAAATCACACCTTCTGGTCCTTGTGGTTTTTGGGAGAGGGAAGCGTGGAGGTAAAATGGAGAAGAGCCCTTCACCTCGAGGCAGGAGCCCACCTCAGGACTCCTCTAAGACAATGGAAGATGGAAGAGAGGCATTTTCATGCAGCAAACAGCTCCAGCACCAGAGGGAACTGGGTCATGGATGGGATCTGGGGTGGGAGGTTGTGGAGGCCAAGTCAGCACAGTAGAGGGGAAGTGGGCTTGTACAGGAGACATGTGTGTGGCTCCCTGTAATACTGTGCTGGGGACGCAGAGACTGAAGTGCACTTAGAAATATGGTTTGTCAGGATGTGAGCCCACTCATACCCACAGGCTGGAAAGACATGAAGAAATAATTGGCCTCATTCATCTACTAATAAATGGGCCCATCTTTACTTTCTGATATTGGGTTCTCTTGTCCTTATTCTCCATGCTTCTCTATTGTCTGATCTGATGGTTCTCCCTTGACGGCTCATTAGAACCACTCAGGAGGCTTTAAAAAATGCCTGGACCACCCTGGCTGGTGTGGCTCAGTGGCACTGTAGGGTTTGGGTTAGATTCCCAGTCAAGGGCACGTGCCTGGGTTGCGGGTTCACTGCCCTTCCCCCCCCCACCCTCCACTCCCTACTCCCCACTCCTGTTGGGGTGTGTGCAGGAGGAAACCAGTGTATGTGTCCTTTCACATCTGTGTTTCTCTCTCTCTCCCCACTCCCTTCCACTCTCTGAAAAAAGCAATGGAAAAAATATCCTCATATGAGGATTAAAAAACCAAAAACCTGGACCACACAAAGATTCTGATTCAGTCGATCAGGGGTAGATCCTGGGCATCTGTATATTTAAAAGCTTCTAAGATGATTCACATGGTTAACCAGAGTTGAAAAGTATTGCTCTGAAAACATGACTGAGATTGTTCACTCTCTCTACCCCAGTGTATTCTATTCATCCAAGGAGAGGTGAGGCAGGAATCCCGCTAAATATGCAGACATTTCTTTAAAACATGTCCACATCATGTCCACGTCAAGAAAATGCAATCCCTGAGGTGCCTTTGAGAGTGAGTGGCTTCCATACCACTTTCCCGTCTGCTTGCCCAATGGAAAGAATGCATCTAATTTCCCCCTGTCCTTCTTCCAAGCCACTACAGCCCCTCCAAGTGCTGCCTTTGACCCAGCACTAGTTGCTGGTGATAAAGTTGGTATCGGGGAAGGAGGGGAACTGTGGTTATGAGAGTAGCAGGGAGAAGAGGAAGTAAAGAAGAGGGCAGGGCCAGGGGTAATTGAGAAGGAATGGAAAAGAAGTACAAGTTACTGCTTCTCATATATTCCCATCTGCTGTATCCAAAGTATAGTGGAAGAGGATGAGCTGAGAGCCACAGATACTTAAGTGCAAGTCCTGGGACTCCATCATTTATTAGTTGCTTGATTTGAGAAAAATCACTTAATCTTGTACAGTCACCCACCCTTATCCATGAGGGATATGTTCCAAGACTCCCATGGCTACCTGAAATTGCAGATAAGTATCAGACCCTATAGGTACTATGTTTTTCCTATACATACACACATCATACCTTTTTACTTAAAGAAAGCACTTTACAGCTACTCTTTAGCATACCTGAATTCCTAGCATCACTATTCTTGTGCTTGGGGGCCATTATTCAGTAAAATAGGGCTACTTGAACATAAGCTCTGAGATACCTGGACAGTCAATCTGATAACCGAGATAGCTACTAAGAGACTAACAAGTGGGGAGCATATATAGCATAGATATGCCAGACAAGTGATGATCCACATCTGGGCAAGATGGACCATAGCAGTGCGAGATTTCATCATGCTATTCAGAACAGTGTGCAACTTAAAACTTATGAATTGTTTATTTCTGGACTTTTCTATTTGATACTTTTGGACCGTGGTTAATTGTATGTAACTGACACCATGGAAAGCCAAACCACAGGTAAGGGAGGACTACTGTAGAACTAAAGAGTGGTGATGCTCAGGAATTCAAAGCAGGCCTGCCTGATTTAAGCACCCCAAACATTTCCCTAATCCATACCCACACGACAGACCCTTGGTAATGAATACGGCAATTAATAACTTCCCAGATGGTAGTTGAGCTTGTTTTTAAATTCCTATAGTCAAATAAGTTGGGAGAATGTTACAAGAAGATTAGTTTGGAAAATAATGGTGTGTCATTTATTATCAGGCTAGAAAATTCAGAATTGTCATTCACAAGAAATAAGCTCATTATTAATAGAAGATTACTTTTTCTTGTCTTTATGTGACTATTTTCTTCAATTAAAAATAGACTTTTTTTCTTATTGTGAAAGCAATACACGTTCATCTAATACAAATTAGAAAATAAAGATAAGCAAATAACACAAAATTAAACACACTCATATTCCCTCCACCTGGATATAACTGCTGTAAATGCCCTCTAGACTTTCTGTGCTTTTATACAGTTTTTTAAAAATCCTAGTATACTAGTACTCTCTCCTTCACCTTACAAACATCTGGTCAACAGCACTCCACATCAGTACATTTGCCTTTACTACATCCATTTTTATATCTACTTATTAAGGTGAATAACTTTGTTTTTAAACCACATTTGTTTACTCAGAAGTCACAGACCCACAGATAAGGAAACATCTGAAGAACCCAGGTGTGGCTCTGTAGAGAGGTTGAGTAATTCAAAACAAAGTGCAAAATATAAAAACAGTTACAACCAGTTTGACAGTCGTGTGTCTGTTTCCTACAGCCCTCTGCCCACACGTCTGCCGCTGACTTCAAAGAAAAGTCAGCACAGACGAGGTCCAGAGGATAAGGTGCAAAACCAGAATCAGACCCACGATAAGCGATTAAAGGAAGGTTGATCAAAGACCCAGCATAAAATTGCTAGCCCTTGACTTGCCTTGGCCCACGGCCCCAAAATACTCATCAGAACAGAGAGCTCTCTTTGAAGTGATTGGAGGCGCCCGTACCCAGATGAGCTCTCTGGCCAAAGGGATATTTAAAAAGGGACACAGGAAGGAGTTTGCAGACTTGTCTCTTCCTCTCTCTTGTCTGCATATCCCTCACAAATTGTTTGAATGCTGCTGCTTTGGTTTGTTGTCCAGATGTAAGTAGTTGAACTGTACTGGGTATGAAGGGAGGAATTTAGCCTAAGAGGAGAAGGGTTGTCTTTGTTCCTTGTGGGAGATTAGGGAAGTAGCGGAAGCATGCGCAAGGCAGTGGGTTCGCACTCATGAGCATAAGAGCTCTGCAACCACCACTCCTCCTTTTTGTTCCCGGTGTTTAAAAGGGTATTTCCAAAGAGGCAATAAGACATGCTCATTCTACTCATTCATTGCTTGTTCACGGCTCTCCCTACTGGGAGTTTACTGCTCTTTATGGTGTTAGGACATAAACCATCCATTGCCCCAGAGAAGGAAAGAAAATAGAAGGGCTCCCCAAATGGCAGTAGCCTTTACAACATTCAGGTTAAATTTTTTCAAGTGTTTTGAAAGACAAGAGTTACATAAAATTGCTAAAAATGTATGCTTAGAACATCGTAGTTAGCACTTCTTTCAGGCTTCAGTTTTTTGTTTTGTTTTTCTGTTTACATGATAATCTTCTATGTTTTTAGGATCTATATTTTCGTTTCCCCTGCTATCGTTTCTTCATTTCCTTTCAAGTTCAAGGGGATTACTTTTCTCTCCACTTTTTTTAGATTAATTTTTTAATCTTTACCTGGGGTTCCAAGGTAACGTTTTTTACTGACAAGTCTGGATTGAGCACCATGTTAGGCTCCATGAGAACTGGGATATGCATTTCCTCCTTTACCAGAACCCACAGTCCAGGGAAGGAGATAGGGATTTTCCAACAACAAATAACTAATATGATGCCAGCTGATGCCAGCTTTGTAAGGATTATCCTTCATAAAGAAGGAGGATTTGAACTGGGCCTTGAAAATGCCTGAAATTTCTAAGTGTGGAAAAATAGAGAAAGGATATTTTAGGAGAAGTTGAGGCAACATGGTCAAAGGTGTGGAAACAGGAAAACTATAAGGTCTTTCACAGCAGAAACTCAGTACATTCATTTTTTTGAGGCAGCTGGCTCATGTGAGGAAGGAATGAGAGAGAAGCTTCACTGGATATAATAGGGTCAGAGTATGCTGTGGGATCTGGAATTTATTAGGAATGCAAAAGGGTTATATTGAGACCGTGGGAGTAGAAAATGGTATGCTGAATTGTTATGACAGTTAATCTGACTGGCACACAGAATGGGTGGCATGGAGAGAAGCCTGGGGCCATAGTTTGGGTGTAAGTGCAAAAGTAGAGCCTGAGAGAAGGATGGGGGGAGGCGGGGGGGGGGGCGGGGGGGGGTGAGGAGTAAGGTCTGAAAGAGAATAGAAATGGTGGGAATTGGAAGGATGGGATGGACTCTGGAGCTTGTGAAATGAGAATTGGTCTGACGTGCAGAGTCGGGGAGGGGATGTGGAGGAGGAAGGAGTTACAGGACTCATTGATGATTTGGGAATATTGCCACACAAACATACTTGCACATGTTTTACTGAGGTACTGGATGATGGGAATACAAAGAGGTTAGGGTCATCATCAGAATGGTTATGAAGACAGATAGGTAACTACCATGAGAAACCCAATGTAGCTTCATCTAAGCATAAAAGACTGATTGAGGCCATGAGCTCTCAGTTCAGAGAAAGAAAAATTCCCTGAAGTTTGGAATAATGGAAGCTTCAGGAAAGAGATGTGACATAGCTGAACCTTGGATAGTGGATAGAATGTGAAGAGAATGGGAGGAGTTAAAAGGGTAAGGTGGGTGGGGTCAGGGGAGAAGCAAAGGCACAGGGTAGGGAAACACAGGTATTTATTTGTGAGACACAGAGCAAGCCCATCTGATTGGAGCAGGAGTTTGTATAAAAATGCAGAGAAGGAAAGGGGGAAAAGTGGAGATTTGATTGGTCTAGTAAAGATTTAGAGGCCAAATTAAGGAGTTGTAATTTAACCAACCTACTGTGAAGCCACTGACATTTGAGCAAGGGAGTGGGCCTGTGCTAAAGGGTATTTTTTGGAAAGTTTAATCTGTGAAACTGTGGAATGTATACATATAAGGAGATAGTACTAGGAAGGTGAATAATTGGGTGACCTTTAGTCAGAAGAGAATGAAGATAAACTAGGTTGACATTGATCATGGAAAGAATATAGAAAATAGACAAAGTTATTCCCGGTAAGTCCGAGGTCCTGGGAGAAATAGACTTTTACCCAAGGTTCAAACCTGGGAGGCTGTGAAAACAATTGTCCTATATATCAAAGACTAAAAGTCCAGGGAGAACTGGTTTGGAGGCAACCCAGAAAGTTGGAGCCTGAGATGGCAGCCAAGCCAGTGAGTGGGTCCATAAGGTGGTGAGAAGTGGGGGTTCGAGGCTCAGCTGGAAAACAGACTTACCATTCCAAGTTGAAATATTCCTCACAGCACAGCAATTGTGTGAAGTTTTTAATGAAATGATTTTAGTCAGACACTGAAGTATTTCCAGAAGCTCATCTGAGAACTTATACTCTCTTGATACAGATGAATTCTCAATTGCTCTCCTGTTTTCCTTGCAAAACAGTTCACCTTGTCTGAGAAAGAAAGAAAGAACATGCAGAGAGCAGTGGGGAGGTTTTTCTCACTCTTCCAGGTGTAGAGATTGTGGGCATTGGGCCTCCTTTCCGTGATTCTTTCCTGCAGTGGAAATAATTCATGTTTTATGCATCTTTCTATCCATTGTAGCACCTAGCACAGTCAGTGTTTTGTACATTGTAAGTACGCAGTGTTGGTTGATTTGCATCTTCATTGCAGTGCTCAAAGATAAAAGAGTGGACATAAGAAACACTAATGAGCTTAATGACAGACTCTACATAAACAAATGCAAATGTGATGTCAAATTTGAATTGCAAAAATTGTGTAAGCAAGGTTCAAGAAGTAATAAATGTAGCTTCAGATCTTGACTACAATGATCAAACCCATTAACAATCCCTCATCCCTTGGAGTTTGAGAGACATTCAAAAGTCATAGCTCCTTGAAGGCAGAGTCATCAGCTCAAATTGTCAGGATGAAGACTGACCTTGTATTAACTCCAAGCCCAGGACAGCCAAGGCTGACCTATATGTGGTTCTTCATCTGAGATGGGAATTAGCAAGAACCTAAGTTATTTGAGGGAGCGGGTGAGATGTAGGATGGAAGGCCTCAGACCTTTTAAGAATGAAACCAATCAACTGTGGTAAAGGAGGACTATCCATAGGTAATGTTCATCATTCCACTCTGAACTGACAGTTATATCTGAGAAAAAGGAGCATCAGGCCAGTTGACTTGCTCATAAGGTGGAAGCAACATACTTTTCCCCCTCCTCCAAACTAAAGGAACACACCCTTTGTTTTGTCTCACTTGTCTGGTCCTTCAGCTGCTCGACTCATCCAGAACATGGATCCCACTACCGAGCCTTGTTCCGACTTTTTCAAATACGCCTGTGGAGGCTGGTTGAAACGCCATGTCATTCCTGAGACCAGCTCCCGCTACAGTAACTTTGACATTTTAAGAGATGAACTAGAAGTCATTTTGAAAGGTTAGTGAAGTTTGTGTCTGTGCATCCAAGATTTCTCTCTTAATTTATCCATATTTAAAGATACAACTCTTGGCCTTTATGGGGAACATGTGCAGGATTAAAGTCGTAATCCCTCCAAGTTTTGTGGAACCACCACTTAGGCATGCTGAGGGTGGTAGACACTGAAATGGATATGTTGGCATCTCTTAGCATTCCTGCTTTCATTTGTAGCTACACAAACAATAACCCTATTATTTCTAGAGATGGCATCTTTATGCCATTATACAGAAGAAGAAATTAAGTGATTTCCACTAACCACCACCTCCCTAGTTTTCCCACCCTGACCCTGTGTTGACATCACTATAAAACATCTAACCCAGCTTTACACACTCTCCCTGGGAATTTGAAAAAGTCATATCTAGTCCCCCACTATCCTCTATCCTTTGTTCTCCACCAGAAGTTACTTTGTAGAACGAGTTTTGCTATTTTCTGACATCCCTATAAGCAGAACAATTCGTTCAATGTATTGGGAGCCTGAACAGTAAAATCACACAGAAATCAAACAGAATTGTTTCCAGTCCTCAGGAGGACTATCATATTAAATTCCAAATTCCTCTGTATTATTATTATCTTTTTATTTCAGTGTGAAACCAAAGTAACTTTTCTGTGGCAGAGCAATCCACATCACTGTTCACACACACACACACACACACACACACACACACACGATAATCTAGTTGAAAACACTTTCATGTAACTCGGCCAATGAAACTAACTCCCAGTCCTGCACTAGGAATAATGATTAGGAAAAGGGGCTGGTTTTCCCCTGTAGGGTTTTTGGCAGGGGAACGGAGTGAACATACATACAAAGAAGCAAGTTTGTTACTGAACCTGTGTTGAAAATGTTCATTACAGCTGCCAATGAGTGATTATATTCCTGCATTTTATTAACTGCCCCATTTCAGATGTCCTTCAGGAACCCAAATCTGATGATATAGCAGCAGTGCAGAAAGCAAAAACATTGTACAGATCGTGCATAAATGAATGTAAGTGCTCCTCACTCTATTTCATCAAGAGTGTGTCAAAATATGCGTAGACTTCTTAATACATTTATTTTCATTGCTTTCTAAAGCTATTATTGATAGCAGAGGTGGCGGACCTCTACTCAAAGTGTTACCAGATATATATGAATGGCCAGTAGCCACAGAAGACTGGGAGCAAGTATATGGTAAGGCAGTGTTCCTTCTTCGTTTGAAAAAATTTCCAATAAAAATCTATGTTATTATTATGCTGTGTATCATGTTACTGCACTGAAGCTTCTAAAGATGTACTTCACCTTTCATTGCTTTAGGTACTTCTTGGACAGCTGAGAAGGCTATGGCACAACTGAATGCTAAATATGGGAAAAAAGTCATTATTAATTTTTTTGTTGGCACGGATGATAAAAACTCTTCAAAATATATAATTCATGTAAGTTTGCATGGCTGTCAGCCAAAGTTATCTTTAAATTGTAATAAAACTTCCACACACGTTGCTGTTATTAATACTTAGAAACAACGCCCATTCTCATTTGAATTGCATGGGCAAGGAGGTAATACATTAGTGCTCCATCCCTGATATCTGGATTCCCCAAGTATATTTTGAAAATGTTTTCTTTATGTTGTGTTATAGACGTTCATCTCTCCTTTTTGCTTCCATTTTTAAAATACTTCTCCTTTCATAAAATAAATAAGCAATGAAAATCTTTAGGCTCCTCCTACTTAGAAAAAGCACCTGGTTTCTCTGTATGTTCACCAGTGTGGTCTGGTTTACAATAGCTTTGCAGGTCTGGAAACCAGATTTCCTAATTGCTTTTAAAAAGAACATAGAGAAGGGATTTTGAACACAATTGTGGTTCTCGCTGAAGAATGTCTATACTTTTTTCTCAATTAAGGTAAATAAGATGCCATTCTTTCCAGATGGCTTTGTTAGATTTTTAAAAATTGAATTTATTGGGGTGACATTGGTTAATAAAATTATACAGGTTTCAGGTGTACAATTTTATATCTCATCTGTACATTGTGTTGTGTGCTCACCAGCCCAAGTCAAGTCTCCTCCCATCACCATTTATCACCCCATACCCTCCTCTACCTGCCCCCACTCCCCACTCCCCTTTCCTTCTGAATTTTTAAAAAATATATTTTTATTGATTTCAGAAAATAAGGGAGAGGGGGAGAGAGATAGAAACATCAATGACGAGAGAGAATCATTGATCGGCTGCCTCCTGCACACCCCCATCTGGGTATCAAGCCCACAACCTGGGCATGTGCTCTTGACTGGAATCGAACCTGGGACCCTTCAGTCCACAGGCCAATGCTCTATCCACTGAGCCAAACCAGCTAGGGCTGGATTTTTATTTTATTTTTTTAAATGTAAGCCATTCAATTAGGTTTATCTAAGGTGTCACTTAAAATGGGATTTATACCTAATGAGTGTGTTTGGAACAGACTAAAAAATTTATAAAGCTTTTATTTTGTCTCCTATAACATAAACTAACTCAAAAGTTGCGGGTCACAGAATCATATTTATGTCGCTATTGCATAAATATTCATGGTTATTTGTTAAAGTCACGAAAGATATTTAATCTGACTCTCTTCTCTCTTTGGGCTCTCAGTATCCTGCATTATCATTATAAGAACATTTAAAAAAGTATATATTTTATTGATTTTTTTTAAAGACAGAGGAAGGGAGAGAGATAGAAATATCAATGAGAAACATCATCGATAAGCTGCGTCCTGCATGCCCACCAAAATGCATCTGGGAATCAAACCAGTGGCCTCTTGGTTCCTGGCTCGACGCTCAGCCGCTGAGCTACACCAGCTGGGCATGAGGGCTTTTTTAAAGGAGGATCAGAAGGTTGGAGAAGGAGCAGGGCCCTTCTTCTGGATATGTGTTTTGGCTCTTTCCATCCAGCCCTTCGGGTGATGTTTCTTTTGTGCTGAATTGTCTCTTCCTGCGAGGATTCTCACTTAAATCATCAATGCTCTCGATGGGCCCTGTATCCATCTTGTTTTCTTTTTTTTTAATCTTCAGTGGCTCAAAATATTTTATTATTAATAATAAACCAAGAAATATTTATCCATGATTGATCATGTCAAACTCAGTTTAGTTGATCATTGAAGACATTTCACTCAAAAGCTTCCCCTGCACCCACCTTCTTACCATGCAGTGCATAGGAAGCGCTCTCACGGAGCTGCGAGTGTGTCCAGGTAGCGCTCTCACAGGGTATGAAGATGGACTGGACACCACAGAGCACACCTGAGTTTGTCTTTTACACACTTAGCTCTCAGCCGCGTCTGCTGACGTCCAGAGCAGAGCAGCTTTGGAGAGAACCAAGGAGGTGTCTCCTCCATTCCCCTACCCGTGGTCGGCAAACTGCTGCTCGCGAGCCACATGCGGCTCTTTGGCCCCTTGAGTGTGGCTCTTCCTAAGCCTTAGGAGTACCCTAATTAAGTTAATAACAATGACCTACCTATATAGTTTAAGTTTAAAAAATTTGGCTCTCAAAAGAAATTTCAATCGTTGTACTGTTGATATTTGGCTCTGTTGACTAATGAGTTTGCCGACCACTGCCTCTATAGGATCTCAAAAAAAGAAAAAAAAAATCTCTGGCAAGATTACAGTAGCTAAAAATGTTCTAGACTTACCATAGAGATTTCCTACCTTTCCCACCTTTTATTTTTATTCCATCTCATTTAAGGGCCGGGGTAGAAGAGAATGTTCCCCAGGCACATATGTTAGAATCTCAGGAAGTAGAATGGCCTATAAATGTGTAATTTAGAAGCTCCTCTCTCCTAGATTCTGACATGTTTTTGTCCACCTGCACCTTCTGTTCTGTTAAAATCCTTACCAGTATATTTTCTGTTCAAGTTTTCCTTTGTTTTTTTTTTTCCCTCAATTATCTGCAGCACAATCTTCCAGATTATCTTTCAGCCATCAGCTTAATACTTTGACATAGTGTGAAAACCATTTCCTAATTATGTGTTCACTCAGTGTGTGATTGTTACCCTTATAAACAGCAAAAACACTGCCGTCTTGTTCTATATCCACTGAATGGTTTATATTCATCTTTTGTGTATTTTTTTATAGATTGACCAACCTCGACTTGGCCTCCCCTCCAGGGACTATTATGAATGCACTGGACTATATAAAGAGGTAAACAAACAAACAAACAAATGAAAAAACACACACACAAAAAGCAATTAACAAAATAAATCTACAGAATCATCTGGTGTAAACTTACAAATAATGAAAAAGACAAAGGCCAAGTGTATGTTCTTTATGTTCTTCACTCTGGACAGACACTTAAAATCAGACACAATCATGAGCTCCCTTTGATAGAATGAATATTCTCAGCAGAATGAAGGTGTTTTAAGAAACAAAGAAACTTGAAATTCCTTATTTGTGTCTTGATTTTCAGCATTTGTCTATGACCCATTTTGAAAAGTCAATTTCAAATGCTTTAATTCCCCTATAAATTGGATCATTTGCAAAATGAACAGATCAGTCAGGGTCTAGGCAGTGGTCGGCAAACTGTGGCTCGCGAACCACATGCGGCTCTTTGGCCGCTTGAGTGTGGCTCTTCCACAAAATACCACATGCAGGCGCGCACATACAGTGTGATTGAAACTTCGTGGTCCATGCGCAGAAGTCAGTATTTTGTGGAAGAGCCACACTCAAGGGGCCAAAGAGCTGCATGTGGCTCACGAGCTGCAGTTTGCCGACCACTGGCCTAGGGCAATATCAATGAGGACTGAAGCATGGTCCGGTATGAGAACATTCGTGGCACCCTTCCAGAGCCTTCTGATTTGACTTTCAGTGGACTAGCTAGAGCACCGGGATCAGACCATTGGTCAGCCAGCCAAGGGGCATCATACTACATAGAACTGATGGATGCTCTGGGGTGCTTCTTCTCATTCCCCAGCCTTACCTTCCTCAGGCTGGCGTTTATGCGCTCTTTTTTATTGATGTAAAGGAACAACAGAAGACAACTCGGCAATGTGACATATTATTAGATATTTTGGAAAGATGTTGGTACTATATATAATGTCTTCATAATTATTTTGTAGCTCAGAAGTAAGTTAACTTTACCTTTGATGATCACAGTGTAGTGATGTGGCTGAAATGAGCCCCTAGTCAAAATTATTAGCTAAATATGTTTATGCTAAACATGTATTTTGTGTAATTTAGTTCAAATAACATGGAATAAATTCACTGTAAGGTATCTTTTTGAATGGCTACATAATATTGAAATGAAGGAAAAGATATAAAAGGCCACACTAATAGCATCATCATGTGGGTGTGGGATTTGAGTTCACTGCAGTCTAGTTACTGTGTGGGTTGCAGCTACTGGCTTTATAAGCTGTCCAGCTGCTTCCTATTGCAGAGTTGAGGGTGACTGAGGAATTTTGGCTCATTTTACTACACTTTCATCATCATCAACCGGGATGTTTTTCATATTTAGAATTGTGTCCTAAAAACATGTCAAAATTTTTTAATCCTAAAAATATACATTTTTATATTAAACGTTTCTGATAGGAAGATACTTGGCAGTCAGTGTATATGTCTGATGTGGTAAATGCATTCTGTTGTTATTCCAAAATGCAGTTGTTAAGATGATGGCGTATTTGTGCATCTTACATTCAACACTATGTCACAACTGAGAACAGGTTACAAATTGGCAGGCATAAGCTTGAGTCTGATATAGAGGCATTTTTGTTTAACCTGCAGTTCTTTGTTTGTTTTTTAATTTGGATTAGTTGCTAATATTTTAAAATGTTAGAAGTTTTGGCTTGAGAATCCAGTTTCTTGATAAATTAGTAGAATTGGAAACCCTAGGCCTCATTGCCATGTGGCAGCAGTTAGGCCCCTTTAGGTAGGTCACTTGTTTTCTAGGTTTGAGCCGTTCTCACCTATATGATTCATTGATTTATGTTGACTTCCTGGTCCCTAGATGTTTGAGTTTGTAAATTAATTGGGTCCTGGCTAAGTTTCAGTAACAAAGAGACCTGAAAATACTGGAGCTCAAACAAGAGAGAAGTTTATTTCTATTTCCTGTTTAAGTCCAAAGGTAGGCAGAAAGTCTAGGTGAGGTAGGAAGCTCTGTTCCATGTGAATGGCCAGGAACATAGCTTCCTTTGATCTTTGACCTTGATAGTGTTGTATATGAGTCTAACTGGTCAAGGTTGATTCACCAGTGCCTGGTTCACATTTCAGGCCACAGGGAAAAGAAAAGGAGATTGGTAGACAAATGATTTCTTTTTTGTGTAAGTGATGCAGACGTTGTATTCATTCCATTGATTAGGACATTGTAATATGGCCACAACTAAATTTTAAGCAGGCTGGGAAATGTAGTCTTAAGCTGGGTAGACATGCATATGTGTCTTATTAAAATTCAGTTTTGGGGGAGGAAGGTTCTATTACTAAAAAGAAGCAATCTCTACCACAGTTTGGGAAATACTACTAGTATATTTGTAGTCAAATAACAGAGTAGGGATCAAATCTAGGAACAATGATATATTATGTTTATAGAGGTGATGAGTGAGACATCTAAAACTCAGAGGGTTATCCCAGAACACTCAGCAAAACAGTAGTAGAACCACAAGTAGAACTTTTGTCCTTATCTATTGCTCCTTCCATTGCATCATTCCAACTTCATAAGAGTATTCCTTCTATAGCACATGGGTTTCTGTAGACATTTTTACTTAATATCTTTTTTTTTTTCTAGAGAACTGTAAACTTAGAGGGAGCAGTGTCATATTTCACTTATCCTTGGCTTTAGTCCCAGTACCCAGCTCAGTTTCTGGTCCTTAGTAATTATCAAATAATTATTGTGGGTCAGTAGATGAATGGTTGAGGGGGAAGATGAAAAGGAAGAGAGGAAAGAAAAAGAAAAGAGAAGAACCCAGTTTCATTAGGGGTCCTTCCTAGTTCCTTACCTTGATTCTTAAGGATGTGTAAACTCTAGAGCATCCATAGCTCATAGAATACACTTCCTGAGCATCTTGTAAACATCTTACAAACCATGTATCCTTTCATCTTTTCAAACTCTGCTACAGTCAATTTGCCTGAGATATTTACACATTCAGTGAGCCTCATACTTTTGCATTATTTTATTGAAAAGAACCAACAGAAGTTTTGAAGAATTACATGAGGTTGCCAACATTTTCTTTTACTAAGAAAGGTGCTGTCTTTGACTAGAGAAGCCTGGCTTCTTTGCCTTAGCCAATGATTCTCAAATTATGGTGTGGAGTCTGGGTGTGCAGATATGCCTCAGGAGCTAGAGATAAGGGAGGGTCAAACCCCATCTTTAATCCAAAGCACCCTCATCAAAGATCTTTTTTTTATCAAGTCATTACTCAACCCCATTTCCCCAAGTTCTTTTTTATCCTTCCTTCTGGGATATCCAGCTCATCTGGAGAATCATCTTCCATAGTTCTAAAGCTTCATATAAACAATGAAAATAGCACCCACAATTATAAGAAAGCCCATTTCACTTCACAGAGCATTTGTTCACTACTGATACCTTAGGAATGGAATTTTTGTGTTGTGATACGGCATTTATACCATATTACAGCACAAGTAAAATACCTTGTTTCGTGACACTACTAAATAATGAAAGTAGGTAATGCATTTTTTTTCCCAAGAACTATATTGCGCCTCCTTCCTTTAAAACAAAGCTTACTTTACTCTTGTTAAAAGGCCTTTCAAACTTATTATGTGCTGTTATTCTGGCAGTTCTAAATGGTATATTTTGAGAAATGCATGTTGTATCCCTCTGGTTATTGTTCTAAACTTAAATGTCTCAGTTCCCTTTTCGTTTTCTGTACTTTACCTCTCACTTACAGAGGAAACATGCCCTAAGGCAATAGAAACCCAAAGATTTATATTCTTATAATTTTTACATGACAGAATCGTATATTTTCTTTAAATAATGAAGGTTACTCAGGCACAGACTCTAAGAGCCAAATGGGACATTAGAGGATTTAGTCCAACTCCTCATTTTACAAATGAGGGATCAGAGACCCAAAAAGTAAAATGACTTGCTTAAAGGTCATAGATTAGAAGAGCAAGGAACATTCATTGTAAGCAGTAAAACCTACTCTGATGAACTTAAATTTTGTAAAAGAAAAAAAATGTTTTTGTTTGTCTCACTTGACTGTAAAGCTCTAGGGATAAATCAGGCATGGTAGGTGCAGGGGTTCAATTAAGTCATCTTATCTCTTTCTTTATTCTCAAGGTTCTATTTTCTTTTGTGTTGGCTTCTTGCTCTAGAACTCTGTCTCCGTGTGCCATCAAAAGATAACCATTGGTAGCTTCACAATCCAGAAAAAGAGAAATCCCGTCTCTCCTTATGTCTATCAAATTCTGAGAAAAGGACCCCGATTTACCCTGAGACATCTGCTCTTCAACCAGCCACTGTGTCCAGGAAACTGAGTTCACTAGTTGATAGTGTCAGCTAATCTCCATGACTCAGGAAGGGAGACCCTTGATTGACAGTCCTACCAACAGGAAACAGAATAGAGGTTCTGTTATAAGAAGATAGAGGAGAAATAGCTACTGTAGCCTACCTTACCCTCTTCCTGTTTCTCAGTTCTCAATCTAGCTTTCCTTCCATTCAGTGCTAGTCTACAAAAACAGCTGAGAGCAAATCTCATTTAAAAGTATTAATTAAGCCAGCTCATGTGCATGACATACGTTGCCAAACAAGACTAGATAAACACTATTTTATTCCAGAGACTTATAATCTAAAATTGTTAACTCAGTGTTGTATAGGCCAAATATTAGGCAGAAGGCTGTACAAATACATACACTAAAAATTGACATGTTTTACCAGTTTGGTTTATCGGAGTGGCTCCTCTTTTGTGAAGCTTTCTTTCCCCGGAAATAACTAGAACTTTCTAAATGTCAAGGCAAAGGAACTGATCTCAAAATGGGTTCATTAAGGATCCTCTCATGCTGTCCTCTCTTGTTAAAGAGGTAGACACCTGATTTATGAGGTATTCTGATTATCTGAAGATGACTTAATGCCACACTACTATCTTAAAGGCTATAAGTAATGAGATTGAAACAGTCCCACTGGGGATCTAGCCCGCCACCAGGGCATGTGCCCCCCCCCCCCCCCCCGGGAATCAAATAGTGACCTCCTGGTTCATAGGTCGATGCTCAACCACTGAGCCATGCCAGCCAGGCCAGTGTTTTATTTTTAAGAGAAGAGCTGCATAGATATTTAGGTGGGTTTCTTTTTCACAGAATTCACTATATCAAAGCTTGAACAAGGTTGTCTTAGGACTCAAAAAAGATAGCCGACTCTAGCCCTTGCCCTAATAACTAATTCCTCTCACTAATACACACACAAAAACTGAATTTCAGTTTTAAAAATAGTCTGGCCAGTGTATTATTTAAATTTTACAATGTGTTAATTACTTTTCCCTCAAATCATGACAATTATAGTCACATGGCATTTTATATATCTATAAGTATCTCGAGGGAGGAAATTAAATCCTTAAGGTAGAATAATATCTTGTAGAAAGGATTTAACAGCAGCAGTAAGCCTGCGTTCTGACAGCTCCTATATAAATTTGGAAGCTGGAAAAGATAATCAAGATATTAAGACATGCTGCAATCATTCACATTGGAATAGTTGCCAAGTAATGAAGTTCATTAAAGGAAGTAGCGCATTCCATGTAGCTGTATTAAATATTTAAGCATCACAGAAGCCAGTGCTTCCATATATGCTTACCTTAGGCCGAGTTCCATAGTCTTTTTTAAAAAATATATTTTAATTGATTTCAGAGAGGAAGGAAGCGGGAGAGATAGAAACATCAATGGTCAGAGAGAATCATTTATCAGCTACCTCTTGCATGCCCCACACTGGGGATCGAGCCTGCACCCCGGGCATATGCCTTGACCAGGAATTGAACCGTGACCTCCTGGTTAATAGGTCAAGGATCAACCACTGGGCCACACTGCCCAGGCCCATAGTCTTTAGATACATCTATAAGAATTAAGTTACTAGAGTAGAATCAGTTTGCAGAATCAGCAAAGTGCAAGAGAGCATTCTTGTTATTATTTTCTTACTTGATTAACCAAAAAAATCCCATAGAGTGAAAACCAATCTCAGTAGGTTGATATTGAAAAATTCAAATTACCATTTTGTTCATAGTCAGTAGCAATTTCCTGATGAATGCAGATGAATTTATATGATTTGAAATACAGTTAATTAAAAAACACGGCATGCTTAGATTTTGGAATAGTTGGTCCCATTAGGTGTTAACTCAGACATATTTGTTTATTTCAAAATGAAACAAGAATTCTGATTACCTTTGAGTAGGAAAAGAATGGAGTTCACAAGAATTCACATAAAAACATTCTATTATCCTGTACCTTAGTGATTAGATTTTAACACAGACTCACAGCTGACTCTGTATTACAAATCTAATAGTTTGTTTTATTGAGTGTCAAATCCATAGACAATGCTAGCTAGACATACCAGCATCACAAGGTATCCATGGAAAAGAGAGCCCTCTCCCCAAGGGAACTGTTTGCTTAGCGTTTAATAAAGGTCATGGAATGCCAGTTTTTAAACCTTACTTAAAAGTGTCCTCTTGACTTTCAAATTGATAATAACTGTACATTTTGCTGAGGTTCTTGCTTGATAATATATTTTCATCTCTCCATGAGTTTTATGTTTAATCCTCTTAATGAGTCACTGTAATTCAGATGAATATAACACGGCCCTATCACTGATAATAAGTGAGAAGGGACATAAAACTCCCTTGGAACTGTGAAAGTGGTAAACGCTGGATAGCCTTCCTTTGTATCTACCCTGTGGACAGGTAATAGAGGAAGAGCAGTGCCCATCGATCCAAATTGTGTGGCTTCTGCAGTCTTGGTGGTTTGTCATCCAGCTGGTGCTGGGAACTTGGGTTTTGAGAGAATTTTCATGAGGTGGGATCATCATTTATTTTACTTGCTGATAGATAAATAATGGCTAAATTGCAATGGGTTGAGATTTATGAAAGTGGCATTCAATTTCCTGGAGTTAATGCCACTCTGAACTTGAAGAAGGCATTGATATATTCTATAAAAGTTTGATAATTTAACTAGTTTACCTTCACAAAGTTAAAATGTATGTGAAAGATAAAATGCGAAGAACTTGGATTCTTAGAAGAAAGCTGACATCCAAATCTATGGAATCTTATAAATTTCATAGTAATGGGAGCCAACTATGGAATTAACTAAAACCCACAGGTTTATGTTGGAGGAGCTCATGAGAACACAGTCTCATTTAAAAAAAGAAATACTGGTTGGCCAGAGGAAACAGATATAAAGGTATAAAGATATCCTGATAATATTAATATGAATTTGTGGCCATCTCTTTATGAATAGCTATATATATGGCACATTGACTTTCTAAGAATCCATGCAGGTCATTTCTTTTAGAATGTAGGAAAGCGTATCTATTTTATTGTGCTTTATCTGTTACCGGAAATTAATATTGAATGGAAAATAAAATTTTACATTAAAACACTGTGATATATATTTAGAAAGTTTGCCAGCAATTTACTGTTATTTGTTTCTTGCAGACTTGTACAGCATATGTGGATTTTATGATTTCTGTGGCCAAATTGATACGTCAGGAAAGAGGACTGCCCATAGATGAAAACAAGCTTTCTCTGGAAATGAATAAAGTTATGGAATTGGAAAAAGAAATTGCCAATGTAAAACACATTATCTCTGATACACTGAATAACATTAACTACTTTTTCTTTTCTCTCTATTGTATTTTAAGGGTGAAAGGTACAACTCTTTAACCAAGTGATAAAAACATAGTTTAGCAAAGGATCATTAACTTTACCAGGACCTTTGAAACTGTAAAATTTTATAGTAAACTGGGTTTCCAACATCCAGGAGACATACTAAGTTTGACAAATATTAAACTAGGTACATTTAATTACCTATTATAAGTGGATTATACCAAAATTCTAACTACAGCCAAACTTTTGTTGAGATGTCCTTGAGACTCAAGACACACTTGATTGCTAACTGTTGAGTAAAGCTGTTTTAGTCTTGATAGGAACAATTTTCCTTTAAAAAAAATTATAGTGATTAAAGAGATTACCTCTATCCCTTGGCTAAGAAATATTAGCCCCTGAACATGGCTGCATGACTGTGTGAGTTCAGACTGCCAGGCTGCTCAGCTCAGGAGGGGAGATCTCACAGGAAGAGTTTACCAGCAGAGCCCAAGGGTATATTCATGAATTTCCTCTAGTGGCAGGTGAACTCTTAGAGTCTGAGTTTGCATTTTCTTGTCTGACCGGGTCTGTAGTCTCAAGTGAGTGAATTCTGTTGGAGCAACATCAAGGTAACTGATTGAACCCAAGTTTGGTTTCAGTCTAGGGCTCTAGGCTCCACAGAGCTTTTGCTGACATTGCGAACAACAGCCTGCTCTCCTATATCCCATTGACTTGACTCTGCCATCAGAATCTTGAAGACTGGAGATCTTTGAGGACAATTTTAGCTTTCCTAGGGCCACATGAAACCAAAAATCTCCAGTCAGAGCCAGACTTTGCTTGGAGCTACAGCAGGATGAATGGAAGTTAAATGGGTTGCACGTGGCTCTGCATTGAACACAGAATTGTTAGAGAACAGTTTATTGCCCTAGGTTTTTACCACTTGAACCTTCCCAGACCATGCTCTCCTTGGATCAGCCTCAGCTCTTTAATAGTTGGATCTCAGAATTATTTGTGTCTATATTTTCTCTCTTCTCTTAGACTCTGAGGTCTGGGTGGTACCTTAGTCAGCTTTGAATCACTTGTGTATCTAACCGTTTCCAGCTTATTATTGCATGCTGGAGATGTTCAATAAATAATTTTGAAAATAAAGGCATAAATAAGTGACCTAAAGGGGAAATGGGAGCCATTGTCTCTGAGAAACAATTCTCAGTTTAATTCATTTCAGCCACTAGCTGGGTGGTGGGGGGGGGGGGGGGGCGGTGTGTGTGTGAAGGGGTTGTCATTGCATTTGTTTCTCTCCTTTATTTTTGAGATTCAGTGGGGAAAAGTAAAGCTGGATATGGTTGAGTATAGAGCAGTAAACTGCTTGGGCAGGATGGGAGCATAGTCACAAAAGTACAAAGTGCTAGCATTCCTCAGATACCTGGCAACCTAAACATGAATTTTCTCTGTTTTATTTGCTTTAAATTCTTGCAGAAACCATTGTGAGGTGGTTTTTTTTCCTGTCTGAATTATAAGTTGAACACTGAATAATAGTGGTGGTGGTGGAGGGGGAGACAGAATTTGCATGATAAATTGAAGATGACTATATTCAAAAAAATTATTATAATGTGAAACAGACACAACTGAGCTGGCCATTAACCACAGATGGAACCAGGCCACATATTGCTTATGTGACTTGGCCATTTTCAAAAATATAAAAATATTAAAATATATAAAAAATATATATAAAATATATAAAAATATTTTTTGAGAACTTTTATAGTCAATACTAGCCAAATCTTGATAATTGTTACTGAAAATATTTAAAATCTCTTAAATTTCACTTTCCTTTTTGATATGACAAAGTAAATTACAAAATAAGTATAGAGTGGAGCTTCAAGTATATTTACCTATCCCAGTGGTCGGCAAACTCATTAGTCATCAGAGCCAAATATCAACAGTACAACGGTTGAAATTTCTTTTGAGAGCCAAATTTTTTAAACTTAAATTATATAGGTAGGTACATTGTTATTAACTTAATTAGGGTACTCCTAAGGCTTAGGAAGAACCACACTCAAGGGGCCAAAGAGCCGCATGTAGCTCGCGAGCCGCAGTTAGCCAACCACGGACCTATCCCATATTTCTTTTTTCCTTAAATATAATGTTCTTCTAAAAAATTCTTAGTTCTAAAATAATGATCAAAATTTAAATCCATAGGCTTCAGCTAAACCTGAAGATCGAAATGATCCAATGCTTCTTTATAACAAGATGAAATTATCCCAGGTCCAAAATAACTTTTCATTAGAGATCAATGGGAAGGTAAGTAGCAAGTTTTATGTACTCTCTTATTGTGCCATTTCTAAAATTTACAACATTGAAATACAATTTCTTAAACTTTAATGATTCCTTATTTATTGAAGTAAATTGAACATTAAATGAATTTAGATGACACTGACCATCTGACTCATGACAGGACCAGGAAAAAAAAACCTATTTGAAACTATTATATTTATATTTAGTTAGAGGCGATTTTAAAAGTGAAAGTCCTTTTCAAGGCAGCTATGCAATAATGGTGGGAATGATCATAGAAAAGAGTTTGGAAAATATTAAACTGAAAATCCTTCAAAAAGACCATTATATAGCCATCAGAGTTGGACAGTCAGATAATAAAAGCATTTAATTTGTTTTTAACTCCTAAAAAGATTAATTTATTCATAGAATCTGCTATGTTCTCATCAAGGCATCTATGAGGTGTTCAGAGCAATAATGGAGAAATATAACACAAGAAATAAGAAAACTCTGTCTCATAGATTCCATTTATAAGCAGCAATTGACATCTTTTTGCTTAGTTGTAATTCATTAGCTAGTATGTAATTATCTCTTTGGGAGGCCATTCATGTGTATTTGTGTATTAGTTGTGGCACACAGTCAGGAAATAAAACAACATTCATGGGAAAATCTGCAAATGACTACATTCAGTGATGGATTTGCTTTGGCTATAATTATAATAAAAAAGGACTTTTAAAAAGCATAACCTTTCCAGTTAGGAATTTCTCACAGAGCTTTTTAAATTGAATTTATTGGGGGTGACACTGGTTAACAAAATATACAGGTTTCAGATGCACAATTCTATAACACATTATCTACACACTGTATTGTGTGTTCACCACCCCAAGTCAAGTCTGTCCTTCACCATTTATTTCCCCTGTACCCTCCTGCACCTCCCTCACGCCCTCTCCTCAGGACAACCACCACATTGTTGTCCGTGTCCATGAGTTTTGTTCTCTTTTTTCCCCCATTTTTGCTCAATCCCTCTACCTCTCCCCCGCAGCCCTGCCCCCGTCACCCTCCCCTCTCCAACAGCTGTCAGCCTGCTTCCTATCTATGAGTCTGTCTCTAGCTTGCTTGTTAGACCACTTTGTTCATTAGATCTCACATATGAGTGAAATCATATAATATTGTCTTTCTCTGGCTTATTTCACTTACCATAATGCTCTCCAGATCCACCCATGCTGTAAAGTGCCTAATAAGTATGTTCTGAAAGAATGATCCGAACCACCAAAGGAAATCAAGAAAAGAACATCGCACTTCATACTTAGAAAGTGATCAGCATATTATATACTTATCTGTATAACTATAGAGCCTAAAATATTGGTAATTGTAAACATTCTTAAGCACTGAAATGTGGCATTTCAGCAAGATGTGCATGATCTCCACTTCTGCAGTTTTTCCTTATATCCACTGGTGGTTGAAAAAACCAAAATTCCCATTTTAAAAAGACAAGCTTCCATCTTTTGGCAACTCTAAACGTAGCTTCTGAAGAGTAAAACTGCATGCCTGTAGGCCTTATATTGACAGTGTTCTGTTTGGCTTCGTTGCACCCTCTGTGGTGCATCTATAACTTCATTGAACCTCTGCTATAACTAATGTGCCTTCATTTACTGCAGGATCTTCACGGAGATATATTACTGTGTTAAATGGATTATTTATTTATTTTTTAAAATATATTTTTTATTGATTTCAGAGAGGAAGGGAGAGGGAGAGAGATAGAAACATCAGTAATGAGAGAGAATCATTGATCAGCTGCCTCCTGCATCCCTCCCCCAACATCCCCCACACCCACTGGGGATCCAGCCCAAAACCCTGGGCATGTTCCTGACCAGGAATCAAACCGTGACCTGGTCAATGCTCAACCACTGAGTCACAACAGCTGGGTGGATTGTTTATTAAAACCCACTTTTAAAAGATAAACACTTTGTACCCATTTAAAGTTCTGCATACATTTTAAAGCTAACGTTTTCTTCTATTTTATATTGATTAGACCAAGAAGATGGCACTGAGCCTAATTTCTAACTGTATTTTCTCTACACTTACAGGCTTTGCTTTTGTTCTTAAGTGGTTGGTTTAATTCTACCAAAATAATCATGCTGCCGAACTAATTTTTATTCAAAACCAATTGAAACAATTAAGGGAAAATCCCATACAAGTATCTGACTGGATGATTGTGATAATTATATTGTGCTGCAGCTGACGCCCTAACAATGTCTGACCCCTGAACATAATTGAGTGTTGGAATCAAGAAGAGAAATTCATAATTACTGAATGTTTTGTGCCTGCTTTTTTTCCAGCCATTCAGCTGGTCCAATTTCACAAATGAAATTATGTCAACTGTGGATATTAAAATTACAAGTGAGGAAGATGTGGTTGTTTATGCTCCAGAATATTTAACCAAACTTAAGCTCATTCTTACCAAATACTCTGCCAGGTAAGTATGTCAGAGTGCCCATGTCCTCAGAGTTTACATTTAATATCACTCTTTTGAAGCTTTGCAGCCTCATCTTTTTTGTTGCTGGGTGGTGGGTTTTTTTATACAGAGATCTTCAAAATTTAATGTCCTGGCGGTTCATAATGGATCTTGTAAGCAGCCTCAGCAGAACCTACAAGGAGTCCAGAAATGCTTTCCGCAAGGTGAAGATACAATCTCTCTTTTCTTAAGACTTAAAACATAAAGAGACACATGGTTATGAAGGTGCCATGTATACTGCTAGAATGTGGTGAACTTGGCCAAGAGACAAAATGCCGAACGTTGGTTATTTTGCCCATGTTTAGGCTATGATGTCTGGAAAAGCCATCATAGAAAAGCTAGTTTTTATGGTCTTTGCCATCCTATGTTTGTCTACTGTGGCATCGTGATCGAAATGCCATGGAAGGATATGCATTTGGTTATGTGAGCAGTTCATGAAATAAACATACTGGCTTGGTGTTTGTGTGGCATTAAAAACAATCGCAGGGATATCTCGATTAACTTGATTTTTCAGGTGTTCATAGCACACTAGAGTTACGCACAGATGGAGTGCATTGACGTGGACAATCCACTAACACATCTACCTGGAGACAACCTTAAGGCCTCTTATTAGCCTGTACCTACATTTAAACAATCATCATTTTAGTCATGTTCTGAGGGACGAAGACAGGAGAGATGAGAAAGGAGAAATTCTAGCGAATGGTTGGTGTCCAGTATTGGTTAGTGTCATGGAAAGGAAATAACTTTCTGATTGAAATTTTGTGTTTTTACCCTTTAAAAGAAAATACAAGCACAATTTTAAAATTGAAGAATGTCAAATTGGTATTTTGCTAAATTTCCCTTACCTAAGTTAGACCCCTTATTGGTACTTAAATTTATACACATAGATTTCTTCTAAGTGCTGGAAGTTCAGCTAAAACATTCAACAAACAGGAATGTGCCTTTTTGTATAGCAGATTTCTCTCATTACGGCATTTATTGAACATTACTTCACATTTATGTTTATGCAGCGGTAACGGCGTTATTTTTTGTTTGGGAGGGTTGTTTTGGGTTGCTTTTTTCCTAAAGCTGTCTAGAAGGATGTTAACTTGTAGTAGCCTGAAGTTCTACTGGGACAGGTACTGAAAATATACCTTATTTTCAGATTGTATGTAAGTAAACAATCCAATTGGATTGCATTTTATCATCGGCAAGGACAACGTGCCTTGTAAGGAGGACCAGTGAATATTGCAAGAACTTAGGAGACGTAAAGAATAGCGAGTCCTGTGAGATTTGTGTTGTGACCATGCTCCCTTGTCTTACTCCTGATCAAACACCATTTCCTTTTTCTCTCCCATAGGCCCTTTATGGCACAACATCAGAAATAGCAGCTTGGAGACGTTGTGCAAACTTTGTCAATGCGAACATGGACAGCGCAGTGGGAAGGCTTTATGTGCAAGCAGCATTTGCTGGAGACAGTAAACACGTGGTAATGTTCTCATCACAGTGCACTATCACTCACTCATTTGCGTTGATAGACAATTACAATGGTCCATAATTGGGCTAAAATTTTATTAATTGTCGGGTAACCTCTGAATCATAATTGGCCATTATTTCCCAGTAAATCTCATCCTCCCTCTCTCAAGGGTCTGGTTACGTTTCTGATCCTAGTATTATTTAATCCAAAGGCAACTGTCCTTTTTCCAGAAGCGGTAGGTTCTGGAAACAGTCACATGTTCTAGTGATACAGTCATTTCTAAACTCCTCTGTTTGCAAAATTGACTCAGAATTAGGGTTTTCTTAAAAACCTAGAAAATAAACCCAGGTTTAGTTGAAGTGTAAGAAATGTACTCTATTTTTCATTGTTACTGACATGAAAGCAATGCAGCTTGAAGATATGGTGAAATAATCTCTTGAAATGCTGCTTCATGCTTTACTAAATTACAAATGGTAATAATAGGTAATATTTTATGTTAATTCTTCTTTTATGATAATGGAAACCGGTTTATTCTTAACATGATTTTTGATAAATGTATATATATATATATATATATATATAATACCTATTTAATCATAAGTATTGATAAAAACAATGTTGCTTTAAAATATAATTTTTCACATATACCCATTTGTTTAGGTCATAGTCTGCCTATAAATTTATATTTATTAATATATTATTAAATCACATAAAGACAGATTATAGCTCTATTTTTAAATTTTTTTTTTAAATAAATTTTATTGATTTTCTACAGAGAGGAAGGGAGAGAGATAGAGAGTCAGAAACATTGATGAGAGAGAAACATCGATCAGCCGCCTCCTGCACATCCCCCACTGGGGATGTGCCCGCAACCCAGGTACATGCCCTTGACCGGAATCGAACCTGGGACCCTTCAGTCCGCAGGCCGACGCTCTATCCACTGAGCCAAACCGGTTTTGGCTCTATTTTTAAATTTTAAAAAAAGTTTAATTTATCTTTATTGCTGAAAGTATTATAGTTATCCCCTTTCCTCTTCCACCCCCCTTCCCCTCCCCCGACATTTACCCTTTCCACCCTGTTCCTGCCCCTCATCTGCCCAGGCTTTCACCCACTATTGTCTGTTTCAATTTGTGTTATAAAAAATTAACTAATGGCCTAAATTTGTCTTCTGTTCTTTTGGTTTGAGGTTGAGGATTTGATTACACAGATCCGGGAAGTTTTTATTCAGACTTTAGATGAGCTGACTTGGATGGATGCTGAAACAAAAAAGAGAGCTGAAGAAAAGGTAAAAAGCAAGGCAAGGCTAACTATCAAAGAAAAAAATTCTTTATAAAGAAATACCAATTTTTAAGACAATTCAGGAAAACAGATAATCAAGAATTGCATAAGAATTTGAATAAACACCTGATCAAAGGCAGTGAGAGAAAAAAAATGCATAAAATAAAAGCAAGTTCCTTCAGAATGTAATGTTTTCAGGAACATTTTTTATGGATAAATTTATTTTTCTATGATTTCCATTTTTTTATTTCTCTGTAATCAACTTCTACTCTCCATGTTCATTTCAAAACTTTGAAAGATCTCCACATTTTTTTTAAAGGAAAACTTCAGAAAACAAGAGTAAAATCTTATGTTAGCAAGTAAAAAATGTAATGATGTTATCAGTGGTTCATAATTTTTCTCCGTTTAAGAAATATACCTAAAAGGCCTCTAACAATGTCAAAAATATGCCCTCAATTTGTAATGCAAATTTCTAGCTAAATTTTTTAAAGCATGCCTCTAGTTTTTTATAGGAAGAAAAAAATACTGTATTTCTGTTCAAGCAAATGTAAGATGGTGCAATTTTTGAGTTTTATAAGGTGACCTGTCTCTTTTATTGGAACTTTTAATATTTTGCATATGAAGAAAGGTGATATTTCCAAGGAAATTTTAGGTTTGAATTTACTATGGGCATTTGTCTTGCTAACTATATAAAACTAAAAGGAACAACATGTCCTGTGACAACGATGTGCTTTATGAGCAGTATTCACATGCAGCTTGATTATTGGTCTGTAGTTAAGGTGGCAAGAAGAACAGACCGTATTTTGAACTGATAACAGAGGGAGTTAAAAAACCTAATATAGTAAGAGAGTCAAGCTGCAGTGTAGTTCTGTGTTGGATTAGATCACATGAAAGGACTATCTTTTTCAGCTTCACAGAGCCCTGAGTGGGTTAGGTCTAGATTTTTAAGCCCCCTTATATTTTCATTATTCTGGCAAAGTCCTCAGAAATTTGGGCTGGATTTGCTTCATTCATGTTCTAGCTCTCTGTGAAATGGTCCTGTTTGATGTAGGCAATTGAATTGTTCTAGATCAGTGATGGCGAACCTTTTGAGCTCGGCGTGTCAGCATTTTGAAAAACCCTAACTTAACTCTGGTGCCGTGTCACATATAGAAATTTTTTGATATTTGCAACCATAGTAAAACAAAGATTTATATTTTTGATATTTATTTTATATATTTAAATGCCATTTAACAAAGAAAAATTAGCCAAAAAAATGAGTTCACGTGTCACCTCTGACATGCGTGTCATAGGTTCGCCATCACTGTTCTAGATCATCATTTCCCAAGGTGGTGTCAGAAAACAGGTGCCAAGTTGTTCCACAAAAGAGAGTCCCCTGGTCAAAAGACGTCAGGAAACACTGCCTGTAGGAAGTCTTCCCTGATCTCATCTTAGTCTAGGTTACATGCTCTGAGAGTGTGAGTATGGCATCATACATCACACTGAGAGTAAATTCTCATTTCATTGCTTATCATTGATCTTTACAGTAAGCTCTCTGGGGGGCAGAAATTTTGCCTAGCATTGACGCCTCAGCCCCTTGCAAAGTACTGGGCTCATTGTAGACCCTTGAACATATATTGAATGAATAAAGAGACAAATTAACTCCTCCTCTTGGACACTCATAATAACCTAATTTTTACTGTAAGAAGTCCTGCAATAAAGAAGCCTGCTTAATGTTTTTGTCACAGTATTTATCCAAAGTATTTGACAATAAATTACTTTTATGCAGTAACTTTTATTTCAATAGAGTCTCTATCCCTTAGAACACTCTTTTGGGAAATGTGTTCTAGAAAATAAAGTGCTAATGAGAGGGGGCTGATTAATAATTTGTGGAAACCTACAAGAAAGTGGGCGTGGCCTAACTGACTTAGTGACACATATCCTGTCCCAGCCACTGGGGAAATCCTGGGCTTATGAAACAGATTGGTAACAAAACCACATCCCTTTGATGGCAAACCAAATAACGCAGAGATACAGGCTTAATTCCCCATGATAAATTTAAATTAATTAAATTATTTAAGAGCAAATGTGATATGATAGCATCAAAAGTCAGATATCTTTGAGAAAATAAAAAAATAGAAATAACAAGTAGTAAACAATGGGTAATCATGAAATAATAAAAATAAGTAAATAACTTTAAAATACTAAACATAAAAATTAGAAATGGCATAAGCAAGAGGTAAACGTGCGCTTGTATAACAAGGAAAACTCTTGTTTGCTACTTGTTTAATTAATGTCATTAATTTAACTTTGAGAAGATAGGCACACAGCCTTGGAGACTGAGGTAGAACATAAAAACTCCAAGAAACAATATTCAGGAAGAATATTAGCATGAACATATAAGCCTATATCTGTTTTCTCAGCCAAATCGGTAATGTGGAAAGACAATTATAAGCTGCTAGAATGGAAGCTCTAAGTATTACTCGCCCTATAAATTGGCCCACTTGTCAGCTTTCATTTTGGTTTTCTTGGGAAAGCTGCAGTCTGTGAGGACAGAGCATTAGAAGCTAAATTTCAGACCAACTTTTTGTTTCTTTTGAGCCCCAGGATGAAGCCACTTCAAATATTTTTTCTTAAGTGTTGTCTGATACTCTTTTTGTAAACAGTATGGATCAAGTTATTCAGTTGATATTCATGGGCAAATGACAGTGTTTGCATTTGAAAGTTATGTAATCATCCTCACATTCAATATTACAATTCTCATAGGCCTTGGCAATTAAAGAAAGAATTGGCTATCCTGATGACATTCTCTCAGATGACAACAAACTGAATAAAGAATATGAGGAGGTAAGTTTCTATTAAGACTCTGGGCTAATGGCACCTGGGGCTGGTGGCAATGTTATTTTTAGCTATTGGGTGCCAAAAATTATGTGAAGTAGCCTAAAACTATAGGTTTTATTATTTTTTTTAAATATACTTTTATTGATTTCAGAGAGGAAGGGAGAGGGAGAGAGAGCTAGAAACATCAATGATGAGAGAGATTCATTGATCGACTGCCTCCTGCTGGGGATCAAGCTGGAAACCTTGGCGTGTGCCCTGACTCAGGAATTGAAAAGTGACCTCCAGGTTCATAGGTTGATGCTCAACCCCTGAGCCACGCTGGGTGGGCCCATAGGTTTTATTACAAAAGTCTTTAGCACTGAAGACAGAGCTGTGTTTGTTTCAGTTTTAGCCTTTTATTTCATTGGCCTGTCCCACATCTGTTATTTTGGCTTCCATGTATTCTATTTTAAGAAGTAAGAAAAATCTGTTGTCCTTTAGAGTATCAAGGGTAGCCCTAGCTGCTTTGGCTCAGTGGATAGAGCATCGGCCTGCAGACTGAAGGGTCCCGGGTTTAATTCTGGTCAAGGGCACATATCTTGGTTGCAGGTTCCTTGCAGGCCTGGGTACTAGTCAGGCCTCGTGCAGGAGGCAACCAATCGATGTGTTTCTCTTACATCGATATTTCTGTCTTTCCCTCTTTCTTCCATTCTCTCAGAAAATCAATGGAAAAATATCCTCCAGTGAGGATTGAAAAAAAAAATCTCAAACTCAAAGAGTATCAAAGGTAGACATCAAAGTGCTGGAACAGCGGGCAGCACTCAGGCTCCTTATCTCATCTTACAGGCCTGAAAAGTCAAATCTTCAGGTTCCCACCCACTTTTTAATTTTCCTTCCACTGGATAAGCTAGATCATGCGTTCTCTGTTTAAAAAGCAAACAAAAAAATACCTGAGAACCAGAGATTGTTGTATTCTCCTTTGGTAATGTAACAGTGGTAAGAGAAGAGAATTGATTAAAGTCACTGCAGTACTTATTTCAGACTTAGCTGAGGGTCTTGTTACTAATCTGTGGTCACCACAACTACTTGAAACCCTGGTGATGACAAGGTAATCCTTGCGTAAATCAGAGATGACAGTGATTCCTAATCCATTGATTACTAGTCTGATGTGGGATGTGCAAGCCACAGTATTCTCTCGTCCTTTTCCATTTGCAGAAAAGCTTGACTGTTTCTTTTAAATTAGCTGGCTGTGGCATGGGAGTCCTGGGGACCCTTGTAGCAAGAGCCTAGTGGCTAAGACTGTAGACTCAAAGCTGACTGTGTAGGTTCAAGTCCTAGCTCCACAAGTGAACTTGTCTGTATCTCAGTTTCCTTAACTTTAATATATATATATATATATATATATATATATATATATATATATATACACACGCACACACACACACACACACACACACACACTAGGGGCCCGGTGCACGAAATTCGTGCACTGGGGGGGGGGGTGAGTGTCCCTCAGCCCAGCCTGCCCCCTCTCACATACTGGGAGCCCTCAGGCGTTGACCCCCATCACCCTCCGATCGCCTGATCGGCCCCTTGCCCAACCTGACGCCTCCGCCAGAGGTGTCAGGCTTGGACAGGGTACCCCCATCTCCCCCCGATCACTGGCTCTGGCCCCCGCCCAGGCCTGAGGCCTCTGGCCCAGGAATCATGCCTGGGCAGGGGACCCCCATCTCCCTCTGATCGCTTGCTCCACCCCCCGCCCAAGCCTGACGCCTCTGACCCAGGCTTCAGGCCTGGGCAAGGGGACCATCATATCCCCCCAATCCCTGGCTCCGCCCCCCACCCAGGCCTGATGCCTCGGCCAGAAGAGTTGACCCTCATCACCCTCCGATCACCAATCACCGGATCGGCCCCTTGACCAGGCCTGAGGCCTCCGGCAGAGGTGTCAGGCCTGGGCAGGGGACCCCCAGCTCCCCGCGGTTGCAGGCTCCGCCCCTGCCCAGGCCTGACACCTCTGGCCTAGGCGTCCGGCCCAGGCAGCGGGGACCCACAGTGGCAGCGGGGGGCGCCGCGATCGTGGGCTTCGCTTTAGGCCCAGGCAAGGGACCCCTAGCTCCTGGGACTGCCAGCTTCAACCGTGCCCAGCTCCCATCGCTGGCTCCACCCCTACTTCCTGCTATCACTGGCCAGGTCGGCAAAGGCGCCTGATTCTCCGATCATGGCTAGGGCCGCCTTTGCCCTGCCCCCCAGCTCTTAGCTCCCCGCTGGGTTTCCGATCACTGTCAGTGGCAGGGGCTTCTTCCTGCTTTCCCTTTCGCCTCCCTGCATTGTGCCTACATATGCAAATTAGCCGCCATCTTGTTGGCAGTTAACTGCCAATCTTAGTTGGCAGTTAATTTGCATATAGCCCTGATTAGCCAATGAAAAAGGTATCGCCGTACGCCAATTACCATTTTTCTCTTTTATTAGTGTAGATTATTGATTTCAGAGAGGGAGAGGGAGAGATAGACACATCAATGATGAGAGAGAATCATTGATTGGCTGCCTCCTACACACCCCCTACTGGGAAATCAAGCCTGCAACCCAAGCATGTGCCCTGACTGGGAATCGAACCATGTCCCCCTGGTTCATGGGTTGATGCCCAACCACTGAGCTACGCCAGCCAGACTGGGCTTCTCAACTTTTAAGTGGTGATAATAGTCCATCTTTATAAGATTATTAAAATGTTCTTAGAATGCTGCCTGGCCCATCGTAGGTACTAACAAGAATATGCTGTTATCACATCTGGTATATAAGGATTAATATCAATATGGTAAGGCTTGCCTGAAACTTGGTTTCATGTCATTAATTACACTGAAGTGGTGATTCAGCCACAGCAACAGTGGCCTATAATATAGAACTAGACTAATTGGAACTAAATCCTTCTTTGGTAAGTTTTTATTAACTTTATTAACAGGTAGAATTTAAGAAAATGTCCTATATATTTTTAGCAAAAGTTTTGAAAATACTGGTTTTAATATTTTCACCAAAATCTTTCATATAATATAGTACAAGTACAAGGAAGATGAATACTTTGAGAACATAATGCAAAATGTGAAGTACGGCCAACATAAACAACTAAAGAAGCTTCGAGAGAAGGTGGACAAGGATGAGTATGTATATTCCAGTTTTTAACATATTTATTCAGAAGAGGGTCTTTTTCCCTCCTTTTTGTTGTATGAAGAGAAAGAGTCTGACTTGGGATAGTGTTAAAAAGTACAATCGTCTCCTATGAAGTACTTTTAAGAACATCTAAGAAGATTATACTAAAGATGGGTCAGGATTTAACCAAATTAAAACTTTTTTTATTAAGGTACATCCTCAGATAACCTAATTTCTTTGGTTTCTCTTCATTTTATTGCCTGTCCCTCTGCTTTGCTTGTGGACAGGGTTTTCCAGAACACCTTAATCAAAGCAGCCCATGGCTCTTTCAAGCCTTCTCTGAGGCCTTTCTTAGTGTACTCAGAATTTTCTTCTACCCACAGCCCCACCTGTTTTCTGTCAGTGAGTCATTCCCCAAGTCCATCCCCTTCCTGGATTGCTCCATGTAACACTTCTCTCATCCTAGAGGTAGCCAAATATGAGATACCAGAAATCCTTCTCACTCATAGCTTTCAAATGCTTTTAATCTCTGTTTATTAGTGGGATTGGTCCTTCATATTAACTATTGGTTTAGCATTTACTTATCAATTAAATGGATGTGTCCAACATATTTATCAACCTATATGGTTGTGCACTTTCTAGAATTGCTTCTGTTGGTATCTCACTAGGTTCTTAGCTGCTAGAGAATAGGGGCCATTCCTTTTGACCATTCAGCACAGTACAGAATACATAGATTTTCAGTTAAAGCTGAATTAGTGAATGGATGACAAACAAGTGAAAAATAGACATACTAACTTGATTTGTGTGGTAACGAACAAAATAACATACCAGTGAGGTTCTTGGTTCATGTATGCATTTATTCTTTCATGTATTCATATTATTAAACTAAACTAATATTTTAGAACACTGGCTAAATCTAGGTGTCAGTGGGTACTTGGAGAATCAAAGGTAAACTTTGTTTATATTACATTGCATCATAACAGTAGAAAGTAGTGTTGAGGAGGGGGAGAAATTTCCACTTTGCCCCTCTTGAGTTCTTAACGCTGAACTAATAATGAAAATGACATAAGACCAGATTAACAAAGGAAAAGTAATTTAATATGTGCATGTGGGAGGTTACAAGGGATACTCTGAGAAATTATGAACCAGCCAGCTTTTTATGCCTTTTAGACAAAGAAAGAATACATTTGACAGGACAAAGAAACTTAGGTTTGTGTATTCCTTAGTGAAGAATCTAACCAAAGTTTGGGCTTCAATAGTAAATTAGTAAAGAAATAACAAGTTTTGTTTATACAGAATTAATGAATTAATAAAGAAATAATAAGCCGTGTAGCCCTGAATTCCTTAGCTCTAAGGATAAGGGTGTCTCAGTCTACTGTAGCAAGTAGGCTTTTCATAGGAGAGATTTAGTTCCTGCATTCAAGGAGAGAAGGGAGGGTCCATTTGCCCTTCTTGCATTGACTGCTTGTCAAGTAACTTTAATTCAAAATTATCAATATGCTATTGTGCGATATTTTGGGGTGGCCTTCCCTGACCCCGACAGTAGGAAAGACATGATGTAATAAATAAACTGTACCACCAGGAGGGCTAGACAACAGTCCTAAATGGAAATGCTAATACATTTCAATTCTTATACAACTTTTTGAACTCTTCAGGTATTCTGAAAGAGAGACTAGTTTCTTTTGCTGACCCCTGGGTTTGTACTGGAGCAAAGGTTGTGTTATCTGGGGCTAAAATCGGGGCTGTAAATGTCAGAGAATATTTGGCATCCCAGCTGGCAAAGAGGAAGGAAAATGGTTACATACCGTACAGTTGGTGTTGTAATAGATTATCAAGTTGTTTCTCTAGAAACTCACACAAAGTCATCAAAAAGAATACTGTGTGGGTTAAAATCTGAGAGGTTTCTGGCAAGTCTGAATATTTTCATTTCTTTAAAATATATATACTTACATTCAGTAAATGTAAGCACCGTGTAAATTATTGTCAAATACTCTTTCTGAAAATAGCTACTATAACTTGCACCATGTGAAACAAGAAGGTTTATTTATCATTTTAAAAAATAGTTGTTGAAATATCACTGATGTTTTCTTTTGAAGTTGATGTAGACCCAGTTCCAGAATCACTTTGTAATATAGTTTGCTCTTTTCATTCCCTTTCATCATATGGATTGATTTTCTTTAAGTTCTCTTCTCTTTATGGTAGGTAGTCAAAAGTCAAACTTGTATATAATATTTTAATGAATGTTTGGTGAGTAGCATGCATCACTCAGTAGTACTTTGTGGATGTTCTCCATGAGCTTCTGATAGTCAATCACAAGTGCATATGACTTCTTAGTTCTTCTCTGCCAGTCCTGGCTAGCTGGTCTTCCTTCCCTATCTAATGCCTGCATACTGACTACAAGGCTTCAAAATTCTTAACTGCACATGAGAGTCATCTGGGAGCATTAGAAATAGTACCGATTACCCAACCCTGCCTCCCTAGATTTTTGATGTACTTGCCTGTGGGTGGGGACCCAGGTACAGTATGTTCTGGAATAATGTCGTTTATTCACTGTTATTTCATTATAATGTTGATGAAATGCTTAAATAGAACTACATATATATATATATATATATATATATATATATATATTTCTTTATTGATTTCAGAGAGGAAGGGAGAATGAGAGATAGAAACGTCAATGATGAGAATCACTGATGGGCTGCCTCCTGCACAACCCCACTGGGGATCGAGCCTACAACCCAGGCATGTGCCCTTGGCTGGAATTAAACCTGGGACTCTTCAGTCCGCAGGCTAGCACTCTATCCATTGATCCAAGCCGGCTAGGGCTTAAATAGGAACTTTTAACTCTTCTTTGTATCAATTAACCTACAGTAAAATTGGTTTCATTATGCGTCATTTCACATCAATTCCAAGAAGCTATGGGTGAGATTAAGTGAGTACTTACTATACTGGTTCTTTTTAAGTACAGCATGTTACTGTACAAAACAACATGAGATTAAATCAAGCACAAGAGGAAATGATGTAATCAAGAGGCACAATAAACATGAAAGGTATGAGGGCTACTGCCTGTGTGACACAGCCTACCTTTACTCAGACTTTTATTTTTCCTGAGTAGAAAGACTGCACTCTAAAATAACAATAAAAGTGTAGGACAGTAAATATGTAAACCATTTCATATTCGTCCATTACCATTTTCAAGTATTATGTACTAGACATGGTTGTATGTGCTATATTTTTATACAACTGGCAGCACAGTGGGTTTGTTTGTACCAGCTTCACCACAAACGTGTGAGTCATGTGCTGTGGTATGACATTACCAGGCTACGATGTCTCTAGGCAATAGGAATTGTTCAGCTCTACAAGAATCTTATGGGACCACCATCGTATATATGGTGGCATTGACCGAAACGTTATGCAGAGCATGACTATGCCTAACATGATGTAGCGCCAGTAACATGATTATTTTCTTACAGTCCATAAAGCAATCACAAACTTTTAATGAGAAGAAGATATAGCAGAACAAAAAAAATGAATTTCTACTCTTGTTTTTAGGTCTAATGCTATTTTGTTCATTTCTCAGGCCAAAACATTCTATAATATAATTGGGACAGGTTAGTGCCAGTGTTTGTAAGTCACGATGATTGAGCTGTGGAGTTACTTTTTACAAACTGCAAAGACTTATTTCCTTGCTGAACCTTTCCTGCTGTGGTGCATGAACATAAAAACACTGACATCGGCAGCATAAACGTTCTATTGAGCAGCTACAGTGTGTGTGAAGCACTGCACTCTTCGCTCTAGAGCAGTGGTTCTCAACCTTCTGGCCCTTTAAATACAGTTCCTCATGTTGTGACCCAACCATAAAATTATTTTCGTTGCTACTTCATCACTGTAATGTTGCTACTGTTATGAATCATAATGTAAATATCTGATATGCAGGATGGTCTTAGGCGACCCCTATGAAAGGGTCGTTCGATCGCCAAAGGGGTCGAGACCCACAGGTTGTGAACCGCTGTTCTAGAGGCTAAACAACTAAATCGGAGGAAAGGCGGGATTTCAAGGAAACAAAAGTGCTAGGCAGCACTTGTTTAAAACCACAATGAAATCTTTACTTATTAGTAAAACATTCCCTGGAAGCATGTCAGCATTTAACTCAATATTGCGGTGGATGGAGGACCCACTACAAGCAAAACGAAACAGAAATGCTCAGTTCCGTTCTGCCTTCCCCTTCGTTGCTTCACGCCTGCTGTTTTTCTGATTGGATGGTGGGAAGCCCCTGAAATAAGTGGTACTCCTGTGGCAGACAGCCCCGCATCGAGGGCGCCATGGGCTCTTTCTGAAAGGCCAACACCAGCAAAAATGGCAGGGAGGTTGGCTCCCTGTGCAGTGACACTCTAGTTTAGCCACTGCTTGAGTGAGTAACACTCTTGTGTCCCAGTTCTGCCTGTTATTACCTGTGGCCTTTCAAAAGCCATGCAGTTTCCTTATTTATAAGAGGAACAGGGTGGTTCAGACTGCAGGAGATCCCTAAGGCTCCCTCAAGCACTACAGTTCCATAGCCCTGACTGCAAAGCTTTGAGAGGAGAGGATGTTTTCTTCCTTGGCGTCTCTGTATCAAGTGAGCCAAGAAGAGAAGAGCATATTCTTTTTTAAAAAATATATATTTTTTTATTGATTTCAGAGAGGAAGGGAGAGTGAGAGATAGAAACATAAATGATGGGAGAGAATCATTGATCAGTTGCCTCCTGCACATCTACAAACCCAGGCATGTGCCCTGACCAGGAATTGAGCCGTGACCGGCCTGGCAAACATACTCTGGAAAGCTAGGGAAGTACCTCACCTCTTTCTAAAATATCCCTTCTGATTTCCCCTTCACTGATGTTTCTAGAATCACTTTCTTTCTAAGTAAGTCCAGTGCCAGTGAACTTGATTATTAAAAGAAAAGCAGTTGTGCAGGGCTTACATGGGTCAATGTGATGGCACAGAGGTGGGGCATTAATAGGACCTATCCAGGTGGGTGTGCAGATTGGAGACTTGGGGCACAAATAAATCTCCATGAATATAGATTTATGGGGAAGATTTATGAAAAGAATTTGGCTCATCAAGTACTACTCAGTGATGCCCTAGTCCCGTGGTCGGCAAACCGCGGCTCGCGAGCCACATGCAGCTCTTTGGCCCCTTGAGTGTGGCTCTTCCATAAAATACCACGTGCAGGTACGCACATACAGTGCGATTGAAACTTTGTGGCCCATGCGCAGAAGTCGGTATTTTGTGAAAGAGCCACACTCAAGGGACCAAAGAGCCGCATGTGGCTCGCGAGCAGCAGTTTGCCGAGCCACAATTTGCCGACCACTGCCCTAGCTGGTTTGGTTTAGTGGATAGAGCATCGGTCTGTGGACCAAAGGGTCCCGGGTTCGATTATGGTCAAGGGCACGTACCTCAGTTACAGGCTCCTCCCCAGCCCGGGCCCTGGTCAGGGGTTGTGCAGGAGGCAACCAATCGATGTGTTTTTCTCACATCGATGTTTCTTTCTGTCTTTCCCTCCCTTACACTCTCTCTAAAAAATCAATGGAAAAACTCTGTGAGTGAGGATTAAAAAAAAAAAAAAAAGTACTACTCAGTGATAAGGATAGGATAACAGGTAGTTAGACTAAACTTGGACGAATCACTCTAACTCCCCATGATAGTATCTGCCATGGTATGCTCATGTTCTGCACGCATTATAATCGATACAAAAATTTAAGTTGTTATCTTTTATACTTCCATTAAACCAACCGACTTTGCACTTTTCCAGTGTGTTTAGGGATTATAAACAAAACACAGTTTATCACTAAAAATATCTGTCTTTTTAACTAGCAACCAAATGAGGGTTTTATTTTGTTTTTGGATGGGGAAGGAGAAGTAGGGAGAGAAGATAAATAGTTGAAAGGCTGAAGTGTTAAACTGGGAGAACTTTGCAAAAGAATTCTGGAACTTTCATGCCAGTGTGCCCTCTTGAGAGGGTGGTATCCAGATGGCACAAGGCTTCTTTCCAGCTGCCATCATTCCCTGCAGCTCACAGAGCAGCACCGCCTCACCACAGCCTGTGCCTTCCCCTCCCATGGTCCCAGGATGAGAAGGGTCATTTCTCTTGGGGCCTGGAGGTTCCATGAAAATGCTTAGGCCCAAATCTGTATTGAGCACCTATCATGCTTCCAACCTGTTCTAACCCCTAGAAATACAATTAAGAACAAAACATGAAATAAACCAAGAGGACTACATCAAACTAAAAAGCTTCTGCGCAGCAAAGGAAATGGTCACCAGGATAAAAAGGCAACTGATGGAATGGGAGAAAATATTTGCAAATCATATATGTGATAAGTTGTCGGGGCTGACCAGCAGCCCCTGAACGACGGATGAATAGATTACCCGGACACAATTTGACTGTGAAAGAGAGGGCTAAGGGGCTTCTGGCTCTAGTGGCCAGAGCAGCCTCGATTGCCTGCCTCATTAAGCTTTTATTGGAATTTTTATCTTTAGATGCAATCAGTAGGGTGAGTAATCTTGGGAGGACACATGTGCTTACATTGTCCTCAAGGTAAGGACATCCAGGGATTAAGCATAAGGATTCCAGTAAACACCGGGGGGTCTGCACATGCACAGACTTGTTTGGAAAGGTCAAGGAATAATTAGGGGCACTGCCTTTGACACTCCCCTAAGTCTCCCCTAAGTTGGAATTCTGATAAACAGGGCAGGCAGCCTTCCACACACTTCCCTTTTATCAGAATGTCCTCCTTACAAACTTTCCAGCCAAGTCTTGTGTACTCCCCAACAATAAGTGGTTAATCTCCCAAATATATAAGAAGTTTCTACAACTCTGTAACAAAAAACAAAACAAACAAACAAAAAAAGTTCCTAATGATCCAATTTAAAAATGGACTAAGGACTTGAACAGGCATTTCTCCAAAGAAGACACACAAATGGCTACCAGGTACATGAAAAGATGCTCAGCATCACTCGTCGTCAGGGAAATGCAATCAGAACCATAATGAAATATTGCATCACTCTGGCAAGATGGTATTGTCAAGAGACAGAAATTGAGAGAGAGAGAAAGAGAAAGAGAAAAAGAGAGAAAGAGAGAGTTGGCCATGATGTGGAGAAATTATAACCCTTATACCATTTATGGGAATGTAAAACAGAACAGCCACCATGGAAAACAGTATGAAAATTCCTAAAAAAAAATTAGAGACAGAACTACTGTATAACTCAGAAATCTCACTTCTGGGCACATATCCAAAAGACTTGAAATCGGGTTCTCAAAGAGATACTACATTCCGACTTTCATTGCAGCACCATTCACAATAGCTAAGATGTGGAAGTATCTGTTTCCATCGACATTAAATGGATAGATAAAATGTGGTATATACATACTAATCAGCCTTTAAAAAGAAGAAAATTGTATCATATGCAATGACATGGATGAGCCTGAGGACATTATGCTAAGTGAAATAAAACAGATAGAAAAAACATACTGTATGATTCCACTTATATGAAGTATCTAAGATAGTCAAGTTCATAAAATCAAAGAATGGTACCAAGGGGCTGGGCTTGGGATGTTATTAATCATCAGGCATAAAGTTTCAGTTAAGCAAGATGAATAAGTTCTAGAAATCTTTTGTACACATTGTACCTACAGTCAACAATAATGTGTTGTACAGTTAAATATGCTAAGAGGATAGATCTTGTGTTGGTGTTCTTAACACAATTTAAAGAAAGAACAAAGCCTGCAACCTCCCTGCCTTCATGGGTTACCAGCTAATGAGCTAGATAGACAATAAACTTACAATGCTGCTGTATCATTACTAAGTCTTATATGAGATGTAATAGGTTTCAATTCTTTTATAAAAGATCCCAAGATTATTCTAAATCAGGAGAAAAAGTCACCAAAAGGAAATTCTGACAGAAATGATGCATTGACCCATAACTCCCAAATCTGGAATTTCTCTATATTTGGCATATCACACACATCGGGGTGCACACGTATGTGCATGTACATACCTATAAACTTATTAAAGACTAAAACGATTGTGCTTGTTGTGAAACTCAGAACCACACACAACCAACTGATGACTTCTAGGAAGAAAATCAAGAGTAGTGATTTTTATTGCCTTTTGTTGAAAGAGAAGTGGATTCTCCCACTTTAATGTCTGAATAGGAGCTCTGGCTCTCACCACTCAGACAGAAAGATGATTCATGCAGAATACTTCAGTTATGTTAACAACTCTTATGCAACAACAATAAACAGTTTAATGAGGCTCTTTGGTCCTACGGTGCTTTTGCCTTTGGGTAAAAAATTGCACCTTATAGAATAGTGGGAAGAATTTGTGTTATGGAGTCAGGGAGCTGTGGTGGTGGGGATGGTGGGGGCTGAGGGGTGGAGGGAGTAGGCAGGCCTGAGTTAAGATTTCTGCTTTGATACTTACTAGCTGTACTAATTTAGACAACCTACATAATACCACTAAGCCTCAATGATTCCTTTAAAAACTAGGATAATATCTACTCTTGCCTTGTAGGGTCATTGTGTTCTGTGTTGTGTAATGTGCCCTCCACATAACATTGATGCTCATTAAATAGTAGCTGTTATTGTCTGGTCAAGGTGGGGCTTCAGGGTGATGTAGAAGCCAGCATCCTAAAACTTATTAAGATAAGAGGGAGCCCTGTGAAGTGAAGGGGGTCAGAACAAGCTCCCCAACCCTGACCTCCCATGAATGTGTTGATTATTTTGAGCTGAAGACAAGGCCCCAAAGTCTCTCGGATAAAGCTTTTCATCTCCCCCTTAACTGCCTAAAAAAACTTTGATGAAAGCTAATACTAGAGACAACTACAAAGCCTGTGAGTTAGGTGTGGGGAGCTCAGCAGAGACTGTCTCTGGGTGGCATGGCAAACATTTGTTTACCAAACATTTGCTCTTCCCATCTTCCTGTGAACTGACTTCCTTCCCTTTGAAGCCCTAGACCCCTAAGCCCTTCTGCTCATCTGGGGTTGTCCTGACTCTTTGGGCTTCTTATGTCTATGTGAGGCTCTTCTACATACATAATTAAATTTGTTTTTTTATATCAATCTGCCTTATATTAATTATTAGATTAGCCAAAAGTGCCTAGAAAGGTAGAGGAAATATTTTTCCTCCCCTACAGAAGCAATTTAAAAATAAGTGCTTTCATTTTAGAGGTTGGCAAGAAATTGGCATTCATCATTTGAATGAAATTTTGTGTTTTTATGTATTTATTTATTTATTTATTTATATTTTTTATTTTTTTTTTCACAATCAGTCTTTATTGAAGTACCACTGCCCTGGAAGTTTAAGATAGAGATAGAGCAAGTAAGAGGTCTAACTCCAAAATAAAATAAAGAGATCTTACTCCTTCCTTTTTGAAGAATTCTGTTTAGTTGGGTACTTTGAAGTCCTTGGATGTTTATATAATTCTTCCCATCTCATCCTAGTTTACATCTTACTTTCCTCCACAATTCTCAGGAATGCTTGGCTACATGTCTCCGAGAAAATTTGTTCCACTTAACAACAGTTGCTAGGTAGAATGTGGCTTTCAGACCTGTTCTTTGGGGACCAATTGAAAAACCAAAGGCTACAACCCATTTTCCCTTCACTCGATTGCCTTTGCTAGGCTCTGTGTATTATTTAGATAAAAAACTTAGAGAGGGGGATTAGATTGGAAGATGGCAGGGTCCTTTTTCTCCTTCGTTTACGTTTCTTTTAGTTTGTAAGTATTAGGACAAAGAATCTGATAACCAAACTGTGCCTTAGTTTCTACATGTGAGAATTGGACATGTCATTTATCTTATATGGGTGGTTTGAAGATAAATGAAGGTACATGGAAACCTCTGAAGACTTGATGAGATAATATTGATAAATGTAAAGAATTATAGTGGTCATTGCAATTACAAATGAGAATTCTCCTTTCCAGGAGTACGTGAGTAAGACAGAGAAAACCACTGCATTTTATTGATGAGTTCACAGGAGTTACGAGATGCTGAGAAATCGAACACTTCAGGGAAAGGGACATTCATTAACCGTTTGGTTGCTTTAAGTTTTAAAGTCACACACGAGTGGGTGAAAGAGAAGTTTTATTCCAGGTGCTTTCACAATCCAGTGGGTTTATTATATCTGAAAAGCTATAGGATCAGGCTGTCGACTTCTGCTTTTTTCCCCTGCTGTAAAAATGATGTTTGTGTACTTACGTTTTATCACCACTTAGATTCTTCAGGGTAATGAGAGCTGGAAGAGAAACACCTGGTCCCCCTCTTGAGTCTTTGTTATATGTCCCATCCCCATCGTTAGCTCAGCTTGGAGGGCCGCGCTGCAAATAGTGGCTCTTCTTTGTTCCATCATTGAAAGCCCCAAAGAACAAGTTTACTGGACAAAACTTTGGCTCAGAAGTTAAAAGTAAAATTGTCTTACTTCGTGTTTTCTCACGCTGTGCTTTGTACCACACCACACACATCTTTGCTCCTACACACCCAGACCCAGGAGGCAGGAAGAGAAACCAAAGAACAGGGTGATATTTGACTCCTGTCTCAGGCTTGATACCTGCCCAAGAGGCTGCTGGTGTCTGACCTGCAACTTTGAAGGTACCGTCAGGTAGCCTGCTCTATCCGTTATTTTAGGGCAAGAATCACCACCATCTGGTTTTCTCTTCTGCTGCACCTTTCCTCTTTTCTGTACTGTTCTTCAGGGGCGAATTTGTCTGTCTTTCATGAATGGAAGTGTCTTGGAGGCTACATCCAAATCAAAAGAATGTCTAGTTTTGGTACATCACCACTTAATTTGAAAAAAAAAAATTGTTTTAGCACTGTGTTTTTCTACTTTTAGAAAATTTTATTTTAAATGCTTTTATTGATTTTTAGAGAGAGAGGAAGGGAGAAGGATAGAGAGATAGAAACATCAATGAGAGAGAATCATCATGGATTGGCTGCCTCCTGCATGCCCACCTCCGGGGATCGAGTGCAATGCAGGCATGTGCCCTGACAGGGAATCGAACCACCAAGCCACACCAGCCAGGCTAAATTTTATTTTTTAATTACAGTTTACATTCAGTATTATTATGTATAGCATGGTGGTTAGGCTTTATAGATTCCCCCGATATTTCCAGTACCCACCTGGCACCATACGTAGTTATTACAACACTATCGACTATATTCCCTATGCTGTACTTGATATCCTCGTGACTACTTTGTAACTACCAACTTGTGCTTCTTAATCCTTTCACTGTTAATTTAGCTTCTTGACCACAAATCTTAGACATTGAGTCTGTAGCTGTTATCTTCATTCATTTAAGATGTAGTGATTGAATCAGAGTACTTCCAGTTCTGGTCATACCCAGGGACAGTACGTCCTGGGCAAATGAATCTGGGTAAATTAGCCCAGAGGTGATTGGAGGGCACACTGAGAAAGATCTCAAGGAAGGAAAGGCAAATGCCAAACACTAGTGCTCTCTGAACCTAACCACCATAATTCTGATTTTATTTGAGCATTCTGTGCTCATAAAAAGCAACCTATTTTCTTGAAGGTATAATTCACAGTGGACATTTTAATATGCAAAAACCTCCCTGCTGGAAAGTTACAAACATTAATCAAAATGCAATCTTAAGCCTTTCACAGTAATGTAACAGAAGAGCAGGAAAGCACCAAACAAAAGGTATGACATTTATTTTTACAAAAGCAATAAACATGACATGGGTAATATAAACTTCGTTCATCTATGTCCTACTTTTGAGATCTGTCGCTGTCTAAAATATTAGTTTCATATGTCTAGTTCCTTTCCTCTGTAATGTAATTATTTTTTTTTAAAGTTTGGGTTGGCACCTTTTGTATTTCAAGATTAGCATTGTGCCTGAATCCAGAACCAAATAATTTGTGTATTACTTGCGATTACCCATAAAAGCCCATGCAAAGTACACTATCATTACATCGGAAGTGTATAATTGAGTAACTGAACCTTAAAACAGCTGAGACCTGGAAACATGTTAACTTTTATAACAAAATAAGTATAAGCTGTTTTTGCATAAAACATATTGACATAGTTGCTATCAAAGTGTTGAGGACACGTCAGAGATACTGTCCTAAAGTCACCACAGGAAAGCACATTTTTCACACAACTTAGAATCATATTTGAACCTAAGTCATGATAACTGTGTGATGTGTATATATGATAGACCTAATCCATCACTTTTCCTGATCATGATTTTTATTCATATAAATATTTTCTTTCATAATAATTTTTGGTCACACAAACAAAATCTACTTGTGTTATATAGTTTCTGATCTCTTGGTTTTAGTCTGGCATCCCTATGTTTACAAATACATGTTTTTGTGGTGAGTCACCACAGAAGCAAGAAGAGTTTAATTAAAATAAATAACATTATATGACTGTAATCATCAACCTTCAAGAAATTAAAGTATTGATGACTCAGCTGCAATTAAATTAGGGAGGACTGATACGTCAGTCACAGACAGCATCCTATTTGAAATTTTTTTTTCTCTGTTTAAAACAACACCGTCAAACTAAAGAAGGAACACATTGATCAACCATCCCTCCTCCCACAATTTCCATCTTCAAACTTATTTTCTTCCTAAGGAAAAATTCACAGAAACATTATCTGGATTTTTAAAAATTCCAAATTCTTCATATAAATATCTTAGTCATGTTATTGGTGATAAAACCCATACTTAATTAGAATTTATCAGACACTTGTTATATCTGGCCCTCCCACAGTTATTTTTAAGAGAGCAAAATGGGACTCACATCTGACCTCCCACCATAGTTACAGAAATTGTAGCTAAAATGCTGACTTGGGCAGCTGACTTTGTACTGCTCACCTCACAAAGCAGGTTCTGGAAACAGTTCTGATTTAACCTCATTATACTAATTACTGTAAGCTCCTTGCATGAGTAGGATAATAATTGCTACACTAATTGTTGCCCAGAAAGTGGAATAACTGCAATGAAGTTGTTTTAAGTGTTTGCATGTGTGCTGATATTTAAGAGATTAATCTGAAGTTAATCAGTGTCCATTTTTCAATTAGTGCATAAGGATGTATACTAGTCTATTATTAGGCATATATATTTAACTAATTAGTCTATTAAGATGGGATTAATACTCCAGGTACACAAAAGTACTTGATTATGATTATTGATATGCAGTCTTTGTAACATATGTATAGAAAGACAAGGGAACATTGGTATCTATCCTTTAGCTTAACATTATCCTTGAATTACTGTCTGAGAGCTATTTTTTCCATTTTCTAATTCAGTCTTTTTTTTTTTTAATTTTTAATGTTGACATTAGTACAGAGTGCCTCCTTCCTCCCTCCCTTTGCCCACCTCCACTCTCCCCCAACTCCCCTTTCATAGGCCTTTACCAAATTATTGTCTGTGTCCATGGGGTATGCATATGTATTCATTAGCTATTTCCTTCACCTTCTTTATCCAGTCACCCACCCCCCTTCATCAACTAAACTAGAGTCTTCTGAATTGAGATGTTGTATTTTATAAGAGCTGTAGATTCTCTTCAGAGTCTAAGTCATGCTATACACAGATAGACAAATCTATTTAAGAACCACCTGGATTTCATTTTACAGTCATCATACAAAAATAAACCTTTGCTCAGTTAGCTGGAATGTCTCTTTTTAAAAAATAACTTTAAACAGCAATAATTGGAGGCATATTATCTCTTCATGTATTGTCAACTGCTCCAAAATTGTTGGCCATAGTTACCTGGTATTGGGAACATAAAGTTAAATTCATTTCAATATAACTTTAATCCATTGCAATTTCTGAAGAGATACATTCCATGCAAATGAAATAACAGATTGCAGACCTGGATATATTCTGATTTTTCAAGTAGAAATACTTTCAAATGAGCTTTCTCACCCAGCGAGCTAATTTTAATTTGTTGATCATATTTCAAGCAGAAAGTGAACATTCATCTGGGAATAGTAACAATCCTTTTATTGTGTTGAGTAGATTGAATCAGACAATGCAGTGTCATTTATAACATCTCGTCATGTTTTCCATAGGTGGATAAGCGGACCAGCTGTAGTCAATGCATTTTATTCTTCAGGCAGAAATCAAATAGGTAAGATCTATTCCTAAATAATGCTTTATTACCCCTTTATTGTTTTCAACCTGTAGTGAATTGCATGACTAGTTTGTAATACTACCCATAAAAGTATAGCTGAGCCGAGTTGCTGATTTATTGAATATACTCTGAAAGTAAATTTATTTATGTATCTCTTTTCATGATAGTTGAAAATTTTAAATCAGTACAAATCATATTAAGTAGTTTTTTAAAGCAATACTCTCATTTTTAGTTAAATGGTTTATTTCTAATTAAGAAGTTATCGGCATTTTCTTTTGTATTTTTTATGGTTTTTATTTTTTGAGTTAATCTTTAACCCAGCTGGAATTTATTTTGGTATGTGACATGCAAATGATGGATAATCAGAAAAGTTTGTTTTTATATAGCATGTAGATAATAAGTAAGTCATGTGCACCAGGTTAAAATCAATTAGCTCAAAGTCTTTTTTGGGCGCATACACATCCCAGCTAGTGGAATGATTACCTAAACTCAGACCAGAGCCTGTTTAATGATCAACTCGAACCTGTTTATCCTTTGTAATGTGGTCCTAGAAACCATTTCTTAGAAGTGCTTTTATTGCTAAAGAGTCTTTACTTTGAAGTCCTCTTTTTAAAAAAAAAATATTTTTATTGATTTCAGAGAGGAAAGGAGAGAGAGAGAGAGAGAAAGAAACATCAATGATGAGATAGAATCATTGATCGGCTGCCTCCTGCAGACCCCACTCTGGGGATGGAGCCCCACAGCCCAGGCATGTGTCCTGAACGGGAATGAACCATGACCTCCTGGTTCATAGGCCAATGCTCAACCACTGAGCCATGCCAGCCGGGCATGAAGACCTCTTTTTGATGCTCAGTAATTCTGTCAGTGTAACATCTAGTTCATTCTAGACTTGGACTTATATGGGATAAGTAACCTTTAATGGAATCCCAAGGCAAAGTAAGGCAGCCTGGATTTTGGTTCTGTGTTAGGCCAGACTAAGGGATATAGCTTCATTTTAATCCAACTCAGGAAGGGCCCCGGATCCTCTCAGACCTAGTGCTGAGTCAGGCCAATGAGAAGAGCCAGTCAGACCCTCCATAAGACCTCGCTCGTCTTCAGCTCTCCTCTAGAGCAGGTCCACATAGGTCACGCCCAGACAGATCCTTGTTTGGCTCTGAATTACCCCATATTTCTGGAGCTGGCTCAAAATTGGTCCACGTCAGAGATTCTCTTATCAGAGAAGACTTGGGAATGTTCCCATTTTGTATTTAATGCCCTCAAACCAAACAAGCACACAGCTAAAAGAAAACATTTCACAAAGTAGACCATTAACCTCTGAATAATCAAGAATTGGCTGCAATACCCATTCTTAATATATAAGAAAGACTTTTTTTAAGATTCTTAAGATAAAATCATCTGAAGGAAATACCAAATTTAAAAAAATTGTTAACTTCTTTTCATACACTTGTCTGCTAATAATAGCAGTTCAGAGAAAGGGAAAGTGTCATTTGAGAGGAGAAATTTTTGATATGAAACGTTTTCTCTTTTGACAATTCATTGAAATCTTCAAAGTGAGGATTGTCTTAACTAAAAATAATTGAATGTCCTGATTTCCCTCTTACTTCTTTATAAAAGTGTGTATGTGTGTGTGTACATACACAAATATATAATGTTTGCAACATTGTCTTCATGGATTTGGTATCATGTGCATTATAGAATTAGAATTGGTATAAAATAACATGTGTGTCATAGATGACCCTTCCACCTTCACACAAATACCCCAATTAAATTGCATACAATATCGCATGGGATTGTTTTTCTCATGTTATGGTAAAAAAAAAAATAGCATGTTTTATTATCATACAGGGAGTTATTCATAGTAATAATTTCTCCTTTTTAATTCAGTTGCTACCTTTTGTCATAATTCATACATGTAGGCTACCTTCCAATTTTTATGCACCCCACCAATTGACATCAACTAAAAAATAGTTATCTTCCATGGCAGCAAAGCACACTGAAAGTGTTTAATTCACTCACTGGTTTCTATTCCTTGCATATTTGCTCCATGGAGCTCTGGAAACCTTTCCTGCTGTCAAATATTCCCCTGTAAGTTCTAGGCAATATTCAATCATCTCATTAAACCTTAAAATCTCATCCAAGGAAATGATCATGTCAGAAGGGAATACTTACTTCTTCTGCTGCATTCTCCTTTTTCATTAACAACCCAATTTTTTTTTTAAACTTTAGGAAATCTGTAGATTATTTATATTTAGTTTATCCAGCCTGGATGGCCCATGACTATTGTGAGATAAGAAAGTTTTTTAAAGTTGTCTCATTCATTCTTAGGAGTCTTATTTTCAGACTTGAAAATTAAGAGTAAATATTTCCAAATATTTAATATAAAAAGAATTTAATTTTTATACCAAAAATTGATGTTACCTAATTATAATCATGAACTTTATATCAAAGATTGTAAAATTGAATTGTTTGCAGCCTTAAAAACATGAACCAGGGAAGTGAGGGGGAGGGAGCAGGGAGAAGCCTAGTCTTTTGTTTCATGGACTAATGACTTATTTAATTAACTAGCTTGTTGACATCCATAAAATATGCACAACTAAGCAGTTGGTTATTATGAAGAGTTGTGAAGTCTCCTAGTAAGAGTGATAAGGCTAATGGCATAAAGCCTCATCATAGAGGTTTAGCTGACAGAGAAAAAGGAGAAATCATCATTTGCAAAGCTGAACTTGAAGACTAGTATTTAATAAGAGCCATAAAAATCTTATCACTCGCCTGAAGAATGGCATATTAGGGTATAATTAAAGCAGCAGGATCTTTACAGATAACGTTTAGTCTTGCTAGCACGTTTCATAAGAGCATTTATATAATGGGTGGATTTTAATCAGAGTACATAGTGTGGGAGATAATGTTCACTTTCAGTTTATAAAGTACCACACGTGATTTTTATACTTTAAGCTAAAAGTTATTTCTTGGCACTGTTGATAGCTTAGGCAGCCACATATGAGGTATAACTTTCATCAAAATTCACCAAGGACAAAAGTATTTTTGTTGTTATTTGGTCATTTTGAATGCTATAGCAACTTTACAGGTTTTTTTTTTAGATGTCTGGGGAGCACTTAGATTGCCCAGTGTATTTTAAAAGTCTCTGTAAATATCTAATTTTTAGCCCTGAAACACATGCAAACCTATGTTATATTCACCCCAATATTTGCTACTCGGTGTTGACTAGATATTAAATTTTTTAAGGTCAGGGCACTTCTTATGTGCTCCTGGTATCCCACATAGAGGTGGCCCGTGGCTTTGCAAGCAGTTAGATATTATACTAATGATATTTTTTGTTCCAGAACATAATGTTTCAGTTATTCGGTGGATACTAGAGTTTTCAAACATGAAAAATAAAGTTACTAAACTATGAGCACTGTGAACTAAAGGGAGTTGCATGAGGGAGGCGGGCAAGTAGGAGAGGGCTGTGGGGCCAGACCAGGCAAAAGCGTTGGCGTTTCCTTAGAGAGCTGTAAGCCGTGCAAGGCTTTTTAGCAGGGAAGTGGTAATGAGTCAAGTTGCACTTCAATCTGCTGCAGGATAGATTAGATTTAGGATACATTATAGGTGGGTGAGATAGGAAGTGGTAAGAGCAATTAGGAAATTAATTCTAAGGTAAGGAAATTCTAAGGCAAGGAATGAGTGTGTGAACGAGGATGGTGTGGGTAAGGCTGATAGGAGGAGAAAAACAGAAGAGCCGCTCCTAGAAGGGAGGGTGGATGATCCATTCTTTTCTTTTTTATTGATTTCAGAGAGGAAAGGAGAGGAAGAGAGAGATAGAAACATCAACGATGAGAGAGAATCATCGATTGGCTGCCTCCAGCACGCCCCTTACTAGGGATCGAGCTTGCAACCTGGACATATGCCCTAACTGGGAATCGAATCAGTGACCTCTTGGTTCCTGGGTCGATGATCATCTGCTGAGCCACACCCAGCTGGGTTGCATGATCCATTCTTTTTTCTTTTTTATTTTTTATGATCCATTCTTTTACTAAGCAGACTGTGTACGACTTTGTAAAAGAAAGGAGGCATCTGAGATAAGCAGAAAATGTTCACTTTAGGTGAATTGAGACCCCTCAAATGCCATGAATAGAAATAATAAAGTCAAAAGAGTTATGGCTTACAGGGGAAAATGAGGAGTTTGATGTTTGACACATGAAATTTAAACAATAAGAAAGTGTAGAAAGTTAACAAGTCAATGTATATGTCAGAGTATACCTACAAAATTGTTATTTACTAAAGTCTTTAGGACACCATAGTAAATTTATTCACTTATTTATTACTAGAGGCCTGCTGCATGAATTTGTGCATGGGTGGGGTCCCTTGGCCTAGCCAGTGAGATTGGGGCCGATCAGGGTCATCTCCCCCAGTCCCACCCAGTCCCCATTGGGGCCATCAGGGCTGGCCAGCTGAGGGGAGGGGCTGAGGGAGGTTGGCCAGCCACTGGAGGTTGGCTGTGGGAGTGCACTGACCACCAGGGGGAAGCTCCTGCATTAAGTGTCTGCCCCCTGGTGGTCATTGCACGACATAGCAACCAGTTGACCAGTCGTAATGGTCGCTTAGGCTTTTATATATATAGAAGGTTATTAACACCTTTTCTAAGCACCTAGAATGTTCCAGGCACTATTCTTGTTTTAAGTGCTGGAGATAGTGAACTGAAAAAAACTCAAAACAAACACGAATCTCTGCTCTCCAAGGGCTAATAGTTGAGGTGTTGGGGGTAGGAGGTGGGCCAGTAAAGAACAAGAACAACAATCATAAAGGAAATATACAGTCATAGATTACTTGATGAAAGTAAAATACAGGTATGCGATTGGAGATACCTTCCACTGAGAGGCTCTATTATTTAGTAAGCCATTAAAGTTGGGTAAAATGTTAGAGCTAACATTAAAAATAATACTTGTGATATTAAGTAACTATTTCCCCCAAACATTTATAGTGGGGGAAAGACCTTCTGATTGAAGATGATAATTACCCCTTGCTTTAAACTCCTTTTGGCAAAAAACAATCTTACTAAGACTGTCAAGTAGATTATGGTTCTAAATCACAGATTAATGGTGTCACTCTGGGATGAACTCTTTGTTATCATCAATAATAAAAGACTTGCATGTGTTTCTATCACAAAAGATTTTTGTATGTGATTAAATGAAACGGGACATACTAGAAAACAGTTAAGCAGGCAAGAAGCCAACTCCAGGCCTGTCATCCCAAAATAAAGCCACAAGCAATCCTTAACCGTCTTCTTTCCTTGTAGTCTTCCCGGCTGGCATCCTGCAGCCCCCCTTCTTCAGCGCCCAGCAGTCTAAATCGTTGAACTACGGGGGCATCGGCATGGTCATAGGACATGAAATTACCCACGGCTTCGATGACAGTGGTAAAGTACACTTGACATTCCTTTGGCGGAGATATAGCCTCAGCAACCTGATTAAGAGCTATTATAATTTAGCAATACAAAAATAACATTCATCCATGTATCACTGGCTTAATAATCACCACACTTTTAGTGTTCCTTTTAAATTGTTGCTTAAGAAGATCAGAAATTTCTAGTGAGGTAAGGCCTGACAGAATAAAGCAAATATTCACATTGAGAAAACACTGATGATAATATTTAGTCTTATTTTATGAGTTTTTATGTCTTAGTTCTCCAGACTTTCAGAGGGCAAGGTCTACATCTTAAAATGAGATATAAAAAATTAAACATTAAGGTGCCCATAAGCCTAAGAGTCCTAAACCGCTTGTGGTGTATGACTTCTTCTTCTTTTTTTTTTTCTTCATCTTAACCTACTACCTAGTTTAGGCCTTGCAAACAGTGGGCGCTTAAATATTTACATAATACAAAATGGTTTTTTGATTGGCCAAATAGATTTAGAGTTTCAGTGAAACTGAGAAGAAACGTAGTAAAGTCAGGAGATATGTAAAGAGGTGATAGTTGAAGCTATGCCAAATATTGGTTTGCAAGGAGAAAGAAAATAGAAAGAGAACAATAAAGAGAAAATAATTACACCTTAACTAGACCTTTAGAGATCCAGAGAAAGGAAAGGAGATGTGAAGGGCACAATTTTGAAAAGGACTCACTAAGTATCTGTTAACTCAATGAGCTATACAGTAGTCTTCACAGGTAGATACTAATACTATTTCCATTTATTAATGGGGAAAAAATAGAGACACATAAAAGACTCACTTAAAGCCACAAAGCTAGAAATTGGTGGAACGAGGATGTGAGTTCAGCTCGTTTGTCTTCATAGCCATTTTCTTACTACATCATGCATAACTATTAAAAAGATGATAATAAAACTCAGTGTCAAATCAAATGACATCGATAAATATATCTCACAAAAGGAAAAGATCGATGTATTTAGGGTTAGCAGGAAAGCTCCAGGAGGAAAGGTGACTTTTTCTTTGTACTTGAAGTAGAGGGAAACTGAGTCCACCATATGTCATGAGAGTGTGAGGTATGAAATGAATGCCAGAATGAAAATATTGACCTTTTAAAATCTCAAAATACCAAATGAAACAGACATGGTTTCAGTAGAAACCATCTAACAGATATAAGGCATTATTTCAGAAATGTTTATCTGGCGGCCTCAGCTGAGATCTTAAGAGCCAGGTCGGTGAACTATCTGAATTAACACTAAGGCACATCAGCAAACAAAATCCTGGCAGTCCAGATGTCATCAACTCTGAATGAGAAAGAATAACAGTTCCTCTCATTATGTGTTCAATTTAATGTCCTCTCACACAGTGGTATTTCAGTTCTGGCACTTAGAATGAAAAATATCTTATTGTAATTTTTGATGTAATGAGTTCTCATTGTACTTGAATAAATATATTCTAGGCAGAAATTTTAACAAGGATGGAGACCTTGTTGATTGGTGGACACAACAGTCTGCAAATAATTTCAAAGACCAATCCGAATGCATGGTGTACCAGTACGGAAACTTCTCCTGGGACCTAGCAGGTGGACAGCATGTATGTCATCAGCATTCTCTTGAAAAGTTTTAGATATATCAAATCTTAAGTGAATTACTGATGCTTTTTAACAATCAGAATGTAGTTAAGGGTCTTTTTTGTTTTTTGTTTTTAACAGATCAATGGAATTAATACCCTGGGAGAAAACATTGCTGATAATGGAGGTATTGGCCAAGCATACAGAGTGAGTAATAATATTTTTCCCATTTTAGTGGTTGGATGTATATTTATCATATTCATTCATTCATTCATTCACTCACTCATTCAAAGCCTTTTGCAAAAGACACATAATGTAAGCAACAAAAGATTAAAATGGAAAATATAAGGAGAAAGGGGATGGTAAATATGCTAACCAGCAGGGACAATGCAGTTGCGACTGAGCTGAACACATGAAGCTGAGAAGAAGGAACGCGGAGCATTATATCAGCAGAAATAAGGAGATAGGCAAGTCCACAGAGGAGGCAACCTTTCTCTAAGAAATAATCTCTGAAATAAATTTATGACAAAAGAGGCCCCATAAAAAGAATTATTTCAGAATCATTGATCCATGTACCAAACAGGACCTTCAGTTTCACAAGTGAAGAAGTGTTGAGGAACTATAATCAGCATAAACCACAGTTCATTTACAATGATACACTGAAGGACTAAGTGATACTGTTTCGGTATATGGCCTTTTAGTCATCCAAATTATTATGGCCAGATAAGTTTATCACAAAGAGTTCCTTAGATCCTCATTTAGCCTTCCATTAACTCATGCATTCAACAAATACTCAATGAGGGCTTTACTCTGTGTTTGGCACTAGTCTCAGTGCTAAAGATAAAGCTGTGAACCCTCCCTAAATGATATCATTACTCGGTCATTTAAACAAGGATTGAAGGAGGATGCACAAGAAAAAGCAGGGATTTGCACAAAGAGTGGAGAAATACTGGTCTTGAAAGCAACAATGAGGAGCGAGGGTAATGTTGAGTGCTTCTTCCATCCCTGAGGTAGCCCAGATGTGGGAGAAGGAGCAGAGTCTATTTGATAAGGTTTCCCCATGATAAGGTGAATCGAATGTTCCATGGAGTGGATGAGGATGTAAGGTTATTTGTTCAACATAAACCATTTATAAATGAACTGTGGGTTAAGGAAGAGGAGGAGAGGCTCAGTAGTTGGATCAGGAAAGAAGAGGAAGCACCAGAACTATGTGGGAGAGAGGACAGTGGGGCCTGTGACCTGGCAGTCAACATGGATGGATTATCAGAGTGTGAGACTTGGGAGATTACACTGACAGCAAAGTTTCCTAAAGAACGAATCCCCGTCAAGTCCTGGGAGATGGTAAATTGCTGCTGCTTTGAATGCTTGGCAGTTTTTCTTTTACTGGATGCCAGACATTGGGCATTTTACAATCTTTGAGAGCTGAATATTTTTGCTTTCCTATATCTTTTAGCTTTATTCTAAGACCCAGTTAAATTCCTCAGAAATGGTCTGGTGGTCCTGTTGGGTCTTGGTTCTATAACTTGTTAAGTGGGACGAGGGAATTGCTCGGTCTAAAGACGATTATTCTCCACTGCTGAGGCAAGACCCTACTGTGTGAATCTTGAGGTCTTTCATTTTTGTTAGGTGTGCATACCAGACGTTTTTATCTCTAATCGTTGGCCATGGTTCCTTCACTAGTACTGAGTAGTTTGCTCACATGCATACCCACATACTCAGGTGAATATTCGAGAGAGCCATCTGATCGCTTGAGATCCTCTTATCCATGCAGTTTTCTCTTCTTCAGTGCCCTGTCCTTGGTATCCCTGAACTTTTTGTCCTCAACTCTAGGAGTCCCTTGGACTCTGATGGGTTTTCCTTTCTCTATGTTGTAGCCTGGAAATACTGAAGGCAATAAGCTGGGGCAATCACAGGGCTCATCTTATTTGTTCACCATCTCAGAGAGATTACTCTCCCTTTTCCCAGTGTCCAGTGTAATGCAAGCCATTGTTTCATATGTTTTTTCCATCATTTGGTTGTTTCAGTGGGAGTGTTGTTTACCCCGTCCCTGTCACTCCATCTTGCCTGGAAGAGGAAGGCATTGGTACTCTTAATACTCCTGTAGTTATTCTTATATACTGCCAGAATAAGAATCACTGATTTAAAAATCCAGTCAGAGTCCGGGCTGTTGGTACTTCCATGGAGATGCCCATCTAGAATAAGTACAGAATTACAATGCAGCAAAATAAATTTGTGCAAATATTTTGTTATAAAAAAAAATTATAATATCTAATGCTCTGTCCCCTACTAGATTGTGAACTCCCTAAGAAAGAGCAGTCTCAAGTATTCCCCATTTACCCAGCATTTTTACTTAGTAGAGACTCAATAAATCTATGATAATGGCAAATAGAAAGAAATGAAATATATTTTCTGCTTATCTAATTGGTCACTTTCCTTTGTAATAAATTGGAAATGACTCATCTCAAAAATGTAGTTGTCAATTCCTTTCTTAAAGTATATTTAAGTAGAAGAACACTACATTTTTCAAGTGTCCATAAATCCTCTTGATTTGAGATCACTTTTTGACATTCAAATAACCTAAATTCCTTTTTCCTAATGTAACTGAAGTTCACTTTGTTTTGTCTTGTCTTCAGGGAGCCAAAATAATTGCTCATTCTTATTTTTAGAGTCATAGGATATTAGGCCTCTAATGGATCTTAAGAGAATCCCTTAACTTTTGGCAAGAATCACCCAAACAAAGTCTGCTATGAGTATATTTTGCTAAGAGTAGTAACTAAGCTAAATATAGCAATTACAGACTCTCTTGGCAATTCATTCTTCCAACTAGCTGGACTTATCCATCTATCAGTAGAACAACATTTACATAAGCTTTTCATTGCTTATTTAAGCCATCCATTGATAACTGACATTTGTTGGTCATTTGATGTGTGCTGAACTCTTCTCATTTGTTAATCATTATCCTGCTTTTTCAAAGCATTTGTAAATGAATTCTAGTTTTCTTTCTAATCCATGAAATAGTTGTAGGTTGCCATATCTAAGTATATTATGATGATTCTGATACAAAAAGTTAATTTCCTGTTACATGGTCTTTTGTATAGATTTATATATAAATTTGTAAATGCTAAACATCATGTTTCTGTTTCACTACCTGCCTAGGCCTATCAAAATTATGTTAAAAAGAATGGTGAAGAAAAATTACTTCCTGGACTTGACCTAAATCACAAACAACTCTTCTTTTTGAACTTTGCTCAGGTATGCTACTATTCTTGATTGATAGATATGAAAATCATTTTGAGTTATAATTTTATAGTAAGTTAGATAATGCATGCTGAGTTTTCTTGATTTAATCAATTGTGGCAGATCGTTTGACTTGACTAAATTTTATTGTCAGTCTGTCAGTATAACAGACTGTCAGATTATATCAATGATAATTATGCTCCTGGTTGCCTATCATTGAACAGTATTTAAAGAGTAAACGGTTAAGGAATGCAGAATTCCAATTTAATTTTTGTAGTAGGAAGTTTGCTTTTTTCTCAGCCTGCCCAAACAAGTAACTAGTATCCTTGATTAAACTTAAGCACAAAATTTCCTTTTTCTATTCCTATGCTAGGTGTGGTGTGGGACCTACAGGCCAGAGTATGCAGTCAACTCCATTAAAACAGATGTCCACAGTCCAGGCAATTTCAGGTATGTGGATTTGAACAGCAGCCAAGGTGCTCTAATATTGGCTCCATTAGTTCTGAGTTTGGAAATTGGCCTTTTCTAATTCTGACTCTATAAAATTTGGAAATCCAGTGTTGTTGTTTTCTTCTCTTTTGAGGGTTACAGATGGGATCAACAGAGCAGATCAGGTAAATGTCATGTTTACACAAGCATAGCCTTCACTGCTCTATTCCTCAGAATATATGTGACCGGGGTTCAGTGCTTGATGAATTCCAATAAAGATGTCACCTCAGAACAGTGGCTCTATTTAAAGGTAGCACAAGACATTTCTAAAAGGCTGTAAAAGGTTTAGGCTTAGGACCCATGAGTAGCTATGCCAAAGAAAGATTTTCGTTCAGCATAAAGGGAAACTTTCCAGTAATTAGAGCTTGTACGTCATGGAATAAAGTTATCTCCAAAGCTCCAGGAGAGAGTACCTTGAAGCAGAGGTCTGAGAACAACCTGTCAAGGATGATGGATTAAAATGCTCTGCATGGTGGAAGAATGAGTTAGAAGAATCTAAAACCCTTCTCAAATCAGAAAATCTTTGAGAACATTGGATTGAAAGAGAATCACTCTAACCAGCATTTGAATGTGAAAGCCTAGATCCCTATCTAGCTGTTTTAGGACTAAATTCCTAATGCTACCCGCTCCACAGGGACTTCAACCGTTCTGATCAGCAACAACTTTTCTCAGGCAAGACTATCTGAAAAATAAATTTAAAATTTTGTAGGGTGATTGGAAAACAGAGTCTGAAAACAAAAGGGAACTAATGGGCTGAATTTCAAAAGCACTTCCTAAATAAACATGAGCATAGTGCCCGTATCATTCACTCCTAGGGAAAGACCACATCCAAATATGAAACAATAAAATACCACATTTAAAAATTCGTGTTGTCCTAATATGATCATTAGCAGCAGCAGCAGCAGCATTTATATTCGCCTTAACATTTCTTTCAAAATTCATTCACTCAACAATTGTTTATTGTATGTTCGTTTTGTGTATAATCCAAGCTAAATTTAGTCTTGCTAAGATATCCAAATAAACTGCTTTTTAGGTAACCAGCAAGAAAAGTCACTAGATCAATTGACATTATGTTTTATCCAAGTAACTTTTAGTTTCAATTTTTTTTAATATATTTCTTTATTGATTTCAGGGAGAAAGGGAGGAGAGAGAGATAGAAACATCAATGATGAGAGAGAATCATTGATCGGCTGCCTCCTGCTTGCCCCCCATTGGGGATCGAGCCCGCAACCCAGGTTTGTATGTGCCCTTGGCTGGAATCAAACCTGGGACCCTTCGGTCCACAGGCTGATGCTTTATCCACTGAGCCAAGCCTGCTAGGACTTAGTTTCAATTTTTAAAAGTTCTCTTTTTTATTCTGAAATCTTTGGAAGTTAAAATGTAAGAATCTTATAATTGCTCTCTGAGGATAATAGAGAGCAGTTATAAGCTCATGCAAATTAGTAACCACCATAACAATTGAATTTTGAAGTTCTGCCACACATATCCCTATGGCCTAAAGCATCTATATATATAAAAGCCAAAGCGACTGTTCAACCGGTAGCTATAACATGCACTAACCACCAGGGGGCAGATGCTCTGACCAGTAGGTTAGCTTGCATCTGGGGTCTGGCCAGTTGGGACTGGGCAAGATGGGCCAGACATGCCCTGGAGCCCTCCCGCAGTCCCTCCCCAGCCCCAATCCTGCACCAGTGGGGTCCCTTGGCCTGGCCTGCGCTCTCTCACAACCCAGGACCCAGTTTCTCTCAGAGAGCCAGTTTTGGCCTGATCCCTGCAGGCCAGGCCAAAGGGACCCCACTGGTGCACGAATCTGTGCACTGGGTCTCTAGTATATCCATAAAAACCTAAGTAAATTTAAGTAACATTATTGTAATACCTGTTACATCTGGGGTCCTTGGAGAAAGGAGACTGCAAATTAATTATTTGATAGCTAAATTTTGTCTCTTGAGTATTAACATTTTTATCTTAACCACTAGGTTAAAAACTTCTCTGTTTAAAATATATTTTCTACCTTCCTGCCTTACTAACACAACATTCTGAACAAAACGGTGTGTGTTTTTTCTTGATGACACAGACTATTGTTATGACTAATAGTTATGGTTTCACTGTTTATTAGTTTAGTGAAGTCCTCCAAAGCTAGTGTATGGGGAGCTATTTATTCCTACACTAAAGCCACTGATGGTGATGCTTTTCGAATTTTGATTTTGGCTCTTTACTAGTGTTTTTCTATTTGTTTCTTCCCTAATTCTCTTTCCTGTTACTCCATTGCCTGCTTTTGGCCATCCCATTCCCCCATTCTGATTAGCTCCGAAAACATCCTTTAGCTTTTCTGCTAAAAAGTGAACGTAAGCTTTGAAGTAAGAAACCCTTAAATTCCAACCATGTCTCTGCCATTTACAAACTGTTACTTAACCTCTGGGTCTCAATTTCTTGATATATAAAATGAGGATTAAATTATGAGAGTTGTTAGGAGGATTAATGTTAATGTTTCTGACATGCCTACTTCATATTTGTGTTTGAAGACTGGTACTAGGATTGGTTTTAAATAAGAAAGGTATGAGCAGAATAAGAATTTCTGTGAATAAAGCATATGGACTTTGCAACATTCCACCTTTCCTGACGGTCAAGTACGTTCTGTTGTTCATTTCTTATGTCTGGATAGTTCAACATGTTAATCACTGATTGCTGGTTAAGTGACATGTAGGTAACTATGTAACTTTTCTACCACCAATTATAAACTGGAAATAGTTTTAATATAATTAGCTGTAGAATTTTGTATTTGTAAAAATATGTATTTAGTATAAATACGTAAAATTATTTGCAACTTTCATTTTCTTTTTTCTGACCCAAAAGATGTCTCTGTGACTATTTTTCATTCATAATAAGAGAAGTATGTGTTGTTTTTTAAAGGGTAAATGGAATGCCAACCCTTTGTCAAGGAAATTATTTTCTCTGGAGGTAAAGGGATTTCCTTGGCAAAAGGTTGAGGTTACATTTAGTTTTGGAAACAGGCTGCTTCCTGGCTGTACAAAGTAAAACATATTTTTTAAAGAACTTTGAAAACTAAGAGACATGGAGTTGCTATTGAAAGATTGTGTACAGTGGTTTATGTAGACATGCTTGAAACATAGGAGGTTTTTACTCTTATGCTTACACAGTCGCAGTATGGAAAACAAAAAGGTGAATTATATTTGAGATAGAGCTAAATCTATAAAATAATTTGTTAGGTCTAAGCTATACTTGTTCTATTCTTTCTAACTAAAGTCTTATGTACTTTTAAATGAGCTTCTAAACTATTCGTATTTAAAACAAAACATTTCCCCTTGATATTCCAGAATTTGCAGTTTAATGACTTCTTTCAGTCACTTCAGGGAATGGTTGTTATGATAATATTTACTACATAAGCTGTAAATGTGTTTATAAAGTTATTTAGATGGAATATTCCTACATAATATAGAAGATATGGTAATATTTTCAAAGCAAGTCAAAATAGACCAAATTATACCTGTGTTGTATTCTACCTAAATAGTAATGGTGCTAATTTAGATGCTTAGATTGCTTGATATTTTTCTAGTCAGAAAAAAAAAAAAAACTTCAGAGAACAAACCCAACTAATAAAGCAAGAAATATTTTCCACAACTTTCTAATTCTTTTGAAAGAATATCCTTTCTAGGGTTTTATGCAGACACTAGAAGCTCGGTGCACAAATTCATATACCAATGGGGTCCCTCTGCCTGGCCTGCAGGATTGGGATGAAACTGGCTTTCCGACATCCCCCGAGGGGTCCTGGATTGTGAAAGGGTGCAGGCCAGGCAAAGGGACCCCACCGGTGCATGATTGGGGCTGGGGAGGGATGCGGGAGGTTGGCCAGCCGAGGCAGGACTGTGGGAGGGCTCCAGGGAGTGTCCAGCCCATCTCACTCAGTCCTAATCAGCCAGACCCCACCTGCAAGCTAACCTACTGGTTGGAGCGTCTGCTCCCTGGTGGTCAGTGCACATCATAGCAACTGGTTGACCAGTCAACTGTCTGCCCCCTGGTGGTCAGTGCATGTCATAGTGACTGGTTGACCAGTCAACTGTCTGTCCCCTGGTGGTCAGTGCACGTCATAGAGAGCGGTTGAGCGGTCTGAGCATTTCATTTGCATATTACACTTTGATTGGTTGAACAAACGACCTGATGACCAGACACTTAGCATATTAGGCTTTTATTATATAGGATTTTCAAGTACCATGGCTATTTTGTTCTTTATGATTCCATGATTTAGCATGCTTAAGCTAAACCTTCTTTGAAATACTGAGGTTTTCTCCATCTATCTTAAGTACTAGCATTGGTTTCTGATATTTTGTAAATATCAGTGGATTTCAGTGAGCCTTGTTGAATTCCCACTAGTAATGATTAATTTTCAGCCCTTACCTCAGAATCTCTTTACTTCTTTACCAATTTATAGTGGAACACATGCTGATCAATGTGACCCTACTTTAAAAGAATTATGAATCTTAGTTAATGGCAAAGATTGGATAGTTTATTCATGAATGAAGCTAGTTAATCTTGTAGCCAAGTCATTCATTTAAAAGAAGTAATAAAAAATTGTCAGTGGACCCATTAATTGCAAAAAGCTCATTCATTAATTCAAAAATCCAGTTAATTGCAGACAGGAGTAGTCAGATAAGTTGTAAGATACAAAGTCCATTCTTGGTCAAGTGATATTCAACTCCATATATCTTAGATGTTATTTTTGTTTTTATGCTTTCCAGTTTTATTAGGACATAGTGGTATACATCACTATATAAATTTTAGGCACATAGCATGATTGCTTGATTTACATATATTATGAAATGATTACCACAATAGTATCAGCTAACATCTATAATTGCTTGTACCTTTTGATCACCTTCTTCCAATTCCCCATCCTTCCATCTATAGATGTTTTTAATATAAGTGATTATTTGCTAAGAGAATAAACAGCAGCAGAATAATAAAATAGTTTATGTAATAAAGTAAACATTTCAAGCAAATCACTTGAGAAATAATAAAAGCCTTTATTATATTTTGTTATTATAAACAAAAAGTACATAGTTTTCTTATAGCATGAAATTATGTAAGTAGTCTATGTAATATTAATGCGATGTGATCCCACGCTCAGAGATAGGATTCATTTTTTATTAATAATGTATCCACTTTTTGAAATAGAGTACTTATGTCATCCACCCAAAGATTTGGTGTTATAAACAACCAAGCAGTAACTAGAATCCTAGAAAAGTAAATTAAACTGAGGTATGTTGTTGGCCTAATTTATTCAGAATCAAATTATCTAAGTGAAGCCTTTGGCTGGAAAGAGAGGAGATGGAATGGAGGCCGAGAGCTGAGTGTGCGTTGGGTTGACTGCTGTTGCTAGTGATGTTCTGTGAACACCTTCCTGTTTTGTAGTGTGGTTCTTTCCTTTTTAATTTTCTTAATGCTTTTAAGGGAAATGTAGAAGAAGTCATAGGTTTGGACTCAAGTACTTGTCCCATATAATTATATCTAAGACACAATCCTTTGAAAATAATACTTCTTTTTTATTTTATTTTTTATATTGATCCTCACCCAAAGAAGGAAGATTTTTTTTCTTATTGTTTTTTTAGAGCGGAAGGGGGGGGGGGGGAGAGAGAGAGAGAGATGAGAGAGACACATTGCTTGGTTGCCTCCTGCTTGAACCCCGAATAGGGCTGGGGATTGAACCTGCAACCGAAGTACATGCCCTTGACCGGGGAATCGAACCCATGACCCTTCAGTCCGTGGGCCAACACTCTAACCACTTAGCCAAACCGGCCAGGGCTGACAAAATATTTAATAAAATAAAGACAAAAAAGAGCTGCTCTTCAAGTCAGTGGCTCTTGGGTGCTTTTCTGTCAGTTCATCCAGAAGCTTGTGGGGTAGTCAGCCACCGTGATGACTGTTCCCCAGTCAGAGATAAGGCTTCCTAAAGTGGGAAAGGGATTGGATTAAAATCCGGGGTGGGGAATGTCTGGACTGCGGGCCAAATACAGCCCATAAAATCATTGCTCTGGCCCTGCCAAGGCATTAGGGGTGAGTTAATTGAATATTTGACCAAATATAGCGGGCTAATTTTTAATTTGATAATTTTGTATGGCCTGTGAATGATGTTATCAATATCCAAATGGTCCTTGGCAGAAAAATGGTTCCCCACCCCTGCAGTAAAGGAATCAAAGCTCTCTCCATGAGCCTAGAACATAGACTAAGGACCTGTACAAATCCCTGGTGTCTAAATCCTTTCATTCCTATATACACAATCATTTTTGACCATGTATCAAGTGAATTTGTTCTGAACTTTCAGATGTAAGGAATGACACCCTTTTATTATTGTTACTTTTATATCAAATTAATTCAAGCTCTGAGCTCCCACTGGACATCAGGAGGTGAGACATTTCAGTAGTTTTCAGAGTACTCCTTTCTGGGGCTATACAGGAATCTAAGGCATCACATGAACCGAGAAAGTAGGGAAGAGCCTCCACCCTGCTGTGCTCACAGCTGACACTCTTACAGTCTGAGGGCTCCATCTGAAGTCAGGTGGCTCTGTCTCCTTCCAATGGTCATGGGCAAGGGCCACAGCAGCCACGAGTATTGATGTTAAAGTCGCCCAACAGCCACACACCATCCTATCGGGGCCCTGCTCAGAGTGGAGGCATATCCTGTCATTCACACCACCCACCGTTACTGGACTGGCCCCTCCTCAGGCTCCTGGCAGTGGGCCAGCCTTCTCTCTCTCAAGTGGACTAATAAATGTCAGTTCCCCAGCTCTGGCTTCCATCCCTTCTTGACCCCCAACCCCGTACCAGGAGGATTCCTCCCTGAAGTTTACATCCTCCCCGAAAGCTAGGGGAGTCAGGTTGGGGAATTGAGAGATAGTTGACGGGGTCATGAGTGACACATTAGGAAGTCAGACTTTGAGAAATGGGATATGGGTCTTTCTTTCCTAGAATGGGGATAGGGAAATGCTTTCTTTCCATCCCAGTTGGTCTATAATAGCGAGCAAACAACAAAAATACTAAACAGTGTTTTTCTTCATAATGCCCTATCACTCCTGCATGTAACTGCCATGATCAGGCAACAGGCTCATTCATCCAGTGCGTACTGAGTCCTGCATATGCATGCAGTCTCCCAGGCTTTGGGGTGCAGCAGGAGCAAGGGAGACATAATATTTTGCCCTCACAGAGATTACAGTGTAGTGGGTATGTCAGGAAATAAAGAACAAATAACTCTGTGATAGGGCTAGCACAGGGAGGGGGACCCAAAAAGGACAGTATTTGAAGAGGAGCTTGGCCATTGTAAGGAATGGAAAGTAGGTCAGTGTCATCCCCATAAGGAACAGGAAGGGAAATGTACCACGAGGAGGCAGGGATGGTAGGCTGGATCCATCAGGATGTTGGAGACCGTGGTGAGGAGGTTGAATTTCCTTCAACGCCTGGAAGGTTTTAAGTCAGGGAATTCTGGAATTTGATCTATATTTTAAAGATCACTCTGTGTGCCGAGTGGAGAGTGGGTTAGAGGGGGCAGACATGCTCACAGTTATACATGTTAATGCATCTGTGTTGGAGATCTCAGTAGGTTAAAAGGTACTCTTAGGTCATATGCTCCTAGCCTTACACGACTCCAGTCTGCTCTCCTCCTTCCAACCCAAGGTGGGTGTGGCCATGGTCTCTGTGGGCAGAGAAGGGAAGGAGGCGTTTCCGGGTTGATGGTAAAACATCACCCCTGCATCACCGTACTGACCTGTCTCTCCCCTCAGATGCTGCTTGGTGCCGATGGTAGGGTGGACCCTGTTGTTTTGCCCATCAGGGTCAGAGATAAGAAGCGCTTGGCATTTTGCCAGCCCTTTCCAGTTATTCAGGCTGGATCCAGTTTCTGATATTTATGAAGTTCTTTTGGAATAATAGATAATAATTGTTGCCTTCCCTATTAAATCAAATCAACTAATATCTGTTTAAAGTCTCTTATATTTAAGTTACCATGTGAGCCCTTTCAAGATATCATGAAAAGTCATGATTTTATTCTTTGACCAAACTCTCCTTATATTAACTACAATTCCAAATATGAATTATGCATTTATATTACAAATGTGTATAGAATGCTTATAAATTAATTCCCCATGAGAACCTTAAGATCCAAGTATTATTATTATATGCATTTTACAGAAAAGGAAACCGAGGCACAGAGAGGCTAAATAAATAAGTCATAACCAGGATTCAAACCATACCGTCTGTCTTCAACATCTGTTCCTTTAACTCCTATACTTTGTTAACCTCTCCATCTAAAAATTCTGTTAATGAGAAGAATGAACTCATTCTACCAGTTTCTTTTTCTTTTTTTTCCTTTTTTTAACTATATTCTAAATTCACTCACTTGGCCTAATAGAGAAATGCTATAGCCCTACCACGTGGTATGGACATGAGTGTCAAATGCTGATGGTGACTTTCATTTGTTTCACAGGATCATTGGGACTTTGCAGAACTCCCCTGAGTTTGCAGAAGCCTTTCATTGCTCCAAGAATTCATACATGAATCCAGAAAAGAAATGCCGGGTGTGGTGATCTTCAAAAGAAGCAGTGCAGCCCTTGGCTAGACTCGCCAACACCACAGAAATGGACAGCTCTATCCAAGAGACTGGGCCATAGAGCTCACTGTTATTATGCACAGGGATACCTGACAGAGATGAGAGCATCAGGATAAAAATGAAGTTAGGGTATTCTAGAAAAGGGTGGAGGGATGAGGGCGTCTATTGTCTATCAAATCAATCACTTCTCACTGTGTAAATAATGCTTAATCTCTAAAGATAGTATTACCGTTCACTTCTGTTTCTCGTCTGATCTGCCAGTGTGATGTTGTCTCTTGAAGAGTGGTAACCATTATTAGAGAAGGATTTCTAATCCAAGGAAGAAAGAAAAAGTTGAAGAATACAATTGGCACCTAACACACATCAGTGACCCGGGAGTGAAAAACACATTGTTGAAGTACTTATTTGTATTTATATTTGCAACCTTTATGCTCCTTCAAATCTCTTCCAAAGAATTCTTATACGTATCGGGGCCTTGGGACTTACGTAGTTTTAAACTAACTTTTCCAGTCATCAGTTATGCATTCTGAGATCATTTTATTTTAAGTACTTAGGGCTAAAATGAAATGTCTAAAACTGTGTTTTGTTGTACCTGTTTTGACTGATAACCATATTCTTGAGGTTTCTTGCAATTTTCTAAGCAATTTCTTGTTCTCTCTCTCTCTCTCTCTCTCTCTCTCTCTCTCTCTCTCTCTCGTCAAAACTTGGTCTTTTTAAGAAATTTGTAGCAATGTATAAATAATTTTTATATTTAATTGTTGACTACATTTATGACTAAGTAATTGTTATTATAGGTAATCATTGACTATTGAAGTTTCAGACTGAGATAAATAGTTATGAGCCAAGATCTGTAAAGCGATGTACAGATGAACATTTGAGACTTTTTAAACTTATCAATCATATTGATGAAAAGCTTTAAGTACACACTTTGGCTTAAACATTGCCATTGGACGGTTGTCTAAAGATACATAAGACTTGTGGTTTACAAGCAGGATTTTCCAAATTCAACCTGTCCCTTCCGTGGCTGAAATGAAAGGGCAAACCTGCATCTATGTAGCTCCACATCTCCTTATCCTTTCAGATTTGTTACCTGATGGAAATATTTTGATAATAAATTGAGATTGTGAATCCACTGCTCACTATGGTTGTTGCGGCTGCCATTTAGCTCTGGAAAGTGCATTTTTTGACTAGAGGGGCTTCTGTACCTCCGTCTCCAACAGACCTGCTGCTAAATTTCTAACTTGCTTAGAGTTCTGGGAGGGGATTGTTTAGTCTCTGATAGGAGCTCAATCTTTTCACATTCTTTTCCTATCCTGTTCACGACTTCAGTTCATTTCATTACTTGATTAATATTTTACAAAACAAGTACACTTCCAAAAATCTTTATTTTTCCTGACAAAACATGAAACTGAAAATTTCGTATTTTTCCTGCTTATTGGTTTTTCCTGCTTCTTGAAAAGTGTTATTGAAATATAACTTAAATACAAACATTTCATAAAGCATTAATGTGCAGCTCAGTGAACTTTCTCCAACTGAACACAGTCCTGTAAGTTATCAAACATTACCAACCACCGAGAAACCCCTGCTCCCAACCGTCACTTCACTCCTCCAAGGACAACTGCTGCCCTGACTTCTAATGTCACACGTCAGATTTGCTGTTTTTGTCTCTTATGTAAATAGAATCAACCAGCATGTATTCTTTTGTGTCTGGCTTCTCTCATTCAGCATTACATTTGTGAGATTCAGCATTACATTTGTGAGGTGCATTTGTTTGTGGATCCCTCATTCTCATTGCTGACTGATACTTTAGTGTGTGACTATACTACAGTTAATCCATGCACCTGAGAAGTTTCCAGTTGGGGCTATTATGAATATGCTTACATATCACCATCTTTTAAATATATATATATAGTTTTATTGATTTCAGAGAGGAAGGGAGAGAGGGACATCAATGATGAGAGAGAAATCTGGGGATTGAGCCCACAAGCCTGGCATGTGCCCTGACGGGGAACTGCAACATGACCTGGTTCATAGGTCGATGCTCAACCACTGAGTCATGCAGGCCGGGCTCACCATCTCTTTTTACTTGAGATTTTATTAGACTCATTTCCACAAGTCCTCCCTAAAGTTACTATGAATATTGAACATATAGTTTCAAACTAACCCTGGATATTCTTACCCTTTTCTCCTTTATCACTACCGCCATTATGATGAATAACTTAAAATATGTTTCTGTGGATATTTTCTTAAACTGAAAACATTTCTAAATGATAGTAGTCAGAGCAATAGGAGCATCCAGCTCTGAAGAGAACAACTATCTTTGAGTCATTTAATTTCTATCCTGTTACAGCAGCTGAAGAACCAGAAATGAAGAATGACTAGTGCAAATAACAAAAAAGACACTAGACTCTCCACTGCTAGCTCTTTAAAACATAAGCCTTCTTTCTATATAAAGGGATTTGAGTGAAATTGTCGGGGGGGGAGGGGGGTGGGGTGGGGAAGAAACCCAACCCTCTTCAGTGCCTCACTCTCCTTTCTCTAGAAATACCAGATTTTCTGAGGTTAAAGTACAGACCAAAGTCAGAAGAGCTATACTTCCCCATCCCTCGCACACAAGGACATCAGTTCTTGTACGTAGCACTGTTGTTGAGTTGTATGAGGACTGATGGTCTCTCCCCATCATCTGGAGTTGTTCATCATATAAGGCCCATCTGTAATCTCACACATAAATCCAATTCCATCATGGCTGACTCCTGGTCAAAGAGAGTCTAAAAGCTGAGACACTCAGTTGGGACCTATGTCGGTGACTAGGATAGAAAGCTCTCAGGAGAACCAATGGGAGGGAGTCTGCCTCCAGGCTACAGTGCCCGTGTGGATGCCAGGTGCAAGGCGGAAAGAATGCCACCCTGGGAGAAGATTTCTTTCTTGTTCTAGCCCTATTCTGCCACTAATGACAAGATGACCATGGGCATTAGATCTGTTTTCTAGGGCCTTTGGTTTTCCTACCTGAAGAAAAAAAGAGGATTTGATTATTCTCTCAGTGGTTCTCAACAAGAGAAGGAGAATGCCTGCGATGCTGCCTTATGTGTAATCTGTCCTCCAGGTTAGAACCACCACTGGATAAGATAATTTCAAAACTCCTACATAAATGCCTGAATCTAAAGAGACCACATTATAGTCCAAAGTAAAGGGTCAAAGTTTTATGGAGTTTAGGGTCTGTGCTGTTCTTACAGTTTTCCCAAAAGCCGTCATCATTCCTGTTGGCATCGATGGCGTTCTCCAAGTAGAAGATAATTTAGAAATAAGACTCCACCCTCTCAAAGATGGAAAATCAGAAAGTTTTACCAGGTTCCAATCTCAAGAATTTAAAACAAACATTGCCTAGCCAGCTCTGTTCTGGCTTCCCTGACCCCACACCCTTCCCCACCCCTGTCAACCTCCACAGCCAGTATGTCTTGAAAACTTAAGGTCAAATGGAGCATTCTATCAATGTAATCTTACACTTCCCGCTAGCTTTCAAATTAAATCTTTTTAAATTGAATAATATTAACTATTAGAGGCCTGGTGCACGAGATTTGTGCATTGGTGCAGGGCTCATCCCGGTCAGCCGAGCAGCTGTGGACCCATCCTCTAAGCAGCTACTCCCACTGCAGGACCACCATTCTTCCCAGTCAGCTGAGTGGCGCTCCCACTGTGGGAGTGCACTGATCACCGGGAGGCAGCTCTTGCATTGAGTGTCTGCCCCCGCCCCCCCCGGTGGTCAGTGCGTGTCATAGCAACTGGTCAACCCGTTTTTCCGCCATTCTGTCACTGGGCTTTTATTATATAGGATTTTACCAATATTTTCTTGTTTTTACCAACCCATTCTTCCAAAGATACCATAGTGTTCTGTCCTGATTTCTTTTAAAAAGTTCAATGAAAAGGTTGCCAAATGCTGTAGGGAGTCACAGACCTAATCAGATAACTTAGGCAGAAAACAGAAGTGTCTTTGTGCACAGTCCCTGGACTGAGGTACTTGACTTTTGGTTGATGAGCTGAAGAGAGGAACCATCCATGGCTGGTGCCAAAGTGGCACACGTTTATTGTATTCTAATCTATTTTTAACAGTGTTGTCTTAATTCCAACACCTTTGCATTTTGCATGTCCTCTAAATCAGTGAGAAACACTACTGTCATTTTCAACTCCATACCCAAACTACTGTGCTTCTATTTTGTTCTTTGACAAAACAGACCATCAGGTTGTGCAAGGGAAGCCTGGCAGAAAAATGAGCATTGCTCTGCAGGACATGATGGGCTCGCAGCTTGTGCAGTGTAGAAAGACTAGGAAGTCTAGCCATTGTGACTAATTTGTATATTTGTGGATTTTCTTTCTACCCAGAAACTGACAATTTTTTTTCAGGTATCATTCATGTTAACATCTGAGTCTACCTCTTTAAATGAACTTGATGTCACCTCTGATCTGATCATCTCAAATTATAATGCATCCTAAAAGTTTCCTCCATATCCAGGAAGATGAAAGTGGGATCAAGTATCTCGATTATCATCGCCTTGGTGAAAATCTCACAACACACACACTATCCATGCCCTGTCCCCTGAAATACAGCATCAAATATGTATTGATAAAATGTTTATTGCAGTTTTGTCTATAATATGGAAGAAAGGGGGAGAGAAAACTAAACAGGAGCAAACATTTACATTTGTACAAAGAAAATATGAAAAGAATGCAATGTTGGATATTCATTAGAATGTCAACTATGTTAAAATATTGCTGCATAGAAAAAGTTGGAAGAATATAACCAAAAATTAATAGGGAATATCTCTGAGTGGTGTGATATAGGTGATTCTTAGTTCCTTTCCCCCCCTGAATTTTAAATATTTCTGTAAGCTGAAACATTACATTTAATAGATAGATAGATAGATAGATAGATAGATAGATAGATAGATATAGATAGATAGATATAGAGATTTAAGAGAGGAAGGAAGAGGGAGAGAGAGATAGAAACATCAATGATGAGAGAGAACCATTGATCTGCTGCCTCCTGCACGCCCCCTACTGAGGAGTAAGCCCACAACCTGGGCATGTGCCCTTGACCAGAATTGAACCCAGGACCCTTCAGTCCGCAGGCCGACACTCTACATACTGAGCCAAACCAGCTAGGGCTGAAACATTACATTTTAAAAGTCATCTAAAAAATGTTGTTTGGAAGAAAGGAGGTAGTAAGGGAGAAAAGATGGAAGGGAGGGAAATGAGGGGGAAATTGACCACAAAATTGAAACATAATTCCATTGAATTTAAGATGTGTTCATTTATTTAAGAAGCTGTTCAGTTTTGTATCTTAAGGAATCCAGCCAATGGAGTTTGGTCAGCAGCTCTCCCTTCCCCACACCCCAACAGGCCAGATCTCACTTTTATGAAGTGGCTTTGAAACACGCTGCTTAACACAGAGCAGGGACATTTGGTGGACCTTCTGCTGATGGTGCTTGAGGTGGTTCTGTGAGAACAAAGCCTTGTACTCTCAAGGTTTGTTTGTGTGTGTGTGTGTGTGTGTGTTTTCTGAAATGCTGAAGGGTTCACTGATCTGGCCACACTCTCCCACCTGGTCTCCCTCCCTACAAAATCCTAGCATCTGTCAAACCCTGACTAAGGTTAAGGATACAACCTATAATGTGAAATAGGAGCCAGTAAATTATACCGTGATCAGACCTGAATGTTCCACCTGGTAGGCACCATGATTTACCTGGGTGTCAGGTGCTAAAATTTAGAGGTTGAACAGGGAGGAGGCAGAAGGAGACAGCTAATCCCAGGTGACTCACTAGTTATATGTGCTTATATTCGACTTTGGTTGCAAATGTGAAAATCAAACATTTTCTGGTTTAGCCAGAACTAGGGGCTTTGTTGAGCCAACACTACCAAACCTGGGCATGTGTGAGTAATTTGGCCTTCCTTCCATGTGTCGACATGACTGTTGCAGACTGGCTTTCTCCAAAAGAAAGCCATGAAGGCCTGTCCAGTGTGGCTCAGTGATTGGGTGTCGACCTATGAACCAGAAGGTCATGGTTCGATTCTCAGTCAGGGCACATGCCAGGGTTGTGGGTTTGATCCCCAGTGGGGGGCGAGCAGGAGGCAGCTGATCAATGATCTTCTCATTATTGATGTTTCTATCTCTCTTCTCCCTTCCTCTCTAAAATCAATAAAAATATAAAATTTTTAAAAATGATGGTCAACCACACCCAGGCTCGAAGATGTTCTGCTTCCTTTCCAGGGGAAGGATCACTCTAACTGCAGTCTGTTAAACCCTAGAGGAAATCTGATTGGCCATTTAGGAAACATGCCTACCCCTGTGGGTAGGGCATGAAGAAGGGGGGAGGGTATAGAAATGATGATCCTTGAACTCCTACAGAGTCAGAGAAGGGGAGTTTCCCAAAAGAAAAACACCATTCCTAGAAGGGAGAGGATAAGAAACAGATGTCTAAACACTCATGATACTAGATACTCCTTGAGCGCTTTGCAAAACATCTCAGTGTGGATTGGATTGTGCATGTTAAAATGTTATGTGTCGACTTTAATTTTGTGTGAGCACAATGAAGACATTATGCATTTTGGTTAGATTTAATACTTAAGAAAATTAAAAACTATTAACAAAAGAGAGTGGAAAGGAAAAGAAATCATCCTTATTTTTGTTGAGTGAGGCATAAAATCTAGCTGTTTGTAGAGACTTTCCATTTAATATAGCTAACCTGTGAGTTAATGTTAGTACTCCTGATTTTACAAGTGGTGAATTTTCACTTCACAGATTTGTCCAAATTCACACAGTAAGTGATAAGGCCAGGGACCAAACCACGAATGTTGAAGACCAAAATCTACATAAACTTACCATCAGAGCGCTCTACCTAAAGAGTATTTTAGATCAACACATTTGTAGGTCATCATTCCCAAAACATATATCTTTAAAGAAAAATGAACAAAAAATATTTTCAATTACTTTTATTACTTTACATAAGCTTTTGATATTTTTAAAAGAACATTAAGTATTTTAATTGTATCAGCAAACATCTATGTTCAAGGTACTATATTAGAAGCAAAAATAAAAACAGCTGAAAAGAAAAACAAGGTAAAGTAATATTCTTGGGATTGGCATTATACTTGTCCAATACATCCATTCACATATTCACCGATGAAACATTGAGCACCTTTTCTGTGTGATGTACTATATCGCACGTTAAAGGGCCTATTAGACAGTTATTAGAAAATGAAAATTGCTGACCTTTTAATATAAGGCAGACATTAAAATACACACAAATAAATGTAGTAGAATGTGTGATATGCCAAGAGATATCAGGAAAAAAAAATTGAGAAGTCAGGGAAATTTTGATTCCTAGCATGCCAAAGACATTCTGGAGAAAGTAACATTTACGTTGCATTTGAGAGTATGGATGGGATTTTGACAATTGGAGAAGGAGGCAAGGACATATTTTGGCTAAGTGTATCTCGTATTCAAAATTACACAATTACTCTATGGAGCAATACTAGTTCTGGAAAAACAGAAAAGGGAGTATACACCCTGAGACTGCTGACCATTATGCACAGTTGGCTCTTCAACATGTTTTGTACCAAGAAAGAAGTATTCCTATGTATTTAAATATTCTATGCTATTCTCAAAGTGTACTCATTATCATTTCACTTTGATAGAAGTCCTGTGCACTGCTCACATTTACTAGAAGTTGAATGATGAGGATAGTATTTGTCTTCTTCCTGGGGATTTAGAAGTCTACTCTTAGTCCGGTCCTATTGTGAAATCACTGCCCAGAGCAAATAACTAGTTCCCTGCATTTTCGTGTCTCAGGATTAAAATCAGAGTTGGGATCAAGGCCTCCTCAAAATCAGAAGACAGGCAGATGGAATGTTTTGCAAACCAAATTCCTTGGAGATTGCAAAAGATACCTTCGTGCAGAGAAACCAGGGCATGGTGTCATGGAAAAATTCAAATGCAGGGAGAGCCAGCTAGACTCAGGGACACTCAAGGTCAAAGCTTGGCTACATGCAACATTTGGCTCCTCTAAGCCTCAATTTCCTCCTCTTTGAAATGGTCATAATCACATATACCTCTCTGGGAAGGATGCTGTATCAGCTGCCAAAAAATTATGTTTTCAGCTGCATTGAAGTTTAATACTTTGATCATTACCTCTGACTTTTCCTTGATGCTAATTAAGCCTGTGAGTTTTTAAAAGCATAAGGAGTTTTGGCTAAAAGACTAGAATTTTATTTTTTTTAATTTACCATATTGTCTTTTATTTTACTGTAGGTGAGTCACTTACTTGATCCCTTTTAAATCATTTTTCTCACTAGATACTCATGAAACAGAAAAGGTACAAAACATGCAACCTTTTAAATAGCAGAGAAGTTCTCAAAAAATCAAAAGAGCAAAAGGTAGAACACACTCAGAACAAAATTGAAATTCTGAAAGAGATGATTAAAATTTTGGGGAAAATAGTTTAGGCAAGCACCATTACTTGTCTCACAAATATATCATTGGCCCAGAGACCTTAGAAAAGCTAACTTCTTTGAAACTTAGCTTGCTCAGAAGCAAAGTATAAAAATGTAGACATACTTTTGTCACCTAGTTAGGTAAAAGGTAGAATAATTACCCCTCTCCTTCTCCGCCGCCCCCCCCCCCCCATAAAAAAATATGTTCACATCCTAACTTCCAGAACCTGTAGAAATCAGGACACATTTCTAAGGGGAATTAAAGGTTGCAAATGGAATTAAGGTTGCTAATCAGCTGACATACAGAGGGTGATTATCCTGGGTTATCCAAGGGGGCTCAGGGTAGTCATTAGGGTTCTTAACAGTGAAGAGAGAGGGAGAGAGGCCAGAGAGATGTGAGGTGAGTGCTTGGCCAGCTGTGGCTCACAGGACTGTAGACAGCCTCTGGGAGCTGCAGAGGACAAGGAACAAATCCCGCCCCAGAGCCTCCAGGAGGAACACAGCCCTGCCCATGGCCCCAGGAGACTCCTGTCAGATTTCTGCCCTGCAGAACTCTCAAATAATAAATGTGTTTTGCCTCAGTGGTTGAGCATTGACCTATGAACCAGGAGGTCACGGTTTGATTCCCGGTCAGGGCGCATGCCCAGGTTGCAGGTTCAATCCCCAGTGTGGGGCATGCAGGAGGCAGATGATCAATGATTCTCTCTCATCATCAATGTTTCTCTCTCTCTCTTCCTCTCCCTTCCTCTCTGAAACCAATAAAAATGTACTTAAAAATTAATAATAAATGTGTTTTAAGCCACTAAGTTTGTGGTAATTTATTATAGCAGTTATAGAAAAAACCATATATGTAAACATTCATTATATAATCCTATATAATAAAAGGCTAATATGCAAATCGACTGAACAGTGGAACAACCGGTTGTGATGCACACTGACCACCAGGGGGCAGACGCTCAACACAGGAGCTGCCCCCGGGTGGTCAATGCAATCCCACAGGGGAGCACTGCTCAGGCAGAAGCTGGGCTCATGGGTGGCGAGTACAGCGGTGGAAATGGGAGCCTCTCCTGCTTCTGTGGCAGAACTAAGGATGTCCGATTGCCACTCCCTGGGTCAGTTGGACATCCCCCAAGGGCTCCCAGACTGCAAGAGGGCACAGGCCGGGCTGAGGAACCCCTCTGAGTGCATGAATTTCATGCACTGGGCCTCTAGTATTTCATATTTATTTACATTTTTGAAAATTATGCTAAGCTTAGATATTATCATCTAATAGAAAAAACATATAACTATAAAATTTGGTCAAAAATAATTACTATTCTTCACTTACCTGTTCTTAAATAATGAAATATGTGGATACAACATCAATTTGGGATAACTAGGTATGAGTTGTCATTATTCTAAACAAATATGAGTAGTCATAATTGATTCACTCACACAGAGACTAAAACAGTGGCCTTTATAAAATAAACATAATTCATCTTACAGACGTCAGCTATTTGACACTTAACAAGCCTTGCCCATCACCCACCTTTCATCTCAGCATGCAAACTAATTAACCACTGCGAGGACCTTCCTGGTATAAGCACTAATATGTCAGGAAAATATTTATGACTTTATCCATTAAAATAGATAAAATATAAATTGCTTAGGCAGAGCTTTGAGAAAATAGAAACCCAAGACCATGGAGATGCTAATCATAAAGCAGTCTTGAGATTTTACTGCAGGTGGCACAATGCATTTTCCTGAAAGGTTATTTAAAGGTATTATTTTTACTTTAGACAAGCTAATGAATAATGAATTGCTATGTCTCAGGAACTTCTGTATGCAGCCTCAGGAGTCTGCCATGAAAAAAGGCCTATTGCCCCAATGGTCAAACATTAAAAATAAAGAGATAGTCGCACAAGTGCGTGCTGTCCTTGGTAGCAACAAGAATATTCCCTGATTTTTTAAATGTACAACACCTTTCCATATTCACATTACCCAGGACTTATTCAATACTTACTGAGTTCCATAGAGAGCAAAATGAATGAACAGCCTCACTCTGGCTTACTTCCAATCCATCATGCAGGAACAAACTCCCTATCCTCTCGACTTTTTCCCAAATATTTCTTCAGGGTCCTATGGAGGCCACACACATGTTCCATGTAAGTGGAACCAAGTCCATTAGTCTTTACCATTGAAGAATTTCCTTCTCTCTATGAATGCTGATTCCTAATGCAGTGACCATTCTCAAACGCCCACAAAAGGGGCTACAGCTGCTAATCCCCACCAAAGGGCCAGCCAGCCACACCTACCTGTCTCCGGTGATACAGCTCTGAGTGCTGGTGCCAGGCACTGAGAGCACTGTCATCTGACATGAGGGCTCTGTCTCTCGTTACTGCCAACGCTTTTCCAGCACAGGACTTTTCCATTGGGTCAACTACCATGTTATTGACGTTTTGTGTTCTCACATCTCCTCAATACAAAGAAAAGATTTTTATTTGTATTGAGGGGAGGGAAGAAATATATACACAATATATGCTATATATGATATATGCTATATATAATCTGTATGTATTAAAGCTTAAGCGACCGTTACGACTGGACGACCAGAAAACCGGCCGGTAGCTATGATGCACACTGACCACCAGGGGGAAGAAGCTCAATGCAGAATCTGCCCCCTGGTGGTCAGTGCACTTCCACAGCCAACCTCCAACAGTCCCTCCCCCTGGCTGGCCGGCCCTGATGGCCCCGATCAGGCTGGCCGACCAACCTCCTGTGGTTTCTCCTCCCAGCTGGCCACCTACCGCCCCGATCAGCCCAATGGGGACTAAGTGAGATGGCCTCAATTGGCCCCGATCACTGACCAGGCCAAAGGACCCCACCTGTGCATGAATTCATTCACCAGGCCTCTAGTAGAATATATTATGCTATATAGCATAGAATATATAATACTATATATACATATATATATATATATATATATATACATATATATATATACACACACATACATATACATATATATATACATATACATATATATATATATATACATATACATATATATATAATAAAATCAATGACATATATAGTGCTCATTTGCTTTGTTATTGAAGACCCCTTGATCTAGGACTCAAATTTGAGCTCATGGCACCACTTTGAATGGCAGAATCACAACTCTCACTTCCCTTAAGACACACCATTTCCTGTGAGGCTCCTCACTTCACTCTAAGGAACAGACTCCTGTTGTGCATGCCCAGCCCTAGACAGTGCTGCATGCAGCTAGGAGGCACCTGTATGGATGTGCTATGTGTTTACAGCTGGAACCCATTCTGAGGGGTCAGTAGAAAATATTTCGGCTAGTCTCTTGCCTCCAGGACTTCCTAAATCCTAGCGTAAATATGATGGAGGCTCACAAGGGCACACTGAAAGGAATCACAGGGAAGTGCACTTCCCATGCCTTAGTTCTTTAACAATGGGAAAGATATTATTGCTAAATGATAATAAAGGTGTCAATTTTTTATTTCAGGGTGTGTCAATGGATCTCATTTGCAAGGATATTTACTATAGAATAGAACAAACTATGACAAACTATTCCCTTCTGATACTGAAATGTGGCTCAAGGTCCCAATGTAGCCAGTCAAGTAGAAACTGCTGTGTTCCAATGTCCATTCTCCTCTTCCTTTTTATAACAGACTAGAGGCCTGGTGCATGACATTTGTGCACTGGGGGTGGGGGGATGATCCCCAACCTGGCCCGTGCCCTCTCACAGTTCCGGACCCCTTGGGGGAGGGGACATCCCCCAAGGGGTCCCTAGCACTGTTGTGGAGGCGGGAGAGATGCCCACCACCACTACTGCACTCATCAGCTGTGAGCCTGGCTTCTGGCTGAGCGGCACTTCCAGTGTGGGAGCACACTGACCACCAGGGGGCAGCTCCTGCATTGAGCGTTTGCCCACTGGTGGTCAGTGTGTGTCATAGCAACCGGTCGTTCTGCCGTTCAGTCAATTTGCACATTAGCCTTTTATTATATAGGACTAGAGGTCCGATGCACAAAAATTTGTGCTCTCGGGGGGAAGGGAGGGCCCCTCAGCCCGGCCTGTGCCCTCTCGCAGTCTGGGACCCCTTGGGAGATAACGACCTGCTGGCTTAGGCCTGCTCCCGGGTGGCAGAGGGCAGGCCCAATCCCTAGGTGCAGCCCCTGGTCGGGCTCAGAGCAGGGCCGATTGGGGAGTTGGGGCGCCACCCCTGTCATGCACAGAGCAGGGCTGATGGGGAGGTTGCAATGCCACCCTCAGTCACGCTCAGGGTAGGGCTGATTGGGGGGTTGGGGCACCGCCCCCTGTCACACTCAAGGCAGGGTCGATGGGGAGGTTGCGGCGCCACCCCCTGTCACGCACAGAGCAGGGCCAATCAGGGGGTTGGGGCACTGCCCCCTGTCACTCACAGAGCAGGGCCCATCAGGGGGGTTGGCGCTCCGTACACTGTCACGCACAGAGCAGGGTCGATCAGGGGGTTGGGGAGCTCCCCCCTGTCACACAGCTGCAGGGCGATCAGGGGGTTGGGGAGCTCCCCCCTATCAGGCACAGAGCAGGGCTGATCAGGGGGTTGGGGCACCTTCCCCTGTCACGAACAGAGCAGGGCGGATAGGGAGGTTGTGGCCCCGGCCCCTGTCACACACAGAGCCGCAGGGCGACCAGGGGGTTTGGGCGCTGCCCCCTGTCATGCTGATTCCAGTGCTGGGAGGCATATTACCCTTTTACTATATAGGATAGAGGCCTGGTGCATGGGTGGGGGCGGGCTGGTTTGCCCTGAAGGGTGTCCTGGATCAGGGTGGGGGTCCCCACTGGGGTGCCTGGCCAGCCTGGATGAGGGGATGATGGCTGTTTGCAGCTGGTCACACACCCTTCAGGGTGGGGTTCCCCACTGGGGTGCCTGGCCAGTCTGGGTGAGGGGCTGAGGGCTGTTTTCAGGCTGGCAGGTGACTGAAGCTCCCAACGGCTCCTTTTTTTCTTTTTTCTTTTTTTAATTCTGGGCCAGCTTTAGCTCTGAGGCTCCAGCTCTTAGGTCCTCCACTGCTAAAAGCAGGTTTCTGGCCTTTGTTTACCTTCTATATTTGAAACAATGTTGCGATCCTGCTGGCTGAAGCCTGGTGGACTAAAGCAGGTTTCTGGGGTTTTGTTTAGCTTCTATATTTGTAACATAGTTGCTTAGAGTTGCAGCTCAGAGGCCGGCAGTGGCAGGCAGGGAAGGTTGGAGTCCTCCATCACTGAAGCAAGCAGGCCTCATGTTCGCTTCCAGATGCCTGGCTGCTGGCCACCATCTTGGCTGGCAGTTAATTTGCATATCGCCCTGATTAGCCAATGGGAAGGATAGCGGTCATACGCTAATTACCATGTTTCTCTTTTATTAGATAGGATTCCTGAGATTTGTCTGAGCACATAGCCACTCAGTTAGAGAGGAGTAGACATGTGATTATGTTTCAGCAAATAGAATGTGAACAGAAGCACAGTGTACAACTTCTGGGTCATATTATTTAGGAAGGAGATTGGTTGCACTCCATGGTGCAGACTGGAACATGCAAACGTGCTGATGAGCTAGTTTCAACCAGGAAAAGTAACATGATAGCTAGAACCTGGGTCCCTGGACAAGCTTACTCTGGGCCTATTCTGGACTGTTAAATGAGAAACAAAAAAAAGCCTTATCTTATTTGAGCCTGAGTGATTTATTGGGAGGAAAGGGGTTTCTTTGTTACAACAACTTAGTCCCTGTGCTAACAAATACAATGAGTCATTATAGAGCCATTAGCTTCTGAATAGATGAAACAGAAGTTTAAAATTTGTATGTGACTAACCAGAGAAACTGTATGAAACAAATTCAGGAACTGTGTAGTCAATGTGGGCCTGTTGAGAAGAAAAACTGTGGGCTTAAATCTTAGATGTTACACTTTACAAATAGCATGATAGTCTGGAAATCAACCCTATACAAGATTTCATATGACAAAAGAGAATTATGTTAAAATAAAGAAAATTTTTGATGTCCTCTGTAGCCATTTCTCTCATGTTAGTTCCTAGGCCATCATAGTAAAATGAATAAATAAATAAAATTTAAAAGACAGTGATGTCTAGTCTAGCTGCTATAACAAACACTCCCAAAATTGGAAAGTACAATGAAAATTTTGTTACCTTCACTTGACATCCAGTGCAGCTGGGCAGGTTTCCCACGGGGCTCTTCTGTAACCCATGACTGCTACCTGGCTCCTTCTAACATTTTACTCACCATCTTGAAATTCTTTGCTCTCACCACATGGATGGGAGGAATATAGGGAAAGGGCCTGGGGAAGACTCAGAGATACATTTTTATGCAGGCCTAGACTTAAGAGCCAATGTTTTCACTCACATTTCAATGGCTAGTCACAGGCAAGACTGGGAATATTCATAAGTATTTACAGTCTCTTCCACAGCAGCCATTTTGACTGCTCTGGAAAGCAAAATCCCCAAACATACTGGTTATGACCTGTTGTCCCCTTAAAGTCCTCATCCCCTGCAATTCTGTAAAATGTTCTCTGAAGTGTAGCCTGCAACATATGCCAGATAGGAAGGATTCAGAAATAACCTCCATTCTGTAGGCGGGCAGAGAAAACAGCACCGGGGATTAGACCGATGGGGTCAGACTGGTCCTGGGTTCAGCAAACTTGGTACTTGAGTTCTGGCTAGGAAAGAATTCAGAGTCAAGACTCAAAACTATGAGAATATTTATTTGTAAAATCACAGAGGGGGAAGAAGTAATTCGTAGAATAAATGGGCTTAGGAAGCAAATTATAGAGGCAAAGGAAGGGCCCTTGGAGCTTAGAAGTGATGACGGTAAAGGTGACTCACCTGGGGAGATGAGGAGGGGACAGGGGAGGGAAGGCTCCGCTGTGCTCTTGGGAGGAAGAGCGCTCTGGGTCCGCTGTCCTAAGAGGTTTAAGGGTGGAGTTTTAGGGGAAGTCCCAGGGGAAGATCTTAATAGACTATTCAGCAGCTTTCCAGGTGTGTCCTTTCAGGGTCTGGGTCTTCACTGATGGATTGGTCGGTGCCAGGGCAGGGGGTCATTATTCAATGCAGCTGGTCCTCAAGTCAGCCATGGTGTGGGGTTGCTTGTCTGATTTGCTGCTCTTCTGGGCTTGAAGTTGAAATACAACTGAAGTCCAGATGTTATCTCTAGGGAGGAAAGGTCAGGGTGTCCAAACCAAATGAACAGCAATATGCTAGGGGAGGAAAGGTCATCCTGGGGGCAAGGTCCTGCCCTACCATTGTCCTTCGCTAGGCACCTAGGACTTTCTGCCCTGCTGACCTTCTGCTCCTGGCCCATCGTCCTTGCTCTGCTCATGTTTGTCTAACTGCCTACCATATTTCTACAACCCTGGTCCTCATTTTATGGGAGTTGAGAGATCAAAATTTACTTTCACATTATTTCACTTGAAATTCTTGCTGAAATTATAAATTGCATCCTAACTTAGTTCTGAGCCAGAATTTATTTGGCCTTTCCAAGATATACCCATCACTGCTGTGGGCAATGATGAACCACCTTAAAAAAAAAAGGGCTGGGCCAGGAGACAGAAGACTCGTGCTCATCGTCTGGCTGCATTTCTACCTGTCTGTGTGGGTTTGGGAGAATCACCCTCTCTGGACTCTGTTTTCTTATCTGTGAGAAAATAAGCAAGCAAAACACTGAAAGCTGGATGATCCTCCAAAGAATCCTTCTTCAGATTCTCACAAGACGGATTTCACTGTGGCTCAGTGGGATCCACCATGCAGGGCTCCTCCAAAGTGGAACATATATTGAAACACACTAGTCTTAAGAAACGGTGAGTGCATGAGTCCCTGCGCGCACTTGGGAAGTTACAGGAGCTGGAATACAGTTTGGCAGAAAGGGGAGCCTAGCATGAAAGGAGACCCAGAGCTATTTAAGCCATGTGGGTCAGCAGCCCTGATGGCTGTTATATGCTCTCCCCATGTGATTGTGGGGGCACCTTTGGTGTATTGAAAAGGATCTAGAGATTTGAAACAATTTAATTTTATGTGGAAACATTTACAGCAGTCAAGGTATGAGAAAGTGGGAAGTAGACACCTAAAAAAATTACATGGGTTATTATATGGGTCTCTAGAGAATTCAATGGGTTGAGTCCTTCCTGCAAAAAGTTAGACAGCATGCACAATCAACATTTCACATTGACCTCCATGGGCCCAGTGAGAACTGTTGGCTAACGTGTAAGTCTGCCCTATTCCCCAGAAGGGCAATCCAGCTGGAGACACTCCTGAGATGTTCATGAAAAGAACAGCACTCCTTCAAAAGGACATTCTGCTTAGGGATCTCTGACCCTGTAAATCCAGACTCAGCCCAGCCAGGCATACAGCCAGGTCTACCCACTCACACCGCTCACTTCTGAAGATTCCAGCTCTTCCTGCATAAGTCATCTGGGGGTCAATGCAGATCATCTGAGCTGATGAAGACTTTGTCAACCCAATAAATTCTTAACAGGCACACCAATATGCCATGCAACAGTCAAAATAAAACATTTGTGGCAACAAAGACTTCCAAAATGTCTATCACCACAGGTTGGCCTGATGGCTAATAACCTTATTTATCACTTGGATCTACAGAGGGAAGATAGGGAGGACTTCTTTCTTAACACTGATAAATTTGGATCTTTACGTAATTAATGCCTGCAAGATACCAGCCTTATTAAGAAATATGAAACTTACATAATAATCTCTTTATTTGAATGCCTGTGGCTTATGTACTATGAAGAAAACACTTAGAATTACTTGGCCTTCCCAGCCTGATGATTATGAGATACGTCTATTTTTTTTTTTTTAAATTCAAGATTACAAATAAAGCTGTCATGTAAGGCCAGGAGTAAAAATTAGGGAAAACTATTTTAAAACCTTGGTTCATACTGAAATCTACTGGCTTTGGCAAGCACATAACTAATTACAGACCTATTTTGTAATTTGGAATTAGGCCAAGCCATTAAGAGAGCTTATACGAAACAGCCCAGACTAATAAAAGAGGAACTCAAAAATGAGGATGAACCAAAAATGAGCAGAGCAGCTGCCGAACACCTGGTAGTTAATAAAAATTGAAGTCAAATGGCTGAACTATACAGTAAAAACCGTGTCAAGATGACTATTTACAGAAAAGGAAGGAACTCTACAAAGAGAAGAAAAGAATTCAAGTTTCCCAAAGTAATGAATTCTACTTCAAATAATCCAAGATTAAACCACAGAGGATCTCAGGAGCAACCAATAACCTGATTTCGATCGAAGTGGAGAAAAGATAGCAGAAAATTCATGTTCTATCTATAAGTACATGTAGAGAAACTGACAATTAGAAAATTAAAATGATCTTACTGCTTTTTCTTATTAAAAACTCCAAAAGAAAAGAGAGTAGGACTGGAAGTAAGGAAACTTGTCATGAAGGAGGCTGTGACCTTGGGCAAATTATTGAACCTCTTTGTGCTTCGATTTCTCTTCTAAATTGAGGGACTTGAACTAGACATCTAAAGTTTGTTCCAGCTCCAACATTCTGTCTCACCGAAGCGCTTGCAAAATCTCAGCATGACTAAATCAGGGGAATGGTATGTTACTAAGAACAAGAGCCTAAGAGGGCCTTTTTCACTTCTCATCATCAAATTAGGCCCACAGAGCCTAGAGTCAAAATTATCTCCTAATTTCCTGAATAGGACATTGTTTCTTGTGCCTAGCAGACAATATGGCTGCCCTCATGATACTGTGCAAAGTTGCCTAGAAGCTTTTCAGTGTGCTTTGTCTTGAAGTGGATTCTTAACAGCACAGCCACAGTAAAAACATTTGCCCTTACTTTGTCACAGTAACTCCTGTTTAAGGGGCAGACCAGTTCTAAGATCTAAGTGAAGAGAGTCCTTGAAGCTTTGCCTTTCTTGCCCACAATTCTTTTTTTTTTTTCTTTTAATATATTTTTATTGATTTCAGAGAGGAAGGAAGGGGGAGAGAGAGATGCAAACATCAATGATGAGAGAGAATCATTGATCAATTGCCTTCTGCATGCCCCTACAGGGCATGTGCCCTGACCAAGAATCAAACTGTGACCTCCTGGTTCATGGGTTGACACTCAACCACTGAGTACACCGGCCAGGCTTGCCCATAATTCTAATAGCATCTTTTCCTCAGTACCCTCCCTCTGGCTTCACCCAACCCTCACATGCAGGACTGTGCCTGTGCAGACACCACTCATGCTTAGAAGCACGGGCTTTCATGGTAGGAAAAGGTGAGCTTGTCAAAGGCAGACAAACACCCAACACCAATCACAACCCCTGGCACAGAGTAGGAGATTAATAAATACCAGCGAATGGCTCACAAGCATTTTAAGAGTAACCAACTTGATCTTATATTCCCTCAAGACCCTGCTGCCTCATCCAAAAAAGAGCTCCCATCAGAGTCATTGGATGCTAATGTGTTTACATGACCATTTACCAGGTCAGAGGAAAGCATTCTAAAACAAACCAAATACCTTAACCCTAATGTTTAACCCAGCACTCAGAATGGGAGACAGAAAACAGTTCAGAATTTCTTCAATTTTTCCAATACACACACAGCCCCACCTTTCAATCACTTACCTTAATTACAATAAGATGGTATCAAACCTCCACTTATTTGAAGTCACTAGGATGGGCAATTTAAGAGTTAAAGGAAAGAGGGAAGGAGAATGGAAAAGGGAATGGAAGAGAAGAGAAGGAAAGCTCTATTGTTGAGCTCTGCTGAATTACAGGTACCATTCTGGGCACTTTACATAGTGTCTCACTTAGGCCTCACACTGTTAGATCTTCTGTTACAGAAAAAGGAAAAGAGGTCCACAGAAGCTGATTTGCTTAACTGGAAAAATGGCAGAGCTGGGATTGAAATCCAGCTATTTAAACAAAAAAATTTTTTTTTTTTACTATTTATCTCTTTTAAAAAATATTTTCATCTGTGTTTGGCTCAGGTGTTACATACTAGTATAAAGGGATCAGAGTAAAGCCCTATTCCCTCGGCTTGTGGCGCATCTGTCTTTCTCTCTACCAGGCCTCATACTCTGCCCCTTTAGGACCCAACTCAACACTTCAAAGAAATTCTATTTTTTATTCAACTTGCCTTACACCTTCCAATGATATGCCACTATTATAGGTTGAATTGTGTTCCCCCGAAAGATGTTGAAGTCCTAAGCAATAGTACCTTATTTGAAAATAGGGTCTTTGCAGATATTGGCGTTAAGATAAGTTCATTAGGGTGGGCCCTAATCCAATCAGACTGGTGCCTGTATAAGAAGAGGAAATATGGACACTAACAAACATGCACACCGGGAGAATGCTACATGGAGACAAAGGCAGAGATCAGGGTGATGCACATACACGCCAAGGAATGCCAACATGGCAAGCAAAGCCCCGAAAGCTAGGAGAGAGGCATGGAACAGCGTCTCCTGCACACCCTCCGAAGGAATTAACCTTGCTGACACCCTGGTTTTGGACATCCAGCCTCCTGAACTGTGAGACAATACATTTCTGTTGTGCAAGCTACTCTGCTTTGGGACTTTGTTAAGACAGCCGCTATGCAGCAAACACTAATAATACGTAAGGCAACAGGAGAACAGCTGCAAATTATATAACACCAATTATTCAGAAAGATCAAGTAGAAATTCGGAAGGCAGAAGTAATCCAATATTTGTTCAATATATATTTATTCTACTCTGATCAGCCTAATATTCAGAAATGAGGCCATCAGATGTAAGCAAGTATTTTAATTACATTAATTGCTCATGAAAATAACAGCTTTTAGTCTGGTAAGTAATTGTAATGCTCCCTAGAACTACAGTCTCTGAGATTCATGCATTGACAAATGTGTTTTTAATTCAAAGAGGAAATTGATATTGCCCAGAAACTGGAAGAAGTTTAACTATTGAAACTCAGGCATAAGTTTCAGCTCAGTGCAGGCAGGTTATGAGTTTGAAGACCCAGGGAATAAACAGCAACAGAACTCTTCGGAGTAGCCTCTGACAAACCCAATGCAGGATATACTTGCATATGCATTTCTAGTCTGTTTAAAAGCACAAAGGAAATAGAATTCAAATAGTATGGAAAATAAGTTTGTGCTTTAGTAGACCCAATTCAATTTGTTGGCAAATAGAGAAATCTACTTGTGAACTAGTTGGAAAAATCATCAAACACAGAGTTTAGATAACTTCCATTGTGTATCAAATGAGGGTAGTTGGCACCCAGAAAAGAAAAAGGGACCATGATAATCAGTTATATAGATCAGCACACTCTGTATTCTTCTGTGTCTTATTGCTCATCAGCCTCCAGCCACCACTTTTCTACCAGCTCCAGCTCATCAGAATGTAATATTTAAAAAAATGTTTTAAAATTTACTGAGCAACTATAAATTCTTCTCATTAATGGAACAAATATGCATTTTTCTCGCATAGTAGGCCAGGCACCGTCCTAGGGTACAGTGGTAAACTGAACAGCTACAATTTCTGCCCTCTTAAAACCCACCCTCGAGCTCATTTATAAATCTGTGTTTGAGGCAAAGGGAATGCTTAGAAATATAATATACCTACCAGAAGTTTATGGTGTTTTGTGATGGCCAGACCCAGTCAAGATCTCTCAAATAACAACACAATGTACAACACAGGAGTGAGAATCCAAGAGGTGATATTAACAATTACTCCCGAGTTACATTTAAAAAAGTAATCATTGTCACAGACACCCACTGTTTTCTGCCTAACCCCTCTCCCCTTCTTCTATGAATTGTTCCAGCCCCATTCCAGCGGAGGCAGCCATGATTTAATATGACCCTGCCCTCAGGGACTATATACATTGCCTCTATCATCTATAATCTAAAATGGACCGTGATCACTGCTATAAACTCAGATAGCAGCTCAGGTTTTGCTGTCCTTTGGGATCCAAGGAAGATTGACATAAATCCCCAGTTTTGTCCTGAAACTCACAAACACTTTCAGCTTCTACATTCTGCTCTGCCAACTTATTTTCACTCTGCCTCATGAGATTGCTTTATTTTTACCATTTTCAAACTAAATGTGCCTCTCAAAAACAAATAACAAAATAAAAGCCTCACTCTAAAACACCCTAAAATGAAATACCAATGTCTATATCCTGACTCTTGAGTTTACTCTTGTGTTGAGGTAAAAAAAAAAAAAAATCCAAATCTTTAAAGAATTTTTAAAAAATACATTTTTATTGATTTCAGAGCAGGAAAGAAAGATAGAAACATCAATGATGAGAGAAACTTATCGATCAGCTGCCTCTTGCATGTGTCCCACACTGGGGATCTAGCCCACAACCTGGCATGTGCCCTGATGGGAATTAAACCAGGACCCCCTGGTTCATAGATCGACGTTCAACCACTGAGCCACATAGGCCAGGTTGTAAAGAATTTTTATAAGAGTTTATTTGAGCCAAACTGACGACATATGCAGGGAGCAAAATCTCAAATGCTCTGGAGAATAAGTTTTTCAGCTTCTTTTATGCATTTGGAATTAAGGAGGGAATGCAAGGAAGATGACATGGAGGTGGGAGAAAGAAAGGTGGGCGAAAGAAAGGTGGGCATTGGACTACATGATAGTTAACAAGGTCATGTGCTCTCTTGAGGGTGGTCCACTTTAGAAGGAGGGGTCTGAAAGAGGCATTTCAAAGGAGTGTTAACCTAGATGCACAAAAACAATGGACAGGGCTTGCTTGGGACAGAGGTAAGTAAATTTTCTCCTAAAAATGTTATAGGCCTGGGGCATGACTATCCCGCCTGACCTGCCCAGTTAGGAAGTTATGGTCAGATCACCCAGTGAGGTCACTTTCCACAGAACCATTTTCTCACCCCCATCCGCCATGTCACTCGGCTGTTTCCCCCAGCCCCTGCTTGTCTCACAAACCCAGATTCATTGCTCATGCCCAGTGATTGGGCCACTTCTTTTATTGCCCTATCTTTTGCTCTTCTATTACCTGTTTGAGGGATCATCAAGACCTTATTCTAAACAAAAGCAATTTCTTCCCTAAGAATTCTGTTACCTGTTAATGAGATTTTTTTTAAAAAAATCTCCCCTATGGACTATTAACCAAGTACTTTGGTAAAACATAAAATGGAGATAGTGCCAAAACCGGTTTGGCTCAGTGGATAGAGCGTCGGCCTGTGGACTGAAAGGTCCCAGGTTTGATTCCGGTCAAGGGCATGTACCTGGGTTGCGGGCACATCCCCAGTGGGAGATGTGGGAGATGTGCAGGAGGCAGCTGATCGATGTTTCTCTCTCATCGATGTTTCTAACTCTCTATCTCTCTCCCTTCCTCTCTGTAAAAAATCAATAAAATATATTTTAAAAAAAACTTAAATTAAAAAAAAAGGGGGGGGGAGAAATGTAAGAACACAGAGCAGGTTTCAGGAGCCTTAAGTGGTATCCCAGACATTTCACAGGTTCAATTCCAGATCAGTTTGAAAAGTACCTGAAGGTGAGGGAGAGAGAGCATCTTGGAAAATGACCTATGGAAGTGAGGCTTTGTTATTGATCCCCCACAGTTTTTGCTTTTCATGACATGGCTAATCAGAGTTTCACATTATCAGCTCTACAGATTGGTTTGTACCAATTCAGTGCCATGTATTAGGTACTTAGTATGTGATAGGTAACCTGCTAAGAATTGGTGATGTAAGATGAATAAATACTCAAAATGTTAATACACTGGGAAGAATTGGTGAAGAGCTTCCTAGGTAGCACGTCAGGACAGACACACCATCCACATCAGTAGCTGCATCAAGATATTGATCCCTTAAGTCTTTGGGGCAACTAGGAAGAACCTGGGGTGGCCAGAATCTCCACCTAGTTGTCTCCAGCCATAAGCACCCTTCTCAGTTGACATCAGTGTGCAATACAAATATTGTGCCCCATGGGTACCATGCTGTGGAAATGGTTGGGACACACTAGTAGAGGTTAAGTCACTTGCAGAAGCCCAGGTGAGCTGGATGAGCATGCCGCTGTGTGGTGGTGAAGAACACATGAACTTGAGAGCTACTAGTATTTATGAGTTGGAATCAACAGATGTTAACTTTATATCTCATCAGCCGCCAACCACAACATTGCTTCCAGCTCCAACTCATTAGAAAGCATTATCTAAGAACCTATTTTAAAAGGTACTGAGCAACTACTGATTTTTTTTAATGAATTGAACAAATATTTTGCTTCTGTAATGGGCCAGGCACTGTGCTGAGATATAGTGGTAAACAGAATAGGTACAGTTTCTGTCCTCATAAAACCTATCCTTAATCTCAGTTATATACTTGGTACTTAAGGAGTTTTAATAGGTTTTTTATTTTTTATGGGAGGTGAGGCTGAAGGAGAGGACAATGGGGGTTTAGATGAGGGGAGCTTCTACAACAAGCCATTCATTAGAGAAGAGTAGGTACAAAGTTTGGAGAATTAAAAATGGTTGAACCTGGTCCTTGGGGGAGAGATTTTTATAGTCAAAAATGGCTGAGAAGTTCTGAATTTCAATAATTTGTTTTCTGCTGTACCTCTAAATATTTCTCTTGTTGGACAGCTCCAAATATGGGCCTTGAGAGAGTATTAGTAGAGGGAAGTCAGAAGTGGAGTATCCTGGGAGCTTTATAGGAGCTTTTCTCAACTTCACAGCATTAATCTTATTTTCTTATATCTACTATACATTCTTTTAAATTTCTTATTTGTGTGTTAATATCCATTTAGAATAGCAACTTGCTCATGCCTTAAGGATGGACAATCTTGTCTTGTCTTTTTAAGGATAGCAATGGCAGTTTTCTCTTTGATGTTTGTAAGTTTCTGCATAGTTTTTGGTTTCTTCAGATTGTCTATATCTGTGTGCTTTTTTAGTTTTATCTTTTATGTTAAGGTTCCTTGGGTATCTGTTTATCTGCTCATCTTTTAAGGAAAAGGCAATAAAAAGCTGGACTAAGTTTTGTGTGGTGGATGCGTTTTTGACTGTGGGCTCATGTTTTTTGGTCTTTAACCCAAGGGCACAAAACTAGCAATCCACAGGCTGAACCTGAGACCAATGTGTCTGTGGTTTGTTTTGGTTTTCAGTTTGATTTGTGTGCCTCTCACTATGGATGTAACCTTTAACTACCTGTAAATCCCACCACTCCTTTTTGGTTAAGCTACTTTTAAGCTTGACATTCCTACCTAATACTTTTTGTAGGAGTCAAAATCTTGCTTATCTTTTAACATAAACTCAGATGCCCCTTGCTCTGTGACATCTTCCCTAATACCCTCAGGTCAACTCAAACTAAGCCTGATCTGGGTTCCACCAGGTTTCATTCCTCTATCAGAGTCCTTGCCTCAGTCCTCCTTACTGCGATATATATGATGTGTACGTGGACATGGGATCCTCCATGTGACTGCACATCCTCTGGAGGCAGGGACTCTATTTCAGGCATGTTAGTCTCTCCTATAATAGCTTTGGTTAAAAAAAAATAAAATCAAGAAATGTTACTTAAAAACCTTGTGTTCAATGGGGCAGGGGTTGAAGGTAGAAAAGGAGAATAGGGAATCATAGATCAAACTTGATGCTCATCCCTGAGTATTTGATTATTAAAATCATGACCTGTAATCCCCCCACCTCAACCCCCAAAGTAAGCAACATGCCATGCCAGGCTGCAGTGTGGCTTCAATCTACTCGCCAGTGACTTCACAGAGCCTAGTCTGTTTCACACGATAGAGCGTTTCTCAAGCTGTAGGAGAAAGAAGAAAAAAACAACCCCCCAACATATCCAAATGAAAGAAGGAAGAGTTCTGCATTTGAAAAGGTAATTTATCCTCATTTGTGATCATGTGCCCTTTGAGAATTCAAATCAGATAAAGCATAAATCTTGGCATAGCTGCAAAGGTGCCCAGGCACGATAAATCATAGTTTGTGGCAATTTGAAGGCAGTTTTCAGACATCTGAGGCCTTAGCATCTCTCTGGTTTTATTTCACCATGGCCTTGATTGTAAGTGTTCCTAAGCGGCATGCATTATTTTATTTATCTATTTTTATTAAGATATATTTGACATACAGCACTGTATAAGTTTAAGGCAGCGGTTCTCAACCTGTGGGTCGCGACCATCGGAAAACACATATAGCATGTCAGATATTTACATGACGATTCATAACAGTAGCAAAATTACAGTTATGAAGTAGCAACGAAAATAAATTTATGGTTGGGGGTCACCACAACATGAGGAACTGTATTAAAGGGCCGCAGCATTAGGAAGGTTGAGAACCACAGGTTTAAGGTGTACAACATATTAATTTGACACACTTATATTGCAATATGATTGCCCTTGTAGCAATAGCTAACGTCACATAATTATTATTTCTCCTAGGGCTCGGGACTAAGATCTGATCTCTTAGCAAGTTTAATGTTTCTAATACAGTGTTGTTGTCTATAATCACTGTCCTGTGAAGTAAATCTCCAGGACTTATTTATCCACAAGAATGTACTCTCAGCATCTCTCCCACTCCCCTACCTCCTACCCCCTCAACCCTTGGTATTCACCATTTTACTCTCTGCTTTTTAAAAAAATATATATTTTATTGATTTTTTACAGAGAGGAAGGGAGAGGGATAGAGAAATAGAAACATCAATGAGAGAGAAACATTCATCAGCTGCCTCCTGCACATCCCTCACTGGGGATGTGCCCGCAACCAAGGTACATGCCTTTGACCGGAATCGAACCCAGGACCCTTCAGTCCACAGGCCAACGCTCTATCCACTGAGCCAAACCGGTTAGGGCTACTCTCTGCTTTTTACACGTTTGTTTTTTTAGATTCCACACATAAGAGATATCACAGAGTATTTGTCTTTGCCTGATTTATCTTACTCCTTTTTTTAAAAAAAATCTTTTGCTTTTATTCGGACCATAATGTCCTCAAGGTCCACTCATGCTATGTGTGGCAGGATTTCTAAGCAGCAGGGACTTTTGCGTCACATCTCATCGGTTTCCACTGAAAGCTCCAGGAACACAATCTGCACTCTCCTCCGTGCAGCTTTCCACCATAGCTGACCTGGCCTTTTCCTGTTTTATTCAGCCACTCACGCTGGCCCAATGACACAGCATTAGCTAACTCTTCCTAATAATCTTTTCCTTCCAGGATGGTTTCAACATCGTGTGTTTGAAATTATTTGAGAGAGCCATGGAAGTTACCAAATATAGACGCGTCCATGGGAACAGTAAGCAAAGTATGTTTGGATTCACACAAAGTTATGACTCTGCAAAGACCTTGAAGAACCAGATGGAGCTTAAGGACTGTATCTCCAAGTCCTGTTCAACTGGACATGGGAGTTAAAGGGCAGATGTGGTGCAGGCGGCCTGAGTTCCTCCCCTTCCAGCCACTGCTCCATACAAACAGGGTGGTCTTGGGAGCTATATAAACTCTCTATGAGCCCAACCCCCATCCGTGAAATGGGCAAAATAATTGCTCCTACTGCAGAAGACGTTTGTGAAGATCAAATAAAATAATGTGCTTGAAACACATTTCATAAATATCAGTTGCCTTACTTTTTATTAACAAGACCACCAAGGCTGAAACACGCTGTCGTACAAATAAACTACCAGAACAGTTGTCCATAGTTTTAGAAACTGGTTAGACCTCTATACCTTCCAAGTCCAAAGCCGGAATAAGCTGGTTGAATAAAACCAGAAGTGTTCAGAATTTAATATTTAAGCAAATAATTTTTAATACAACATTTTGGAAGCAAGTATCACAAAGAAATGAGAAGCATACGGCTTCCAATTTTTTATTATTATAAAGAAAACTTTAGAAGGAATGCAATAAACTGCCAGGTCAATAACAATATTTTAACAATCTTTTGCTTTTATTAGAAATGCGATAGGACCTAAAATTCAATTTTTTCCTCCTGCCTAAAGGTGTACATCATGACCCATATGCAGAAACCCCTTACTCACCCAACGGAGGCCCAGATGGTGATGACAAAGGCTCTGGTAACCCAAACTGAACAAAAGAATAAACCATTGCCTAAGAGAATCCGCTTAATCACTTTTATTTGCCTTTCTAGGTCAAAAAACAAATAAGCAATATTTTTAAGACAAAGCACTTTATAAAATGTAATTTGCTTTGCTACCAGTGTGTTTATTTTGTCTGGTTTAACTAAGTCAGTAGTAAGTTGACATATACAAAATAGTTAATGTTGTTTTTTTATGTATTTGGATAAGTTGGCTGATTTAAAATTAATCTAAATTAGTTTTTCTCTAACCGTCATTCTACAGAACAGTGTTCCTGGAATGTTAATAAATATGCTAAGAGAAAAGCCTACGAACACAAATGAGTTTGAGATGGAGGCATTCATTATATATATTTATCAGCATGTCAAATGCACATTAGCATATAAAAGACTGTAAGATGTCCTGTGCTGGAGAAATCTACTTTTTCTTTAACCCGTTGTTTCCCAAAGTTATTTGAGCCCAGAACCCATTTTTCCCAGCTCCTCTTTTAGCATCCCACAGAACACAACTTGCAGAATTAAAATTTGAGGATGCATTGATTAAAATTGGGCAGGGTTCATTTTCCAATTCACCGAAGGGCTGTTAAACTGAAGATTGTCAGGGTTCTGCATATTAATAATAACGATAACAACTATAATAATATGCAGCACTTATTGAGCACTTACTAAATCTTAAGGAAAAGTATGTCTTCCTTATTCCTTGCTTTTGATTCCCTTGGAAATGGTTTTCCCCTCAATATTTCCAGCCTCTTGCCCAACCTTGACTCTTCTTTGGTGAGGTGGAATGGTATCTTTGGCCAAAAGCCATTGGTCAATGTGGAGGCTAACAGATTGAAAGTGAGCATGAACAAAGACACTAATCTTCCTCTATTTTCTCTGCATCTGGACCAGGGGCAATTAGTTAAGTGTCTGCTCCTCTGAAGCAAATTCTTTCTGGTAGTTTGTTTCAAGGCCAAGAATGAAAAGTAGGGAGTTAGGAAGCTCATTTCATTGCTCATACTAACCTGGCCGTTATCATTGATGATGGGGATAGTTTAGTTCTCCATGGAATGACTTTATTGTATTTCAACTGATTCAGATTGGCCAGTGAATAGGGGTGTTGTTTCCCCCCCTCCCCTCATAACCTCAACAACATATGTCATTAATTCTGCATGATATTTTACATGCACTATACCACTTAGTCCTCACAACAACCTTTTGAGGTAGACACCAGTAAATCCCCTGTTTACTACTGAGGAAATGGAATCAGAGAGGTTACGTAAAATACCAGAGGTGATGTAGTAAGTGGTCAATTTCAACATTAAAGAATGAAACATCATGCACACGATTTAATTACACTGTTACTATAACTAGTGAATCTCCTAGAATGGTGTTTGTTTTTGGACCCCTTTATTATTTATCTCTCAGTCCCACCTCAGTTATATAAAAGGAACATTAAAAACAAAACAAAACAAAACAAAAAACACCTGGTCAGTGAATGAGATACTCATGGAAGGTCTAAAATCAGAGAGATCTGCCCTGACCGGTTTGGCTCAGTAGATAGAGCGTCAGCCTGCAGACTGAAGGGTTCCGGGTTCAATTCCAGTCAAGGGCATGTACCTTGGTTGCAGGCACATCTCCAGTAGGGGGTGTGCAGGAGGCAGCTGATTAATGCTTTTCTCTCATCGATGTTTCTAACTCTCTATCCCTCTCCCTTCCTCTCTGTAAAAAACCAATAAAATATATTTCAATAAAATAAAATAAAATCAGAGAGCTCTAAATTAGAAAGTTCCAACTGACAGCCACCCCATCATCATGTCTTATTAGGCTCCCAAAGCGTTAAAGCTCTGAGTTAGTTATTCTGAAAAGATAGATTTCTGGCTTCTCTTGGGAAATGTGAACATCTGGGCAGCAGTGAGCCGGAGATGAAGAGCTAACTGTCTCCTTTGGATGGAGCATGTATAGCACAGTTCACCTCGGCCTCCACTATGTCACTTCATTTAAGTAATTTGCCTGCATGTGGTTCTGTAAACATTTCAATGTGCAGCCATCCCTGCTCCATTTGCCCCTGTGGAACATCATGGCCATTGCAAGAATCCTGAGGCTAGATGTTCACATTTGTGGTCCAGCCACTCAAAGAGCATTAGGTGTCAATGTGAAACAGTCAAACGGTAGGTGGCATCTCTACAGAGGAGTGTCATTCAGTGTGGATGCCCGTTTCAATCCCTCCAGCAAAAATGTTCCAGCTGCATCTGTAGAGACAGCATGGAATGCGGAGAGCAGCTGGACTGGTAGGGGTCTGAGTCCACCACACACACTCAGCTCAGTGTGAATCTGCTTTGGGTATGAGGCGTCTGTGTAAATGTTAATGAATTAGGCTCTCCTGTGGCTCTAAAAATATTGTAAAACCATTGTCCTCAAGCCCTTTATATTCTCATCTTCAATAATGACAATTCTTTCTATAGCAGTGTCTTTCATGTAGCAGTTGCTCAATAAAAGTTTGTTCAATGAGTAAGTGAATAGACAGACTATGTGCGTACTAAGATGGTGATTGTCCTTCTCTTAAGAAATGTATATTTGAATAAGAGAGAAACACTCTGCTAAGGCCTCTTTCCATCTTCTATGAGGTTCCATTTCTGAATCTCACTCCCACCCATCACCAGGATGAGGGAGGTTACTCCCCATTAAGATTGGGTATTACCTCTTTCAGCAGGATCTATTGAAAGGATTCTCTAATGACAATGATAAAAACCTGTTCCCTCTTTGTAGGTACATCAAACATCAGAAAGCAGTGGACGATATATTTGGGGGAGGCACATTCTCATCCTAAAATAAGGTTTTATAGGCCTGATTTTAAGATCAAAAGAAAAGTCAGGTTCTAAATGTAAATAAACCATGGCTTATATTTTTTTCATGTTTCTTTTCTTTTCTTTTCTTTTTTCTAATTTAAATTTTTTGTTGTTTAAAGTATTACACGAGTCTCATTTTTCCCCCATTGACCTCTCCCTGGCCGCTCCCACCCCCAGCACATGCCCTCATCCCCCTACTGTCAGTGTCCATTGGTTATGCTCACATGTATGCATACAAGTCCTTTGGTTGATCTCTTATTCCCCTCACCCCGCGCCTTCCCTCATAGGTTGGACAGTCTGTTTGATGCTTCTATGTCTTTGGTTCTGTTTTTTGTTTTTTTGTTTTGTATGTGCTTCATTATTATATTTTTTCTTTTTTATTGTTTAAAGTATTACATGTCTCCTTTCTCCCCGTTTGACCCCTCCCCGGCCACTCCCACCCTCCAGGACTAGACCCCACGGCCCCAGTGTCCAAGCCCATTGGTTATACCTAATATGCATGCATACAAGTCCTTTGGTTGATCTCTTACCTACCTCCACCCCCCCTTCCCTTGTCTTCCCTCTGATGTTGGACAGTCTGCTTGGTGTTTCTTTGTCTCTGGATCTGTTTTTGTTCATCAGTTTATGTTGTTCATTATAGCCCACATATGAGTGAGATCATGTGGCATTTATCTTTCTCTGACCGGCTTATTTTGCTTAGCATAATGCTCTCCAGTTCCATCCATGCTGTTGCAAATGATAAGAAGTTCTTCTTTTTTACAGCAGCATAATATTCCATTGTGTAGATGTATCTACCACAGTTTTCTAATCCACTCATCTGCTGATGGGCACTTAGGCTGTTTCCAAATCTTAGCTATTGTAAACTGTGCTGCTTGGAACATAGGGGTGCATATATCCTTTCTGATTGGTGTTTCTCTTTTCTTGGGACCATGGCTTATATTTAAACATGCGCAACTATAGAATCACAGAACTTGAGAAGGAGTTGGAAGGAATCATCAGACAGAGTCTGTTGTGCCAATCATAATGTTGAAATGCTGTACTGTGTTATTATACATATCAATTTGCTGAATGTCTGTACAATGTTAAGTATACTGTGTTTCTTTTTTAAAAAAATATTTTTTGTTGATTTCAAAGAGGAAGGGAGGAAGAGATAGAAACATCAATGATAACAGAGAATCATTGTTCGGCTGCCTCCTGTACTCCCACAACCCAAGCATGTGCCCTGACTGGGAATCGAACTGTGACTTCCTGGTTTATAGGTCAATGCTCAACCACTGAGCCATACTGGCCTGGCAGGTATAGTGTGTTTCTTAAAACAGTCATTAAAAAGTTTTCAAGATTGGATTTTAATAGGGTGAGTATTTAAATTATTCTTCAGTGCCATATAAGCCTGTTGGAGAGAAGGCATGCTTTGGGGTGATGGCAGATAAACACCATATTAAAACTGTATTTCCTGATTAGGAGTATTTGCTTGCATTTTACAAGACTTGGCTTAGATAAATTATTTGACTGGGCTGAGAGGTCGTATGCAAATCTCTAATAGTCAAATGTTCAGAACTTCCTTTTAAGCTGCCAAAAGTGCTGAAATAATCTAAGTAGCTCAAGGCTGAGAGATTTATCATCAGGGGATTTCTTGAAGTGCCACTCTGCCCATTAGGGTAGTCAGCGAACAGACTTCCTCAAAAGGTCATGAAAGTGCTTAGGGATAGCCATTTTTAAAGTTTAAGATATCATAATAATATGAGCCGGGGATTTAAATGGTATTATTTTAAAGGGCATTATACTTGGACAGCTACAGAAAATTTAGCTGGGTAGTTCCTAGAGGGTAGAGGCCCAGGAAATTCAAAGAAATCTCATTTCATTGTCCTTTACTATAGGTGAACTCAGCCTCAAGTAAGCCTCCAGCTGGAGATCTGAGAGGGATCAAGTGAACAATGGACTTGAAGAGGCTGTGGACAGTGTATTCATCTTCAGGTGGCCTATGGGTCTCAGCTGGGTAGACATTATAAGTAGCCCCGTGCTTATCCTTGGGATACATCCAAGACCCCTAGTGGATGTCTGAAACCACGGATAGTACAGAACCCTGTATATACTATGTTTTCCCCCTATACATACATATCTATGATAAAGTTTAATTTATAAATTACACACAGTAAGAAACAAACAAAAATAACTAATAATCAAATAGATCAACCATCACAATATCCTATATAATAAAAGGCTAATATGCAAATAGACCGAATGGCGAAACAACCAGAACAACCCAACAACCGGTTACTATGATGTGTGCAGACCACCAGGGGGTGTGTGTGGAACATGGTGGGCGTTGGCCATGGTGGGATGGTGGAGCAGGTAACTGGGGGTACCAGACCAAGGTGGGGGCACCAGTCGCTAGAGCGAGCCTCTGGTGGTTACTGAAAATTCTTTGCTCCCGCACACTGTGGTACCTGGCGCTGGTCCTGATCACTCAGTGCCATCTGAGGGTGCAAGCGGCGGCTGCTGGCCTGATAGCCCCTGAGGGCTTCTCCACCTCCTTCTGCTCCTGAGGGGCAATAGGGGCAGCAGCCGCCACTCCCACCCACTGACAGCACCGGCCCCTGCCTCACTAGCTTCTGGCACCGGCCCCAATTGCTCTGCGCCATCAGCAGGTGGGAGCAGCGGCAGCAGGATTGGGGCTGCCAGCAGACAGGGGACCACAGGGCCATGGCGGGAGGGGCTGGGTAGGGGCCTGCAGGATGAGCCAAGACCCGCCCCTGTGCCCACTGCGGCCTCATGGCCCACAGATCCTTTCAAGGTGCATGAATTTGTGCACTAGGCCCCTAGTCTACACTAATAAAAGACAAAGATGTTAATTGACCATACCTTCGCTACGCACACCAGCCAATCAGAGCAACTATATGCAAATTAACCCAACCAAGATGGCAGTTAATTTGCATATACCAGCTGGGAGCGAAGACTGAAGACAACGTAGAAGGAAGCCAAGCGCTGCAGAAGGGAGCAAAGTAGAGGCGGTGGAGACAGGAACAGAGCCAAGGCGGTGGAGGCAGGAGGCGGGAGGCGGGAGCGGAGCAGGGGTGCAGCAGGTGGCGGGGGTGTGGGGGGTGGGGGGGGCGGGTGGCGGTGGGAGGTGGGAGGGAGCCGAGGCAGCAGAGGCAGGAGCAAAGCCCTATTCTTGCAGGAATCTTCCTGCAACGGGCCTCTAGTATTATAATAAAAGTTATGTGAAAGTGGTCTCTCTCAACATATCTTATTGTACTTACTCACCATCTCACTTCAAGGAAGCATTTTATGGCTTCTCTGTGGCATCTTCGAATAGCCAGCATCACTGCTCTCATGCTTTGGGGTCAGTATGAAGTAACATAAGGGTAAGTTGGACATGGGCACTGTGATACTTTGACACTCAATCTGATAACCATGCTGGCTACTAAATGACTAATGGGTGGGGTGTGTATACAGTGTGGATACACACAACAAAGGGATGATTCAAGTCCTGGGAGAGATTCCATCATGCTACACAGACAGCATGCAATTTAAAACTTATGAATTATGTCTGAAATATTTCATTTAATATCTTTGGGCTGCAGTTAACTGCAGGCAACCGAAACCATGGGAAAACAAAACTGCAGATAAGAGGGACTACTGTAGGCTAGCTAACCCAGCTCACCTTTCCTGTGCTCTTGTCCCTTCCCACGGAAGTTGACAAAGCTAAATACTAGCTACCCCAATCTATACCCTTGAATTAGAAATGGCCACATGACCCAGTACGCCAGTGAGGCAAGAAAAAAGTATGCTGGGGGATTTGGGCAAAGTACTGTTTTTTCTTATAAAAACAATGGCTAGCACGCACTTCCTCCTCGTCATCATTTTTGAGCATGCATGCTCATGTTTGGGGCTTTGGAAGCAATTTTGTAACATTGACTCTTGAACCAATGTCAGAGACCTACTTCCTCCTGGTGATGACACCATAAAGAGGGTTTTTGTGTTGTTTGTTTCTTGCAGCCAAAATACATAGTTGAGGACTAGTAATTCTTTTTGTGTGGTTTTTAGCCTCTTTGTAATAACAGTTCACTGGATGGATTTCTCTCATTCAGAAGGGAAAAAAATCTTTAAACACCTAGAGCTGGGACCAGGGGATTGACTTTTACAGGAAGTTCTCAGATGATTGTCAAGTAGGTGGGTCTGCAAAAGTCAGTGAAGTCCCACCTCTGGACCGCTGACTTCTAGCCTGAAAAAACAAAGAGCCACAGAGCCAAAAAGAATGAGAAGGAATGACTGGCCCCAACCCATTGTCTTCATTGTAAGTGAAGGATTCACATGAGCTTTGTCTCTCCACATGTCTCAGAAATCCACAAACACCATCGGAAGCTCAATTTCAAAGTCATCACCCCAACCATCAAGAATTCTTGTCTTTCCACAAATGGTCTGTCTGGCTTTAGTTTGAATCACTTTCTTTGTGTTAAATTTGACCCCAAGAAAAGGAAAAAAAGAAAAAAAGAATATCCTCTGAGTTTTAAAAGTGTGCCAGGAACTTCACACGTCATGATCTTTTAACTTGGCTTTCCCACAAACCTTGTGAAGTGGATATTAGTGTCTCATATTCACAGTTAAAAGGGAAGCTGGGAGAGATTATGTAACTAGTCCAAGGACCATCAGTGTTAGAACAAGTATTCGGGAACCCTTTTGTCAAATCTTTCTGAGAGAATAAAATGATTAATCAGCATCTTTCTATGACCCTGCAGACAAAACTCATGATTATTTAAAGATACAGTAATCAAGCAATTTTTAGTCTTTATATATTTGCATTCTCTTAGATACTACATTGGACCTAAGGAACATATTTTTTAAAACATCCTTTAAAACTCATCCCTCTCTTTCACCTGCCTGGTGTTCCCTCAGCCCACTCCTCTGCACCTGATAATATATGCTCTCATCTCCACCCATATTGCCTGCCTTGACACTATGGCAGTGGTTCTCAACCTGTGGGTCGCGACCCCTTTGGCGGTTCAATGACCCTTTCACAGGGGTCGCCTAAGACCATCCTGCATACCAGATATTTACATTACGATTCATAACAGTAGCAACATTACAGTTATGAAGTAGCAACGAAAATAATTTTATGGTTGGGTCACAACATGAGGAACTGTATCTAAAGGGCCAAAAGGTTGAGAACCACTGCACTATGGGCTTTTAGGCTACAAAGAGTTCCAAAGGCCTGTCAATCAAGTATCTGCTTCATGAAGCAAAGACAGGGGAAACATCATATTTCTTTACTTTCCTTAATTGTACTAAATATGGTTCATTCCATAACCCACTAAGGTCTGTGGGAAATGTAACCTTGGTCATTTTGTGGGATGGATCAGTTAGAAAACGCCTTCAGTTGTATGTAACTGAGACTTAATGTGGCTTAAAGAAACAATGGTTACTGCATCAAGTGAAATACATTAGAAGTAAGAAATCCAGATATGGAAGCTTCACAGTCTTTAATTCCCAGGATCCTTTCCATTTTCTGCTCTGCCATTTTTAGTGCAGCATTTTCATGCTGGAGCTCCACCCATGGCATCAGAAATCCAGACAGGCAGGAAGTAGAAATGGCAAAAGGACATGTCCTGTTAAAGAACTTTTCCAAAGGCTTGACCCATCCAATTCCTCCACCCCCTCTGCCAGATGTGGCCATGGAAACCTTCTCCATGGCTCCTGCTGACAGGCACTTGGTGCTCAGTTTCCTGATAACCATGCAGCTCAGAATGCATGGAAGAAAAGTGCATTGTGGAGACAGAACAAGATGCAAGTTTCAGCCACCACATTACCCACCAACTCTTTATTCCCAGTCCTCAGCCATCTATTAGTTTTTTTTTATCCTCACCCGAGGATTTTTTTAATTTATTTTAGAGAGAGTGGAAGAGAGAGGGAAAGACAGAGAGAAATATCGATGTGAGAGAAACACATTAATTGGCTGCTTTCTGCATGTGCCCTGGCCAGGGTCCCGGGCCGGGGAGGAGCCTACAACCAAGGTATGTGCCCTTGACTGGAATCAAACCCAGGACCCTTCAGTCTGCAGGCCAACACTCTATCCACTGAGCCAAACCAGCTAGGGCTACTAGTTATCTTTTGATGATAACAAATACAGTGGGGCCTTGACTTACGAGTTTAATTCATTCCAAGACCGAGCTCGTTAAGGAGCTTGTTAAGGAGCTCGTTAACTCAAATTACTCTATCAACTCAATGCAAAAAATTTGCCGAGAGACAGCTGGTATCTCAAAAAACTCGTTAGTCGGGACACTCGTAAGTCAAGGCCCCACTGTAAACCCAAAGTTTAATAGCTTAAAATACAACCAGTTATTTACTCATGGGCTTGAATGCAATGATTCCTTTCCTGGGAGTAATTACCTCCAAGAGTGTCCTAGAAACGGGTAACTTGTGGCCTGACCTGAATGGTGTGGTGTTTCTTGCTCAGGAGTCTTCAATCTGGGCAGATCTCAGTAGGAAAGTTTCATCTTTGTTCCAAGTGGTATTGACTGGGAACATTCATGCAACTGCTGTCAGCTGGGGGCACTGCTGGAGCTAGAAAGTCCAAGATGGTCTTTCCTTTTTCTCCAGGGCTTCTGTGGCCTCTTTTCACTTAGTGTTCTAGTCCATGCTTCTCCCATGGTGGCTGGATCCTTTGAGGGAGTATTCAAAGAAGGAGTAAAGAGAGGCTGAGAGTCCTTTAAGGAGCTGAACTTGAAACGAGCCAGGGATCACTTCCTCCATATTCTATTGGTCAATGTGAGCCATAAGAGCAGCCCAGATACAAGGGGAGGGGAAAGAACCTCCACCACATTAAGGAACGTGATCAGTGTAATCCCCATTCTATGCTTTCCCTTTGACGTTAGACCCGTGGTCGGCAAACTGCGGCTCGCGAGCCACATGCGGCTCTTTGGCCCCTTGAGTGTGGCTCTTCCTAAGCCTTAGGAGTACCCTCATTAAGTTAATAACAATGTACCTACCTATATAGTTTAAGTTTAAAAAATTTGGCTCTCAAAAGAAATGTCAATCGTTGTACTGTTGATATTTGGCTCTGTTGACCAATGAGTTTGCCAACCACTGGACCATTCTTTCTTTTTATAAACATCAGGGTCCACATACTACATCCGCTCAGGACAAGCCCATGATAATTTCTTGGTGGACCTCACCTTTCAAAACAAAGATTTCCAGGCCTGAAAGAAAAAAGTTGCTACCATTCTCCACATGTCTTCCAGGAGGCAAGGGAGGGAACTTACATGAATAGACTTTTTATGAAAGAGAAGTATCCTTGTCTTTCCTTTTGGGACTGAGAAAACAGCAGCAAAAAAAGTTAAAAAAATCATTATTTCAATAACTTATCCACTATGGTCACATTTGTGTGTATTTAAATATAGTTAGCTTTAATTCTCTGTTGTAGTTTGGTAGAATATAGCGATAAGAAACAAAGTTTAATGATGTTTATAAAGACTTGTTTCGACAGTTTCAACCTCATTTGCATTCAAGCCTAGCTATCATACTCCTTAGAAGAAGCACAAAAAATAATTAGATGGCGCCCATCTACTTTCCCTTCTCATTGTTTAAAAAATATACATGGGGAATCATTACTATTAAAATTCAGCTCAAAGTAGCTAAGACAAAAAAGAGAACTTACTGGTTCCTAAGCCTGGAAAATCCAGGTTAAGTCTGATTTCAGGTGTAGCCGGGTAGAGGAGCTCCAACATTATCATCACTACCCTTTGTTTTCATGTTCTTGGCTACGATCCTCAATCACCTGACTTCATTCCCTCCTGCTGCAGATGACCTTCCTCCATGTAACCAGCAAAATAGTTGCCAGCGGGCTCCACGTAATTTTCTTCAGAAGTAGCCACACCCAGGAAAAGTATCTTCTCCCCCCATCCTAATAACAACCTCAGGGAAGGCTTTAATTTTCCTCGTTAGGTCACATGTACTCCTTTGGCTGGATTGCTTTCCTAGAGGGATTGTGTTATATACAGAAAAATGACACCACCCACCCCCGAAGATGTTCAAGTCCTAATTTCTGTAACCTGTGAATATGTTACTTTCCTAGCAAAAAGGGCTTTGCAGAAGTAATTAAATTAAGGAGCTTGAGATGAGGAAATTATCCTGGATTATTTAAATGGGCCCAGTGTAATCAGAAGGATTCTTATAAGAGGGATGCAGGAAGAGCCAGAGTCTGAGAGATGGTAATAGGGTGATAAAAGCACACGTTGAATTGATGTGAAGATGGAAGGAGCCACAAGCCAAGGAACACAGGTGGTCTGGAGAGGCCGGGAAAGCCAAGGAAACAGCTTCTTCCCTAGAGCCTCCAGATGGAACCATCCCTTCCAATATTGATCTTGGACTTTGGCCTCTAGAACTGTGAAAGAATAAATTTTTGTTCTTATAAGCCACTAAGTCTGTAGTCATTTGTTACAGCAGCATAGGAAACTAACATAAATTGGGTTTCCTGATTTGGCTTAGTTTAGTTTATGTGTCTGATCTGTGGTCAGGGAGTGGGTAAGAGTTTCCAAAGGGTGGTGAGAGTGGGAATGCATGACTGATGGCATAGCCAGGAACACACGCAATCAGGCAGAATTTTGCTCAGAGGAACATTCCTTGTTATAAGAGGAAATGAATAAAAGAAAGGCTTAATATATCCAAGAACAAATAGACAACAACAATAGCTACCACAATCTAGTACTACCCAAAAGTAAAAATTCTAAGTCAGGCAGAAAAAAAGGAACAAGGGAGGAAAGGGCATGTAGGATTTAGAACTTGGCCTAGATATTAAAAAAAAATCCACAAGCAGTAATAGCCAATGTTTTCCTGCTCTAACATCCTGAAAGACAGCGAATTATGAAGGACAAAGCACATGCCTTAGAATCAGTAAGACCTAAGCTCAAATACTCAACGAAGAGCTGACCCTCTAATCATGGTTTGCAACAGTGAAGTGAGTGAGCTGGTGCTTCATCAATTCTTCCACAAAGAACACCTATTTTCATGGACGAGGAAAACAAATGCACACACTGAGCCCCTGGGAGCCCCACTAGGGATCTTATGCATGTGAACGTTTTCTTGGGTATTATTTCTATTACTTAAAGTTCAGCTTACTATTTGCTTTAATGCAAAACTAAGATTTTAAAAGTTCTGTGAGTTAAATAATGTCCTCTTTCAAGGGTTGAATTTGGTGAATAGTTAGTTCCAAGTAGTGTAATGCTGCCTGAAGATGCAATGTCACCAACTCCATAACCTACCAACTGAGTGACCATGATACTTCATAGCCTAAGACACATTCCTCACACTCAAGTACCTGAAACAATGGAACCAACTACCTCCCAGAAGTATCAGTTGTACTCTACTCATTTGTTTTACAAATATTTATTGAAGATCTGTTATATTGCAGACACATAGGCAAGCAATCTAAAATTTTGTATTAAAGTAAACACAAATGTATTATAGAGAAGAATGCAAAATTAGCATGGGTTTTTAAGAAAAAAATAAAGAACCCTCAAAGAATATTCCACCCTTACAATGGTCTCATGCTATATCCCCAGAACTTCTCAGCTGGTAGGAGTGCAGAGTTTTATAAACTCCCATGTAAGGCATTAATAAAAATGCTTGTATTGTAATGTTTTCCTTTACCACAGGTCAAAATGGGTAGCTCAGAGCCTAATCTGCAGACATGTCTTATTGGAATCACAGAGTGATTTGTTTTTACACCTTGAACTAGTGGCTGATATTTAAAACCCAGGGGTCATTTACTAAGTTGAACTTCTGGCTTCTCCTGAAATAAACTGAAAGAGCTAGCAACTTTGGGCCACCTCCTCATGTGTCAACAATCAGCTGGCCAGCCAAGACCCAGCAGCTGGCCACTTCCTGTCCACACCACCAACCAGGCTCACGGGCTGCTTCTCTACCCATGGAACCTACTTTGGCCTGTGAAGCATTTGGACCTACATCCCGAGTTCCAGTTTGAGTCATTTGGGTCATTTTGTAGTATTTAACACTGACTGATCCACATTTCTAAACTTGTCTAAAATTTTCAGAATACTAGTCTTAAAAGTCAGATATAGAAATTGGGCCTTCTCTTCCCAAGTCCCAAATCCGAGAATCAGAGAGCTGGAAGGGACCCACTTTTCTGATCATGATCATAGGATTCTGAAGGTTGCCACATAACCACAGGGATCAGAAAGAACCCAAGACTCCAGACTTCCTCTTAGGAAACAAGCAGACTCAAAATGTGTGTCTTTGCCAAACACAGTCCCAGGGAAAGTGGGCAAAGAGGGGATTAATGGAGGCTAAATTTTAGAACATGCACTCTCCTTATAGGACATAGACTCCTCAGTGTTGAGAAAGGGGGAGAGGGTTCCCAAAATGTCTTTGGATTCTGTCAAGCACAGAGGGCTGGCCTCCTCGCCAGGACAGGGACAGTCAAGTAACTGAGTCCAAGTTCCCACGGTACCGTGTGTGCGCGTGCGTGTGTGTGTGTGTGTGTGTGTGTATGTGTGTGTGTCACAGTACCCACCTCGGGGGCAGTGAAGGTTCACCATGAGTCATGCTTTTGTTTTCTGGCCTCGGTACCCTGTGGTCTGGCAAGAATCAAGGTCTGGGATTTTGCAACAGCTGTTCATGTCACTGGGAAGGTGTGCACTGGGGTTATTTTTCTCAGCTCATGAGCACAAGTTTTGCTGCCTAAAGGCCATGTTTCTCAGCTAGAAAAATAATCTATCTGAAACCTGTGTGGAGTCTTAAATGCCAGGGTCTAAAGTCTTACTGAAGCCATATAGTCTTTTTTAATTGAATTTATTGGGGTGACATTGGTTCACAATACCATACAGGTTTCAAGTGTATTACTCAAGAAAACATCATCTGCATAGTGCATCGTGTGCCCATCGCCCCAAGCAAAGTCTCTTTCCATCCCCATTTATCCCCCCTTTGCCCACCTCCTCCCCTTGCTGTCACCACGCTGTGTCTATGTCTATGTGTTTTATATATATCTTTTTTGCTTAAATCCTTAAGTTCGCGAAGTTTCTAGTTCCAATTTAAGGTGCCTAGCTTCTAAAGGGAACAGCTGTGACAACTTTTCAAATGCTACCATAATTCTGGAGAAGCTCATCAGCACATAGTGATGAGCATCAGCATATAGATAGAGGCTCATTCTATATCTTTAACTTATCATAAAATGACTTCCTTATTGTTTCAGGAAACAGCCATTTTGTCCTTCATTCAGAAGTTCAATGTACAAACTTCTCTCTACCAGGCCACCATTACAGCCTCCTTCATATCACTTGTAGCCCTGGTCTTTCTAGACCTCATTTTGACCCCATCCTGTGGGGGAAGTCTCCCTAATCCTTGATCTAGCATTTGCTTTTCCCTGGACCCTTTCCAGCCTCTCCGTGGAGAGAGGCACTGTGTCCTCTGGATTGTGGCCATGGGAGAAATGTTGATTATGTGATGACCACAGGCACTACCTGTTCCCTGCAAAAAGCACACAGCAATGCCACAGGGACTGCTGGCTCCCCTCTTGCTGTGGGAACCTGTTTTAACATGTTTGGGATAACAAAACCAGCTACTTTCGTTAACAGATGTAACATAAAATCTCACCAAGCACACTTAGCTAACAAGCCAAGGATCTGAACCATAATTGTCTTGGGAGACAGTTAAGGGTCTGAAAAGTCATAGTTGGGCTATCAATACCATTAATTAGGAACTCATTAAAGCTCTCTGATCTCAATGCCCTCAAAATAAGATACTTATTTTGAAGGCAGTCATATTAATAAGGAAAGATTTTAAAGCCAAAGGCATTTATGTGTATTGGAAGGGAAGAGAGTGGAATTTTTTATTTAGGTTATTATCTTTTTAAAAATCTGCCTCATGTGTCCAGATCCAAAGGTAGTATTAACAGAAAATTCTAGATAACATTTATTGCTGCAAGCATGTGTGATTGTCACTTTCATATGCAATGATATACTTTTAATAGTGATTCTTTGTCATCAAATCTGGGCCTCTTACCACAAAGTATTGACTCCTACACTAAAAATTATTCTACTATAATTATATTTTTCTCTCTGCTTACGTAGAATTCTTAAGGCTTTTGGTCTTGAGTCTTGTATAAGATGCAAATAACGCTGAGAGGAAGCATACCTTTTGTTATTACTAGTGGATATAACAGAAAAAAATTAAACCTTAAGAAAGATTGTCACAGGTAGCCCTACTTCTAAGGTCTCTTGGAATCTATCCACCTACCCACCTTACTCCATCCTGGTCAACGTGTAAACTAAGAAGAAGGCACAAGGTAACTGTTCCGTGCACAGATCAAGGGAGAGATATTGAGAAGAGTAAACAAGGAAACTCCAAGTGGCTGAGCAATACCTAGAGACAAAGAATAATGGGTTGGTTCCAAGAAATACCACACCACTCAGATCAGGCCACAAGTTATCTGTTTCTAGGACACCCTTAGGGGTCATTACTCCCAGGAAGGGAATCGTGTGATCAGTCCTCTGAGAAGCCAAGCATGCCTTCCTGATGAAACAGAATGCAGTGTGCCAGCAGATAAGGATATTGTTCTGGAACAGAGGGGAACACACGTAGGCTATTCTGAGAATACTTAAAAGTCATGATTACCCCACCCACTGACCCAGACAAGTTAACTAGTGTGTGGGGAATGCAGAAGAGAAGCATTTTATTGACACAATTTTCCTTTTTCTTTAATTGCAACTGGTAATTCTCTTCTAGTTACCATGAGTTGACCCAAAAAAGTGCAGAAGAAAAAAATATTTGCATTTGATTATATGCATTGTTGTTTTTCCTTAGGATAGGGGATGGGTGGGAGTGAATATTGAAAATAAGGAAGCAGAAGCCATAAACTAGACCATACCCTTGGCTGAAGGAGGCAGGATGTCTGGAGCAATATCACAGTCATCTGTGAAGCATCCATGCTCTTTGGTCTACCACAAACTGGTACTCTGCAAATCACAAAGATATACATGTTTTTTCCAAAAGAAGATAGTCCAAAACCATTGTGTTATTCACCCTATTTTTCTTAAAAATGTTGTTTCACGTTTTAAAGAACACAATATTATGATGAATCTTTTTCCAACTCTTTTTCTATTCTTCCTTCTTTTAAAAGTGAAGGTTTCTTTGTGGGAGATTCTTCGGATTTTTATTGTTGAGGCAATTTCTATAAATAAGCTAAAACATTGCTCTGTGAGTAATTTTCTTCTGCACTAAAACAGCTCATTCATTTTGGTTGTTATTGGTAAGAAAATATCCACCTGTTGAATCTTGATTTTTTATTTCCATGAAATGTAAAAAATAGTGACTCAAAGATACTTACGTCCCAGGAAGTTAACAAGAAAAATGTATAAAAAGAGTGCCATCTTGTGAGTGCACCATTAGAATGACAATAAAACAAACATTTATTACCAGAGAAAGTAATGCTATGGTGTCCAAACAGGGGACCTCGCATGAGTGTCTGAGATACTGGTCTACACTGAGAGGACCACAGCCTATGCCACACGATGCAGATGCCATCTTGTCCTTGGGACCCAAAGAGGATGACATTGCTCAGTGTGTTCCCTAGAACCAGGTATACCTGGGAAGGCGAATTATTTGGAGAGACCTACCAAAGGTTCTAGTTCCCTTTGGGCAATGCCATTGGGTGTGATGTTGACTGGTCTAAGGAGTGACACTGATTTCAAGATGACTGAGGAAGGCCCAAGGGACCTCGGGTGTTTGAATTCAGAAGAAAGCTGCTTTCTTGTGGTAGCCTAAAACAAATTTGATTTTTTGACACAGATGTACCCCAAATCCTGGAAATAATAACGTAGAAAATGCCAGTTAAAGTATATGAATCGTTTTTGAGCCAAGTAAGTTCAGTAAACATTTGTTATTTTAAAATGCTGATTAACAGCCAAAATGAGGGTTTAGGTAAGGTCATGGCTTGTAGATCCAGTACTTATCATGAAGAAAAGCTGATGATATTTAGCATACATTTTGTGGTGGATGTCTAGAAGGTTAATGATATCCTCCCACAAAACAAAGACTTTCTCCAGATGATACTTTAAAAATATATAGGGCCCTAGCCAGTTTGGCTCAGTGACTAGAGCGTTGGCCAGCAGACTGAAGGGTCCTGGGTTTGATTAAGGGTATGTACCTGGTCGGGACACATGCATGAGGCAACCAATCGATGTGAATCTCTATGTCTCTCTCCCTCCCTTCCACTCTCTCTAAAAACCAATGGAAAAATATCCTCAGGTGAGGATTAACAAAAAAAATATATACACACACATATTTAGCCAAATATGTACATATATGTATCATATATATCCTTTTCTAAGAGATTCAAATGTACATTATCATATAAAAAATCCAAGTAATCTTTCAGTAAAGAAATCTGCTCAACTTTACTAAGCACAGCATTTCCTAAACTTATTTGATTATGAAGCCCTTTTTGCCATGCAACCATTATTAACATCCCATAAAACCAAATCATGAAAATGCTGCCTCAGAACCTCACTTGAATCCATAATTACTCTATTTGGTCTACTGGTTCATTTTTTCCAACCTAGTTATTTCAAGCTAGAAATATAGTCAACATATAAAAATAGATTCCTAAATAAAACCCCACACAGTTTCACTCACTCAACCAGCTCACTGAAGTATCAGTGAAATCCCAAGGTTACATGTACACAGATCTGCTGCATAACACAGAACCGATGGCACTTTTGTGGGTTTTTTTTTTTACATTTGCAAACTAATACAGCATTGTCCCACCTTTTCAAAGGCAGATAGTCATAGCATTACCCATATACCAACTTATATTTGAAGAGAATTGTCTTTAGCATTTATTTATAAACATATTTGGCATAAAACAGAAAGTAAGTATTCCACACAACAAAGCAATGCCTGTGAGACTTTAATGTATCATTAAAAGTACCTTTAGCTTGAGCCAGGAATCCTTACCTCTAAATTAAACAAGAAAAGGTTCGGCTTCATGCCTTAGAGAGATGTATCAAAGCCTCGTTCTATCTTAAAACCTACTCATCAGTTCCTGTGGCATTGTCATCTCATCTTTGTGAAAAGGGAGTATTATGCTGGCAGAAGGTATAAAATTCTTGTATTCTTAAGTGTTTGTAAAATCTGGCTCAAGAAAAACGCAAACCTGGAGAGGCAGCATTCACTCCTGCAGACAATGGGAGCACCCTCTGCTAGGTGGACTGACCTTACCCATTTCATCCCTCATGGCCGAATAATTTCTAGTAGAGTCAGGATGTGCCAGACAATATTAAGGAATCATTTGAGTTCCCTTGAGATGAATATATTTCACACACACACACACACACACACACACACACACACACACCAAACTCACAAATACCTAGCAGGTATTTGGCATCCTCTTGGGCTTAAAATGGGCCCAGCAACCACTTTCTGACTTGATAATTTTAGGAGCCTTCAATGCCAGTTGAGACAGGATTCTACCCAAGCTTCATCTGTTAGCAATCTGTATTCACGTTAATTCCCCACAATCCAATCCTCTTGAGATAGCTGCTAATTAAATAGAAAAGTACCTAGATAAACTCATGTGATTATCATAATCTAATACTGCTAAATTGAACCCATGGGATAATTTAAATGGAAATTACATCTCCAGTCACTAGGCTGATGTTATGACTCATTTTGTAATCAGCAATTCTTTTGACTTTGTTGATCTCCACCCCTAAACGGATATCTTTAGACTGAGGTGGAAAGGATTGTTAGTTGTAATCTGGTCCTTAATACGGCTTTTGCGTATGTTTCCATACCTATAATTGGCACTGTGAGAATTGGAGGGTAATAAGATTGTTAATAGGGACTAATATCTCTACAATTCCATATGGAATGTTCTGAGTTTCAAAGAATTTATGGAACTTGAAGCAATTGTCTTTGAAGAGTGGTTTCTCCCTAGCTATCTGCCTCATAGAATAGCTAAATCAACCCTGATTGCTTTATAACTCTGGTAAATTGGGGACTGGCTGCCTTGTATTTTAGTTCTTCTAAGACTGCTTGCAATCCAAAAACTTGGAAGAAACAGCAAGACTAGGTGTGTTAATGAGTCCAGGTGAGAGCCAAGTTCTACAATAAATCATGCTTTTGGTGCTAATGGACTAGGGCCTAGTCACTAGGCTAAACCTTTCCAGTGCTTATGGGGAGGTTCACTGACAACTTCAAGTTGTATGAATTCAGCCTCTGCAAGAGATGCCACACCAGCCAGGTCTTAGGTGCAAGAGCCATCTGCCAGTGGGCATCCAAACAGTAACCCCGGAAGAAGATGCTTCAGAGAATACGGTCTCATGCCCAGTACTTCAGAGAAAGGCCCCATCCTGTGCTACTAGAGAAAGGGTGCTTAGGTGCTAGTTCTGAGGACTGTAACTGACCCACATACCATTTTTTAAAATTAACGGACAGCATTTTATTTATTTTTCTAATCTTTATTGTTAAAAGTATTACCTATGTCCCCCTTTTTCCCCCCATTCACTCCTCTGGCCAACCCTCCCTACCCACCCACCCAGGCCTTCACCACCCTATTGTCTGTGTCCATGGATTATGCATATATGCATACAAGTTCTTTGGTTGATCTTTTTCCACCCACCCACCCACCCACCTATCCACCCTGCCTTCCCTCTGAGATTCGACAGTTTGTTAAAGGAAAACATTTTAAATACAGATATTTCACATGTAAAAATTGGAAATTTTTAGAATCTCCTGAAAAATTGGAAGATCTGATCATATTGGTCTTAAATTCTCAAGAGCCAAAATGTTGTTCTGGCTGAGTAGCAGCTTCCTGCTTCAGATGGAGCATTTGTTTCCAAATCATCAGTTTACCCCTGACAAGTTTTACTCTCCCTCTCACCTGGGCTCTGCAGGCATTTGAGTTTATAACCCATGCTTCAGTTGGAAGGGGGAACAGAGGAAGAAAGACATGTTTCAGAAATGAGTGATTCAGATTTCAGCTCTATAATTGACCACTTTCTTAGATAAACTTCCAGAATTTTATCTACTTCACTAGAGACCCAGTGCACGAATTCGTGCACCGGTGGGGTCCCTTAGCTTGGACTGTGGGATCTGGCCAAAATCAGCTCTCCAACATCCCCTGAGGGGTCCTGGATTGCAAGAGGGCACAGGCCAGGCTGAGGGACGCCACTGGTGCACAATCGGGGCCGGGGAGGGATGTGAGAGGTTGCCAGCCAGATTGGGACAGCAGGAGGGCTCCAGGGCATGTCCAGCCCATCTTGCTCAGTCCCGATTGGCCAGATCCCAGCAGCAAGCTAACCTACTGGTTGGAGCATCTGCCCCTTGGTGGTCAGTGCATGTCATAGCAAGCAGTTGAGTGGCCTCAGCATATCATTAGCATATTATGCTTTGATTGGTTGAACAGCCAACTGGACGACCAGACACTTAATATATTAGACTTTTATATATAGGATGTTTGAAAATCCCAGGATATTGACAATTTCACTACAGCCTAAGCACATGAGTTTTAAAACATATAGATGACCTTATTTTAAGGAAAACAAAAAAGACAGCCTATATCTAAAGTTTATTTCATTTAATAGTATAGTTTCCAGAGCCCAATAAAACAAATATATTGATTAGTTTAAAAATGTCTACTTTTCATGTTTTGAGGTGAAGGGGAGGGGAAAATATAAGCTAACCAGAAATCCAAGTCTTCTCTGGGAAGGGGGGAAAAAACCTGGACATGTCATTTCCTTTTCTAAACCTTCATCAGATGAAAGGAAATCAGTAACACTTGCTTTACTTATAACTCTTTATCCAAAAACCCTAGAGTCCTGTATAGTGGTGATCTTAGATCTAAAAAGTGTATCTTATGCTGGTTTCTGTGCCTCTCCATGCTTTGATTTCTTTTCAAGTGGCAGCTGTCTTGGATTTGCGTGTGCATATATTTCTTAACCTAATGCTAAATGAAATCAGATGAGGAAATAAAGGCAAGTCATCGCAGAAAGATCTCAAAGCCTGCATAAGTCTTTCAACCTTGTTAGAAACCCCATTTTGATTTTCTAATGTCTAACTCAAAGAATTTTACTGAACTATATATTTTTATTTTCATATATATATGTATATATATGCAATTCCAATAGCAATCAGAATTAAAGTCACTATTTATGAATCCTTTTCTTGAGAATAGACTTTAAATAGATTTTTAAAGTCTTATTGACTACAGTGTAAATTAAAGGTTGTAGGCAGACATGTTATTTTAGCAGACAATATTCTTTTAATATGAATCTTAATGGATTTGAGCAGGAAGGAGAGAATTCTCCATTGTTCATATCATTGTTACTATCCTCTATATTCTTCATTGGTTTTGATCTCTCACCTATGCTACCTTGCTATCCCCAAAAGCATGTGAGTTTGTGACCTGGATTATCAATGAATGTACCAATATACTGTTCCCCACAAGTAAATTAGAGCCAGACTCAGAAAGAGAAAAAAACTGTTCTGTAATCTTTACTTTAAAAAGAAATTCACGGGTTTTAAGAAACAGACTGTGTCAGGTTGTTTATTGATATATGCCCGAGCTGCAAATATATTTTAGGGGGAAGTTGGAGAGATGGCTCGGAGATAGTGGCTCTCAGATGTGAGCACATGTGCATCAGAATCACCCAGAGGACTTGGTAAAACACAGATTGCTGCCCCCCACCCCCAAGGTTTCTGATTGAATAGCCCTGGAGTCCAAGTATTCGCATTTCTAACGGGTGTCCAGGGGATGCTGATGTAACTTGTCTAGGGCCCAAATTTTGAGAACTACTAGAGTAAGAAATACCCAGAGACTTGAAATAGTTGTAAAAGAAACTGTCAATTTTATTTTTCATCCCCCCTCTCCCTTCCCCCCGCACACACACACAGACTTTATTTTCTTTACCAAATGATTAAAATTCCTGTAGACAGAACTTCATGGAGCAATAATGATAATGAATTACTGTGAAGGAATAAGTAATATTTGGAGAGATGTAGAAAGATGGGTTAGAAAAGTGGTTTGGGGTTGTAGGCTTTGTAAATACAGAGTACACTGATTTGAGAGAAACCAATTTCTAACTGGACAACACCAAAGGATGATGTGGGTTTTAGACACTTACTTGCAAAGACGATTCATACTACGGAGGCCTTTGGTCTGGTTGTAAAAAAAAAAAATTTATCAATTTTCTAAGAAAACAAAAAACCTTTGTTATGATCTTTTGTCACATGATGGATGAGTTAGACATGAAAAAAAGCACTGTGCATTGCACAGTTTTGACATAAATCATGCAACATGATTGACGATCACGAGCCTTTGCTTTCATTGTTCTGCAAGTCCTTCTCCTATAGGCACTCACCAACTCATGCACCGTCTCTCCCAAGGAATTCCTACAGGTTTCCAGAACCAGATATTGAGCCAGACTTTTCCTTCACTGTTTCTTTAGACCAAGATGATTAATCAGAAGTTCATTAGTGCTTTCACTACCTGGAATATAGTCTTCTCCTAAATAAAGTCCAGTTGATAACTGTTAAGCAAATTTGTTTCAGGCGATGAGTTTTAAATGCTCTCAGTAGCTAAATTTCTTACTGTGACATCAAAGAAAACTCAGGTATGGTGTTGTACATGTGACACCGAGCTCCGCCCACACTTGACCCTGAGTCTGCTTTCCTCCAGATAATGCATCACAATGCCTTGCTTTCTGCTTCAACTCCACTTCCATTACCTGCCATGTTTACACAACACATCACTTTTTTTCTCCAAAGTCTTCCTTGTCACTATCTGCAGCTATACTTGCAAAGTTACAAAGATGCATGAGTAGTCACTGCTGCTGCCATTGCTTTCAAACCTCTGGATTTCTGGATGTGAGTTGCCACTGAAATGCCCACTGATTTTTCTCTTTTCTCTAAAGTGAATTTATGTAGATCTGGATTATTTTTAAAAAGTCTTCTAAAGGATTACTTTTGTGAGTATTTTTGCATTATTTCTAAATCCCAGGACTGTGAGCAGTCTCTAAACTTGAAAAAATGTTAAATCATCACTTTCTAGAGTCATGTACTATACAAACCCAAGTCAGACCTTCAGAGGAAATGCCATCAGAGTTGGTAGGAACACAAATACATCATCCTCTGTCTTAGAAGATGAAGAAGTATAAGGATGAGGAGCAGGAGGAGGAGGAGGAGGAGGTGGAGGAGGAGGAGGAGGAGGAGGAGGAGGAGGAGGAGGAGGAGGAGGAGGAGGAAGACTAATGAGCACCTCACCCAGGCAGAGCTGTTCAGAGTGCAATGGGATATAAAAATGTAAGCAATATAGATCTGGGAAACAGCATAAATGAGATCTACATCATTTACTGTAGGAGTACCGCACTCTCTCCCTTTTCATCAGGCTTAAAAACACACACCATGAGAACGCATTTGTTGTCTCAGAAAGACTATACAACATAACACAGTAATCTCCAGGCTCAAAAGGAGACTGCCTGGGTTCAAGTTCATCTACTCATCATGTATCTATTGGACATTTTCCTGTCATGTCTAGTGAATCCTATATACAAAGAATTTTTAATCTAGGGAAATATGCAAAGGGAAAAAGGTCTCACTTAGGAAGAACAAAGAAGTGTGTGTGTGTTTGGAGGTCTAAGTGGTCAGAGATGGTAATATCTAAAAACAGTGCGTTCTAAAGTAATGCTCTTCAAACTATTGATCAATCCTCTGATTTTAAAATGAGTTTGGTGGGCTGAGACTAGAATTTTGTTTTAAAGAGATTAACCAATAAATTTATATGCATATATGCATAATCCATGGACAGACAATAGTATGGGGAAGGCCTGGGGAGGGGATGGGAGCTGGGTGGAGGAGATCAATTGGGGGGGGGGGGCGGGAATGGGACATCTATAATACTTTCAACAATAAAGATAAATTTTAAAAATAAAGAAAGACATTACCACTGACCCCACTTATTTGTATCAAAGGACTTGGACCATGCAGACATGTTGCTCCAGTGGCAGTGGGATCCAAACAGTTCTCAGCATGTTTGGCCTCCTGAGGGGGTAAATGAGCTAGAGCCTGCTTTCAGAAACCTGAGGAACCTCCAGGGAGAACTCATCCTTGTCAAGGAAGAAGCCGGTTTCAGGAACTTGACTCAATCATTGTGAATTCAGTGTGACAGGAGATGGTTCAGTCTGTCTGGCCCTGCCCTGAGCACCCATATGGGTGCTAGAGAAAGAAGGAGGCTGAGCACAAAGATTGAAAAAGCTATTTAATTAAGCTCTGAGCACCTTGCGTCCTAGGCAGCACCGCTTTAAAACTCCACTGAGAGCAACTTGACCACAGACCACCTCACAGGCCCAGTGAGGGTGTGACGGCAGAGATGGGGAGAAATGCAGAACCATCCACAGTGCCTGGGATCCTGCAGAGGAGAAGTGGTAACTACAAGGAGCAGACATATTTATAAGTCCATGTGGAACCTCTTGGGCTTCTGTCAGGAGGGAGACAATAGCCAGAGAAATTTGAATTACTGATCTAAAAGTAGATACCATTACTACACACAGGCTACTGAGAGCAGAAAAGAAGTGTTGGTTGCATATACCATGAGAGAGAATCTATATATAGAAAAGTCTAAGCGACTGGCTGACTGGACGACTGGCCAGTCAGTCGGTTGCTATGACACACACTGACCACCAGGGGGTAGATGCTCAACGCAGGAGCGGAAACCATAGGCATGGAAACATGGAACAGAGTCCAGCCGTGGGCAAACTACGGCCCGAGGGCCGGATCGGGCCCGTTTGAAATGAATAAAACTAAAAAAAAAAAAGACAGTACCCTTTTATGTAATGATGTTTACTTTGAATTTATATTAGTTCACACAAACACTCCATCCATGCTTTTGTTCCGGCTCTCCGGTCCAGTTTAAGAACCCATTGTGGCCCTTGAGTCAAAAAGTTTGCCCACCCCTGGAACAGACTGATGAATCTCAGAGGGAAGCGGGGAGGGGGAAGGGCAGGAAGAGATTAACCAAAGATCTTATACATATACTAGAGGCCTGGTGCATGGGTCCCTCGGCCTGGCCTGCGCCCTCTCGCAATCCAGGACCCCTCAGGGGATGTTGGACTGCCGGTTTCGGCCCAATCCCCGCAGGCCAGGCTGAGGGACCCCAGGGTTTCACAAATCCGTGCACCAGGACCTCTAGTATTAAATAAAAAGAGAAGAGAGAGTGCCAAAACCGGTTTGGCTCAGTGGATAGAGCGTCAGCCTGTGGACTGAAGGGTCCCAGGTTCGATTCCGGTCAAGGGCATGTACCTCGGTTGCGGGCACATCCCCAGTAGGAGATGTGCAGGAGTCAGCTGATCGATGTTTCTCATCGATGATTCTAACTCTCTATCTCTCTCCCTTCCTCTCTGTAAAAAATCAATAAAATATATTTGAAAAAAAAAAAAAAAAAAGAGGAGAGAGAAAGCAAAAGGAAAAACAAAATTGGATGAATCTGACCACACACTTGAAGAGTCAGCAGCACTTTGACTCCAAAGCAATCTAGCCATCCATTGTCAGGCTGGAGGGCAAGCTTCTGCCTTCAGCAATATAAATGAGGCATATGCCCAATGTCTGCAGCATCCTGAGGAAATTACCATGCTTATTAGACTAAGGGATTGCTTTTCCCAAATTAAAATGCATCCTGTCCTGAGTATACCTTCACATGATAGTGATGAGAGAAAATATATAAGGCACCAGTTTAGTGATTTTGAGCATATCTATATGCAAACCACTAAAAAGCCTATTTCCTCTTCACCTATGGGCCAATTTTACAGAGTAGGTGACCTATAACAACTCAAAAACGGCTTCCCCATGATCCTGTTTCATTCAGCATCAACATTCCAATCAGTATCCTATTTCCTTTAATATTCATAGGCATAGGCTTCAAAACAGACCTTTGTCAGCAATATAATTTGAGTCATTTGGAATTGTAAATGTATAAGGGCATGTATGCCCAGCCCAAGAAAATGACTGAAAGTGGACTTAAATCTAGGATAATGACCAAAGTCTGAAACCCTGGAATATTCCTGACCTCCCAAAACAGCCTCAGCTCTGTGCCCACTCATGATTGGTTCAGGTAATTTATAAGACATTGCAAACTCATCTCCCTTTTGCAAGCCAAGAAGTCGCTTTAGAAAGAGAGTGGAATGAAAGTGAAACATTCAAGCATCTCATTCTCTAAGAAATTACCAGCTCACAATATTATTCTTCTGCTTGTAGTATTCTTTGCTTTCCTCTAAAGAAATCTTAAGCTCATGTATATTTATGTTTTAAGTGAAACTTATCTGCTTGTCCAAAAAAGAAAGGAAAAGGGGGAAGTGTGTGTGGGGGGGGGAGGGGGTCCTGAGAAATAGCAATAAGCAAAAATGAGTGTTTTGAGTACTTAGAAATAGGAAATAATTTTCTCAAAAAATAAAAGAGGATGCAAAAGTCATGTTATTATAAGATCTATGGCTGGATCTCACTTGAAAACATTACTTCTGTTTGTGCTCAGGGATGTCTTCTCTAGGATCCTCTCCTCTAGGGAATTGTTTTTCTCAGCTCCCCTAGTCTTGGTACTTCATGGGGAGTTGCCTTAGTTCTTTCAAATTTCATTGGATTTTATCTCCTTTCCAAGGCACAGAGAATAGTAAAAAGCTTTCTTCAAGAGGCTTTTGTATTTTATGCCCTAATACACAGTACAGAGAAAATAATATTTCTCAGTTCTGACACAAGTATATGTCTTGGGTGGGGGAGGGGTGGGTGTTATGATGACGTGCTGAGCATTACACGATGAAAACAAACTTTAGAAAGCACTTAGCCCATAATCTACTCAAATAATTATATCTGTACCCTGAGAGAATGTCAGCTGAAGATTTTGTAAATTTAAAAACAAATTAAGATTCTATGTCTCAGAAAATTTGTGTGCAATTACCTGCCTGAACCTATTGTTCACAGGTTACTAATCACTTCTTTGAGAATTCCAGTCCAGCTTGAATTGCTCCAGTGATACCTTTAAAGTTCAAAGTTAGAACATCAACATTGTGTATTCAAGAATATGGCAAGGGGACCAAAAAAGAAAAAAAAAGAACATAGGAAGGGTAAATAATTAATCACCTATTTGATATATATTTCTTATTGCCTATTTTGGACTATATTCTACGAGTCAAAAAAATGAGAAATGGATTCACCCATAAGTAGCTTCAAACTTAATGGGGAAACTAAAACTCTACATAGATTAAAATTAGTGGCCAAATATTATTATGAATCATTATACCTTGTATAATTAAAAATATACTGTATTCCTATATAATAAAAGAGAAGCATGTAAATTGACCATCCCTCTGCTACACTCACCAGCCAATCAGGAGTGAGTATGCAAATTAACTTGACAAAGTAGGCAAGTTAATTTGCATACATAGGCGCCGAGCGGCCTGGGTCCCGGGAACATCCTCGGGACCCAGGCTGCTCCTAGCCTGAAGGCCCGTGCATAGGCTCTGAGCGGCCAGGGTCCCAGAATGTCCATGGCCACTTGGGGCCTATGGGTGCAGGCGCCAAACGGATGTTCCCACCCTGTGGCCACTTGCGCGTGTGCCAGGACCAAGCAGCGTCCTGGGTCCACGCCCCCCAGCCTGGCGCCCTCAATGCGCAGAGCTGGCTCCTGGCCTCAGGGGCATGCCCCCTGGTGGTAGGGACACGCCCCTAGCCCAGTGGACACAACGCAGGGCATCCTCTGTGCATGAGCTGCAGAGGAAACATCTTTTCTTTTCTTTTTTTAAAAAAATATATTTTATTGATTTTTTTACAGAGAAGAGGAGAGAGGGATAGACAGTCAGAAATATAGATGAGAGAGAAACATCTATCATCTGCCTCCTGCACACTCCCCACTGAGGATGTGCCCCCAACCAAGGTGCGTGCCCTTAACAGGAATCAAACCTGGGACCCTTCAGTCTGCAGGCCAATGCTCTATCCACTGAGCCAAACCAGTTCGAGCTTAAACACCTTTTCTGACTGCTCATTGGCTAAGCTCCCTGTACACTGCCACTTGCAGTGTTCTTGGTAACTTGGGTTATAAGAACCCATGAAGGTGATCTAAGGTTTTTCCACCACACTCCTGGAGGAAAAAACGAAGGTCTCCTGCTGGAGGGGCTAAGAAATGTCATATCCTGCCCTAGCCAGTTTGGCTCAGTGGATAGAGCTGAACCCCAGGGTCCGGGTTCGATTATGGTCAAGGGCATGTACCTAGGTTGCAGGCTCCTCCCTGACCGGGGCCCAGGTCAGGGCTCATGCAGGAGGCAACCAATCAAAGTATCCCTCTCACATTGATGTTTCTCTCTATCTCTCCCTCTCTCTTCCACTCTCTAAAAAAATTGGAAACATACCCTCAGGTGAGGATTAATAACTAACTAAATAAATAAATGTCATATCCTATGAAAGACACATCTTGAAAATGCCTAAAGAAAGTTGTCATTTTTTCATGGTGAAGAGACTGGAGTCCGTGTTGATGAAAACACCTTGGCAGCTGCGATGGCTGGCAGTGGCGGCAGCAGTGGGGTGATGGGGCTGGCGCCTTCCCCTGATCAGCCTGGTTGCCTCCTGCAGAGGGAGGCCAGACTGCGGCTTAGGCCCGCTCCCTGGGGGGAGCGGGCCTAAGCTGTTGGTAGGACATCCCCTGAGGGCTCCCAGTCTGTGAGAGGGGGCAGGCTGGGCTGAGGGAACCCCCCCACCCCAGTGCACAAATTTTGTGCACCGGGCCCCTAGTATTATATAACAAACATAATAAAGTGCTAATTTCTTGTTGCAGCAATAAATAGAAAAGTGGTTGGGACCCACCAATATAAGCTGTCATAGGTCAGTGTCTATATGTATCAGGGAGTAATACACACACACACACACATTATAATTATGTTTTCTAAACTTTTGTGATAATAAGAAGCCCCCAGAGGACTGATTTTTTTAATGGGCGCCCTCCAGACCTATTGAAAATGAACTCTCCAGAGAAAGAGCTTGAGGATCTGTATTTACAACAAATGACTCAGGTGACTCAGATCAGGTAGGTTTAGAAAACATTACAGTTCTCACCACAATCCCATGAAAATATTATTACTTGTCTTTTATAATTGAGAAAATTAAGGTTAGAGAGATTAATTAACGACTCATAGGGCTCCCAAGTCAGGATAAAGCAATCTGACTTCCCCAACTTTTATTCCTTTCCCTGCACAAAGCTTCCTTTGTTCTCTGAGAAAATGATCAGGTTGGCTGTGGAAACATGGAATTAAAATACTTACTATAGAAAAATTCATTCCTATTGCTGCTTAAAAACAACGTTACAGTCTGTTTTAAAGTTCTGGCGAAGAGAATATTGAGTCCTTGAAATAAGAAAGTCTTTGTCAGAGGTAGAATGTAAAGATTTATGGGGAACACTGAGCATTTTTTGTTCCAGGGAAACGTTGAGCATACATTTGAACCAGCAATGAGGGATCCTGTAGCTTCAAAGAGCTACAGAAAAGGACCAGTGCATGTGGAGAAAAATACTCCAGACTAAAGAAAGGAAGTTGTTCTGACAAACATAAGACGTAGGTTGCCACATTCTCGCTTTCTAACTCTTCCTGTATTACTTGTAATTCACAACTCAGAGCTATAGGGAGAAAAAACAAACGTCTTAAAAAAATTTTTAAAGCCTGGCCGGTGTGTTTCAGTAGTTGAAAGTCGACCTATGAACCAAGAAGTCACTGGTTCGAGTCCCAGTTAGGGCACGTGCCCGGGTTTCAGGCTGGATCCCCAGTAGGTGGCATGCAGGAGGCAGCCAATCAATGATTCTCATCATTGATGTTTCTATTTCTCTCTCCCTCTCCCTTCCTCTCTGAAATCAATAAAAACATATATTAAAAAAACATGTACAAGAGTAGAGGAAAGAGTATAATAAATTCTTGTGGAGTTATCTCTTAATTTAAACAAATATCAGCACTTTGCCTGTCTTATTTCCCATCTCCTTTATTTTTTTTGTTTTGTTTGTTTTCTATGGGAATACTTTAAAGCAATTCCTAGACATCATATAATTTCATCAGTAAATATTTCTGTATGTATCTCTAACAGATAAGAGGCTTTTCTTTTCCATTGCCAATTGCAAACGTTATAATGCACAAAATTAATAATAATTTCCTAACATCTCTATTACAGAAATACAACAGTGGTTTCTGTAGTTGGTCCATACATCACATTTATTTGCTGTGCAGTGCTCAGCACAGCCAGGGGTGAACCTGAGGGGGCTGGTGAAGGATTAAAGAAGACAGACAAGAGAATAAAGTTGGTGCTAGATGGGACACTGCTCTCGGATGGAGAGACAGTGCCACAGCCTGTAAGCAGTCTTTATTTTGTAGCCAGATTCCATGAGGCAAAGTAAGGGCGTGGTCAAGATGTTTAGAATGTTCTCGAGGGTTTTGAATCTACTCAATTACATGCAACTAAACTCTATCAAGCTTTGTTTTGGCAGCACTTGCTGCACCTCCCACAGTCTATATCACTTAGCCACCTGGGACCACAGGTTCTGACCATAGGTCAAGCTTACAACTATAGCCTTTGGTTATAATTGTGCTGGAGGGCTTTGCCCTTCAAGCTGGGACTTACACGTGGCTTTGCCACGAGAGGACCGTGCCCTCTCATTAGTCTGAGGCTTGAACCTGTCCAAGCACTGTAGCAGCTCTCAACAATTTGCTATCCTTTTAAATCTTTTATTCTATAACTAGAGACCCAGCACATGAAATTCATGCACTGGAGGAGGGGGCAGGGTGTCCCTCAGCCCAGCCTGCACCCTCTCCAATCTGGAACCCCTCGGGGGACGTCCGACTACCAGTTTAGGCCTGATCCCCATGGGAAATTCTGAGTCCCTCCAGTGGACACTGATATTTAGAGACCACAATAAAGGTGTGAGGGTTCTCATCCCTTATAGGCTTTTTCAGAGGGTGGAGCTAAATAAGATTACCAGGAATTTGCTTGACTTCTTGTTGCTGATGACATAACTTTGAAACTAACAATGCCAATATTAGTACTAACAAAAAGACTTTTGAGTGTGGTTAAGATTCCTATCCCAAGAAAGATGTACAGTCAGAAATACTGTGTTTTAAAGTCACTTGAAAGAATTTTTTCTCTTTGTAGTTGTGCCACCAACTTGATATACTATTATGTGCATTTGTTTCAGTTTGATTTAAATTGGAGGGATGACCTTTTTTCTTTTTCTGTCTTTTTCTTTTCAGTTTATAAGATTTGAATAATAAAAGCTATAAAATAAGGTACAGTCAGAAATAGCTTACAATGTGGTGCCTCTGTTTTAATATCTACACTAATAAAAGAGAAACATGGTAATTGGCGTACGACCGCTACCCTTCCCATTGGCTAATCAGCGAGATATGCAAATTAACTGTCAGCCAAGATGGCAGCCAGCAGCCAGGCAGCTTGAAACTAACATGAGGCTTGCTTGCCTAGTGACAGAGGAAACCAACATTCCCTGCCTGCGGCTGCAGGCCTCTGAGCCTGCAGTTTAAGAAACAATGTAACAAATACCTCCGACTTCAGCCAGCAGATTTGAAACATTGTAAGCAAAGGCCAGAATTTTTTCTCTCTGTAGTTGTGCCACCAACTTGATATACTATTATGTGTATTTGTTTCAGTTTGATTTAAATTTGGGGGATGACCTTTTCACTTTTTCTGTCTTTTTCTTTTCAATTTATAAGATTTGAATAATAAAAGCTATCAAATAAGGTACAGTCAGAAATAGCCTACAATGTGGTGCCTCTGTTTCAATATTTTAATATAAGTATGTGTGCATATTGGGATAGCCTCCTCTTTTCTGACACAAAAGGCAGCACACATTGTTCTGTACCTGGTTTGTTTGTTTTTTTTTCACTTAACATGTTGACCTGGAAATGACATCACATCAATTGATAGAGACTTTCTTTATTCCTTTTCACAGCTGCATTAAGTACTACATTTTGTAAATAGAGCACAGTTTTCTCAGTCAGTCCCCTACTAATAGACATTTGGCTTATTTCTAGATTTTTTTTATAACAAATTATGACATAGTTAATAGAATTGTATATATGCTGTTTTGTATTTTTACCAGCATATCTATGGAAATTGCAATATTCTTAGAAGAGGAAAAGCTTGGTCAAAAGGTAAATACATATGTAATTTTAGTAGATACTGATACCAAACAACCCTTAAAATGTTGTACTATTTTTGAATTCCTAAAGACAATATATGAGATTGCTTCTATCTGCACAGCCTGACCAACACATATATTGTCTTTATTTTCCCCCACCTGATAGGTGAGCAATGGCTCTTCAGTGCAGTTTTAATTACAGTTCTCTTATTATGAGCAAGAGGTTAAGGACCAAGTTTACATTTACATTCTGTTTTCCGAAAACTATTCCTTCTTGTCCCTAGCTCATTTTTTTCTATTTTTTTTTTGGGGGGGGGGCAAAAATATTTTAATTGTAGTTTAAGCTACCAAACATTTTCCTATTGCTTATGCATTTAGTCATAAGTAAGAATGTTTTTCCTACTTCCAGGTTATAGAAAACTTCATCCATACTTTCTTACGGTTCTTATTTGTACCCAAGATTTTAAACACATTCCCAAAGAGACACTTATGTACACCAAAGTGTCAGTTTACAAATCCAAGTTTATGAAGTAATGTCAAACATTGCAGTGGTCTACATGAGACATATTTAATAATCTGTCATGTTCACACTTGTCTTCATTCTTCTAAATGGAGTCAGTCTGAAGTCATCTTGCCTGCATGGTAAAATGTTTTGTTAGTAAAGCAGAAAAGAGTATTTCCGGACTAATGTATGCCCTTTATGAATGAACATATTCAATCATTGAAAACTTTACCTTTCTAAAAGAAGGTAATGTAAACCATTACAATGCAGCCCACAATCCAGGCAATCAAGAGAAGAATAGGGACCAGAATGCGTGATGATGTAGATTCTGTTTAAAAACAAACAAAACAGAACAGATTTGGTAGGTCATTTGGGCATTTTATCTCCTGAAACAAGAGAATAAGAGGGATCTGGTAATAACAAGGGAATAAATACACTCTCTAATCATACCCATACATGACTATCAGTGTTTTTTCTACAAAAGGTACATGGGACTCAGCTGGGAATTTGGAATAGAAGGCCTGTGTTCAATCATTGCTCTTCCTTTTACAGTTATGTGACCTTGGGCCACTCTGAGCTTGAACTTCCCTATTTGTAAAATATAGATAATGAAACATGTGATATCTATCCCCTGAAGTTGTTTCGAGGATCAAATGAATTTGAATACATGCAAAGGCTTTGTAAAGTCTATCCACTGTGCATGTTTAGTGAAGACAGCACACATTCATGTATGTGTGCAATAGCACAAAGAGCAGCTGTTCACATACAAACAATTGACAATGATTCTGATGTAATTCCTACTAAACTAAATAATAATTACAGCATAGGGAAAGGTATTGAAATTGTTCTTGGCCTTGATAGCTAACTTTACTCTAAAATATCATAGGGGGAAAAGCACTATATTTTATATGATCATTCTTTTTTTAATCTTCACCCAGGATATTTTTTCATTGATTTTTATAGAGAGTGGAAGAGAGAGGGAAAGACAGAGAAACATTGATGTGAGAAAAACACATCAATTGGTTGCCTCCTGCATGAGTCCCTACAAGGGCCTGGGATGGGGAGGAGTCTGCAACCGAGTTACATGTCCTTGATCAGAATCGACTTCGGTCCTCAGGCCAACTCTCTATCCGCTGAGCCAAACCAGCTAGAGATATACGATCATTCTTGACTAGATAAGAGAGATTCAGGACATTTAAAAAAAATTGTTGAATATAGCAACCAACACTGGACCAACACACACATAAAAGACATTAGTATAATGACTCCTCCTGTGTCTGCTGTTTGTACCCTGACCAATAAAAAGCAACTTTAAAAATATCTTTTTAAAATAATATTCACTGCATCTCAATCTTATTCTTTCAAACACACACATATCACACAATAGACTTAAAAAATGCATTGAAAGATATCATATAAAATTAATGTTTTGGGTTAAGGACTCATATATTCTTCATTGAAAAGCACAATTAGATCGTATGCCATCAGCTAACAAAGAGGATGCATAGTCTTAGCAATTGCATTTCTTCACTTTATAATTTTCATTACTTCAAAGTGTGGAGTTTTAAAAATACTATTAAAGTACAATCATCTGGAAACTTCTAAAGACACGTCTAAAATTAAAAGATATTCTCATTAAAGCAAGCTTTCAGAAGTTAAAATAAATATTAATCATTTAAATCTATGTTTCCAGAAATGTTGGAGTCTTTCTTAATTCTCAAAAATTAATTAGGTTTTCCTTGCTTCTCCACCTTCCTGTGACTTTGAACAAAGCATTAACCACTGATTGAAAAACCCTTCTCTTTATCTGCCATGTGGTATTGCTTTAAGAATAAAGTGAACATTAAGACATACCCTTTACTCTTATTTGAATGAAAGCCTTTTATGAATTAAGGTGCCATTACAGTGGAAGTACATAATAGTACTTTTTTGAGCTGTTCATATATGTGATTTAGTATTTTTTCCAATTTCAAAGAACTTAAAAGTGAATATTGGTATTTTAATTGAGCATTATAACTATTTTACATAGGGATATATTAATATAATTCTAAAATGTACATATAATAAAGCCTTAATTATTTATAATTCATTGTAAACCAATACAATTGATTGTGCCTTTTTACATTCAAAATATAACTGCATTTTTGTTCTTTTAACCCTAATATGTTAAGTTTTACCAAAAATCTGTCCCATTGCTCTGAAATAGGAGTACAGGAACTCAACATAGCACAGATCAGCACAAAACCTTTTTTAAAATATGAAGACCAACTTCAAAATCTTCTTTCTCTGTCCAGGCCTGAGCATGCCCAAGCAATTACACCTGGAAGAATTCTTAAGGTCACAGTGTCCTGGGACAAGACTGTCCATGTTCAAAACATGATGCCACCACTCTCTACGTGCATGATTGCAGGCAAGTTACAAAATTTTGCTGTCTCTGCTTCGTTACCTGTAAAATTGGAATGATGATAATACTGCATATTTCATGAGACTGTCAGGACTAAAAGCAAGAATTCCTGTAGGCATTTAGAAACTATTTCCTGGACACAGCATATTCAGACCATTTTGTCATATCAGCCTTAATCATCTTTCTTAAATATAAAAAATGTTTAAAAACCAGGAAAAAAATTTCAGATGCACAGCATATGAGAGATGACTAAGCCCATTATATTTATTTTAATTTTAGAGTTAGAAAACAGGCTCAGAGAGGTTGAGGGACTTCCTCAAACTCGCAGGCCATTCGTAGCAGCTCCGACACAGAATTCAAATGCCCTTAATTCTGGTCCAGCATGCCACAATACCGCAATCTAATCCCTCAAATCTAGTACCACCCTGGAGAATAACTGACTTCTAACTCATCTTTCAAAACAAGTGTGAACAAATTCAGCCTTTAAATTTGTTTAATCCTTTCAGAATTGTCCATGAATATATAGGCATGGTCCATACGCTGCACACCGAATGCGTGTTTTTTGGCCACACTAACATACATGGTTAATGCTCTTTTAGCAGATATACCACATTCATCAGAATAACCGAGTAACACCAGATACTGGGACGCAAAATAAGCCAGGGAGCCTGGGTCCTTTTTTTGCCAAGACAGCCTGACGCTGAAATCTTACCTTTTTCAGCCATTCTTCCTGTCGTTGGGTGGGCTGATCAGCGCCAGACTTACTTGTTACTGTTTTCCAGGGTCACTTTGAACTTTAAATAGAGAGATTATCTGAAGAGGGCAGCAGCTGCCCCTCCCCTGGCTGCCAATTGTGTGCAAGCAGAGCTCCTCTGGCAACTCTTAGCCTGTTGTGATGGAGGAAACAAGGGGCTGCGTGGCCTAAAGAATGAAACAGGCTGAGTTATCCTAACCCAGAGACAGGCAGATTTCTAATTCACCCAATGCCTTCAGCCCACGTGAAGAAAATGCTCAGTGAAGGAATGCACAGAAGGAAAATGTCATTGCAATTAGAGAAATTCTGCCCAAGAGGGAGGGTGATATATGGAAAAGAAAGGATTTTGAAGCTGGACAGACGTGACCTCAAATTCTAGCTCTGCTATGTCTGTAAGAAAGGTTGAATTGCTTAACACGGGCATCAGCTTCTTTAATTTTAAAATCAGGAGAGCAATACCTACCCATGAAAAAAAGTGTCATAAAAATGAAATGAAAAAGCTCTGTGAAATACAGTTCTTTATTACATTATAGGATGCAGAAGATAAAACACATTAAATGCTGCCCCTTCCTATGAACCATTCTAAAAAGAGAAATTTTAATATAAAGGTACTAGAAGCAAAAACAATAAAAAGATGTTGTATTGCCAAGAATTATCAGAGAGCAGTCATAAGCTTTTTATTAGCCAAAAAATAGGACATTTCATTTTTAAAAGTCCAACCAGGTTTATGTAACATGACCTGCTATGCTTGAGATTCTCATTGGAATAACTTTAATGTTTAGGTTTGGATAGGAAAGTTTTTCCAAATGACCCTGTGACCAACAAATAGCACCAATACTTCCCAAAACTCCAATATGAGATTGAAAGTGTCCTCCTTTAGAAGGTAAGACTGGTGTGATCAAAGCCATCTCCACAGAACTCCAAGAAGGACGTTTCCCTGCAAATGACCATGCCCCGTCATAGATCAAAATCCGCCAATGGGTCTCCATCTGAACTCCTTGTTAGGGCACCTAAAAAGCCTCATCTCTACTTTCCCATTTGCAGTGATGCTTCAGCCCCCGTGAGCTCCTTGCTGTTATATGAATTCAGGGTATGCTCCCACAGACATAGGTAAGAACACTTGATTTTCTACCTCAAGTCATATAGATTAGAGTATACAGCCAATAATCTGGTAATTTGATTATGTGGCATTTAAGCCAAGTTTATTAATGTCATTTAAGCCAAATTATCATCTCTTTCTCTCTCTCTCTCTCTCTCTCTCTCTCTCTCTCTCTCTCTCTTATTTAACATTGAAAAAAAAATGCCTGGCTATACCCAAGTAAGAGGAGAAATGATGTACAATCTATGCAATAAAATTCCTGGTAAAGTCGGATATTGTTTTTCAATATTAAATAATTATATATTGAACAAAGACTAATTGAGGACAAGATAGAGACAGAGAAAGAAGAAAAATGGTGATTGATCCCACTTAAATGATACTGAAGTTCTTAACTAACTGGGCTGAAATGAATATACTATCTTAAGGCAAACAGGGAGAGAGAGAGAAAGAGAGAGAGAGAGAGAGAGAGAGAGAGAGAGAGAGAGAGAGAGAGAGAAAACAGTGAGGTACCCTCCAAAGAACAAACATACATATATATGAGGGTAAAATAATTTGCCTAAAATAAATAAAAATAAAGGTATAAAAAGGCCTGTGTTTCTCAGTGGTTAGAACATCAGCCCATGCACCAAAGGGTTTCCAGTTCAATTTCTGGTCAAGGACATGTACCTGAGTTGCAGGTTTACTCCCTACCCCTTGGTTGGGGCATGTGTAGGAAGTAACTAGTTGATGTGTCTCATATCGATGTTTCTCTCTCTCTCTCTCTCTCTCTTTCTCTCTCTCTCTCTCTCTCTCTCTCTCTCTCTCCATCTATCTATCTCTCCCCCCCCTCCCTCCCTTATGGGTACACTTTCTCTGGAAAGCAATGGGAAAAATATTTTTGGTGAGTATTAAGAAAACAAAGAAACAAGAAAGATATAAAAAGGTTTCTACATTTTAAATATTTATTGTCATTTTAATTACCTTAATATTTTCCTTTTGCTAGAAAAAGGACTATTATTAACATTGTTGCCATCAGTTTGGATTTTGAGAAGGGACTGCTTTATAACACATCATTTATTTTGCTTAGTTTTCTATAGAGAGAGAGGAGGAACAAAACTAATTCAGGGAACATTAATTGCTCAGAAAGGGGTACAATCTAGAATTCATTTCCTTGGTATCCTATCAGAAATTTTTTAAGTTATATAATATTATTAAGGAGAAAATGTTTTATTCATTAATAGACTAGTTTCACTTTGAATTCATAAACCCAAAGGCAAATATTTAACCATTTTTGAATTTTCCTCTTAAGGCATACTATTTAGGTATATTTCCTATTTCTACTTTGCATACTTAAAGATTTAGCTATCAAATTCCTTATTATCAAGATGACATTCGATTCTTCTAGGCTACTTCAGGTAAAAAATTGAAATATTTGCCTTCTAATGCAAGATAAATCAAACTTCTTTACTTTTCAAATATTTTTAACCACCAATTTAGTGTCTGCAATTGTAGTAGGTAGATATGAACATGGTAGATTAAATAGACAAATTCCTATAAAGAGATTAACTACCAAAATGGACCCAAAAAGAAATAGAAAATTTGAATAGACTTATAACAAGAGATCCAAGTCATAAACAAAGAATGTCCCACAAAGAAAAGTCCTGGAACAGATGGCTTCACTGGTACCTTCTACCAAACATTTAAAGAGTTAGGACCAATATTTCAAAAGCTTTCACCAAAAATAGAAGAGGAGGAAAGACCTCCCAACTCATTCTATGAAACTAGTACTACCCTAATACCAAATCAAACATATGATAAGAAAACTACAGACCAATCTCTCTATTGAATATAGGTGCAAACATTTCAACAATAAACTAACAAACCAAATTCAGCAACATATAAAAAGCATAATACACCATAACCAAGTGGGATTTATTCCAGGAATGCAAAGTCAGCACAACATTTAAATACTAATTAATGTAATACACCACATTAATAGAATAAAAAAAACACCATATGATCATCTCAACAGACACAGAAAAAGCATTTGACAAATTCCAACACCATTTCAAGATAAAAACACTCAACAAATAAGTAATAAAAGGGAACTTCCTCAACCTCATAAAAGGAATCTACAAAAAAACCCAAGCTAACATCATACTTAATGGTGAGAGACTGGATGCTTCCCCCTCCCCCCAACATCATGAACAAGACAAGAATGTTCACTCTCATACTTTGATTCAATATTGAATGGGAGGTTGTAGCAGGAGATTTAGGCAGAATATGAAGTAAAAGGCATCCAAACTGGAAAAGAAATTAAACTATCTCTATTTTCAGATGACATGATCTTATATATAGAAAATCCTAAAGAATCTGCAAAAAACCCAAAAAAATCTGGTAGAGCCAATTTTCAAACTCAGCAAGGTTGCACAATACAAGTTCAACACACGAAAATCGGTTGTATTTCTACAAACTAACAATGAACAGTTTTTAAATTAAATTAAGAAACAAAGTCATTTAAGTAGCATCAAGAGCCAGAAAATACTTAGAAATAAATTTAACCAAAAAGTGTACAGGACTTGTAACTGAAGATTAACAAAACAAAAAAAAATCCCTGAAGGGAATTAAAGAAGATATAAATAAATGGAAAACTATTTTGTGTTCACTTAATATTGTTAAAGGTGGCAATACTACCCTAAGCAATATACAGATTTAAAATACTCTTATCTAAGTACCAATAGCCTCTTTTTTTTTTTTTTTCAGAAAGGGGAAAGCTACCCTTAAAATTTATATTAAATTGCAATTGATTCTGAATAATCAAAGCAATCTTGAAAATGAAAAACAAAGTTGGAGGACCCAATCTTACTGATTTCAAAACTTCCTACAAAGCTACAGTAATCAAGAATGTGTGGTACAGGCTTAAGGACAGACATAGATTAATGAAATACAATTGAATGTCCAGAAATAAACCCATACACTTACAATCAAGTAATTTCAACAGGTATGCCAAGACAATATTTTAGAAAAAAAACAAAAACACAGACTCTTCAACAAATGATGCTGGGAAGACTAGTTTTCCACATGCAATAGAATAAAGGTGAACCCCCACCTCACACCATATAAAGAAATTAACTCAAAATACATCAAAGTAAATCAGGCAATGAATTCGTAAATAGAACACCTAAACTATAAGCATTTAAAGAAAAAAAACAGAAAAATTGGCCTTTATTAAAATTTAAAATTTTGTACATCAAAGGACACCATTAAGAAAGTAAAAAGAAAATAAATGGAATGAGAAAAAATATTTACAAATCATATGTCTGATAATGGTTTAGTATCCAGAACATATATGTAAGAATGTGTGTGTGTGTGTGTGTGTGTGTGTTTATCTCAGCAACAAATAACCAATTTAAAAATGGCCAAAGGATTTGAATAGACATTTATCCGAAGAAGATATACAAGTGGCACATGAAATACATTCAAATCAGTAGTCACTAAGGAAATACAAATCAAAACCACAATAAGCTACCACTTTATCACCACTAAGATTGCTATAATAAAGACAGATAACAAGTGTCGACAAAGATATGAATAAATTAGAAAATTTATATAGCATTGGTAAGAATTTAAAATGATACAGCCATTTTGAAAAAACAGTTTTTCAGTTCCTCAAAATATTAAATATAGAATTGCCTTATAACCCAGAAATTCCATTCTTAGGTGTCTATCCAAGGAATTGAAAACAGGTGTTCAAACAAAAACTATACACAAATGTGCATAGCAACATTATTCATAATATTCAAAAAGTGAAGCCTGGCCAGTGTGGCTCAGTGGTTGAGCATCGGCCCATGAACTAGGAAGATCATGGCTCGATTCCTGATCAGGCACATGCCCTGGTTGTGTGCTCCATCCCCAGCAGGGGACATGCAGGAGGCAGCTGATCAATGATTCTCTTTCACTGATGTTTGTTTCTCTCCCTACCTCTCCCTCCCTCTCTGAAATCAATAAAAATATTTTTAAAAGGTGGAAACAACCCAAATGTCCATACACTGGTGAATGGATAAACTAAATGTGGTATATCCATATCATGTAATATTATTCAACCATGAAAACAAATGAAGTTCTGATATATGCCACAACATGGTTGAACATTGAAAATATTATGCTAAGTGAAAGAAGCCATAGTATATTCTTTGGTTCCATTTATATGAAATGCCCAAAACAGTCAAATCTATAGAGATAGAATGTAGATTAGTGGTTGCTCAGGGTTGGGGGAAGATGGGGTATAGAGTTTCTTTAGGGAGTGATGAAAATATTCTGGAATCAGATAGTGGCAATGGTTATACAACCTTGTGAATATACTAAAACCACTTTATTATAAATATTAAAGCAGTGAATTTTATGCTATATAAATTATATCTAAATTTGTTAAAGTTTATATTAGATTTGAAATAAGGAAGTTCTAGAGAAGACCAGCCCCACCCCCGACCCCTAAGACAAAAAAAAAGGGGTGAGAACCAGAACAGAATGAGGATAAATGCCAGGCAAAATAGTAACAAAATTAAAAAATTTTGGTTTTGAATGAAGTTTTACTGAGCACCTACTATATGCTAGATACCATTCTAGGCACTAGGGATACATCAGTGAACAAAGATCCCTGCTCTCCTAAAGCTGCATTCAGAAAAATAATATGTGCTATGAAAAAAAGAAAAAGTGGGGCTGACTAAGATTAATAATTAGGTTTATCCTAAAGCTGGCTTTTCCTGGCAGAATTAAAGAAGAGAAAGGAGTGTGGCTCCAGCAGGGTGAGCAAGGGGAGAGCAGGAAAAGAGGTCAGAGAGGTGAGTAAGGAGGGTTTAACCAGTCATTGTTAGAATGTTGTTGTTTTCCTCGGCGTGGAACAGGTTTTAAAGAGAACACTAACATGGCCTGACTTACATTTTTAAAGTATTATTCTGGCGGCTGTGTGACTGGGAGCAAAGGTAGAAGCAAAGTGACTGGTGAGGAGGCTGCTGTAATAATCCAGACAAGAGTTGATGGGGACTCAGATGTGCGTGATGCGTGATGACTCACCAAAAAGGTGGACTATCAATGAGGCCAGAGAGTAGGGTGGTGCATTTATGATGGGTGTGACTAATAGGGTTTTGATGGATCAGGTGGGACTTTCCCATATTAGCAACTTCTGTTGACTGAGTTGCTGCGTGGAGAAATTTATGTGTTCAAAGTCCAATCAAAGGGCTCAGCAAACTGCTGTAGAATATATAGAGCAAGGTCTTTGTAATCTGAGACGTTTGAAATGTGAAATGTATTGAAACTAATGAATAAGAAGCAGCAAGGGTTACGGGGCTACCTGATCTTCCCTGGGACTCCTCCTTGCATGCCACGGAAAGGGTGGTTTATCAAGTTTAAATGCCAGCTATGGTTCTAGCTGTGTGAACTTAAACAAGTGACATCTATTTCTTTATTTAGAAAATGAGAGGAAGAGCACTCAAGATTGTTGTAGAATTAGAGATAAGTGCATAAGAAGTGCTCAGCCCCAGCCTTACACGTAGTAGGTTCCCAGGACACAGTAGTTGTTGATATTAAGCCATGATAAGCAGAGATAAAAAGAATGAGAAGTGACATCTACAAAGAATCAGATGTCCCCTGGTACATGTAATACATGTGCCCACAGTCATTGCCAAGAGTTGTCTTAGAGGGACCTTAGCTATGGGTCCTCAGGCCACAGCATAAGTGGGGGAGAGGGGTGTTTGCAGGAATCCATTTTTCAACTCCCATGGATTCCTCAATGCACTTATGATCTGGCTTCAGCCTTCATTTTTCCATTGAAACAACTTATTACTAAGACCTAAGATGTTACCAAAGACAATGGAACATTTTCAGTCCTGGTCTTACTTACTGGCATCACCTGACTCCACTGGTTACTTTCTCCTCTTGAAATTCTCTCTTCTCTTGGCTTCTGCGCTCAGACGTCCCTCATTTTTGACTGCTCATTCTCAGTCTATAGATTTATCCTCATCTACCCAAACATTAAGCATTGGTTCCAATATAAACATATCAGAACGGAGCGTTCACGATAGGGAAAATAAATTGGAGAGAGCCAGTAAGTGCACTCACTAAGTCATGTGCACCTGGGACCGTCCAAAGCCTTGGGGAGCTGGGGAGGACCAGATGGGAGCCTGGGCAAGAACGGTGGTAGTGACAGCCACAGGCATGCCTGGACAGCAGTTGTTCATAAATAGGCAGTGAATTTCTGCAGTCAATTATGGTACCGCCAGTTTTAAACACTGCTGCCACTTTGCAGGACAAAATGTACACTGACTTAGATATAGAATTTAAATGTAAAGATTGACATGTTCAAAGGAGAAGAACACTATAATAATAAAAGCATAATATGAAAATCAACCGAACGACCAAACAGAATGACCTTCCGGATGACCATGCACTGGCACCAGGCCAGCCAAGGTGGGTGCGATGCAATTGGTTGGGGGGCCTGGCCCACAATTGCCCCGCCAAGGGAGGTCCAAACCAGCGGGGCGATCAATCGGGGTGGCTCCACAATCGCCTCAAAGAGGGAGGCCCAGGCCACCCTCTGCGGGGTGATCATCGGAGTGTGGGGGAGCTCCATGGAACTGGGAACTGGGGTGTGTGGCAGCTTACATGGGCAGCTCCAGACCAAGGCGGGTCCGGGAGGGGGGCAGGGCCACAAGGCAGCCAGGGCCTACCCTTTCATGAATTTCGTGCATTGAGTCTCTAGTTCAATATGATAAAGACAGAGGTTAAAAATAAAGTGCTATTTCAATGTCTTTCTCAGTGTAGTACTCGTGTTTGTGGAACCTGTGGCCTCAGCAATTTCCACTAAGGCAGAAACCAAAGGTCTTATTACTTCAGGTTAAAGTTTATTGATCGAGTTGGATGGTTTTGTCATCCAGAGACTCCCTGTGCTTCAGACATGTCTCGGTTGTAAGAATTATCTGCACAGATCTGATAGGTTCTAACATTCTCAGACAACAAACTAACTCATTGCTGAGTCATCACAGAGGGTGGAATCGCAAGGGCTGTGCAGTCACTGTGAGGTGACAGAACTTCGAATCTCTGCTTCACTAATATTTGTGGGACCTGGGGGCAGGTTACTGTCAGAAAGATTCTCCGAACTTGTAAGGCAAAAGGCTGTGTTTTCACACTGGGACAAAGACAAAAGTCACCCAAGGATTGTCAAGACCTGTACTTAATTCATCTCATGTTTACTAATGATTAACGTTCCTATACTTAGGGAATTTACTTGCTAACTTGCACATTTTTGTCCAGTAGAAATGCAAATAATTTCCAACCAATGGACTAGATAACCCCAACTATCAATGGCCTGCTGGACATTAACCAGGGCTATCTCTACTTCAGCAATCTCATGCTAACATGTCTTTGTTAAGTATCTGATAAACAGACTAGCTCAGCCGTGGGCAAACTACGGCCCGCGGGCCGGATCCGGCCCGTTTGAAATGAATAAAACTATTGAAAAAAAAAGACCGTACCCTTTTATGTAATGATGTTTACTTTGAATTTATATTAATTCACACAAACACTCCATCCATGCTTTTGTTCCGGCCCTCCGGTCCAGTTTAAGAACCCATTGTGGCCCTTGAGTCAAAAAGTTTGCCCACCCCTGGACTAGCTTCTTAAACGCTCTTTGAACTGGTCATGGTCATAACATCTTTTCCTTTCTTAATTAATGAGTTCAATAAAATATTTTATTATGTTTATTGGGGTAACGTTGGTTAATAACATTATGTATCAATAAAATATGTGGTCCATGTCCTTTTTATATTTGCCTCAGAGCACTGCTTTTAGTTTGTAAAATGGAAATAATAAGACCTACTTTACAGGGTTGTTATGAGAATTAAGTGGCAAAGTCCATAAGACACTTAGCACAGAACCTGTTGCTAAATAAATGTACATGAGGCCTTGTGGAATTTTTTTTTTTTTTTTTTACAAAATACTTCTATTTAATGTATTCATATATATATATATATATATATATATATATATATATATATATATATATATAAAGCCAGCAACCATAACAGCTATAACGACCATAATGACCATAACAACTGGCCACTATGATGCCCACTGTGGCCAGCCAACCAGCCCCATCAGGAGGTGGGGCCAGCCGGCCAACCTCGAGGCCCCTCCCCTCTCCTGGCCTGCCCCTGATGGGACTCTCCCATCTCGATCAAGAGTGAGTGGGGTGGCGGCCAAATGCCCCCTCCCTTTCCCAGGCCAGCCCTGCCCCTGATCAGCCTGCCCCACCATGATAGGCCCACAGCCCCTTCCCCCGGCCAGCCCTTTCCTGATTGCACCCCTGTACCCCAATAGGAGGTGGTGCTGGCTGGCCAACCTCCTGCAGCTTCTCCCCCGCAGCCAACCATACCCTGATGGGCCCCCACCACCCTGATTAGCCCACTGCCCCACCCCTGATTGGCCCCCCACCTCAATAGGGGACGGGGCCAGCCATCCCACCACCCACAGCCCTTCCCATGGCTGGCCCCACCCCTGATGGGCCCCCACAACCCTGATCAGCCCATATCCCGTCCCCTTGGATGGCTCCACCCCTGATTACCTTCCCCACTCCAATAGGGAGTGGGGCTGGCTGGCCAACCACCCATGGCCCCTCCCCCAGGCCACTGGCTCCTGATCAGCACCCCCCACCCCATTCGGGGGTGGGGCCAGCCCACTGCCCACAGCCCCTTCCCATGGCCGGCCCCAATAGGGGGTTGGGGCTGCCAACCAATCACCCACAACCCCTCTCCCCAGCCGACCCAGCTGGCCAATGTCCTGCCATCTCCTCTTCCCAACAGGCCCAACCCTGACCCACCCTGATTGGGGCCAGGCTGGCCAGACCCCACCCGTGCACGAATTCGTGTATTGGGCCTCTAGTATGTTCATAAAAGTATATATCCTTAAATACATTTTTAACTAATATATATTATGATGTGCTAGCATTGTATTTGTGACCCAAATATACTAATTGGTTTATTCCTTCATGATCCTCCTTTATGATAGAAAACCAAGTCCCAGTGAGAGTAAGCAATTTGTCAAACATCACATAGATCTCAGAATCAGAAGAGCGGAGCCAGGATGCCTGGCCAGGTATGGCTGATTCCAGAGCCAACACAATTCTAGCTCCCTAGACAGCATCACTAGAACCATGCAAGAAGACAAAGTACCAATTACATACTATCCATAGAAAATATATACCAAACACACCACCATCAACATGCAACTGTTGAGGGTATTAGGGACGCCAAGTGAGGAATGTAAATATGCAATTTCACACGTCATAAAAGCACACGGCTTTTATAGCTTTCCAGTGTAGAGAGTAATCCAGGACAATCACTCTGCTTTTGGAGTTCCTTCATATTTCCAAGCATTCCTCCAAGAGATTTCTTTTAATGTATCACTCTCACCATTAGGAATTCCTCTTCAGACCCAACCTAATTACCTCATGCTGAGGGCTAGCCCTCTCTTTGGGATTCTTTAGTGATGGAAAACAGCTGGTCCCCAATCTCTGCATAAACTTGAAGCCTTCCATAGTAATTGTCTCTGAGATAATTCTAATATCTAAATCCTCTCTTTTTTACAAAAACATTTTCTAAAACTATGGTTATTTTATGTCAGGAGGAAAAAGAGGTTGTTGATGTTGTCCATATAAAGTGTTAAGTTGTGCTGACTGTTAAGGGGCTACTTTATAGTGAGGTGGTGAAGGTCATTGCCACATGATTGTTTTATGGTTTCTATGTGTCTGTTCATACCTCCTGAGGCCTTTTAACCTACATCATAACATTCCAGGCATTTGCAGTCCATTTCTCACACCCAGGGCACTGTGGAAATCAAAACTGTACATGACCAAGGAAAATATGAGAAAAGCATGTAAACAGCAGAGAAATCTGAGGGGCTTTCAGTGTTTTATGTGAAGTGAATTCAGTCTTATTTTTCTAAAAAGAATATGATAGCATAGGAAAGAAATAAAACGAACATCCAACGTCTATAATAATAGGGTAAAAAATTAAGTAAAGAAAAGATAGTCCATTCAAGACTCTTCCCTCTTCAGAACTCAGCTCTAGAAATCGTAAGATAATGACAGAAATCTAGTCACATGTTATGGATAGAACAAAAGATGGAAGGACTTATTGGGACTGAGTACTGTCCAAAAGAAAATCATTAACATACAAAAGTGATTTTTATAAAGATAAAAGCATCAATGCCCATTGCTTGAAAGAATTTATGAATGCATATTGCTTGAAAGAATAAATTCATTCTATACAGTGTTACAATTACATATTAATAAAAGATAATTATCAAGAGCTTCTGCCCTAACAGTTTGGCTCAGTGGATAGAGCATCAGCCTGCAGACTGAAGGGTCCCAGGTTCGATTCCGGTCAAGGGCATGTATCTTGGTTGTGGGCACATCCCCAGTAGGGAGTGTGCAGGAGGCAGCTGATCAATGTTTCTCTCTCATCGATGTTTCTAACTCTCTATTCCTCTCCCTTCCTCTCTGTAAAAAATCAATAAAATATATGTATTTTTTAAAAAGAGCTTTACTAGGAGCCATGCATTGTTTGAGACACATGAACTACATTAACTCATTTAATTCTCACAACACCCTATTAAATAAACTTTCTTTTCCCAGTTTTACAGATTTAAAAACCTGAAGCAAAGGAGGTTAAGTTACATGGCAAAAGTCAGGCTGGAGATCCAAGGCAGATTTGGAATCCTGACACAAGTGGTCTAACTCCACAGTCTTTGGTTTTTGATTACTCTGCTGTACTAATATCACAAGATGACTTAACAAAGGACTTAGCTATTGAATCCACCAATTGGCAAAACAAATTATTCCCAAGAATTCAGAGAAATAAAATGTTTTTGATCAGTCTTCACTGGAGGATATTTTCCCGTTGATTTTTAGAGAGTGGAAAAGAGGTGGAGAGACAGAGAGAGAAACATCAATGTAAGAGAGAGATACATTGGTTGGTTGTTCCCCGCACACACCCCAACCAGGACCGGGGATCGATCCTGCAACCGAGGTACATGCCCTTGACTGGAATAGACCTGGGACCTTTCAGTCCTTGGGCTGAAGCTCTATCTACTGGACCAAACCAGCTAGGGAAATAAATTTTAATTGCAACATTCCCTTGTACTCCAATCACAGGTATGATGAAGCGAGACCATGCCCGTGGTTTGATTTTAAAAGAGGACCTTCATCAGGTGCATAGTGCTGGCTCCAATCGAGATATTCCATTAACCATCTCCACTGGAATGCACTGGGATCTAATACCCTCCGACTGCAGTGTTTCTTCTTTGAACTTATAGTCACTCCAGTGTGTCCATGCTTTTATGAAATTCTTCTAAGTATTATGTGTGTCTATATCTTCCTTCACCATGGGATTATGATTCCTCCAAAAAGACCAAAAACTCTGCCTTCTTTATCCTTGGACTCTCAGCATCTAACTCTCTGTAATGCTCCTCTCTAACAAGCATGGACCAATGGAGGGTGCACCCAGGAGAGTGGTCACCTGGGGCATAGAGTAAAAACAAAGCACCTTAAAGTTAAGGTGTCTGGTGTGAAAAAGCAGATGTTAGGCACAGAGACCTGAGGTTGCCAACAATGAAGCCAGATAAATAGTCCAAACACATACTGCCTGGCCTACAGATTGAGATAAAAAGTGGGAACGAATAGGGGGTAGGGGAAGGGGCTTAAGACTAATGGGTGTCAATGTAAAACCAGACTTTTGTACATCAGACAAGCATCTATCTCATTTGGTTCCCATAGTGAAATCTTTTAAATGGCACCAGTTCCATTTTGGCTGTGTTGCCACTTTTTGTTTGTTCAGTGGTATCTATTTAAATATCATAGTATTTTTTTCCTATTTCATAAATGTAAGTGGGAAATGGAAAACTGATGTACTTATTATAGAAACAAAAAGCACAGGACTTACAAAATTGTTACCCAGAGGTGAGATGTTCTATATGCTTTAGGTGATAACGTCTTAGTTTAAATCTACAGTTCACTGGACTTAAGCTGGTCAAGTGTGGATTCAATTATGAAAGGAAAATATGAAGTTTAAAAGGATGTAAAAATTGCCACGAAAACATCTTCATAACATATAATCTTCATACTGGCAATCAAATAATTTAATCTTTTTAATCCTCTTATATAACAAAGGTCTTTATAAAACATAACTGTGTTGTTCACCTTTCAGACCTTTGACTTTTAACAGATTTTCCAGAAACTCATTCTATAAAATAGTAGGGGACTCTCTGTGCAAAACTTTTAAGATCAGAAACATCACTATATTAGGCCAGTGGTCCTCCACCAGGGACTGTTTTGCCCTCAAGGGTGACATTGGAAATGTCTGGAGGCATTTTTTGTTTGTTTATTTTTTAATTCATCTTTATTGTTGAAAGTATTACAGATGTCCCCTTGGCTAGGGGAGGAAGTGCTATTGGCATTCCATGAGTAGAGGCCAAAGATGCCGCTAAACATCCTGCAATGCATAAGCCCCATGACAAAGACTTATCTAGTCCAATAAATCAATAGTGCAAAGTTAAGAAATCTTGACTTAGGGCAAGAAAGGAGCTGTAAAAAACAAACAACCCTGCTATCTCTGTGATTTGACATACCAAACGTTTATTGCCCCTGTCAATCCAAAGTGGGTTGGAAGTAGAGGGCCCTGCTTTTTACTGGCATTCAGATAAATAGGTTGCATCCATCCAGTGGCCACTGTAATCCTAGGGCTTCAAAATCTCCCACTAGATCTTTCTGGGAGACAAAGAAAAAGAGCCTTTAGAGAAATGCCTGGGAGATCCTTTGGACATTTTTGTGTGTCAATGTACTCACATTCCATTGGCCAGAACTCAGTCCCATGCCTGTATCTCATGCCAAGGGAGGACAGGAAATGTAGTCTGGTCATGTTTCCAAAAAGTGAAAATAAGTTTGAGTACATACAGCCTCTGCTACCATGTCTTAGATACCGTTGTGACTAATAAAATACTTTGCTCATGGGTGCTTAATAACAATCGATTAATAATATGAATGAATACAAAGGAGTTTGTATTAGTATGAAGCAGCATTTCCTTCAACAGAAAGGAACTACAAGAATCTGAAAATAACATTTACTATTAGGTCATCTATAAATTTTATTTTAAACAATATATGTCTCACTATAATGAAATGTGATGGTTCAATACCCAAATTTTAAGCACTGTTTCTAAAATAAAAGCATATATATTACTCGATATTTACTTCATATCTTATACTTTTCAAAGTCATCAGTTATATGAACTAACGTAACATGTTTTTTCTCTAATTCATTTTTAAGGTTTCTTTTTGGGAAGTTTTGAATTGCTTGAATTTTAAAATAAAAGGCATACAACATTTACACAAATAACAAAATGACTACTCTCTTTTGTTTGTTTGTTTTTAATCCTCACCTGAGGATATTTTTCCATTGATTTTTAGAGAGAGAGAGAAATATCGATGTGAGAGAAACACATCGGTTGGTTGCCTCCTGCATGTGCCCTGACCAGGGTCCAGGCCGGGGAGGAGCCTGCAATCAAGGTACGTGCCCTTGACCCTGGGACCCTTCACTCTGCAGGCTGACCTCTATCCACTGAGCCAAACTGTACCGAATATGGCACAAATGATTCTTCTTATACAATGAATGTAAAATCACATATTGGCTTTCTCTATTTACCATATTTGCAAGGACGACCGATAAAACAGCAACCATGATCAATAGGATAATGTTTTAATTTGACATTTTGACATTTTTAAAGAGATATTTTTAAAACATATGCTTCCTTAAAAAAGAAAAAGAAAAAAAAAGGCTAACTTAAAAATGATGAGTCTTGCATCATATCCAAATGTCAAATATCTGGAGTTTTCCAGGCCAAATTGAGTGTTTATTTCTATAATGGAGAAAATAAAATTTTAATACCCTCAGTGAATAAATTAAATTACTAGGCAACCATCTCCCCAGCTGCCTTGTATTGACATTGTTCTGAAATGAACTATTGGATTTAGTTTAGCAATGGATAGCATATTGTTCAAAAATAACCAGTTGCAGCAACTTCTATGCAATATGTTCCCTTCATTTCTTTCTGAGTGCTGAAGTTTCTCTCACTATGGATTGTTTATGATATGTTAAGGAGTCCATCACCAGTAGAAAGTAAGGACAGAGATAGAAAGGGTCATGATGAAACACTGTATTCCATTGCAGAGGTGATAAAAATGCAGGATGCCTCATAAATATGTATTTCTGACCCATTTGCTTACAGGGATGAAAGTATTTATGGTTTGGAAATCTCTAGCTATAAAAACATTCTGGTCTCTTCTATGGTATCAAGTAGCCTTTTATTGAAGTAGAGTTTTACGGTTAAGATATTACTGGGAAACCTGCCTTTAGAACATTAGTAATGCAATAAATTCCATCCAGCTCATCTAGGTTATTTTGGGCAGAACTATGTCTAAATGAGCCAACTGCATTTCACCAAAGATATTCTATTCTATTCAGAGGCTCCTATGTGATCTTCTTTGTCCTTGTCTTTTTTGAGATTAGACAGGAGGAGTTATGATGGGAGTCTCTTGCATTTAGAGAATTTCAATCAAGAGATGACAAAAAAATTACTAAACAAGAATCTGTAGTTAACCCAAGTAACTGAACTGATCTTCATTAGCTATTGAATCACATTGCAGCTCATGAAAATATCATGTTGAGATCCATGAAGATTGTTTTCTATTTTGAATCCTTTGCATATGAAGTTTATAATAATGTTTTTCTATGAAGTCATTATTCTATGGCTGTATCATATATATCTGTTTTGTTTCCAAATTTGACTGAAAACACATGGATATACGAAGTGCATATTTATAAGATGCAGTTCAGTTTTGGAGTCAAATGTCCTGGGTTTCAGAGATGGCTCTGCTACCCATTAGTTGTGTGGCCCTGGACAAGTTACTTAGCAATCGTGTGCCTCACCATCCTGTTCTGTAATAGAATGACAACAAAAATAGCTATTGTGATGAGTAAATAGCATTATTATTCTCCTTCTGTATGTTCTCACATAAAGCATCCCACAAAATAATGGCACCACAGGAGGCATTCGGTACATAGTGATTGAATAAATTGCCCAGGGTAGGTTGAATATGGTCATAGAGGCATGTACTAATAGTCCAATATGGGTGGGGGGATGTAGGGAGGCAGGGATTGAGAGTCAGAGAGAAATGAAAATCCACTTTAGAAATATAAATTCTGTTGAGTAAGTCAGTATTGGTTTTCTCATCTATAAAATGATGCCAAAAAATAATGTTTTAAAAGATCATTGGAATTAGAAACAGTATGTGGTGAGCTTTGGCAACATATCTGGCACTCAATAAATGATAGCTTTTACTAACAAGAATCTGTAATACTATGATCTGTTTCTACTCACAGAACAGCTCTGATACCAAATGTGTGGGGGTTTTCCCCACACCAACCAATTCTCCAGCTCTCCTGTCCTACAATTCAGGTCTGATATTAACTATCCAGAGTTTATGCAGACCCCAAAAGCTAAGAGTTCAGTCCCACAAGGCTGCCCCCACTTCAGACACCAATCACAAGTCCAGGTTTCTTCTGACCAACTGGCTACAAAATGAGGGTTCCCACAAGCTCTTCTGGTTCAATGATTTTTTTACAACAGACCACAGAGCTAATGAAAACAGTTACTGATATGCACCCACCTACACATGGGAGGTGCTATCAGGCAGTTGGGTACCAAGGGTGACTTCTCCAACCTAGCAGACCCCTGCCTCCACATGGACAGCTGAGACCACCAAAGATCAGCTTGCTGCCGTGAGAACAAGGCTAATACCACAAAGTCCAACTCACTCACATTATCGTGAATCTTTAATCTCCTTGTATATCCTCTAAATTGCTTATTGGCTGATTAGAAAGTCAAACATAGAAAAATGTTATGTTGCTTAAGAAAGGCGTGTTACAAATAAAAAAGAAAAAGAAACTTGGGCTGCTCAGTAAGTAATTCCCCTTGACCTGCAAATGTGGGATGACTTGCTGTCTTACCAGAGAAGAAATTGAAAGACTTACAATTTATTTTTTCATTACTGTAGTAACTTTCAAAGCATTGGGGGGGGGGGGGGTCTAAATTTTCCAATTCATTTTACAAAGCTGGAAAAACTTTTTTAGATACTGAAATAGAAAACAAAACTATAGGTCAGCATTTCCAAAATTGATCCATGGATCACTCTTTCCAATACATATTAATGAATAGCGTACACACACACACACACACACACACACACACGATTTTGTGATCAAATAATTTAGATAAGTGAAACATATGATGTCCTTTTCTTGAAGGCTCATATGCATTTTTGTGTAAAAGGCTCTAAGAAGTTCTACAGTAAAGAAACCAATTTAACCAAGACTTTCACATATTTCTTTAACTGTAAGCAATCACTCCCTTATGGGAAGCCCAAACCCTTTTCTAAAGCAGAGAAGGTAAGAGACATAAAGCAATGATGACTAACTCAATTTGGAAACATATTAGATTTCATCAGGACAGTAGATAGAGACCACATCCCCTGCCACAAAAGTTCATAATAAATTTGTAATACCTCATAAGTCTGACAAATAATTATATGTATCTTTATGTACACATATGATTATTTAGATCTTTCAAAGAGTATTTTATTCCCTTAAATATCAGCATTAATGTGATTTGTTTTTGCACTTAGATTATTTTTGTCTTTGGTTTTGCAGACACCAGTGAAATTCGAAAGAATCAGAATTAGTCCCCGCCCTAGCCAGTTTGGCTCAGTGGCTAGAGTGCCGTCCTGCGGTCTGAAGGGTCCCTGGTTCGATTCCGGTCAAGGGCACACTCGATCCTCAGTGGGGGTGTGTGTAGGAGGCAGCCACTCAGTGAGTGCTGTTGGAAGCCAAGGAGCTGGGGGGACCCTTCAGAGCTCTGCAGACTTGAGGCCAGGGGGCCAGGCCTTTGTACCTCCACATTGACTGGTCTTTGGATGTGGCACCATAGGGAGAAGATGGAGCCTGGGACCAGATCGCCTCCACTTTGGTCAAGAGCTAAGCCTGGGGAAGGATTCAGCTGTGAGCTGGCAGTCTGCAGCCATCAGGGCAGGGGGTGGGATGAAGGCATCCTGGGAGGTCTAACAAAGCCGCCACTTCCAGTCCCTGGAGTGGGACTGTTACTAATCAGTGATACTGAGCTGCAAGAATGTCTGACATTAGTAAAATGCAGTGAGAACTTCATTTCATGCTTGTCTACTCAGGTAAAATCCAAAGAATGAAAATCACCACAAAAAAAAAAAAAAATAGAAGCTGGAGTGTAAGTTTGGTAAGAGGAGAAATAGATGTAGTGCGATTCTGAGATAATTGACATCTGCTGAAGTCTGATATTAAGTATTTATTTATTCCTATTTTAGTTCATTTGTCCTACATTTCACTTTCCTGAATAAATATTCATCTTCCTGAGGCAATGATTGAAATTATAAAATAGGATTCACTTCTTTGAAACTTCACCCAAACACATAAACTACTTATATTACTCTCGACTTCTTTTTACATAAAATCCATCAGTAGCTATCATTTTATGTTAAATGATTCTTGCAATTTCCTATGCAAATATTCCTTTAGTGTACTTGTTGAGTAATGAGACAAAAACATAAGAGCAACCATATGTCACACTCTGATATACCAAGTATATACATGGCCTATAAAGAAGTCTCATAAGGATATTTGTTTTTCTTTACCCTTTTTCCTTCTTTATCCCTTCCATTTAATATTAAAATGTAGAATACGTTAAAAAAAAGCATTTATTTAGATTCTCTCCCCCCAATACACGCACATACAATGCACGCCATGATCCTTAAATCAAGAAGACGTCATCTAGCAATAGGTCCCAGTCAGAGAAATGTGACATCACGCTGATGAGTGGACCTCAAATGAAGAACTTCACGTGCTTTTCCTGACTAAGGCCCAAACCAAAAATATGCGCTTATAGATAAGCAATATGAATGCACAGGAATGTTGGCTTAGTGATGGCTTTTTATTTCCCCCTATTACAGTGTGGTAGCTGCCGAGATAGTTCTGTTTCCAAGCACCTAATCCACATAAAATGCAAAGTATTAACTCCCTACTTCCTCTTTCTTGGTCTTCACTGCATCTCAAAGCTAAAATGGCTCACACCAGCCTCCCCACCACAGTCACTCAGAGATTTTTTTTTTCCAAATTAACACGATTTAACAGAGACAGGCTAGGTGCACGATGCTTTCAGTTGCATCCACTAAAACCAACCTGAAAACCAGAAAATCATTAATTATTTTCAAGTCAAAGTTATAAAATGTTTAAAAATTTGATTGATTTTCAGTGGCACAATTTTCCGGGTGAAAGTATAGATGAACTACATATCACGAATTTTTCCTCAACCAGAGACCTGCCTTTTTTTCAAAGCTAATACACACGAATAGTTTGAGGATCATTCCTTCACCTAAAATATGTTGAATAAGCTATTACATGTGAAGCATATAGTTTCAGAGGAAGAAAGAATCTTAGACCACCTTGTTTAACCAACCCATTTTATACTATAGATAAGGAAAGTGAGGCCAGAATTGGGAAGCCACCCACCGAAGATGCATAGAGATCATTAGTATCCACTGTCACACAAGAATGCAACTCTCAAAGCAGTGTTCCTCCTGCAACAATAGCTCCATTAATATTTCAGAGCGTTTTGGTGTATTCTTGTTTTTGACTGCAATTAATTAATCACTGATTAATTTAATCTAGTAGGAGTCCATGGTTCCTAATGCCATGGTTAATATTCATGCTTAAATGCCTAAGCTACTTTAGTATTTTGTGCATAATGAGGAAACTGAGGCCAGATTTTGTATTTTGTATAAATCTGGGGAAACATGGTTATGGAGTCACACAATTTAAACACATCTAATATAAATTGCTTACCTGGGCCCCAGGCCCGTGCAAAAGATCTGAGTCCATGAGACCCATGGAATGGTGGGTCTTATAACCTTCAGCAATGTTCTGCCTGGTAAGAGGTTTCCAACTTCAAAGAAGGCATGGCCTAAGGCCAGCCCCGATCCTGTAGCACAAATTAAAACCAGAATATAGTTTCAAAATCTGTAAGGCATTTTGAATGTCTGGTTAATCTTGCATTGTAATTTTCATTCTGCTTTCCCACTTTATTCAGAACAGGATTTTGTGGCAGAATTTTTAAAGATAATACAGAGGGTGGGGGGGATTCATCACAATATATCTTCCCAACCCCTCAAAGTCCTCTACTGCTTTTTGCTTTTATTCTGAATCTTACAAGAAGTATTCTCATATTTCACATAATTTCATCTTCATTTCCCCACATGATGAAACTTTGCTGAACATATATTATACGTTATTTATGGCAGATTAGTTCAGTCAATGCTTATGAAGCTAAGGTTAAAAGTTCAATTGCAATAAGAATCAAAGACCTTTACTCTGGCCCATGGCCCTAAGACAAGTATGTCCCAGAACCTAACTACGCCTCTAATAAAAGATCGTAGGAAAACCCCACACAACAGTGAATGGCCTCCTCACACTACTTGGCAAATATCTTTTATGACACATCCTTGGTCTGGAAGCCAGTATCACAGTCTTACATACAAAGATCAGAGGTACTAATATTTTTTAAAAAAACCAACTACATTCCAGGCCTTTCCCTGGACCCTAGGGACACAGTAATGAGAAGATTAGTCACAGTGCCTGCCTTCTCAGAGCTGCATTCTAAATTCTGCTTCTTCAGGAAGCTTGTTGGAAAATTTTCAACTAATCCTGATTTTCTTCTCTGAGCTTCTACAGCACTTAGAATCTCTAACTGAATATTAGACCGCCTGGCACTGAAATTCTGCTTATTTCATTTTCATTCATTCCTGCAACACTATTCATCTCATTTCCCCAACTAGATTACAAACGCCTTGAAATCAAGACCCATTGCCCTTTATTCTCTACCCCACACAGTGCTTACGTGCGTGGTCCTCCATTGATACCACTGACCGTTGCCTTTTTTATTGCTCTTAAACAGCTTTTTTTAAAAATCAGAATTAAGAAAGATTGAGTGAGTTCAGATAAAATTTTGACTGAGATTCATTTCCTTGAAAACTATCTTTCAAAACTTTGATAATAACCTTTAATCCACACAATATGCAAGGCCTACACACAAATTAATAAGTAACATATTCATACATGGCTGTTAATATACAGTATCTATATAATATCAAGCAAAAAAGCAGATTATTAGAAAAATACTAAAATAATATTAAGTTAAACCATATGAAATTGTGGGTTTTGTTACTCAGGAATGTTCACCACCCAGCAGGTCCACATGGGTAAACCTGTTATGAATCATGCTTGGTTTTGGTTGTGGACATTCTAGTGAATTAAAATGTTTTTCATATGTTGGGGTATTTTTTATGACTCTTCTCTTTGCCTACAGTGAACATTTATTTTAAATTAGAAAAACATTAAAATTATTCTGATTTATTGACTATAAGATTGAAGAATTTTTTTAAAAAATCTAGGAAAAGATGGCTCTGCCACAGTAAGTCTGCCATCTGGCCTCCCGGATTCTTGGTCAGATCTGCTGCATTGGATCCAGCTCAAGGCTCCTTGAGAAATCGGCTCGTTAGTGTCTAACCCCCTCTAGTGAGCAGATCGCAAACCTCCGGTTCATCCCTGTAATTACTTATGAACAGAGGACCCTATACAGTTGATGCCAAAATTGTTACTAGTATTTTTAAGTTGTAGAAAATTGTAAGCATGACTGTCTAAATGGGCTCAGATTTTATTTTTTCTGGACCAAATGCATCCAATATTTCTGTTATAAATTGGCCCAGTTTTTACCTTCCATTTCAATTGCAAAGACTCTGAGTATAGAATAATATCACATTAAGGACATCAGGGTTCGCTGGATCATCTACCTCCTTTCTAACTTCAATGCCACGAATCTCTGTTACCTAGTGTACATGCCATAAGGATGATGTTCATGGGATTGACAGGGAAAACCAAATATAAGTTCGATGCAGGAGGCCTGAAGGTGTTTATGAAATGCTACATATAATGAAGCTGGGGGCCCAAGCCAAACATGGCTTTCAATGTTGGTATTTACTTAGAAATCGGAGAAGTGTCAGTCATTTATAGAATTTCAATTTAGCCTTCCCTTGAATTTATACTGTGAGTTGAGATTTCTTGTGAACATTTTAATTTGATGCATCAAATAAATAAATGAGCATCTAAACTTACATATTCTTTTAGAATTGTACCTCACTCGCCTCCTAAATTGCTTATTGGTTGCTTTCTGAGGTTGAATTACTTCAGATGGAGGCCCTGTTGGGCCATCTACAGGAAAACTCCCCTCAGCCTCCAGGAAGGTCCCAGCCACAGACCCATACACGTCTTTTGCTGCCCTTGACACTGGATGGACTCTCTGTGAGATACAAGCCCCAGGCTGAAAACCACTCACATTTCTGACTTTTGTTGGTTCAACAAGCATTTCCTACGATCCTATTAGTAGTAAGTTACCATGCTGCGTGCTGTGTGGAATAAGAAGGTAAATCTTTTCATTTATTCTGGAAATGGAAAATTCCCCAAGCTGATAATCTAAAAAAGAAACTCATATCTGTATGGAAGTTGCTATAAAGTGAGGCTGACTGTGACAAGGCCCCTGTGTCAGGTGCAAATGAAAGGTTGTGGAGCTATGAGAATGGACAGGTATCATCCTCACAGATGACTTTAGGGAGAAGGTGGCACTTGAGCTGGGCCTCAAACAATGACCCAGCTCCAAATCTTCCCTCTGCCCATTCCCACCAGCTCTCTTCTGCACCAAACTCTTCTCTTCCAATTGTCTTCTCTTTTCTCGCTGATCACCTCTCAGAGCTAAGTCATAGTGAGGGGCTGGTCAGACGCCAAGGGGGAGGTGGGCCTGGGAAAGGGGAACAAGAACAACAGGTAAGAAGCCGGGAGATGGAGAGAAAGACACAAGGTGTCCCTCAGAGACAAGCAAAGGCTCACATTTCAGGACTCAGACAGGACAACGCAAACTTGCTGTAGGCCCCTTGTAATGTGTAGCGTGGTACAGGCCCAGGGACAAGGGTACAGGGCATGTAAAACACACCTACACCAAGACATGTCAATGCTGAGGGCTCCAGGAAGCACAGCCCTTCCTTCTGCCAAGCACAGTTCTGGTGCAAGAGGGAAAAGTTGCTTCCGCTCACGTGATAGCCAAGGGTCCTCCAGGTCAGGAGAGGGCCACTCTCCCTGGCTTATCCCAGCGAATTCAAAGCTTTGAGCTTAGGTTAACTTTGTTTGGATCATCATGTTTCATATACACTGAGAAAGCAGAAAAAGCCCCAGTTGGTGGTTTGGCTCAGTGGATAGAGCATTAGCTGCAGACTGAAGGGTCTCGGGTTCGATTACAGTCAAGGGCACTTGCCTGGGTTGCAGGCTCAATCTCCAGTAGGGGGCGTGCAGGAGGCAGCCAATCAGTGATTCTCTCTCGTTGATGTTTCTGTCTCTCTCTCCCTCTCCCTTCCTCTCTGAAATATATATATATATACCAGAAAATGACCCATCCTTCTTATAATAGGGATAGGATGGACTTTTCTTCAATGTCCATAATAATCGCCTGTTATAAGTAAAAAAAAATAGAGTGGTGTATACCTGGGGAAACAGTCCTTCAAGGACCCAGCCCCACCTTATATCCTCACACAAACAACAGAAACCCTCAAACACTGAAACATGCAAGGAACAAGTCAGCGGCCCCTTCTGTCTATGTATTGATACTCCCTTCCCCTCCCCTTCTGTTCACTATTGATACCCCACCTTCCCCTGACCCCTGCCTCTGTAAGATAACCCCACCCCCCTCTCCAAGCTTTCAACCTCTGCCCTCCAGAAACACTTGGACTCCAGTCCTCTGATAACTATCCAAGAGCCATGTAATCTCAGTGCCTCAGTTTCCTCACCTGTAGAATCACAGAAATGTTGAGAGGATCACACCAGATGGTGTTTATAAAGGAAGTGATTTTCATGTGTGTAAATTTTATGCACACGCTTCTTTGTAACTGAATGATTTTACGTGAGGTGATCTGCAGGCACGTTGTCTAGCACGCAACAGTTCTCCAGCCCCATTGCTGTTGTCGCCTTGGAGTTGCCGTCACTTGCGCTATTATGTAAGTTAAGCATCGCATGTGTGAAAGTGGTTTATAAACTGTAAAGATCTATGCAAACGTGATATTGCTAATGATTTACTTACTCCGAGGTGTTACCTTTCCCTAGGGATATTTGTGTTTTATCTATAGACAAAATCTTAAGCTAAAGTTGATGCTACATTGGTGGGGATTCAGTCTGCAGTCAAACGGGTTGGGGAAGAGAATATAGGAAAGATGGACAATTTCCTCAGAGTCCCCCCAAATTATATTAAGTGGGAAGAGTAAATCAACTTTATGCTTTCTCTACATATAAAGGCAACTTCAAGTAAAGTTGGTGATTATTAAGGAAAAACAGATAGATTGTTCCAAACAGTATGGCCTAACAGTATTAGTCCTTGAATATTTCAGGTAGGTATCCTGGGACCTCACCATTACACAAGGACACACCTGCCAGCACACATGAGCAAGCACTCACACAACTGCGATCATGGGGTGCTGAGCCGGCTCCCCTCCCAGCTTTGCCCCTCCCTCCCATCAGACAATTGGGAAAGGATCATTCCTTTGAGGATTAGAATTGGGAAACTTCCACTGGACACGCAGAGGGGAGGCCTGAGAAAAGCTACAATGGAGCATGAACCAGATGTCTAGAGAGGGCAGGCCCAGCTGGAACCCATGCTTCCTCATTCCCGCCACCCCACGCCCACACTGCCTTGGGGCGGCATCCAGCCTTTTAGTCCGGGGTCTGGGCAAATACAATCTCCAGTGTATTGGCCATGTAAGCTGTTTTAAAAGAGAAGCTTTGGTAAATTACTCTTGTTTAGATTTAGTGCAGCCTCTCATTCCAGCAGATGGCAATGAAGAACTTTATATGGGTAAAGAACTCAGTATATGCCCTTAAATATTTACAACAATTTTTGTTCTGATATAACCAATGTTTAGGAATAGGAAGAAAATAGGAACCCACTCCTTCTCTTCTAATGACATTTATTTTTCCCCCTTTTTTGGTAAACAAAAAATCTGAAACCCAAGTTTATTAATTCATCTGACCCACAATGTGACGCTGTGGCTCTGAACACGGTGCAGCAGAGGCTCTGTGGGGGATATTGAAATGAACGGCACAGGGAAACACTGGTGGGTCTGGTCTTTCTACACAGGGACAGGCACAAATAGCTCAACAACGATCCTTTAAAGATAACAAGTTTTAAAAAGACCCACTTCCTTCTGACTCTAAATATGAAGACTTGATGAAATCAAGATAGTTGGACCAGACCAGCATTTCCCAGATCAGCCCTTCTTCTAGATATTCTGGCTTAGTAGGTCCATGTAAGGACTGAGATGTACACAACTTTAAGTTCCCCAGGGGTTACCTGCCAGGCTAGGCCAAAGGGGCTGTTAGACTCAGGGTGCAAGTTGACATTGATGCCCAAATATACAAAGCATCATCCTGGACTTCCTCTTTTAGGGGGGGTTACGGTGTGATGGAGTCCATTGGTCTGTGAATCTACAAGTGAATGTGATAAACCTGATGTTGGGTTTGGGATCTTCTTGTCACATAGATGACCTCTGATGTCCTTCCCAGTACCAAGGGCCCTCACTACAGGAAGAACAGTCAGGGGCAGCAGAACCAGCTCCTGCTGGGCCACTTGTCAGCTCAGCTGAAGCCAGAGCTGAGTCCTGAGAGTTTTGAACACAGTCTATTTGGAATACTGAAGAGCCTTTATTCTGCATATGGACCTTAAAGCATGTATTGGGTACACATATGTATGCAAATACCATTTTTATATATCAACCAAAGGTGGTTATCAATATGAGGATTAAGAAACGCCGTTAATGCCATCTCCAAAAAAGAAAAAGAGCCATTATTTCAGTCTTTCAAAAAGCAACATATGGGATGAATACATTTTTGAAGAAATACATCAACATTTATAATTATTGAACAGAAACTAACATGAGGCACAATATTGCTAATCTGCTTTACTTGAAAGCAGTTGGAACATGAGTATTAGCATATATTCCCTTTTTAGGGAGCCAATTTAACTTACAGCCAGACAACACAAAGCTCTGTAACTTAGACAGAAATAGCTATTAAAACTGTCAAGGGCAACACACACTTAAGGATGAAAGCAAACTGTAGCTGATGGCTTGTCGCTTGCTCATATCCGCATTTCCCTTGGATCTATGCTTGTCAATTCAAAATTATTCAGTTTCAATGAGTCATTTGCTTTGTTTTGATAGATGTCTGAGATTCCTTTTGGGAGGTGGAGATATTTGTTTCTGAAATAAAAATAACAATGTACTCCTGTTGACAGAGGGGAGAAGGTCTCATTTTCCCAGTTTGTTCATGGGGGTGGATTTCTTGCAATATCTCAAGAAAAGGAATTTTATGAGACTAGCATGGGAGGATGCAATATGGTAGAAAGCTTTATTCCCATGGAATTAAATCCCTGAGTTTCCAAAGTCCTATTTCCTTTTGTCCCTCCATAAAAGAAGTGTAGCTGGGGCTTTAGTAGAACTAAAATCAGAGCCAGTGTCCAGAGTTTCCTGTCCATGTCTGCAAAGTCCAACACAGCATCGGGTGAGTTTAATTTTGTTTCCCTGTTGCAGTCCATCAGGCCATGGCATGTGGGGTCCACAGGTTCACATGGCTAAGAAGGAAACACAAGCAAATGCAAGGAAGCCAAGAATGGGCCAAGAGCATAAGAGAGCAAGAACTCTGTTATTTAAAAGATTATGTATTCCCAAATTTTTGCATGCTTGCAGTGGTCACGCCCGTTTTGGTCAATGATTTCTGTTCCCAAGTGTGACTAACAGACAAGTACCTTCCCTATGTCATCCCAACTTTACTGGACATGCATCTATCTTCCCTTGGTTGGACCCCTTCCCCCAGTGTTTTGCAGGGAATAAGCTGGTAGTTCCCTGGAGAGTGCAAAGTTGCAGCTTCCTGGTGAAGCTGCCCACATGACGATGCTTATAATGTCTGCCTTCCCTTTCTACCTTTCCTCTTATTAATAACTAGCTAATTACAATGGTATCACTCCTACTGATTATTAGCAGATTGATTTTTACATATAAACCCCCAAAGAATCCACTTCAGGAATATGCTGTATTTACAGAGATTTCTGAATACGGGTCTTCAGTTCCAGTATTCTCCTTCCTGCCCCTGCAGTCATCACTGTCAGTACCATTCTTTTTCCATTTGCTATATATCCCTAATTTGTGAAAACTTATGTGTTTTTGTTCATGTTTTCTGCCCAGACTAGACAGAGAGGGCTATTAGACCCAGGGTCCAATTTGACACTGATGCCCAGATATCTGAAGCGTCATCCTGGCCCTCCTCTTTTAGGGGAGGGGTTCTGCTGTGATGGAGTCCGTTGGGTTTATGAACCCACCGAGCGAGCATTTGCCTGGTTCTTAAATGTATCACTGGGATTGGTATGTTTGGTCAATGTCCCTTCCCAGTGGGTGTAACTCCCACATGGGTTTTCATCCTGTGAAAGAAGGGATCTCATGGTGGGGGAGGTCAAATTAAAGCCTCTAAAAGTGCCCACCCCCACATTTTTAAAAAATCGCATCCCAGGGATTGGGAGATCCCTTGGTCTTTTCCTTTAAGTCTCTAGTCTGGCCCATGCAGAAATCAGGGGTTCTGGAGTGACTATTGAAAACTCAACCAGATAATATCCCCAATTACAGCCACTGTGCCAGATGTGGTATTTTTCTAGAGCAGATTAGCACAGCCTCGGGTACATGGTATGTGGTCATGGATTTGGTGTTTATGTTCTTTTCTATTCTAATCAGAAAAATGGATCAGAAACAGTTTGCATTTACATGGTGTGGATAGCACTATATGATTACAATTTGTCCCAGAGTTCTGTTAACTCTCCTCTCACTGGTCATAATACATCCCAATGATATTTGGACTATTTCTATATCTTACAGTGAAGCATATTAATTCATTAAACAAGTCATAGTATGCTAGGTAGGCTGTATGGTAGGAAGTTTAGCAAGCTGGAGGCCTTGGTAAGACTCATGTGCTCTGGGAGGTAAAGATAAGTCTTCTAAAGACCCACAGGGCTGCAGCAGTAAAAACTTTAGAGTCCAGAAGTGAGAGGAATGACAGTAAATTGTCTCCAAAATAGGAAGCTCAATGCATTCAGGTTCTGAAGGCAGCATATCGCACACCTGGGAATGCTGCTGCACCTCTGTACCAGACGGCACAGAAGACTGCCAGCCTTGAGGGGGCCCAGAGGAGAAGAGAGCTCTGCAGCAGACCCAGGCTGTGGTGGCGCAAGCAGCCCTGCCACCTGGACCCCTCAGCCAACAGACCCCATGGTATTAGAGGTATTGGTGCTGGGAAAAGATGGTGTAAAGTGATGGTGAGCCCCAGTGGAGGTCTGGAACTAGGCCATGCCATAAGCAGGGAGGAATCTACATTTGCTCTTGAGCCCCTGGATGGACCGCTTAGCCATGGGGCACCAAGCAGCCATGCCTCCAGAACTGCTCAGCACGAGCTTGGTCCTATCAGACCCACCAAGTCATGATGCTGAGTGGGCCCAGCAGCAATTCCTCACACAAGATGGAAATGGCATCTCTGGGATCAAAACGAGCTGGATCAGAGGACATGAGGAAGCTGCATGAGCAGGTAGCTCAGATCCTCTTGTCAAACACTTTGCCATCCCCTCCGTTCGAAGCTATGGCTATATGGGGAATTGCTGACAAGCAGCTGATGACCAAAGTGCAAGGGTAGGTTGGCCTAGTAGGTGGTACAAGCTGAAAATGAACAGTAACTGTCTCAGCATCCCTCAATGTGCTCTTGAAAGAACAGTTGCAAGTCCTCTGCATGCGTATATCCAGGCCAGAAAATAATCTGACCCATGGAAGTTGAACACCAGCAACATCTGACCCACATTGGAACAATTTACTGTTCAACTGAGTCCAATGGTCAGCAAACTCATTAGTCAACAGAGCCAAATATCAACAGTACGATTGAAATTTCTTTTGAGAGCCAAATTTTTTAAACTTAAACTATATAGGTAGGTACATTGTTATTAACTTAATTAGGGTACTCCTAAGGCTTAGGAAGAGCCACACTCAAGGGGCCAAAGAGCCGCATGTGGCTCACGAGCCGCAGTTTGCCAACCACGGAACTAAACAATACCCAGGATACCATCACCGTCACAGGTGTTCATTATCCAGCAGATGCTCATTTTTTCATGTCAACTGACAACCTGAAAGCCAGGCAGCTGAGCTACCCTCAAGCTAATTGCAAATGATGTTTTTTTTGGCATCCCAGATCTCTGCAGTTTCTAATAGCATCATCTGCACCTGCTGAGGGTGTAGGACTTTGATATTAGGTCACCTCACAAAACAGGTTTTGCCAGAAGCCCACGGGAAGCCTAGGATGCACACCTCCCCAGCAATTCAAAGGAACAAATGCAAAGCTCTTCCCATATTAATTACATTAATATCAAGAAGACCTGGCTGCCACTAAAAACAATAGACAGACTGTCACATATCAGAGGGAAGGTGTGGGTGGGAAAAGATCAACCAAAGAACTTGTATGCATATATGCATAACCCATGGACACAGACAATAGGGGGGTGAAGGCCTGAGGCAGGGGCAGGTTCGAAGGGGTCAATGGGGGGAAGCGGGAACATATGTAATACTTTCAACAATAAAGAAGGTTAGTTCTTTGCAAAGTGGTAAAAAAAAAAAATCGACCTGATTCCTTCTTGTATAACTTCCTCAGAAAAGGCATTACATTTTACATTTGGAAAGACAAATGCGTAGTCGTTTGAATCACACTATATTCAGGAATCCAGCCCCGCACCTACTTTTATACATTCCCAGCAACTTAAATCACTTTCTGGTTATGTTTTCATTTGCTGCCACACTTTCTGAAAGACCTCCTTTCAAACACAGTCATACTGACAGGTTACTCGCTGCTCTGCAACATGAGAGCTGCTCTGTGGCCGTGCTTTTTGCTGAGTCTGACAGATGCTGCCTCCCCTGGCTAAGCCGTCTACTCTGAACCTGACAGGGGTTGTGCGTAACCTCTCTGTCACCTGTCCAGGAGGCTGAACACGACAGGAAGTCAAATCCTTCGGCTGTCTTAATCCTGACTTCACTTAGCCCAGAGGGGGGAAAAATGATAGCTTTTCTGAACTGGCCCTGGGCAAAATCATCAACTATTTCAAGAGAAACTTAGAGCAGAAAGGAAGCATAGAAATCATCTAGTCTAATCCGTACATTTCGCAAATTGAAAAACCCTAAGTAGTGGAGGCACTTCTGCAAGGCCACTCAGCTAGGGAACAGGAAAATGCTAGTAGGCATGCTGTTATGACAAAGCCCCCTGACAAAGCAGAGTCCTCTGCTGAGTTAGTTTGATTGCCCTCGAAATAGCGCCCCCCCCCCATTACTTCTTCCCACACTGCCTGACCCTCTGCTCTATCTTTGGTATCTCTCTGGTGAGTTCCAGCTGTTTCTTCAGGGGTGGTATCTGCTGGGGTCTATTGAAGAGAATAGGTATTTTCATTTTTGTTGCGTATGTCTCCTTTTACCCCGATAAAACAGAGGGGTCCTGACCGGTTGGCTCAGTGAATAGAGCGTAGGGCCGAGGACTGAAAGGTCCCGGGTTCAATTCCGGCAGAGGGCATGTACCTTAGTTGTGAGCTTGATCCCCAGTAGGGGCCGTGCAGGAGGCAGCTGATCCATGTTTCTCTCTCAACGATGTTTCAAACTCTCTATTCCTCTTCCTTCCTCTCTGTAAAAAATCAATGCAAATATATTTTTTTAAAAAACAAACAACAAAACAGAGGGGATTTAATTCAGGGATTTGGTTATACGGTTGCTGGAACAGTGAAAGAGCACAATATAGTGTGCCAACCTAACCCAGAGGTTAGTGACTGCGGGAGGCAGCTACCACCATGGTGTGTGTGAAGAGGGGTGCAGCGGGGGGTGGGGGGGTGGCAACAGGAAAGAAGTGATGATACAGGTGCTCCAATAGCTGTGGCTGGTGCCTGGATCTATGAAGGACAAGCCACATGGTTGTTGTTCAAATCATTGCAACTGGCACGGCTGGAGGGCTCAGTGGTTGAGTGTCGACATATGAACCAGGAAGTCATGGTTCGATTCCTGGTCAGGGCCCATACCTGGGTTGCCCACTCGCTCCCCAGGAGGGCAGCCAATCAATGATTCTCTCTCATCATTGATGTTTCTATCTCTCTCTCCCTCTCCCTTCCTCTCTGAAATCAATTAAAATCTATTTAAAAAAACAACAATTCATTCCAACAGGATTTATATTGCCACGAAAGAAAACAAAATGCTTCAGAAAAGGAACCATTTTATAGCAACTGAAAGCCTTGTTGTGCTAACGAAAGAGTATTTTATGTAATCATTAAAGCCAGTCCCTTAAGGATATATACCAGGGAAAACTCTGCAGCCTGGTTCTAATTACTGCATGTACTTAGAAGTAATCAAAAACCATGTCTTAAAAAATATTCTGTAATTAAGACTGCTCACTCAGTTAGCTTTGACTTTTTCCCTATTCCAACTTGTCTGAATTAGTGAAGTTCTGACCAAGAGCAATAAATCAAAGCCATTATAATTACACTGTGTTTAGCATCATCCATCATAGGTCTGTACTAATTTGACTTGTAATTGTTTTTGTCATTGCTTACAGTTTTATTAACAATAGTAATTGCTACTATTTTATGAATGGTTGGTTATATAGCAAGTAATTTATAAAAATTTCACTTAATCATCACAACTTATCTGTGAGGCACTGGTAAGTGTTATTTTCATTTCAGAGATGAGGAAGCAGTTCTGGAAACGTCTGAGACTCACATCCACAAAGCGATTTTAGGGGGGTACTTTCTGATTTACATATTTACCTCAGTCCTTTATGCTTTTACAGAGATTAAATGGAATTACATTTAAAATAATTCAAAAGAACACATATTAATAAAAAGTCTCCAAATGGAGCATATGGAACATTTTTATTATAGTTGTTATAGCATTTGTGTCTGCTAATCCCATCATCTCAGCCATTTCTACTGATTGATTTTTTTTCTTGTTTATAGGTCTATTTTCCCGCTTCTTTGCATACCTCGTTATAGGTTGAATGTTGTCCCCCAAAAAGAAATATTGAAGTCCTAATCCACGGTACCTCAGAATGTGACCTTACTTAGAAATAGGACTGTTGCAGATATAATTAGTTCAGATAAGGTCATACTGCAGGCGGGTGGGCCCTTCATCCAACATAACTGATGCCCTTGTAAGAGGAGGAGAGGTCAGGGGCCCAAGGAGATGTGGTGACAGGCAGAGACTAGAATAATACAGCTACAGGCCAAGGAACTCAAAGGATCGTCAGCTAGGAAGAGATAAGGAAGAATTCTACCCAGAGTCTTGGAGGGAGCAGGGCCCTGCTGGCGTCATGATTTTATACTTTGAGTCTCCAGAGCTGTGAGAGCCTCCATTTCTGTGTTTTCAAGCTACCACGTTTGTGTTCCTCTGCTCTGGCAGCCCTGGGACATGAATAAACCTGCTAATTTGGATTGAATGCTGAATATTGTGAACTTGACATTTTGGGGTCCTGGATTTTGTTGTATCGCTTTAAAGAGTATTGGACTTATTCTAGCATTCAGTTGACTCATCTAGGAATAGTTTTATCCTTCTGAAAGTCACTTTCAATGTTCATCAGGATGAATCAGGAGAAAGTATTGGTCTAGTGCTAATACCCTTCTTTAAAACTCTACTCAATGTCCAGGTCTTACAAGAACTCCTCACCCTGGCTGACGGAAATATGAACTATTTCCAGCCCAGTGTGAGCTCTGGAAAATGTTTGACTAATGATGTCTGAGGGTCTTTGCCTGGCCTTGGGGAATTTCTTCTCATGCATGTGCAGATCAGGACTCAGCCAAAGACTGGAGAAGACCCATTTACAGGTCTCCAAATCTTTCAGGGTAGCTCTCCCTTCTCTGGTATTCTGTTCCCAAAATTCTAGACACTTCTTCTCCCGGCATTCCAATTTCTGTCTCTTCAATCAGCCAGACTTCTGGGCTCTGCAACCTGGAAACTGCCCTTGGGCAGTAAGTCAGTCAATTGTAAGCTCACCTTATCTTTTAGGTTGTCATTTTCTCAGGGATCACAGTCCTGTACTGCCTCTTAGCCAATGCCTGGAAACCTTGGTTTCATATCTTTTATCTGATTTTCCTTTTTTCATGTTGGAGATTGAATCTAGTCCCTATTATATCATCATGGCTGGAAAGAATGTTATTTATCATTTAAGTAAGAATATGGTGTTTTGAAACATTTCATTTTCCCCCCTTCTTAGTAGCTGAAGGGCACGTCCCACCTCGCTGCACTAATGTGCAACATGTCATGTATCCCTTGACACCAAGAGCTTTTGCTGTGACGCCTCCAAGAAAGAGAAATTTAAAAATTGAACCAGAGCCCGGCAGCTTGGACCCAAGGCACCTACTCTCAATAAACATCTTGTGTTACCGATGACTGTTAGAGGCAAACTGGTGACAGAAAGCACATTTTGCTTTTTTAAGTGATTTCATGAGCCAAGCAGATGGCAAGTTTTCTCACTTGTCAACAAATGCAAACCTAGTGACTCCCATCTTTGAAACAATCTTTACCTCGGCACCATGTTTGAGCCAGGGCAGGGTGGAGGGTTAGGCGGAGACAGGTGCGAGGTGGTCACATTCAGGTGTGATGTGATCATCAGAAACCAAGAAATTCACATAAGAATAAGTTGGACAAAAGCAACGCTCTATATTAAAAACATGCTAAATTATAGACCTTATAAACATGCCAAACTCTATAGACTGACATTTTTACAGCAATTTATAAATTATAAGACATTGCCACATTTATTTATTCCCTTCAGAACTACTTCATCCACAGTCTTATATTGCTGGGCTGATGGCAATTCCACTCTCCGGACCCTCAGGCCGAAAGCCTGGGGTCATTATGGCTCATCTCCTCTCAGGCACCTCCTATCCAATCCATCAGCAAATCGAGTAAACTCTAAGTAGGAAATAGATCTAGATGCAACCACACCTCCACACCCCCACTGTCTGTGATACTCTCATCTCCTTCCTGGATTCCTGCAAGAGCCAGGTAGTCAACTTGCCCCTGACCTAGCTCCCCAGAACTATTTTCTTTCTTAAAAAAATTATATATATATATATATATATATATATATATATATATATATATATATACATATACATACACACACACACACACACACACACACACACACACACACACACATATATATATATTTCAGAGAGGAAGGGAAAGGGAGAAGGCGATAGAAACATCAATGATGAGAATCATTGACTGGCTGGGAATCAAGCCCAAAACCCGGACATGTGCCCTTGACGGGAATTGAACCTGAGACCCTTCAGGCCGACACTGAGCCAAACTGGCCAAAGCTCCCCAGGACTATTTTCAACCCAGTAATCAGAATAATCCTGATATAAATCAGATTGTCACTCCCCTGCTCAAAACTTAACCAAGACAGAGTAGGTTTCTTTTCTTTTTACAGCCGAAACTGTTTGATCAGTTCCTGACATCATGTGACAAGCCTCTAAAACAGAAACTGAAAATCCAATCATAAAGATTTGGAAGGGCAGGAATGTCACATCAAAATTTCTTAAGTATAAGAAACGGCCCCCTTACCTAGCAAAAATCTCCTGTGTTTGTGGGAAGAAATGATGGAAGAAAAATGGCCTTTCCATTAACTCAGAGAACTTCTAAGCTAGAACATACAGTGTAAGGGCAATCAGTCAAACACTTTTCATTCTTTTAAAACAAATTTTTGATGCTTTATAATGTGAATGATTCTGTCGTGAATGTTAAATAATCAGCTTTTTTGTTTAAAAAAGCAATAATGTGTTCCTGGTAAAAATGCTAGATGAAAAATATTCTCTTGATTGCATGCCAATATGTTTCCTTGTAATGTATGCGAAAGCATCTGAGCAGATAGAAACATCAGATCAGTGAGACATAAATTTCAATGTAGAAATTATTCATTGTACATGAGTCAACAATATTCCCTACAGGAAGCTCTGCCAGGTGCTACCAATCTAAAAAATATTGCCCTCCCAAGCCATGCATCATCCAGGGAGAGTTAAAAGAAAACCTTTGGTGTTTTTTAAATTGGGTTTCACCTAGCAATATTTCCAATGTCTATGTCCTTCATATCAGAAGGTCTCTAAAACGAATTATTTCAAAAGAGGTCTTAAAAAGTGTTATAGAAAGCCACCTGATTTTTCCAAATTTTCACCTATTGATGAACAAAAACAAAACACACGTTGATTCTGGCAGGGCCAACGTGGGGTTAAAAAAATAAAATGTCTCTGTCCTCAGAGGGGGCATGACTTGGGCTGGGCCTTTGCTGGCATTTGGCTCATGAGAGAGAGGCAGTGCCATATGCAGGGAGAGCCAAGCACAAGTTTGTCCTGGAGACCAGGGGACCATTAGTCAGGGCGCGAGGGAGGCTGAGGGTGGAGGAGCAGAGCAGGAGGGAGAAGGGTCTGAGTGAGGCCCTGGCAAACGAAGGCCCCTGATCCAAGCAGCAAATGAAGTGCTTGTTTACGGCAGGAGCAAAGCAGAGGCCCCGGAGAAGGAGAAACAAGAAACGTTGCCAAGTTGATCTGCAATTTTGCAAAATCACAATTCTAAAAAGGGGCTGTTTTCATTTCAACGTAGAAGTAACTCCTGTCTTCTACAGATGAGTGATGTTTTATTTGGAATCCTGTAAGGCGGGTGATGAAGGAGGTGTGACCGCATCATCGCCTTAGTTCCTGGGCTCTGGAAGGTCTTATTTGGGCTCCAAGTGGGGCTCTGGAGAAGAAAGCTGCGAAAGGGATAGGAAAAAATGCACCGGCGTGGGGAGAGAGAAAGCAGCGGCTTGCAGAGCTGACTTGAGCAGTGATGTATGAGGTGGCGGGAGTGCAGCGAGAACTGTTGCATTCCAGGTGTGAGGTGCTGGGAACGGCTGGCAGCACTCGCCCAGCGACGGTTTGAGGAGTCTTTCATTTATCATTATAAAAGGCAGTGTTAAAAGTAGCAGAATCCACTTTCATTCTATTTTTGTATGGCAAATGTATCGTATTTATGTAGGTTAAATGTAACTTAAATTGTTAATATCATTTTTCATAGTCTCCCTATGATAATGTCAAATCTTATAAGACATTACAGATAGATGATAGACAAAGATAGATGTGATTACATTACTGAAATTATTCATCAATGAATCTTTTCTAGAAGCTTTGAGATCATAGCTCACATACCATATAATTCGCTCACTTAAAGTGCAGAATTGAACAGCTTTTAGTATATTTACAAATATGTGCAAACATCATCACAGTCTATTTTAGCACTTTTAAGAAAATATGTATATTTTATTGATTTTTCACAGAGAGGAAGGGAGAAGGATAGAGAGTTAGAAACATCGATCAGCTGCCTCCTGCACACCCCCTACCCTGCAACCAAGGTATATGCCCTTGACTGGAATCAAACCTGGGACCCTTCAGTCCGTAGGCCGACACGCTATCCACTGGCCAAACCAGTTAGGGCTATTTTAGCATATCTTTATCACCTCTAAAATAAACCTCACTTCCTTCATGATCACCTTCTACCTCCCCAGTCCACTTCCAGCCCCAGGCAATCACTAACCTCCTTTCTGTCTCCATAGACTTCCTATTCTGGATATTTCATATGAATCAAGTCATACAGTATGTGGTCTCTTGTGACTGGTTTCATTCACTTATGTTTTCAATATTCACACGTATTGTAGCACATATTAGTACTTCATTGTTTTTTTATGGCTAAATAATACTTCATTGCATGTGTGTATCATGTTTCGTTTATCCATTCATCAGTTGATGGACATCTGGATTGTTCCCACCTTTTGTTCATTAAGAATAACAACTGCAGCTTGCATAATCTTTGCTGGAATAAATATTCACAAACAAGCTTTTCTATAGACATATGTTTTCATTTCTTTTGGGTCTATGCCTTAAAGTGGAACTTCTTGATCCTATGGTAACTCTGTTAAATCATTTGAGACACTACTGGACTGTTTTTCAAAGTGTCTTCACCATTTTACATTCTCACCAGCTATGTATGAAGGTTTAGATTTCTCCACTTTCTCAACAACATTGGTTATAATCTGACTTTTGAGTCTAGCCATCTTAGTGGATGTGAAGTGGTATCTCATTGTGGTTTTGGTTTGCATTCACCTGATAACTAGTGATGTTCATGTGCTTATTGGCCATTTATCCATCTTCCTTTGAGAAGTGTCTGTTTAGATCAGCCGTGGGCAAACTACGGCCCGCGGGCCGGATCCGGCCCATTTGAAATGAATAAAACTATTGAAAAAAAAGACCGTACCCTTTTATGTAATGATGTTTACTTTGAATTTATATTAGTTCACACAAACACTCCATCCATGCTTTTGTTCCGGCCCTCCGGTCCAGTTTAAGAACCCATTGTGGCCCTCGAGTCAAAAAGTTTGCCCACCCCTGGTTTAGATCCTTTGCTCACTTTTAAATTAGGTTACTCGGGTTTTTTTTATTATTGAACATTATATATATATATATATATATATATATATATATATATATATATACACATACATACATACATATTGGTTTCAGAGAGGAAGGGAGAGGAAGGGAGAGGGAGAGATCAAAACAAAAATGATGAGAGAAAATCATTGATTGGCTGCCTTCTGCACGCCCCTTACTGGGGATCAAGCCAGCAACCGGGGCATGTGCCCTGACCAGGAATCGTGACCTCCTGGTTCATAGGTCAACGCTCAACCACTGAAACACGTTGGCTGGGCGTATTATTGAATTTCAAGAGTTCTTTATATATTCTGGATGCTACCATATCCTTCTCAAATATATGATTTACAGCGGTTTTCTCTCACTATGTCTTTTCACTTTCTTGATGGTATTCAGCGGTTCTCAACCTGTGGGTCGCAACCCCTGAAAATACATCCTGCATATCAGATACTTACATTACGATTCATAACAGTAGAAAAATTACAGTTATGAAATAGCAACGAAAATAATTTTATGGTTGAGGGTCACCACAACATGAGGAACTGTATTAAAGGGTCGCGGCATTAGGAAGGTTGAGAACCACTGCTAAAGCATAAAAAAAATTTTTTTAAATATATTTTATTGATTTTTTACAGAGAGGAAGGGAGAGGGACAGAGAGTTAGAAACATCGATGAGAGAGAAACATTGATCAGCTGCCTCCTGCACACCCCCCACTGGGAATGTGCCTGCAACCAAGGCACATGCCCTTGACCGGAACCGAACCTGGGACCCCTCAGTCCACAGGCCGACGCTCTATCCACTGAGCCAAACCGGTCAGGGCTAAAGCATAAAAATTTTTACCTTTGATGAAGTTCTATCTATTTTTTCCTTTGGTTGCTTGTGTTTTTGGTGTCATATCTAAGGAAGATTTACCAAACCCAAGGTTATGGAGGTTTACCTTTATGTTTCTCCCAAGCGTGTTGTAGTTACAGTTCTTACATGTAGGTCTCTGGTTTATTTTGAGTGAATTTTTGTACATGGCACGAGGGAAGGGTTCAGTTTCATTGTTTTGCATGTGGCTCTCCAGTTGTTTCAGCACCAAAGACATTTCTTTCCACATTGGATGTTCTTAGAACCTTTTTAAAAACTCAGTTGACTGTAGACGTGCAGGTTTATTTCTAGGTACAAAGTGTAAATCCTCCAACTTTGTTCTTCTTTTTCAAAATTATTGGGTCCCTTACAATTTCATCTGAGTTTTAGAACCATCTTACAATTTCTACAAAGAGGTCAACTTCTTGCTTGAAAAAAAAAAATACAATAACGAATGCATTCCATTTAACACCTGGAAGATAGTTTAAAGCCAGGCACTCCAATCTTGCAGGACAGGTACCTTATATTTTTGTCAAGAGCACATAAGAAATTTAAAAACTTTGTGTGTTTTTTAAATTTTTTTCAGCCAGGAAGGTTCAGCACTATCAGATATTTCATCATATCTTCCTGGAGAGAGATTTAACTTTAAAACAATAAAAAAACAAAAAAAACAAACAAACATGGTCAGGTCCTAGGATTAAAGGTCAACGGGAACCATTTCTACTACTTAAATGAGTAGATACCCATCACCTCTTCCAATGTCCTAATTTCGATCTTTCCCCTTAAGTCTAATAAGGATAGAGCAGATGCACCATTTTAAAATGCTCGTTTCCCTTGCTGGTGAGCAGACAATGGTCTCAGAGAACCTCTGAAGTTGATTATTGTTGTTTTTTGGAATTGGAAGAAATTGGAATTCCAAGAAGAGAACACTGGAGTTAGAGGAGGCTGATAGTGTTAGAAAATTATTGTTTCCTTGGTTTCTGACTGTGCTAATTTATATCAATTTTGTATGAATATGTATCATTGTTGGGTAAAAAGTTAATTGTCCTAAAAGGAGCTCAAAAGAGTAAAAGAATTTTTCCCCAACTCATTTTACTCAAAAATTTCTGGAAATACTAAATTCTAAAATACCTCAATGATACACCTTAGAATTTTTTGAATTAAGGAAAACATTCACATACATTCAAAGAGAGTCCCCACTCCCTTTTCTTAAGATATAGCCAAACAATCATTACCTAAAAGATGTAACTAATCAATGTATTCCTAAATAAGCAAGAATCAAAGTTTGTCACCTACTCAATCAAAACCATAAACATCCATGGTCCTTTTCATTATTTCTATTTTTTTCCTCTGAACTTTTTTTCCCCCTTTATTGATTAAGGTATTACATATATGTCCTTATCCCCCCATTCTAAACTTTTATTCCAAGAATATATTTAGGCATTTATCAGTAGAGCCTTCGAATCACATTTAGATTTTTCTTTCCAGGAAAATAAGACTACATAATCTTTGCTTTTCATAAAAGTATGTTTTTGCCAACAAGTAAAAAACACATTTGAATTTTTCCCATATGAACATGTTTTAGCCGCAAAAATGCTCCTCATGAGGGATTGGGCATTTGTGAGCAAACACAAATGACTCCCTCTGTAGCCATTTAAGTTAGCAACATTATGTGACACGGCCAAGAGGCCAAAAAAGAGTTAGACAGCCTGGGGTTGAGTTTTAGTGATGCTAACTCTTTACCTACATAGTATGGGGTAAATTTATCTGGCTCAATTTCTTCAGCTCTATTTATCAAATAGAATAAAATATCAATCTTACAGAATTGCCCCGATTATTATTTTAAAGAAAAGAAAATTGTGTAATTTTTAACCCACAACGAAACTATAAAATATTCCCACAAGGTTCATGTGTTTTAATGCAAGATGCCCCAAATACTCTGCACTGAGCAGATAATACACACACACACCAAAAAAAAGCTTATGTAATTCTGCCCCAAGTCTGACTTAAAATTAATATTGTAATTTTGCTTATCTTTTTAAACCCACATATTATTTTGAGAAATAATTTGAATGATCTCATATCACTGATACAGATCTTTGGGGAAGATAAGATTCTACTGCAGGATTTTCGGTCAGTTATCCGTCAGGGAACAGAGAGAGACTGACTGCTCAAATCACACTTTTAGCCACTTCTAAAAATAACATGCATTTCTCATTTTCCACCACTAGATGGCACATCTATACATAAATAAACCAGGGAATTTGTACAGGGGAGGAAATGAAATCTAGCCCAGTCCACATAACAATACCCAAGCTGGGTAGCCAGGTTTGGGGCCCAGCTCCACCACTGCCCAGCTGTGAGACGCTGGACAAGTCATGTAACTGGCCTCAGCATTATGTCTTCGTCTTAACAGTATGTGCCTCGTAGCAGTGTTGTGAGGATTCAATGAAGTAATATATGAAATGCACTTAGTGCCTGGCACACAGTTAAGTACGCAATAACTATTGGCTGTTACTTAAAAAAAAAAAAATTTAATTGGCATCTATTTCTATGTTTTTAATATGTTTTTACTGCTTTTAGAGAGAGAAGATGGGAGAGGGAGAGAGAGATAAACATAGATCGGCTGCCTCCTGCACACCCCCTACTGGGGATCAAGCCTACAACTCAGGAATGTGCCCTGACAGGGAATCAAACCGATGACCTTTGGGATGACACTCAACCAACTGAGCCACCCTGGCCAGGGCTTAGCTGTTACATTTTTCATTACTATTCTAGCGATTCAAAATCAGAGCCTCCTACCTTGCCTGAAACGAGGGCTCTCTGGTTTGAGTCTCACAAAATGAGGAAGAGGGCAGGATGTATCCCCTGAAAGGCCCAGCCTTGTTTCTGTGCTGTCCTGCCGCGACCTTCCTGGCGGGTTTCAGGATCTGAAGGAGGGGCTGACGCACAAATGAAAACGCTATACAAGAAATATGAATTTAGAAGGCATTAGGGGCCAGGTGGAGCCTCTTTCTTGACGAGACACACCGAAACTGGGTCCCATCTGCTTTTACTCAGTTTTAGATACACATCTTGCCCTCAGTAAAGCACAGCAAACAGGTAGCAGATAGACTGTCTCTAAGGTCAGTAAAGACCAGTAAAGATCCGTAAGGTCCAGTAAACATTTACTTGTAGGCTATCAGGTCAGAAGATTGCTTCAAGCCACCACTATCTCACCACGAACAATCGGTGCTTGGCGTCAGCCCTGCTAATGCTCAAGGCCCACCGGCCTTCCGCGTTCCTTGGTGCACTCTCATGACAGTATTGGCAAGTGGTGGCGTCCCCCTACTAGGCAAGGGCCCCCAAGCTCTTGTGTCTTGATTTTTACCACGTGTTTATTACTTTTCCTGGGTCTACTTTCCAAAAAGGCTTTGTGATGGCAATGTCCTTGGGGTCTCTGTAGGGTCACCAAAGGAGAAACCCATGAGGCTGAAAGTAGAGAAGAATTATAAAGTGACTCCAGCACCCAGGGGGAGGGGTAGTCAGAAGTTTTAAATGACTCTAGGTGGGCTTTTTCAGCGTGAATTCTCTGGGCAGGTACAGATCCTGGGCAAGTCCGGAAGAGAAAGTTACTGGTCTTAGCAAATGGAATGTGGTCTAAGCGAAAGGGACTGTCAGTTGGGAAATGATCTAAAGGTCAGTTTCCCAGGGGAGGGGATATCAATTCGATTATTTGATCAGACCTAACACTCTCTCTCTGCTTCCTCAGTTTCTAAACATGCCCAGGAAAAGTCTGGACCTGGGAGAGCTCAGGACTCCACAGCATTGCAGCAAAGGGGAACCAGGGAGAGACCAGATGCAGCCGGCCTCCAACCCGAAGCAGAACCGGCCTGGGACAGGCAAGGAGAGTCCTGCCTGAGCACACAGACGGGGAGGGCCAGGCCGGTCTGGGCAGGATAGCAGAGGTGGTGACAAAATAGTCATGCCGAGGGCCAAAGTCAGAAGCAGATCTCATGGATAGAAGGGGTGCTCCATGGGGGGAGCCCTCCGAGGCACTCCGGAGGGAAGGAGTTTGGGGACGACCTGAGAACCAGGAAGGAGAAAAGCTTTCATACAGAAGTTGGAAGCAAAGAAGCAGGGGGTTAAAAGGAAGAATCTCTTTCCAGAGCACCAGCCTCAGTGGACACACAGACTTCAAGAACCCCCACCTAGGTGCGCCTGGGCACCTGAAATCCGTACTCGAAAGCAAAACCTTCACCCCTACCGGAGACCTGCTCTGGCATCTGCACCCCCTTTCTCAGAGAAGGCCCCCAGCTCACTGGCCAAAAGCCAGGGGCCACTCTGAAGCCATCCCTCACCCCCAGGGCCCACCTCCTTGGGCTCAACAACGTCAGAGTCGCATGAACCACCCCCTCTGCCTCGGCCTCTCCTATTACCTGCAGAATGAAGCCTTTGGCATGAAACACAGGCCTTCTAGCCTGAGCCCTGTCTGTCTGTCCTTCCATCTCACCTTCCTGGTCCCTTCAGGCACCTCGGCTCCCTGTGTGATGAGCTGAATGGGTATAAGACTGAATAAATGCATCGCCACAAACAGAAGGGGATTTGGAGTTTCCAAAGGGGTTAGATTTATTTGCAAATATTTTGCTGTCAAAGTCCACCTTTTAATAAAACACTCCGGGGTTTTCTTGTTAGACAGTGTGCTGTGGATTCAAAGGGACCCTAGCCATTGTGAAAGTAGAGATTACATCTTTCTCGGGCCTAGCCTAGCACTTCACATGATATTTGCTGAAAAGCAAGATTTAAATTCCAGGCTCTGGGAACTTCAAGTTCGCGTTTTCTTCCAAGGTTGGGTCTTTGACATGGATCCTGACAATCTGTCTTGTGCTCGGCAGAAGCAGAAAGGGCTAGAATGGATTCATGCTCCCTGTTTCTGCAACAAGATGCCTATGGCAGGCAACTCTGACACCAGGCACAGGAAGGGGGAAGGAGGACTGAAGCCATAGAGGAAGCAATGTGTGCAAGGAGACAGGAGAGGAACTAAGTTGATTTGTGGTTAGGGCCTGTTGTAAAAGTCCAGGAGGTGAATCCCAAAATGGATCAAGTCACACGAGACTTGAAGACATCCATGCTGGAGCCCACAAGGCAGGGGCAGACATCAATTCATATGGGTGTTCCACATAAGAATTCTTACGGACTGAGCCATGTACCCCCCAAATTCATATGTCAAAGCCCTAACCCCCGGTGTGATGGTATTTGGAGATAGGACCTTTAGGAAGGTAATTAAGGCTAAGTGAGGTTATAAGTGTGGAGCCCTAATCTGGTAGGACTTATAAGAAAAGAAAGATCTCTCTCTCTCTCTCTCTCTCTCTCTCTCTCTCTCTCTCTCTCTTCTTGTGGGCATATGGGATGGGCCATGTGAGAACACAGAAGGAAGCATATGTCTGCAAGCCAGGAAGAGAGCTCTCACCAGAGTCGAATTTTCTGGGGCCTTGGTCTTGGACTTTATCTTAGTGAGTTTGGGCTGGTAGAACAACATGCCCATAGACTGGGTGTCTTATACACAAGAGAAATTTATCCCTGGGGGCTGGAAGGCTGAGCTCGCGGTGCCAGCAAGGTCGGACGAGGACTCTCTTCTGGGCTGGTTGCAGATTGCTTACTTCTTATTGTGTCCTTCTTGCATAGCGGTAAGAGAGCTAGCTAGCTCTCCAGCCTCTTCTTCCTAGGGGCCTAATCCCACACAGGAGGCCTCCACCTTCATGGCCTTATTACCTCCAAAAGCTCCCCTCCAAATACCATCACCTTAGGATTTGGGCATCAACATATAATTTTGGGGTGACACAAACACGCAGTCCACTGCAGACTTCTGACTACCAGAACCGTGAGGAAATGGATTTCTGTTGTGTAGGTCACTCAGTCTGTGATATTTGGTTACAGCAGCCTGAGAAGACTAAGAGAGCGTTCTTTTAAAGGACCAGGCCTTGCCCCGTGGTCAGCAGCACGCTTCCTGTAGAAGACACAGTCTGGTGGCTACAGAAGACAGCCCCTGCCCGGCCGGCGTGGCTCAGTGGTTGAGCGTTGACCTATGAACCAGGAGGTCATGGTTCAATTCCCGGTCAGGGCATATGCCCAGGTTGTGGGCATGATCTCCAGTATTGGGCATGCAGGAGGCAGCCAATCAATGAGTCTCTCTCATTATTGATGTTTCTATCTCCCTTCCTCTCTGAAATCAATGAAAATATATATTTTTTAAAAAGAAGACAGATCCTGGCAAACACACATCTACCACACAATAGAAAGAATCTACGACCAGGGAGGCTTAGTATCAACCAAGCAAAGCAAAGGAAGATGTCCTGAAAGTGAGCCTATGCACTCAGCCCTAGGCCAGGCCTCTCTCCACAGGAGAATTATGTAGAGACCTCACAAAGCAGGGCTTTAAAGCAGTTACTCATGTGGTTTTGGAACTCAGACACATCAAGATGGTCAGTCACATTGTCCCAAAATAATTGGCTTTCTAGTGTCTGTCTAGGTGCTTTCTTGTTTTTCACCCGCAATGAAATCAGACGTCTCTGGAGCTCTGGCATGTCTGAAAAGAGCATCAACTCCTTCCATCTATTCCTTTTTGCAGAAAAATCTTTTAACAAAATTATTGCTTATACCCCATGCAGATGCAATTAGAAAAACTGTTCCCTCCAATCAATCGTTTTTACTACCCCCCCCCCCATAATCCAAAAAGAATTTGTTTATATGTTGGCTACAAGTTAATAAACCAGATATCAAAACATTTTTAAAAATGGTTCTATCATTAAATATACAAGTTGGTGTCTCCCCCAACAAGTTCCCCAACAATGCACACAGAGAGGTGACCCCACAGTTAAACCCCATGTGTGTAGAAGGTCGGAAACCATCTCCCCTCTGCCTGTGAGCAGGGATAGTGCTTCACGTTTTAACCAACTCCGAAAGCAAGTATATCTTCTGTTGAAATCCAGTGGACCCAACACCTCTGTGCCAGGGTCCAGCCCCAGCAGTCCAGCTGTATTCCTGCCCCGTTTCAGGAATTTTGCATTTTTGCAAAAGGAGTATTTTGACAATTGGCTTACCTGTTCCAGATAGAGATTAACATACCGTTACATACACTTTAAAGAATGCCATTGGGTGCCTTGTGCTTATCACGCAGGTCTATTACACGCACGCACAGTTTCAGATCCACTTACCAAGCAGTCAAACCACCAAGTTAGGGGGCAGGGGCAGGATGGTCTGCACAGGTTTGAGGAAGTACAACAGCAACTCTGTGAGGCCGACTGTGGTGGGGAGCGCCGTGGGTCAGGAGCCTCGGAATCTGGCCCTCCCTGGCCATTGACAGGTCCAGCTGGATGACCTTGGGCAAGCCTCAGTTTCCATAGCTACACGGTTTTTGAATAATTAATTAAAATAATCAAACAGATGTTGCATTACCGGTTTACCATTCACAACAAACTTGCACTGAAAATCTTGTTTCTGAACATTTTTCTCTAGGATTTAAAATAAAAAAAAACAATTTTTTAAAGACAATTTTAGTCTTTATCCAGTAATATAAAATGTAAATAAAACTGGATATATTTGCTCATTAAAACTAGGATCTATACCGTTGAACTATGTGCTAGCTATCTGTGGGATTCTGGACTGCACTTCTGTCGTTGAACCACCAGGGGTCGTGATTTGAGCGCTGTGGCAGAGAACGGAGCAGGTTGGCTTTGTTACGGAATGTCAAGTGGGATTTTTCTTTATGTCTTAGAACCGTGGTGGAGGCTCTAAGCCAAAAACAAAGCTACTGGAGACCCTTTCTTAGTCCGGAGAGCTGACAACATCTGCCTGCAGGGGGAGCCAGTGGCGGGGCCTGCAGGCTCACAAACAATCCTCAGAATCAACCTGACCTCCCAGGGCATCCCAGCCCCTACTCAGATCACACAAAAAGAGGGAGGGACTCTCTCACTAGGGGAGAGTAGCATCCGTGGAGGGAGGCTGGGCTTACACTCCCCAAAGTCAAGTCAGAGGCCCCAAGAGACTCTCTCATTACGATGGGGTGTTTGCAAGAACGAGAGGGCAGCTCATTCCCTCATGTCTACTTAGCCCCTGACTTGTTGATCTGCCCCCAGAGGAGGACATGTGGCCTGGAATGAGGAGGGGGCAACAGTGTGTGTGTGGGGGGGGGGGGCACACTCTGTGAATGGCTGCAGCAGGGAGCCAGTTGGTGGCTGAGCTCATCTTGTCTTGCCAATTCCTCTCCTAACATCCGCCAGCGCAGGAGGGAACCCAGCTGTCCCTCCACAGCTGTCCCCAGCTCCCCCAGGCCTAATAATAACGTTCTCTGTAGCGCTTTCCAGTGGACAAAATGCTTTTGCCTGAGAGCGTGTTGCCTAAATTCCATCGCAGTTCTATCTTGTGATTAGGAACTGACCCCACTTATAAAGAGGGTACTGAGAAGTGAAAAAGGGACCCTCCCCAGGTGGCAAGCCTCGTGTTAAAAACAGGACAACAGTCCTGCCAGCGTGGCTCAGCGAGTTCTCAGTGGTTGAGCATCGACCTATGAACCAGAAGGTCACGGTTCGACTCCCAGTCAGGACACATGCCCGGGTTGCAGGCTCGATCCCCAGTGGGGGTCATGCAGGAGGCAGTGGATCATTGATTCTCTCTCATCATTGATGTTTCTCTCTCTCTCCCTCTCCCTTCCTCTCTGAAATTAATAAAAATATATTAAAAACAAAACAAAACAGGACAAGCCGAAAATGGAGTTGCTTCGGCACATAGAGACCTCATTGCAGTCTCTTGGCCCTCCCAGAGAGGAAAGCCTAAACCAGCCTGTCAGAAATTGCTTGGTCAAGCGCTAGTTAGGTAATCTGCTCATAGACCCTGCCATCCCCTCAAGAACAGTAACAACCACGCTGCTGTTTTGCCTCCTATGACGTCCTGTGCCTGCTGCCCATAAAAGTCTTTCATTTCGTATAGCTCCTCGGGCTCCTTGACATCTGCTCGATGGGATGCTGCCTGATTCTAATGGATTTGCTCAAACTCCTAACGTTGTCACTATGCCTCAGTTTATCTTTTAACGCTATAAATTGTAGGCGTGGGGATGCGTTCTCTGTCTTTGCTCACCCATCTTTCTTCTTCCCCATTGTTTAAGATTGTGATTTTTTTTTATAAAGGAGAAGCGGCTTTGTTACAGCAAATGGTGTTTGTGCACTTAAAATGCAAATCAGGTTAGTCATGCGTGTTTGATCTTACCACCTACCTGCTGATAATTTGCCCCCTGACGACAACCTCTCTGCTCTTATTCTAATTCACTTACATCCACCAAGAAGGTGGGTGTTTCTGTCTTTTGTTGTTGTTCCCACTGGTTGGAACTGTGCCAGACTGTTCCAGAGAAGAGGTTCAAGAAATAGTAATTGAATGAGTGAACAAGCCAACCAGTATGAAGTGCCAGTAGAGATTCTTAGAGTCGGGAACACAGCCAAAGGCGTTCCTCCTGGTAAACATTATTTTTAAGTAAAAATACAATGATTCTAAAAAAAATTATTTTAAACCTGATGAGAATGATAATTTGGGTTGAAAAGATGTTTATCTTCTCTTTCTTTTTCCCTGTCCCTCAAACCATTGCTTAGCACTGCCCAAGAGGACCCTTCCCAGCACTGGTCTGGGGGTGAAATGAGAATTTAGGGATGTGTGAAGGCTCGAGTGCACATGTGAGTGTATATGTGAGTGCATGTTTGAGTGCGTGTGCCTGCGTGTGTTATAAAGGGGTGCGGGGAGAGGAGCAGGTGATAGACAAGTAAGAATGGATGGGAAGGGAAAACTCTTAGAAGCAGCCTCCCACCTCTTTGCCATGTAAAGAAGGTTCAGATGAAAGTAAAACATTAGGAGAAAGAGGCTTTTTCCCCGCTACCAGTGGGACAGGTTCCCGATGACAGGGAAGGGCCTCGGAGAGTACAGCTACCAGAAGCCATGTGTCTGATGGTCTGCATCCTCGCCTTCTAGAAGAAGCTTTCATCGGAACCACAGCCTCGGGTGTCCTCTGCATGTCACCAAAGCAATCATGCTGACATCATCTCATAAATTCATTCAGAGGCCAAAACTTCTCAGAGCAGCGCTGATCCTTCAGGAAGCCTAACCAAAGCCTCTCGGCCTGAGAGGTGTTTACAAAAATCATTGCACAGCATGGGGTTCACTGGGCTGAAGATGAAGGGAACAGACTGGATTTTAAAAGCATTTGATAAAAATAAATGTCATCATGATGTTCCACCCTTTTCATTCATTTTTTCCAGTAAGATCCTGTTTGCTACTGGGCCGTTCATTTCCCATTCCTCCCCGCAAGCGTCCCACATCCTGGTTGAAGCACATGACCTGCACGCGAAGAGAACAGCCTGGCTCCTGCACCTCTGAGGATGTGCTCGCTGGGCCTGTGGCTTGGAGCACAGTGACTGCTGCTCTAGGAGTTAAATGCCACCACGGAATCCCAGCAATCTGCAGAGGCCACCATGGAGAGGTGAGCTGAGCTTTGGGAGAATGCAGCGAGGTGGCCATTGGCTAGATTCCCTGAAACGCAGTTATTTTCGAGCATTGTTTTGCAACATTGAAATGGCACTCATCACCTCCATCATCATCACATCTGATATGTGCATAGCACTTTCTCAGAATTTGTCCAAACACCAAGATTGGCCAGTTGTCAGGCTTTTTTGGAGTATGCGTTTTGATTGAATTAGTTGTCATCATTTAAAATTTGGGATACTTTACATTTAAAAAAAAATAGATTTCTAGCTTCTTTGAAGGGATAATATCTTCCCATTTCAGACCGAGGTTTCATCAAGAAACAAAAATCTCTGGAAGCGAGTGGCAGCTGACCTTTTCTGACAGGACACGTTATCTCTAGTTCGCCGCAGTCCCCACTCCTCTCTATTGTCTTGCCATAACCCGTTACAACATATTCTCTGCCTGAACCATTTGCATTTGCAACTTCTGCTGCAACAAAGTACTTTTGAAAACGTTCTTTGAGCATTTCAGAATGATTTCTGAAAAGACATTTTGGCTGTAGTGTGAAACTTAAAATGAAGGAAGGCAAGACTAGAATAGGTATCTTTCCTATAAATAAAGCCTTTCCTATATCGCAAAGTAGAATCTTGGCCTTTAATACGGACCTTATATCAAAATTTGGCGCAGTTAATAAATGAAGGTAAATATTTTGCTGACATTGTCAAACATCTCTAAATATCATCGATGTGACTTCAACCTATTAAAACCGTTATTTTGAAAACTATGGTCAACATGAATAGGACTTCCCATCTGAAGAGCACTGGAAATAGGTGTGTATCACAACTATTCAAAATAAATGAATATCTCAGCTCCTATTTGCATCTAAGTGCATACACAGTCACTCAGTCTCACACACTCACACGCATATTCATGCACTCACCTGCACTTACATACAGTCACACGCTCAATCACAGTCATGCACTCATTCATGCACAGACTCATGTAGTCACACATACAGACACACAATCACACATACACTCTAATGTGCATACACTCACACACATGTATGTACAGGTGCTCACACACACACTCTCTCACATACACACTCATTATATGAGAGCCAATGCAAAGAACACCATGCATTACACAGAATGGAAAAAGGAAAATGATGAATATCTATTTGGATTCAATTTTTTGAATCTTTGCTAGTTCACACTTATATTTGAAGGAGAACGGGGACATCAGTCTGGGTCTGGGGATCCAGGTCTTGGGAATTTCCGTCTTCAGAATCTATTAAGTCTGTCTGAGGAATGCACTTTTCACAGTTCAGCGTTAGGCTTCCCAGTGAGTTTGCAACAGCTTTAGTCTCTAAAAGAAAGGGCATCACCAGCTTTCTTGGCATCTGAACTTGCAGAAACATTTTTAATCTGTATGTATGCTGCTTTATTAAAAGAGGAAAGGGTGAGCTTAACATCTCGTTGCTAACAGAAATGATGAAGCAACAGTGGAGGAGCGTATGCGGGCGCTCAAGCGCAGTCTGGGGGACCTGGGGATTGAGTTTTAGCTCCCCCGTGGCCACTGACTAACTTCAGAGGCTTTGGGTAAGTCCCCTGAACTTTCTGAGTCCAGTATTTGCATTCACTGACACCAGGGGTTCTCTTCAGATCCAAACTCTGCCATTATTAATTGGGCGACAGTAGGTGGGTCATTTTTTCCTTGCAGAATCTGCCTCTAACCTGACCCTGGCCAGTGCATGCTCTGTGCAGCTGAGACTCCTCCCCGGGAAGCTTGCTGCCCGGACATCTGAAGCCCCCAGCGTGCTCCTTAAACCACCAGCACCAATTCAAACCCCTCTGCTGCACACTTTCTCTCCGGGAAGCTTGTGCCCACACCCTGAGGACAGCCAGATGCGAGGCAAGGCGGGCCGGTCAGCTCTCCAGCTGCTGCCTTCCCTGGGTGGACGAGAGAAAGAGCTGCAGCCGCATCTGCCCTCCGAGACTGACCCCGTCCTGCCGGCCTCGGGGAACAAAAATCTGTGTGTGCACCAAGAAGACACGCTCTTACCTGTGTCGGAACTTGTCATCCTTGATCCCCACCCCCCACTGGCTTGAATAACACCCAGCAGGTTAGACACACCGATGTCAGACAGCCATACGGGTCTGTCCCAGTTTTCATTCCAACCTTAGAAAACCTGAGAAGTAGGTAATGCGCGTGTGAGCTTAGGGCTGCTCCACGTTGACTCCTCAGACTTCCAACCCCAACACTGAATGCTCCCCACCGATCCCTGGCTTCCCAGGGTGCTCCACGATAGTACTCCACAATGGCAAAAACATCCTAAGCCTTTGCCCTTTTGTCCCCTTGGAAACCTACAAGTCCTTCATCCCCATCCATTAGTGCACAGCTCTTGGCCAAAAACATGCCATGATAGTGCAGATGGATGCATATTTAACTTGGCGCCAATTGAATTATATACAAGGAGGAAAACAAAACAGAAATATATTTACAGAAACACGAGCCCAGTGCCTCTCCTAGTGTTCAGTGGGAGGAGCAGTAACCTATTTCAGGAGGAAAAAACTGCAGTGTGGGGCTCATCGAGAGGCAACAGTATCCACAAAAAACCAGCTCCACCCAGCACCGTGCAATTCCATTGTAATGCAAGGCAAAGAATTGACATGTGATAAAAGCTTAATATTTCACCCATTATGAGTCATTTTTTTCTACTTTAACAGAGTTCTTCAGCGTCCAATACAAAACTGGGGTTCCTGTCATTTCTTTTTACCTCCAGATAAGTAAGTGAGCACAGTAGTTAGGGCCCACCAGCCTCATCTCCCTCCTCCAGGCCTCCGCTCCAACCACTCCAGGCTTTATTCTGGAAACTGCCATATATTTCCTTTAATGTTCTGACCTCATATTTTTCTATTAAAACCATATAAACCTATAAAAATCTGAGTTCAAAAGCTATAAAGTAGCAAAAGCAATGGCAGGTACATTTTTCTTCTAAACTTTTATGTACATAAAAGATGAGCTCAATCCCATATAGACAATTACATGTTTTTATTTTTCTCTTAACACCATATAGCACAAGACATTTCATATATGTTAACATCTCTTTGTAAACATCGTTTAAAGGGTACAGAACTTTGTCTGTCTGGTGTGGCTCAGTGGTTGAGTGTCGACCCATGAACCAGGAGGTCCCTGGTTTGGTTCCTAGTCAGGGCACATACCCAGGTTGTTGGGCTCGATCCCCAGTGGGGGGTGTGCAGGAGGCAGTTGATAGATGTTTCTATCTCTCCCCTCCTCTCTCTCTAAAATAAATAAAAACATATTTTAAAATAAATAGTTACAGAACAGTCATCACATGAATATTTCATAATGTACTTAGGTGCCACCTGTGGTGTCAAGCATTTAGTTTGCTTCCGCTTTTCACTATGACAACGTGTCCTGATCATACGCACTTCAGGCTTCTCTGCTGTCATTATGTTGTCACCTCTCTATCACATCTTTCCCTCTGTTCTCTGCCTGGTAAACTCCCCCTTACCCTTCAAGTCCCAGCTCAAGCCTTGTCCATTCTGGGCACTAACCTGTCTGTAACTAACTCCTCAGGGTGAGCCACTTTCTATTCTGGGGTTCTACATTATCTTGTGTATATCTGTTACAACACCAATGATATTGTATAACATTAAGATATATGGGCATCTCTTCCACCAAAATATGACCTTTCTGAGTATAGAGTCATGCATTTTTTATCTTTCTAACCATATCTCCTAGCACAATGCCTAGCACATAGTACACACTCGACAAATATTTGCTAAATAAAAGACTTTCAGAGGAAAAGAGAAGTAGGGGGAAGGAGGTAGAAAGTGACTCTTAAAATATATATAGATATAGATATAGATATAGATATAGATATAGATATAGATATAAATATAGATTTCAGAGAGGAAGGGAGAGGGAGAGAGAAATAGAAACATCAATGATCAGAGAGGGTCATTGAATGGCTGCCTCCTGCACACCCCAGGAATTGAACCTTAACCTCCTGGTTCATAGGTTGACACTCAACCACTGAGCCACACTGCTGGGCAGAAGGTGACTCCTTTGATAGCATAGGCAGCCGGTTGATATTAATGAAAGAGAAGGGAGCCAGACATCTAATTAAAGCTGGATTAACTAGGAAATTGGAGCTTCCAGATGCTCCAGGGAACAGCCGCATTCTCCGCCCAACAGTTGCTAATAATAGTAGGGAGGAAGGACCAGCTTTTCAATCTCCCCAGGGGACAACCTTCTTGCTCCCCTAGATTATGGCAGGGGTGGGGCGGGGGGGGGGGGTGGTAGGAACACCAGTAGAGGGGAAATTCCTCTGCTGAGGCATGCACAGTAGAAGCCATGATGGCACAGGTGTAGGGCCCAGCACAAGCCCGCGAAGAGCCAGGGAAGAGATTGGTTAGTTTGGAAGAAAGCCTGCTCTTTCCCAAGCCCGAGCTATATATTCAAATCTTAGCAAAGGCCCATAGGTCGTTTTGCCTGTTGCCATGCTCTCCACAGCGCTGGTCATGGCCTGCAGCCTTGGTGATGGACACGCTGGTGGGGAAATGAGACACAGAATTTCTGCACCTTTGGGTTGGCCCTCTTGGGCCTGATGGGCACGGGTGCAGGCTGGTGGCCCCAGAGGCTGGACTTCCTTCACAGTGGGATACAGCTGAGAACCCTGGGCACAGATGAGACACCAGGCACCTGGGGACAGTGCCTTGTTTTCACTCCAGTAAGCCTCAAGTCCTCCTCTGCGCGGGTCCCCACAACACTTTTCTCCTGACTCGGAGGAAGAATCCCAGCAACACTTTGTGTGCTGAGTGCGTGCAGAAGGAAGCTGCCCTTTGCTCCGGCATTCTGATCATCAGCCTCCCTCCCACGGGACAAGAGAGTGACTGAATCCAGGCCGTTTTGTCACCAGCGTTAGATGTGGCTTTCTCACAGAGGTGTCTAGCTTCCTGGGCCATGACTTCCCAGCTTTACAAACACCTCTTCCTCTCGGGTTTTCCGGAAGCCACGGCTCTGCACTGCTGTTCTCAGCTAAGGAGCACCTGCTGCTACCATGACCTTCCCCGGCCCCCGAGCCCCACTTGGCACCACGTGAGGTGAGCTCACACTGTGTCCACCTAGGGAATCCACAAGGAGATCTGACTGCCAAGGCTCTGCCCAGTTCATTTAACATGCTGTTCAAGCAAATGGCATCACGCTGTACCATATCCAGAGGGAAAGTGTAATCTTTTCCCCCAAAATGTCTCTAAAACAATAGCACTGGCAGGAAGATAGTCCAGGCAATCCGCAGAGACTATAGTGAGTATCACACGTAAAGACCCAAACGCGCTGAACTAAATCACGAGGTGCCTTATAGTTTAGTCACATGAAATCCTCCGTGCCCACTTCTGTTTTCCCAGAACCTCAGGGAAAAGCCCCCCAAAGAAGAGCCACGTCAGGGGCAGTCACCTCTCTGCCCAAACACACATGCCTATGATCATGGGAAACAACACCCACGACCCCACAACATGGAAATATTTCAAGAAATCCATGCTAATGGTCTGTCCCAGTCCGGTAAGCTCTAGGTATGTCCAAGTTACCATCGTATCTTGGTAAAAGCCGAAATAAACTTAAATTCCTTGATTCAGAATTCAACTCCCAGGATGTAACCTTAAGAATAAGCCAAAAGAAAGGATAAATGACAAATGTTTTTAAAAATATTATTTGGGATAATGATACAACTATTCAAAAATAGAAGAATGATTAAGCAAAGCAAGATGTTTGTACTTAGATGTTAACAGACTGATTTCTGGAACCAGACAGATCAAATAGAATGGATATTGCCTTAGAATAAATCACACTATAGGAAGATTTGATGGAATTTCCCATGCACATGCTAGGAAGAAGGAACTTCTGTGCCCCATACCACATCCAGAAAAAAACAAAACACTACATAATATATGAGAATGAGCAGCCTTGTCAGATTAAAGCAGGGCCGGGAAAGGGCTGGAGACGGTTGGTTGCCAGGATCTCATAAAATAAGGAAGGTGGGGACCATATGGAAGCCACAAACATTTTGGCCTCTGCGAGAAACACTGGGGATGTACGGCATTCTAATAAATGGTGAAGGAAGGGACGTGGTGTTAGTGCACACCAGCTGTGCCACAGATGATCCAAACGACCAGTCAGACCCATGGGAATCAGTCCCTGTACACATGTACACGGAAAACAGCCACGAAGGAACGCGGTAAGTAAAAAAAATTGGTCTGCTCGTGTAGGAAGAGTATGGAGTAATTTTTCCCCTTAGAACTTCCTTTTTATTGATATCACTGTGCAATCAATGATTCAAGCACGTATTCCAATCAGCTTTTACATAGTGGCATGCGTTGGTTGATGGGACACACTACATATCCTATTCATGATGTAGGGACTCCAATAGAAGGGCCATTGTGCATGTTCAACGGCCAGGAAAGAATCCTGTTTTCACTGATCAGCAGTTTTACGATCTCCTACCTCCTTCCCTTGCTGAGGCCCCATGTTGGGGGAAATGACTCCACCACAGACTTCTTGTCCTCTTCCACTCCCACCTTGTGTCACCCACTGTGCCACACCTCAGATCTTAATGTGGTCCCTTGTCAAATCCAAATGGCTGCCCCTGACCCCATGTTCAGGCTAACCTGTGTGGTGGCAAGCTCTCTTCATACCTTTCTTTTAGGAAAGAAGTTCCTTGGCGAAGTCCAAGGCACACCTAGTGGTGATGAGGGTCAAGTATTGGTTCTTACCAACTTAAGTAGCCCCCTCTCCTTTGATATGGAAATGAGAAAAGAATAATTCAATTAAGTTCCTCCAGGGTTTTATGCTACTAGCCTACTCTCTGGGACCAATGGTCATACTGCCAGGATCATCATCGCCTCAGAGCATTTGTTGATATTAATATTAATAAAATGCAGGCAAATTGTTCATTCAGTAAATATTCATGGAGACAAGCCATGGGTTCTGAGTAGTGACAGAGCTGGGGCGAGGATGCAGGTCCCCCTGCTCAAGGGGTCTCGCCCTTACCCCAGGGCGCCCTGGTGAGCCCTGATGCTGGGCAATGCACTCCTCAAGGAATACGATAGCAGCGCTTGCACTGTGCGCCCTTGCGGTCAATTTGGTTGCCCAATGTGCCCGTTTTGTTTTGTTTTGTTTTGTTTTGTTTTGTTTTGTTTTGTTCTGTTTTGTTTTGAGACAGCAGCCTCACAACCCTCCCTGGGAGTTGTACTTTTACCAAAACCATCCCCTGGTAACTCCCATCTCCACCCCATACACGCACCTATGTTTCTGTTAGCTTTTTATTTCCACATATTTAGCTCCCACTAAAAAGCTCTCCTTTTGAGGGAATGCTTTCAGCAATTGTGCTACCTACTTTGAAGTTGTTGCTCTTAAGCCATCAGCCTTTCTCTCTTCCCCCACTGTGAAATTGACTAAAAACAGCATGAAGCTAACAGGGTTTTGTATAGAGACTGGACATAGAATTGAAAAAGTCTGAGATTTTTTTCCCCCCTTCTTTTAACACAAGGCATCTTCTGGTGCATCTTTCATTATTGTTATCATTAGTCACCAAAAGCTTTTGCTATCCAAAAGGATAATTCAGAACCAGGGACTTTCTTCAATCAATCGTTTCCAAGTAGAGCTCTCCTGGGGGATAATTTACATTCTAAATACAACATTAAAACCCTTTGTTGAATCGAGTAAGTAAAAGAAACCAACAAACTGGATTCTTCTGATTTTCTTTGCTCATTTGAGTTTATTCAACCCATAGCACATTTTTGGTAACAACAAATGGCAGGATATTTACCCCATTTTGCTCAGAGAGAAATAAAAACAAAGGAGCTTTAAAAACATCAGTGGTAGAAGTAGAGACACATCTGGGAGTTGTGTCTTACTCAACCTCACATCCACCAGCCCAGCACAACGCCTGGCACACAGCAGATGCCCCAGAAGTGTTTGGCAAATAAATGAGTGAGGGACACTGCTCAGGCACCAGCTCCGTCTTGGAAGAGTGGCTGGGGAGAGGCATTCAGCCAATAGCTTGGCCACATTCCTGGCCCTGGCCCACTGAACATAGCAGAAGGTATTATTAAAAATGTATCTCTCCCTGACCTAGCTGGTTTGGCTCTGGGGATAGAATGTTGGCCTGCAGACTGAAGGGTCCCAGCCTTGATTCCAGTCAGGGGCACATGAGGGCTCGATCCCCGGGGCAGGGGGGCCGGGGAGGGGGGCCCGGGAAGGGGGGGGGGCAGGTGTGCAGGAGGCAGCCAATCAATGCTTCTCTCTCATCATTACTGTTTCTACCTCTCTCTCCTTTCCTCTCTGAAATGAATAAAAATATATTTTTTTTTTAAAATAAAATAAAGATGTATCTCTCCCTACAACCTGCACCCACTTCAGATCATCCTCAAGAGGCCTCTGTCTGGACATGAGGGTCCTCTAAAAGCTGTGCCCGAAGAAGCTTCCCAGGCTCCCTCTAGAATTGTAAAGGCCTGGAGTTCCAAGGGCTCCCTCTGGGGTGTAGGGCCTGAGCCCACCCTGCAGCTCTCCCAGCTGCCGCCATGGGCTGCTGCACAGATGCCGAAGGCTTCCTGGACAACCACGTGCTTTGGTTCCCAAAATCATGTCTCCAGTGAGACAGCTTTTCTGAATTTCAAACACATTTCACATTTTCTCTTGAACATCCTTTGGGCATCTTATAGGAACCCTAAACTCAAGCCTTTGACTTTCCCCAAGACATAAGCTAACCCTTGTGTGCCTCAATCTCAGACTCACTGCTTCTGCATCTCAAGGGTACCCCATCTTCCCTCAGCAACACCTCCAAGCTTTGGTGAGGGCTGTTTGTGGGGGGGCTAGGATCTCGTTGCACCAACATCTTGCTTCAAGAACCTGTTCCACGTCACCTCCCCTGGCTGCCTTGCCCCACTTCTCCAGAGTGGACGCAGCTTCCGAAGGGCTTTGTTCAAGGGTTTCAATAGCCCTTGTAACTTATCTATTAGCTTATCTGTCGCCTCCTGACTGTGATGGCCTCCCCCCGGGTGGTTCTCAAAACCAAGTGAATGTCAAAACCCCCCGGGGAGCTTTTAAAGCAGAGATTTTAAAATCTGCCTCATACCTGAAGATTCAGACCCAATGGGACTGGGATGTGGAATTTCTAAAAGCTCCTGAGAGGATCCTGGGGATCAGCCACACGTGGGAGCTTCACCCTAGGTCATGGCCCCAGGGTTTCATTCAGCTTCTCATCAGCATGCAGCATGGCATCAGCAGGTAATAGAAGACCCATTTTTGTTGGTTGGGGGCATGTGGGCGAGTGGACAGACACATGTCCAGCAGATGCTCAGGGGAAGTGAGACATTCTGACCTACTACAAGATCAGAGGAGCCTGAAAGAGAGGCTCACTTTAGTTGATTCTCTGGGAATGGACGCAGAGCTGAGACCCATCCCCAGCTCAGAAGAGCCTTGGCTCTCTGAGGAGCAGGCTGTCTATAGGCTCTCTCTTCTCCCTCGTGCTTTCCTTCCTCACATCTCCTCCTCTTCAAAGGTTTTCATAGACCAGGAGCTGCTCCAGTCTTCCCCTTGCATCAGATCAGGTGTCTCCATGGCCCGAGGGGTCACAGGACACAAGCCACAGACCTGAAGAACCTAGCTGAACTCCAAGATCCTGCGAATGGTCCCATAATTGGGGCCTAGGAGTTCAATGGCCGAATGAGATCACTGAGACAACCCAATTTCAGGAAGGTGAGGAAGACATGGCATTGGAGGTGTGTGTGTTTCTTGCTGCACAAAAAAGAGAAAGGGCCTTCCTAGGTGCTGTCTCTCAGAGGCAGCCTCTGCTTCCCTGGCTCCCCCGCCATCTGGCAGCACTTGGAGCCCCTCGTGTGTGCTCTCTTTAAGAGCCATTTGAATCCGTATTTCAAGCTCAAGAGCATTTTCAACATAAAAAGGAGTCATGCTTGACTTAATTGTATTGCCTCGGGCTTCACCAGGAAAAGTAAGTGGGAGGGTAGGTGAGACAGACTCCTCTGCAAGCAGTGACATCTGCTGCTGCTGCTGGTGAGGAGAATGCCCAGGGCATCGCCTTTCCACACAATTAGTCCAGCACATGAAAATAAAAACAACCCACTTTTCTTCCAGTCTGCCAGCCTCTTTGCGTCCCTGGAAACAAACTCTCTGCCACTGGGCGACATGACAGGCTGCCCGGCAACAAGCATCAGCTGTCACAGGCACCGTGCAAGTGGAGGCAAGGCTCCAGGGCCAAGCAGTAGAGTTCGGGACAGCCACCAAAGGGAGCCTCCAGATAAGTATGAGAGCATCAGGGTAGATGCAGTCCAGAAGATGGGTCTCCAGGGTCTGCCTATGTTTCTAGGTCTGTATCCACACGGAGAATTCATGGGTAATTTCTACAAATACATCTCATCTCCTTGGAAAAACAATGGCACAATTAGAGCAAAAATAGACTCACCTAAACCTATAGCATTGACATTCTTAATCAACATAAAGCTGCAGAAATTCCAGCACTTTCCAAATGTTCCCAGCTGGTGGGTTCCCCATACTCAAGTTAAACGGAGAGGAAGAGCTAGGTCTCCTCCTGTGGGTGGAGAGCCAGGTGGCTTCTCTGCTCCCTGCCACCTGCAAACCCTAGAATTGTCTTGTTACGGAATTTACCAGGCGACCGAAAAATATGCAGGAGCACAGGAAAAACACATTTATTCTCAGATGTTTCAATAGTACAGGACTCAGGGGAGGCTGTTTCTCTCCAAATCCTGAGCAAGCCAATATGGAGGAAGCTTTCCCTTTATACCCTTTGGTTTCTTTGTCCCCCAAATATGGATCATACTTCCGGACCTTTCGCGGGCTTTGCAAAAAGCCCCATGGGTTGGGGTGGGGGCCGTGAGACCACATCTAAAGGCCTGGCCCGGCGCCAGTGCTGATAACTCCATCTGAGGGTTGTGAATTGTTCATGGTTTATGGCCTCTCTAAAGTGGGAATAGTACTTCGGTAAACAGGTCTTGCAGGACCAGATAGTTAAAGAAGGGGCAGTGACTATAGGCTAACAAGAATGTGCATTAGGTTACTGGCACAGATTCAGATTGCTAGCCCCCCAAAAATGTCTCATTTTCCCCATCACTCTGGCCAGAGCCATATGGCTCACTGGAGCCCTGGTCTGCGAATCAAGTGCCCCTGGAAAGGTTGGTGACATGAGTTAGTTTGCACTGCGCTGAGTGTTACCACATTTCAAAGTGAAGGAATTAATCCTGGTGTTGCATGTGGTGGTAGGCAAGTCCTCCAGTGGTTTGCATAGAAATGTGTGTGAACAGCAATGCAATGTGTCTGCTAGGCCCACTGCCCCCTCTGGGATGCCATCCAGTTAGCTGTTTGGTATCACATAACCCTGCAACCCTGCTTACAGCTGGTGGACCATGGAGGCCTGTCTGGCTGAAGAGCTGCTTGGCTCAGGGACCTGCCAAACAGGCACAACTGTGACTGAATTGAGCTATTCAGATCTCACCACTTAGACCGTTTGAGAGCCTTGCATTTAAAAAAAGAATTAACAGTTGGTAGAGGGACTAAAAATATTCTGCTTACCAAATAGGCAGACAAAGTTCCTATCTAATCACCAGTGCCAAAAAAGTTATTTTTGGAAAGAATTGCCATTTTTAAATTGTGTAAAGCATTAAAATAATCATCACAGGGGGTGGGATCAGAACCTCATCTAGTCTTATTTATATTTATCTTAGAACTTCCTATGACATTTACTTTGAAATCTGGGGTAGGGAGGGGGGATTGGCCTACACATTTTCTAGTCCAAATATCTTTTTAAAATATATATTTTTGTTGATTTCAGAGAAAAAGAGAGAGGGAGAGAGAGAGAAAGATAAAAACATCAATGATGAGAGAGAATCATTGACCTGTTGCCTCCTGCACGCCCCACACTGGGGACTGAGCTCGCAACCCGGGCATACGCCCTGACTGGGAATCGAACCGTGACCTCCTGGTTCATAGGTCAATGCTCAACCACTGAACCATGCTGGCTGGGCTCTTGTCCAAATATCTTAATGTGGACCTGAAAAAATATACAGAGAAGGGGCAGAAAGAAGCAATAGAAGCCAGGAGAAGGAGAGAAGAGAAAATCCAGCAGTCAGAGGGCAGGAGCAACAGATGCAAAGTCAAGGACTTGCTGAGCTCCCTGGTGACCAGGCAGCAGAGAGGGAACTCAGCACCTACTTCTGAGGGGACACAGACTGAAATGTCCCAGGTGCCCCAGGGCTGCTGCTGGGGCCTCTTTTATCTCCCCATGCAGCCTTGCTGCACGACCTTATATCCTGAGCCTAAGTGTGTCTTTGCTTCAGGAAGCTTAAAAGAGCCAAACTATGGCATCATGTTAGCAAGTAAAAGAAATATATTCAGATATTATCACCAAAGCCAAAGGTAAGGAACGTTAAAGGGAGTGGACAGAATATCGTGACTTATGTGGCTCAGTTGAGAACTTTCATTCAAGATGAACTTTGAGTCGAAAGGCAAGCTGTGCAGAATGTGGAATACCTTCAAGACATGGAGGCGGGGATGAATACAGGTGAAACCATGTCTTAAATGGCAACAGTCGGGAAGCCAGGGATATGTGGCCCACGTACTGTGAATATCCAGAATAATTCTACTGTTCACATTTTAAACTCGAAACCCCAGTCTTTCAGCACCATTTCCATCAATCCCACACCCACTTTCCCACATTTTTGCAGCATCCAGTCCCTTGGTGCCTGCTTGGAAGGTAGTGAGCTCTTGTCTCTGTAGATGCTCAGGATGGGGAAGGATGATTGTCTATCAGGGATACGACTCAGGGCTCCCCTGGCCTTCTGAGACTTATGCTGCCCTGACGGTGGAGAGAATTCAAGGACATATTACAAACGTGATTCACATGCTTGAGTCTGGTAGCTGCAGGGGCCTGACCTCCCAATAAGCCTTCCCTGTTTAAATGACCAAGGTTCTAAATTTTTAGGCTCAAAACGATCACAAAATAATTAAAGTGATAAATACTGAAAAACAGTAGCACTGGATTAGGAAACCATTGTGCCAATTTAAATAAGCTGAGCAATGTTATAGCCAGAGCCTTACAAAAGGCAAGACCGCGACGACATACAAATGACTATAATTAATGTATAACCTAATTTATGGGAGGAAATTGGTGCTGCTCAAGAATCCTACATGGTGTTTCCATTTAAGACTTTTTAGGGCCATGACATCAGCCTCAAATAAAAAATGCTGAGATCAATTGAAACCTGCCACAAGGTATTAGACTCCAATTTAGATCGAACTCAATTAGATGAAACCTACTAGTTCTAGGAAAACATAGCATCAAATAAACTGCTCATAAAGTTGAAAACTGAATGACAACAACAACAACAAGCCAAATATATTGAACAAACTTGTCACCGATCTGAAATCTGTAAATGGTAATCTCCAGACTGCTGAGCATACTCTTGCATAGAAAGTCTACATTTGTTGGACTTGGGAGTGCTATCTTATTATCTTTACATTATCATCAAGGCAGACAATCATTAACTATCCATCTTTATTTAGCCTTTAAAAAAATCAAATAAGAGGGTGTTTTCTGCATCAATGAATGTCTCAGACATCGGCTACCGATTTATAAAATTAAGGAGTAGAATGTTAGTAGAAGCCCCCGGAAATCCTAGGACAATCTAAGGTGACCATGTAATTATTTTTCTCTTCCTCAGGGAACAAAAGGAAGTTAATAGAGTGTAACCATTGCTTGTAAGCAAGTTACAAGAAGATCTGTGTGCCTCTTTTCCAGAAGGTAAATACACTGAGAGAGAAGAAAATGTAACACCTGCCCAATACGCTGCTCAAAGCTCTCTGTTAGACTGTGCTGACTTGCTCTCTACCGTTCTTATAGAGGAGAGAAAGAATCTCATCTCTCATGGTTCTGAATGAGTTAAAATAAGTATTATTGACAGACACAACTGACCCAAAATGTCTGCTCTAAAGAAGGTCTGCCTCCCCATTCCCACTCTTCTCTACTGGATCAGCCATTGCGTTTGTACCGAAGACCTATGAGCAGAACCTCTCTATCACATCCCATTACTGAGCAAGCTCTGTCTTGGGATCCAGGCTATGCAGATCTTTAAATCTCACATTCAGCAGAAAGCTGGAAGCAAAACAGATACTATGTGACTATTTCTTAGCATTGTGTTTGAGTGTAAAAAAAGGGAAAACAGACCCTTTCACTTAGCATCCTAAAATAGCCATCCAGTTGCAAGGAAAATAATAGCAATAACTACTAACCCGGGCTTTAGAAGCATCCTCTAAGAGGAAAAGACCTATGGCACTTTATTCATTGGTTGATTGACTAATAACTACTCTGTTTCCTTGCAACTCCAGAACATTTACACATGTGCTTATGTGGTGAGCTGTATATATAGCCAGTGAAATAATCTCATGAAAATGTTCAAACAATAGTGAAAGAAATGCAATGAGAACAGCTTTAGCGTTTTCACAAAGGGTAAGTCACGGGGATGGAAAGTACAGCATAGGAAACATAATAACTATATACAGTGCCAGGTGGGTACTAGACTTATGGGGGAATCACTTCATAAGTTATATAAATTTCTAACTATGATGCTGTATATCCAAAAGTAATATAATATTGAATGGCAACTATAATTGAAATTAATTTTTCAATCCTCCTTCTCCCAAAAAACTCTTATCATTGTTTATCAGGAAAAATGAATCCTAATTTGATGTTTAAGGGCTGCCATTATGGTGGTTGGTTTTAATCCCTCTTTTAAAATCTATATAGAACTTTGTTAGGTAATAAACAATTTGGAAAATTTGGAAACCTAAAAACAATTTGGAAAATACTTCAGCTGTGTGTATGCTATGGGGTATTAAGCAGTTCAAATGAAACAAATAGGGGGAAATGTATCTAGCTCATTAACTTTATTCAGCTATCCCCTTTATGACCAAAAATTCTTCAGGAAAATAATACAATACTAAAAGCAAGTTTGAAACTAATGTTGCAGGGGGAAGTGGTCCTAAACCCTAAATAAGTTGAGTTTTAAAAGAAAAATAACAAAACCACTAGCTTGAAATCAAAACAAATTTTAAAAGGAATGCAGTAGGGAGACTATTTTGCATTTTAAATGATGAAACCATTTCATGCAAGCGAGGTATGATGTTTACACAAACCATTAAAAGTTGCTGGAATATATGAAATCCTAAGGAATCTTATAACACAGGCTGTGTGATGAATCACACAATACTGAATATAAACTAACAGAGACAACACAAATTGAGATTTTAAATTTCCAAAAATGAGATCTGACATGTTTAATGGAAGTGTTTATATTAATTATGGCACTTGGAAGCCTATATTAGAAAGACACTAAGCAAATCCATGTTCTTCTGGAATGTGGCTGCCCATCTGAGAGAACCTAACGAGTCAAACGGGGATAAATGCTTCTGTCTCAAAGCCAGTCCAGGAGAGCCCAGAGCTGACGACTTCCTGTCTCCCAGCCACGTGGAGTTGCCTTGGTGACTCTCTCCCTCCTCCCGGTGTGCTCTCCAAAAATACAACAAGCCAGATGCTTGCGGGTTCGCATGTGCCTAATGGAGCCTCGCGGAGCACCAAATGACCTGGAAATGTTTAATGCAGCTTTTGTCAGAACTAATTACTGGGATGTTCTCATACCCGCTCAGGGACTAATTTATGATTGGTTATCAAGTCGGGTACAAAGCTATGGGCCAAGGCCACTGCCCACTTCACCGCTGCAGGCAGAGTCTCTGGATATGTGCCCTGTCCGGAGAGGAACCACTCTCAAATGTTTTCTACAAATTGTCCTGTGACAAATTGCTACTGAGTCTATACACCACGGTGATGGACTAAATATTTGTGACACCCCAAATTCGTATGTTGAAACCCTACCCTCAATGTGATGGTATTAGGAGATGAGCCTTTGGAGGTCATTAGCGTTAGATGAGGTCGTGAAGGTAGAGCCCTTGTGAATGGGATTAGTGCCCTTACAAGTCACAAGGGAGATCAAGTGTAGGCAGACAGGAATTCTCCCTCCCTCTCTCTGTTCTCTCAGCTGTGAGGATTCAAGAAGTCAGCATCTGTAACCCCACAGAGGGGTCTCACCAGAACCTGGCCATGCTGGCACTCTGACCTTGGATTTCCAGCCTCCAAACTTTAATAGATTTATGTTGTTTATAAGATACCAAGTCTGGCCCTAACCGGTTTGGCTCAGTGGATAGAGTGTCGGCCTGTGGACTCAAGGGTCCCAAGTTTGATTCCGGTCAAGGGCATGTACCTTGGTTGCAGGCATATCCCCAGTGGGGGGTGTGCAGGAGGCAGCTGATCGATGTTTCTCTCTCATCGATGTTTCTAGCTCTCTATCTCTCTCCCTTTCTCTCTGTGAAAAACCAATAAAATATATTGAAAAAAAAAAAGATACCAAGTCTTTGGTACTTTGTTAAAACAGCCTTAACTAACATACCACCCCATAGCAGTGAGCACTAACATAGCAATTCCAATATGTTCCGTATCAAATTATTCCCATTTTGTATGCATATCACTAGGGTACAGGCTCACAGAAACGTGAAAATCTGGCTTGAGCTTGGGGTACATTGATGTCTAGTGGGATAGGCTCAGCCCCTCAGAGCACCTTCTCCACTCTCCACCCTGCCACAGGACTGGAAAGGGCACAGGATGCTGGCTTCTAAGGGCCCCAGGGAATCTCTCTAGATGGCACCTTCTACTTCACTCAACTCCTCACTCAGCCTCAGGGACTCGTGTTGCACACCCCTTACTTTGTTTTATTCTTGTTCTCCTTTGGGACTTTGGAAGGAGAGAGTTGAGTACAATATTCTTCTGTTTCTGGCTGTCATCATCAATCCTTGCTAAGCCCTTCTCAGATTGCTGTATTTTCTTCATCAAACCCAATCACACGACTACTTCCCTTCCCTCTGCCCCATTGGCAATCATTCTAATGTGTTTAATATATATCCTTGGGTCTAAATGTGTCTTGGAAAGATATGTAAATATGATCTCAATTCATATAAATAGTAATATATATCATTCAGTTCCCAAGAGGAAACAACTCCTTCCTGGATGTAACATTCCCTGTGACTGCTATGTGGAAGTCCATTATTTGTACCCACAGTTTATTACCAAGCACAACCATATGGTGCTTCAGGGATGGCTCCTTTACATTCTCAACAGGGAGGCCTGCTCCTCCATACAATATCATCCAACTTTCTAACTTTGGGCTGTCTGATGGTTGTAAAGTGAGTCTTATTATTTTCAGTTGCATTTCTCTGATTTCTACTAAAATTGGACATCTCTTCACATACTTGTTACCCATTTAGATTTCTCTTTCTGTGGATTGCTTATTCTTTTGACCATTTTATGACTCTTATAAGGTTTTTAATTTTTTATTAAAACACTTTTCTTCATCCCTTGTAGGTTAATTCTAATTACTTTATTATATTTGTTGTTAGAAATAGTGTCTTTTTCTATAGAATTTTCTAGTAAATTATTGCTATGGTAGACTTTTCTAAGTTTACCTAGCAAACTTCTAAGCACTTTTATTAAACTAAGAGTTTGTTTATTTAGCTCTTATTTCTACGTGAATTCGTATGTCATCTGCAAAAAAATGATGAGCTTGCTCTTCCTTCTAATCATTCTCTCTCTCATTTCTATTTCTTGTCTTTCTGCATGAGCCAGGGCCTTCAATTATTTGTAGAACAGTAAGCAGTACTGATATGCCTTATTCTTCTTTTGCTCCTGATTTAAAAAGAAGTAAATTTAAAGTTTCTCCTTAAACATGATGTTTTCTGCAGAGGTTTGTACATAATATTTACCTGATTAAGAAATTTTCCTTCATGTCTTAGTTTACTGTGAGGTACTATTTGTCTATTAATAGAAGTTAAAACTTAACAATTTTTTTCTATCTATTAATATGATGAGCTTTAATGATAGGTTTTCTGATTTTATGTTAGTCTTGCATTTCTGGGATAAATACTACTAGATCATATTATCCAGATATATAAAAGCCTAAGCGACTGTCCAACCATCTGACCAGTAGCAATGGTGCACAATGACCACCAGGGGGCAGACGCTCAACACAGGAGCTGCCAAGCTGCGGTGACTTGGCAGCTGTGGTTCTCGGGTGATGCACCTGGAACCAGAGAGGAGGGAGCCTGATTCCAGGGTACATCACCTGAGAACTGCCCTCTCGCAATTCAGGGCCCTTGGGTGGTGTTGGAGAGCTGGTTTCAGCCCAATCCCCACAGGCCAGGCTGAGGAACCCCACCAGTGCATTAATCCGTGCACTGGGCCTCTAGTAGTTCTATAATATGTGATTGGCTTTCATTATCTTATATTTTACACAGACATTTTCTTTCTTTGTCATAAATACAATGTACTTAATTTTTCTTTTGTTTTATTGACTCTGTTTTAAGAATAAAAATTATGCCAGCCTCAAAAACAACTAGGGTTGCAGTGAGTCTTTTCAATTTTCTGAAACAATTTACTTAGATGACAATTATTTGCTCCTTGAAATTCTGTTAGAATCTATCCATTAAAATAATAAGACTGAAACTTATTTTTGAAGGTAGGATAACTTCCCTTTCAATTCCTTTAGTAGCCTTTGGTCCGATTAGAATTTCTGTGTTTAGATCTGAGAGAGATGGTTGTTTATAATTTTATTATTTTAAGACCTCTTTTAGTTGTAATTATTTCCCCCTTTTCTTGAGTGTCTTATTTGCATGTTATCTTTTGTCTTTTATTAGTTTTCTCAAAGATTTGTCTAATCTTATCTTTAAAACTAGTATTTTGAAAGTTTTCAATATGTTATTCTCTATTTTTATTGCTCTTTATACTTTTGCTCTAAGATTTATTCTTTCCTTTCTTCATGTTTCTTGGGTTTTTATGGTGCAACTTTTTCTATCTTCTTAGACAAAACACTTTATTTTCTATTATATAAATGAAAGCTATAAATTTTCCTTCACAAATTGATTTAGTTCTGCTCAACACATCTTGGCATGTAATACTTTTATTTTCAGTTTCCTTTCTGCAGTTTTTTCTTAAATATTTCTTTTGTAGAAACTTCCAATCTGAGAGTCTTTTTTTATTGGTTTAGTCCATTTACAATTCTATTACATCAGAATTTTTTGTAATTTTATTTCATATTTTCAATTATCATGATGTTTTCAATTTATCATATATGTGGGAAGGCAGGTTCTTTCTTACTAACTTCTATTAGATAAATTAATATATTTTTCTGATAGTTTTACAGTTACACATTCTATTTTTATTCTTCTGTTCATCCCTAACTTATTAAGATCTACATTTCTTTTTATTGTTTCCTATCAATTTCTTAATATTCACATTTATGTATTCTGCTCAAACAAGTCAAGGGTGAGAGATACTATAGATTTGCCCACTCAACAACTGCTTAAACTTCATACCAGCATGTGGAGGTTAGAAAGCCGAAAAATGCATTTCTAAGATTCCTGTGCAGCTAGAGTGCCAGGTATGGTTTATGCTTCTTCAATTCATTGCATGTAGACTAGATCTTGAATTTTACATGTCTAGCAGCACTTTTGTCATCTGTTTCGTTTCAACATTTATTGATGTAAATCTACCATAAAAAATTTTTTCACAATTGGAATCTATTGTACTAGTACATTTTCAACTGGAATCTACAATGTGTACCTGGAGAACATTCTTCACCACCACATTGGAAATAGTTTATCCCCCACTTAGCTGAGCTTTTGAAAGAATTCGCTCACTCTCTCTCTCTCTCTCCTTTTTCAGAGTTTTTTTTTTTTTGTAAGATCTTACTTGAGCCAAATTAACATCATATGCCAGGGAACAAGAACTCAATTGCTCTGGAGATACTATAGATTTGCCCACTCAACAACTGCTTAAACTTTATACCAACATATGGAGGTATGAAGCTGCTTTTGTGCATTTGAAACTAAGTGGGGGGGGGGGAGCTAAAAGAACTTATTAAGTACAAATTTTGAAAGGGATCTTTAAAAAGCAATGGAGTAGTTAATGATTATTATATGCCTTATGTATTCCTTCAATTTTTGAATTGTTTTCTTGCTCTTTGAAATATTTGGGTGGATTAAGAGGTATTTTTTTATTCAAATCAAAGTATAACAACTGTTTTAAAATATGTCATTTGGGAGACATTTAGATTTGTTGGAGGTTCAGTCAGAAGTGATACTGAGTTCAGTACGTTGCTACTTGATTGACAGTGGAATTAGCGTTTTTTTCTTGGGTAAGTCTTCCTTGGCACTGAAAATACTGGAAATAACTGTAAGAGTTGGGTTTTTTTTTATTTTTTATGTGTTCGTTTTATTTTGCTTTTAGGACAAATTGGGAAGCCTTTTTTCTATAAGGCCCAAAATGTGTCCTAAAAACATAATTCCCTTTAGCAGGGGCCCAACTCTACTCAATGATAGCCCTCTGCCCAACCACCACAAAACCTGGTGGCATGGATGTAGCCAGGCCCTCTGGTGCCAGCGAAGTCATGGGGTGGGTCCACCCTACCCAGCCTCTGTGGAATTGATTGCTTTCTCCAGATGGTTTTGGTTCTAGAGCCCATTTTCACTCCCTGCTTGCTACCACCCTGACCTCAGCCAAGTCCACTCCATCCCCATATTTTATCTTCATGCTTGGAAAACCAGCTGCGTTCCATGCCCCAGCTCCGTGCCCTGCCCAGGAGGGAGGTAACTGAGCAATGTGAAGGGTAGCCATTGTGCCCTTATGAACCCTTCTTGGTAGCTAGCTGAGTATCAAAATGCTTCCCACTTGGGGGAAGATGGGAGAGAGGAAAGTTGTCTTGCAAAGAATACAGCATGGCTAAGGTCTACAATGCTACGGTCATTTAGTAGAACGGGAGGTGAAAGGAACCATCTGTTTACTGTGCTAAGTAAGCAAAAAGCAGACATCAGGGGAGACAAGGGACGGAGTGGAAGTCGAGTTGAACTGAAATTCAGGAGGCTCGTGTGATAGCCCCAGCTTTGCAGCAAGATGATCTTGGGGGAGGTCAATTAACCTCCAAGGACCTCAGCAGAACATCAACAGTGTGGGACTAGATGACAACAAAGCATTATAAATCAACATACTTTTTTCTTGACCCCAATTGACCACTGCTACTAATGCAGGCATATATCAAACACAGCTGTTTGTTCATAATAAGGATTCAATATGCTAAATGGAGTGTTTACGGAAAACCTAATTAGGTAGGCTGTTTCTGATGTGACTCCAATGCCTTTGAAAAGTGTCCTTTGGTCTGCCCAGCCCTGACCCCAGCTGACTTATAGAGAACAGTAGCTAAATCCGTATTAAAAATGCTTTGTCACCCACACAGTAGTTAACATAGTTTATTCTATGCAGCAAGTTTCAATTTTCAGTCAGTTTGTTTGTAAACTAAAATGGAGTCACTTTCCACAAAATTATTTTCTATACATCTGGTAATAAAGCAAGACAGTGGCTGACAGGCAAAGAGGAAAGGTCATATCTTGAATGGTGACAAGCATCTCCATTCTCATCTCAGATGGCAAGATCAGCAGCTTACTCCTAACATTTCCTTGGGTCCATTCATTAGCTTGGACATTTACATAAATAAGAATTATTTTCTCCCAAATAGAAAGGCACTTAAGTACTATAAATTCATGTGTCTTTTTCAGAAGTTATTTACTAAGGATTAACTCATCAAATAGAAAAACCGCTGTTAATTTATAGGGCAAGGAACATAACTATGACCCAAGGCATGGGTTCAGAAATTTTGTACACATTGCAAAAAATAAAATATTTAATAACAACAATAGGCTCATCTCATTTTTCATTGACCCAAATGGTTGGTGCCATGAAAATAGTGTGATTTGTATACCATATCAATAATTCAATAGTCTGAAGTGGCATTCGAGTGAAAGCATTAATGTTGTTAAATTGTTTTACTGTAAAAAGCATTGAAAAAAATCAAAGTTAAAAGAGAACATCCTATGAAGACTAATTTACTGGGTTGAGACTACAGTATATACATAATCCACTAAAATAAATCCCTATTTAAAACAGGAGCATGCATCTCTTTCTCTCTATATTTGACTCTCAAACTGATATTAAGGGCTAACTTGGTTCTATATTAGAATGATTTAAAGATATGTAGTATTTTTGAGACATTATAAAATATTTTTCTGTTTTTAATGGTTATTCTTTTTAAAAATATATATTTTTATTGATTTCAGAGAGGAAGGGAAAGGGAGAGAGAGAGATAGAAACATCAATGATGAGAGAGAATCATCAATCTGCTGCCTCCTGCATGCCCCACACTGGAGATCGAGCCTACAGCCCGGACATGTGCCCTGACCAGGAATCAAACCCTGACCTCCTGGTTCATAGATCGCTGCTCAAACACTTAGCCACGCCGGCCAGGCTTAATGGTTATTCTTAATTCAAGTAAGATTTTTCTATCAAATATACTTTTAAAATCCCTTGTAACTATACTTTAGTGTGTTTCTTCAAAATTCTTTTTATCAGAACTCTTTCACTTAATCAATAGTTACTTAATTGAAATTGCTATGTGCTGGGATGATTAAATTTTCTTTAAAGTATTAATTAAGGTTAAGTGAAATGGTGAGGGTGAGTTTCTAGTCCAATAGGACTGGTGTCTATATGGGAAAAAGAAGAGGCACCAAGGATGTTTGCACACAGAGGCAAGACCGCGTGAGGACACAGTGAGGAGGTAGCCATCTGCAAGCCAAGGGGAGGGACCTTATGAAAAACCAAATCTGTGACACTTGATCTTGGACTTCCAGCCTCCAGAACTGTGAGAAATAAATTCCTGTTGTTTAAACCACTCCATCTGTTACAGTTTGCTATGGCAGGCTTAGCAGATTACTACATATATATAGTGGGAACTAATCTCAATCCAAAAAAATTACATATTCAGAAAATATTAATACTTTGTTATAGATCAATTTACATGGAATTTCAGAATCTGAATCCCACCTCCACCTCAGGTAGTATAGAACTTAAATTTAGTCCGCCCCAAGTTCTCCAAGGGCTGAGGCATGGAGAACGGGAGGTGAGGGCCCTATCTGGCCTTTGAGCCTTACGACATCCTTTGTCGACATTAGTCCTTCAGGTTGGGATCTCTGTGAAGCTGAAATGGTCCCATTGACCTGGATGCACCGTTACATGGTTTTTCTTTTCTGAGGTCACGTCACCTCCTCTTATACTGTATTATTCTTAGACTTGATCATGTTGAGTCCTGTTCTGTGTCCTTTGCTTTAAAGGGCCCCATTCTGTTCCTTCTCTGACCTCACCTCTCCCCATGGGCAAGGAGCCATGAAGCTAAGTGGCATGCCACTGTGGAGCTGGTGTCTCCCTTCCAGACCTATTCCCCTAGATTCCTGGGATATTGGAATTCCGTAATCAGAAGGCCCTGAGCCCATTTCTTGAGTCTTTTCCCAGGATGGGGTTGATAGGGAAAAAAGGGGGCAGGTCTAGATAAGGATGGGTATGGGATTCTGAGGATCCTGAGAAGTCTACCTTTGAACCTGATCTTTCACATTATCATGAAAGCCTTAAGATCCATCTTGCCAAGGTTTGGACTTGATTGGGACCCATCATCCCTCTTTCCTTCCAATTTCTCCCTTTTGGAATAAGAATGTCTATCCCAGATTCACAGTTGAGAAGAATTTTGGGATGGAATGAATGTAGTCTGCATGCAAAAAGGGAATGAATTTGGGGAAGCCAGGGACAGAATGTTATAGACAAAAGGTGTGTCCCTCCTAAAATCCATACATAGAAGCCATAACCCTTAATGTGATGATACTTGAAGATAGGGCCTTCAGGAGGTAACAGAGGTTAGATGAGGTCATACAAGTGGGTCCTCGTGATGGAATTGGTGCCTGTATAAGAAGACACATGAGAGTGCTTGCTGTGTATTCTCTCCCTCTTCCCTGTGAGGACACTGCAAGAAGGCAGCTGCTTGCAAGCCGGAAATAGAGTCCTTGCTAAAACAGTCAGCACCTTGATCTTAAACTTCCCAGCCTCAAGACTGTGATAAAAATTCTGATGTTTAAGTCACTCAGTCTATGGTACTTTGTTATGGCAGACCAAATGGACTAATTTGGGCAACACCTAGAGACCTGTTGGAAATGCAAATCTCTGAGCTCCACCCCAGACCTACTGAATCAGAAACTCTAGGTCTGGGGCCCAGCAGTCTGTATTTGACAGCACTCCAGGGGATTCTAATGCTTGCTTTTACTGCTCAAGGTGCAGTTTTTATTCTTTTATGTTCGTCCACCAGAACAACTTAGAGAATATTTTTTATGAGAACTTAGCTTTAGCCTTTTTAGAGCTGAAAGTGCTCCTTGTTCCATTATCAGCAGGATCTCAGATTCCCCATCAAGTTTTTGAATACAAAATGCAACTGCTGATATAATGTGTGTTAAATTGATGTACCTGGTTAAAAATATCCCAAAAATCAACCAATATGCTCTATCTCCAAGAATTTTCAGATGCATCCTTTTGTTTCAAAGAAGATGGTTATTTCCCCCCATTTATTTTATCTTCTTTAAAATCTTGGTGGTAAGGCCTTAGGGAGCACATTTTTGGAAACACATATCTCTTTATATATATGTAGGCATTAAAATCACAAGGAGACCCTGGCTGGTGTTGCTCAGTGGTTGAACATCAACCCATGCACCAAGAGGCCACCAGTTCAATTCCTGGTCAGGGCTCATACCTGGGTTTTGGGCTCAATCCCCTGTGGGGGGCATGCAGAAGGCAGCCAATCAATGTATCTCTCTCATCAATGTTTCTATCTCTCCTTCCCTCTCCTTTCCCCTCTCTCTAAAATCAATAAAAAGATATTTTAAAAACATTTTTAAGTCACAAGGGGATATGACAACTGCTTATTGCTTCAACCTCTTTCCTGAGATTCTTGGAAGAGTTATGTCTCCCTAGCAATATTTAAATGGGGAGGGAATTTGGTGTAAAAAAATAATTAATACTTGGATTTAAGTAAGCACAGCATGGCAAGTTTTTGTATGTGCCCTGTGAGAAGAACAGAAAAAGGAAGTCATATGTCTTAATGTACTTGCAAGACATTCTTTACATGCCTCAGGTTTTATTCAACCGTCACAGTACCTTGAGGTTGGTAGCATTATCTCCACTTATAAGTGAGCAAAATGTAGACTCAGACAGCGGGCATATGTATCTTACTGAAGGAAACTTGGTCAACCATTGGAAGTCTTGGGATTTGAATCCAAGGCTGTTTATATCTAGAAAAGCCTCCACATTCCCAAACTATCACGCCACCTATGGAAAATGCATAACCACCTTACAGTCTGACCATCTTTGAAAAAACATTTGCAATATTGCAACTGCTTCATTCAGGTTCTCATAACTTTTGCTGTACTTGCTAGAAGAACCTCCTAATGAATCTTTTAATCTCTAGCTGTTTTACCCATGTACCATGGCTAGAAGTGGTTCTCTGAAAAGTAAATTTAATCACATCACTCTCCCAACTAAAAATTCTCAACCTCAGCCTTCAAGATTAAGCCCAAACTCCTTGACATGCCATCCAAGGACCTTCCCAACTTATCATTTGACTACATGGTCAATGCTCTCCATGTCACCTCCCACCACTCCACTCCAGGAAGTCTATATGCTCTACCTTTAACACTTACAATCCCCGCTCACGCCATGCCTCTTGCCTCTCTTCCCTGACACACATACTTCTTTCTGCTCAGAATGCTCTTCCTGACCTGTTTTACTTAACCAGCTCCTACTTGTTTTTCCAGGCCAACTTACAGATTCACCTGTTCTCAGAAGCATCTCTCAATCTTTGCTGTCTAACTGGAGTGTGTCTCTTCTGTCTTCCTGTTCCTTCTGTCATGGCACTTACCATGGTGTATTAGAACTATATACTTATACAATGCTTTGTCCCAGGGCCTGCCAGTCCAGGACCACTAACCAAGTGAGCTATGGTTTCCTGGTGCAGGCCCTCTCTACCTGGGCCTTGTGTACCCTTGAAATTGCCCTCTCACATTCATGGGAATCCTCATGTGAAGTCTCACATTTGCTCATGATTAATTCCCTGTGCCTCCAGAGCTACAGGAGACCTGTCTGGAGACTATTTCCAGCCTCTGTCTCCAAACAGTTGCCCCTTCAGGACTACTTTTCCTTCTACTACCTACTGCTGCTACTGAGTGTGCTACACCCATTTAACGTTCCAGGCCCTTTCTCAAGTGTGACAGAATCCATGTGGTGCCAAAGTAGTCCAACTACATTGCTTCGTTAGAGACTTTTGTGTGAAAACAATTACTTCTATTTTATTTTGTGTTTCACTTACAGTTCCCACACTCTGCCAAAGCCTCAGACAAAGGAGGTATGGGCCCCATTCCATTCTCAAAGCTAGTTTGATAACAAAGACCATAAATTTGAGCATAGCTTGTCCTGACTATTTCCCAGGAGAAATTCTTCTCCTGGAGGCTTCTTATTTTCACATGCAAATAGATTCCTAGAAGTCCTGTCCCCTCAGTAATCTAGATTTTCCCCAGAAAGCTCCACTCCCGGAAATAAACTCAATTTAGGCTTAAACTGATTATCCCCAGTACTCTCACCCATAATGCAAGGTACTGAGTATTAAAAATAAAATAGGGCATGGCTGTTATTTCTCTAAACTGAAGATGCTATTGTAACTGAATACTTCACAGAGAGAGAAAAAAATGCATACTTTCCAGAGACTTTCTTCAGTAAGAGAAAAAACTAAAGGTGTTCCTCACAGGGGTGGGCCCTGGCCTTGGTGTTTGTTCATTCGCTTTCTCGATTCTTCCAGCCTGGGAGCCTACCTTACGAGGAAAGGAACAATATATGGGGCTGATTGAAGCCAGAGCTGAACACAAGGAGCCGCTATGGTGGTCAGACAGTGATTAAACCTTTCCAGGGGAAAAAGTTGCATACATACTTTGTCGTTCCCAAACATCCTGACACAGCTACAAATCCCCCCAAATCCAGCATTTTACAGAGTGTTTTATTTCCTGGCAGAGCTGATTTGGTCTCCTACAAGAGACGGATGAGAATTTGGCCAATGGGCTCCAAAAAAAGCCCCTTTTTTAAAGAAGGGGATGCATATCATCAAATTTCTTTCTTTCCCTTCAGAAGTGACACTTTGCTAGATTCCACACATTTTACCCTGATGAGTGTTTACCTAGGAAAGTCCCAACCCAGAAACTTCTAGTTCAAAAACAGCTTGTGTGGCCAGCCAATTTGAGGAAGTCTAGTTGCCGGAAAACCCACTGGTTAAATGTGAGGCTAGAGAGCTATGTGGCAGGATTCAGAAAAGAGAAAGCTTATTTTCCCCCCAAATTGGAAGGCCAAGGCCTGGCTCTTCAAAAAACAAGCACATCCCTGATGCTAGGAGTATAGCCGTTGCCATGGCACCCATCCAGCTAAAGCTTCAAATGCTACAGAGGCTCCACAGAGACCAGATCCTCAGAGCTGACAGTGACAGTAAGAAGCAGCTGCTAAGTATATCTTAAAGCAACAAGAAAACCCCTCTGACAGGCTGCAGAGGGTCTCATGTTCTAAGGTAAGCTCTTGGCAAGAACAGAGCTGCCATGGATAAACTCCTGTCTGCTCTTTTAAAATGCACTATGCTGGGTCATGTCTATGGCAACAAAACCCAATCTATAGAACATTGAGAGTATCTACCTCCTTTGGTTTTCTCTACAGTACACATTGTAATTCTGTCCCCTTTTTGTTTTTTACCTTCAGCACACATTAAGGAATTATTTTTTTTAATTTTCATGGTTTGATTTTAGCATCCATTTGTCCAGTTTGCTCATTTAACACATGAGGAAATTCATGTTCTAAGATGTTTATTACCTTGCTCAATCAAGTTCATATCCCTTGTAAATAATCGAGCCAGGTCTGTCTAATTCCAAACAAGATCTATACTTTTTTCTCATTGGTCTATATTGCTTCCCTAAAACTAGTGGCAACTATATTTTGTCCTCTATCAGTTAAGAATGATTTGGGCTTCAAGTAACAATAACAACAATAACAAAAAACTGAGTATCTCAAACTATAAAGGAATGAAATCTGGACCTGGGTAGTTATAAAACTGGCTCAAAGGCAACCTAGGGTCAGGACTTTGAGGCAGCATCTCTGCAATTTTCATGACCTTCCTCACATGATCACAACATAGTCATTGCAAATGCATAAGGTCTACATGATCATGTCCAAGGCCAGGACAGGTGGACAACTGCATAATAGGAGGAGGAAGATGAATTAGAATCATCATGATGGTCTTTCCTTTTATTAGGGAGTAAAATTCTACCTAGATTTCTCCCAGTTGACTTTCTCTTGTCTCACTGGACAGAACCTTGGACAATGGTAGCTGCAAGGGAGGCTGAAAAAGTGAGCATTTGGCTTTTCACTGCTGCTACAACAGGAGGCAGTTAATAGAAGTGCATTAGGATGGCCATTAAGTAGCCAATCGAAAGTGTTTGTCCCATGTCCTCACAGCCTCCAGGGAACCACTGTTGTATGGCACACTTCCTTAGTGCTCATAGTCTTTTTCTAGAATTATTCTAAGAGCCTCTTAACTGAGAGTCCCTGTCCATAATCTACCCATTTAGTGGTAGAATTTGACTGAATCTTGAGTTGTCTCATTTATACTTTTCAGCCCTTTCCATCAACAGACCTAACAAACCAGCCATGTATTTAATACATAAGCGTTTTGAAAACAGTTGTTTAGATTTCCTATATAGAAAATATTTACAACAAAAATACAGCAGAAGAACCCACTGTCTTTCCTTTCCCCCATAAGCAGTCTCACCCTGTTTAGTCCCAGTCACATAAGCTTTCCATATGATAGAAATCCCAGATGAACTTGAAATGTTGTACCATGTCTGGAGGAAGAAAGAAGCACACACACACAGAGAGATGCCAGAATCAAAAGTGGGACTTATAAATTGTATGGAAATACAGGGTTTTTTAATTTTTTTAAAATATATTTTATTGATTTTTTTTTTTACAGAGAGGAAGGGAGAGGGATAGAGAGTTAGAAACATAGATGAGAGAGAGAGAGGAACATCGATTCAGCTGCCTTCTGCACACTCCCTACTGGGGATGTGCCCGCAACCAAGGTACATGCCCTTGGCTGGAATCGAACCTGGGACCCTTCAGTCCACAGGCCGACACTCTATCCACTGAGCCAAACCCATTAGGGCAGGGTTTTTTATTTTTAACACAAGCATTGCAGTGTCAGTGCTGGTTTTCAGATTTAGTGGCTTGGAAAATTAAGACTTTCCTATGGGATGTTTTATGCTTGCCACTTGGTAAAGTCACTAACTACTTGACTTAAAGCCCCAGACTCAAGAAAATTTTATCCGAAAAGCCACAGAGAACATCTGAATTTATTTTTTGTTTCCATAAACAAAGGCTGGAATGGTGCATCAATGAGAATACACAGCAGCAACCCCTAAGCACCTAAGCCCCGCAGATTCCTGGAGGAGTCATTAGCATTGTGTTCCATGTAAATGGGCCCTCCCTGGAGCTTGGCAGCAGCAGCCTACCAGTAGCTGCTACAAAACCCAGCAAACAGCACACCACTTAGCCTGAGAGATCGTCCCCACAAGATCTGTGCTCACAGTGATGAGACACTTTTTTCTACTTGGACTTTGCCTATAAGGTTATGCATAAAAAACCGTTCTGCTCAGAGCCCAGGCTGATTGAAATCTGAGCTGAGCAGTTGTCTTTCGGTTTTCATACCATGATGCATAGCTCTCATTTTTAAATGACAAGAGAGAGGGCACCATGGTTCCCCAAATCCCCCACCCCTCTAGACAATGAAGACAAAGGACAGGATGAGGGAATGAAGGTTTGGTGAGGGTCAGAGGTAAGTGCCTGGCACAGACTGAGCAGAACTGGGGCACACAAGCCATTAGGTTTCTGAAAAAAAGATGAAGGCTACTATTTTTCAGGCAGAACCTATGCCAGTTTGGGAGAGCCTGAGTAGAGTGTGTTGGAAGAGAGAATATAGATTAGTCCACGGGAATCAGATTTAGTAGAAGAAAGCAGGCACAGAGTTTTTATTGTGCTTTTCGTTCATTTAGCAACAGAAGATTTTGTGTCTATTGTGCAGGCACACTGCTATGCCAGGCACTAGGGTGGGATTCAACAGTGGAGGCAGACACAGTCCTTGCCCCCAGGTAGCTTACAGTCTGGTGGGCAAGGCAGACATTAAAAAATTACCATGCTTGCCGAAACCGGTTTGGCTCAGTGGATAGAGCGTCAGCCTGCGGACTGAAAGGTCCCAGGTTCGATTCCGGTCAAGGGCATATACCTGGGTTGCGGGCATATCCCCAGTAGGAGATGTGCAGGAGGCAGCTGATCGATGTTTCTCTCTCATCGATATTTCTAACTCTCTATCTCTCTCCCTTCCTCTCTGTAAAAAATCAATAAAATATATTTTTTAAAAAAATTACCATGCTAATAAGTATTCAATTTGAATTGTGATAAATGATGGGGGGGGGGGGTGTTCAGGACACAGTACCCTGAAACATGGCAATTTTTCAAGCTGAAGAAATTTGAGAAAAAAAAGGCATATGCAGGAAGAACTTTTGACTTGTCCTTGAAGCAGGTCACAGAACCTTCATGTGAGAGATGCCCTCCCTACACCTGATGGAGTGTCCTATCTATTTCAGTCTATCTCCTTGGCAGAGAGAAATCTGAAATAAGGCCTTGCTCGATTTACTCCCCCCACCCCACCCCCCACCCCCGCCGCCCCATTTACTACACTGAGCTCACTGCTGTCCGAACTTTTTACCCTTCATCAAACGTAACATAAAAACACTCAAAATTAACCATTTCTTTGGGCCTTCAAGTTCTTATGAAGGCTCCCGTGTCACATAAAACATAAATAAATTTGTATGTTTTTCTCTTTGTTAGTTTAATTTTCAGACCCAGCCAGGAATCCTAAGAGGATCTAGTAAAACTATTTTCTCCCCTCTACAAGCATTTCAAAGGAAAAATGCACAGCAGAAGAGTGAAAAACACAAGAACAAACCCAGACTGAGGCGGAGTGTGCACAGGGAAGTGATGTTTAAGCCCATGACCGATGTGTAGGGTCCAGCCTAGTGAAGAAGCCACTGGGTGCTGGAGGCAGACGGAACAGCAGGCTGGGAGGCCCTGTGTGCAGAAGAACTTGGCACATTTGAGGACAGAAGGGAGGCTAGTGTGAGCCAACTGGGCACTGCAAAGCCCAGAGCTCAGGGAGCAGAGGCTTTTCGAGAAAACCCCTTTCAGGTCCTGAACTTCAGTTCTGGATCAATCTAACAAAAGAGTCCCACTGGTCAGCGCATCAACCACCGTGCTGGAGGCCACCTTGCTCTGACGCCACTGTTCTCTGTGCTGAACCGTCAGCAGAGCATAAATGTGTGCCCTAAAGCGATTCAGAGGGATTAGCAGAGGAAGCACCAGGTCCGAAGAGGCCAATGGCTATTCAAATCACTGATATTTGGGGTACTGGGTCAGGTTCCTGGGACCTCCCTTCAATCACATGTTAGCAACTGCCAACCGCACAAGGTGGGGGAGCTGGCTTCAGACCAAAGCACCAGCTCCTCTGCAAAAAGCTCCCTCCCCTTCCTGTTGCCTCTGCTGCACACTAGTGATGGGCAGGCAGCCTGGCCAGTGACTTCAAGGTCTCTTTATTTCCTAGCATTTGGAAAGGAAAGAATTTCTATAATATGGGGCTTCAGGATTCAATTATTCCAGTTCCCTGTTACCTGTTGCATCAGCAATCCCTCCCAGTGGGCAGGAGGAGAGAAAAGAGCTACATGAGTTTAAGGAGGCTGCCTGACATCCAGGATGGTTTGAGGGGCAACTTGTCACCCCACAGCCTTCTGTAGTCCCTCATTTGCATAGCAAACTCAGATCCTGGGACTCAAGCAGCTAATTAGAAGACAAGTTTCTCCCTCAACTGAGGTTGTCTTCTTCCATCATGCAAATAAGTGCAGGAGCTGTTCATTCCTTGCATTCTAATCTAGGCACAGGCTTGGCCAAAAATAAAAAAATAAAAACCTTCCCACACTAACTTCCACTAAAGTGCTAATGCGGAACTAGCTGGAGCTCTTAAGATCTGTGCACCCCAGAAAGAGCCTGCTCCAACACCTAGGAAATAAAGAGACCTTGGAAATAAAGAGAACTTGAAGTCCTTGGGCAAAATAGCAAAGTGGAGGGCATAATTATGTTTTGTTTTATTTTAACTAAAGTCTAAAAGGACTCAGAAATGAGAGACTAAATATGCAAAGAGACAACAGCCAGACAATATATAGAATAGACCTCTGACCCACAACCTGCGGCAACGAACCCAGAAAAACAATCCATTATCTGCATTAGCCAGGCCGGGAAGCCAACCCACTATCTAAATCAGACTTGTAGGAAGTCAGACATTATCTCTAGTAAAACCCAGGAAACCAAACAAAAACCCGTGTAACAATCAGCCCAAAAGGGCCAGGACTTGATTAATAACTGACAGCTTTCCTGCTTCCAATGTAGGACCAATTAGAGAGGACCAGGTATGCATCCCTAACCAATCACATTGGAACCCAACTAAAGCTCCCCCATGCCAACCGCCTCCAAGCAGGCATACCTCAAGCCTTCTCTCTTCCCACTGTAATGCTTTCCCATCCTCCACCAGCCTTAGAGTATCTGCCAAAACCTAAATGACAATAGCTGGCTCCCTTGTAACAAAGTCGACAACACAGCCTTTGCTTGTTTTCATTTGGTCAGTCTCCATTTCTCTCCACACTAGGATCCCATCACTTGCTGGCTACCTGGTACATCACTGGTCATCATCTCTGGACCTGTTTCCTTCTCTATACAACTGAGTTAGTATTGCTGCCCCTGTCCCTGTTATAGTATTGTGAGGAAGGAATAAATGCTTTGTAAACTAAAGCACTAAAGCAACTAAGTTCTTCTGTTAGCAGAGGCAGCTAGGAGTTAAAAGAGAGGGGAACTAGACTGGCTGGGCCTGATTGAGTCTGGAAATTATACTTAATCAGGTTTAGGTCTAGACCAGCGGTTCTCAACCTGTGGGTCGCGACCGGGTTGAACGATCCTTTCACAGGGGTCGCCCAAGACATTGGAAAACACATATATAATTACATATTGTTTTTGTGATTAATCACTATGCTTTAATTATGTTCAATTTGTAACAATGAAATTGGGGGTCACCACAACATGAGGGACTGTATTAAAGGGTTGCTGCATTAGGAAGGTTGAGAACCACTGGTCTAGAAGTTACAGTTTCAAATACCCCCAGGGAATAGCTGACTCTTTGCCAAGGGGATTAACATCCCTTAGTCCCCATAAGAGGAGAAAGGACTGGCTTTCCAATCTCCCCAGGGAATCACTGTGTGCCCCAATTACTGAGGGGAAGGGCAGGGGCAGTAAAGGGGAAATTCCTCTGTTGAGGCCTACACAGTAGAAGCCAAGATAGATGGCAACCATAAAGGGGAGATGTCTAGCCTGAGAAAAGAATTGGATTGGATGAGGGCATGGAACTCCAGAAGGTCCTAGAAAGGTAGAGGATAAGGAGAGGGCTCAGCACAAGCCCACAAAAAGCAGGACAAGAGATTGGTTAGCTTGAAAGAAAACGTACCCCTTCCCAAACCTGAGAGAATACAATCAAAGTTTAACAAAGGCCCTGCTCAGGAGCAAGCCTTCACCCCTTCCTTTGGGAGCGTCTTCTCTCTGTAGCAGCCCCATGACGCCAAGCCCAGCTCTAAGTGTAGACCTGGTTGAGGGGCAGTCAGTCAGGAACAGAGACTATGCTAACCAGATGAGGACAGAGGCTGAGCTGGATTAAGCTTTGGCATGTACTGAACTGAACTACGAAAGCGTCTGGGGTCCTGCGGATGCTGGGCCAATGGCACAGAATCTCTGGACCCTGCCCTTTCTCCTCAGCTTGTGCAGACAAGGCTGGACTTCTTTCACAGCACGATGGAGCTGACCACCTGTCACAGAGGAGACTCCATATTTCTACTCCAATACATCTGACCACCACTCCTCATCCTTTCATGTGTGGGTCCCTGACATGCTTTTCTCATGACTGGAAGAGCCCTATTTCCACTGGCCACACGTCCTACTCTGGGTGTCAACACTGTCTGTCCATCTACCACTTTCCCCTGATCTTATTCTTCCTCCTCCCATTTCACAACTCTAGGACTTAGTTCAGCATTTTGACTTTACTATGTAAAACATGTGAAAAGTCATGTAAATGTCTATTGATATAGAATTTTAGAAACTGAGACATGTTGTATTTTTCTCCATTGCCAATGACTTAGCCTCTCGACCATCCTTCCTCCCGCCCCCCTCATGTGAGTTTCTCTTCCCAAGGTGTGCCTTTTATCCTGCCAGCTTCTGTTTCTCTTTCTCTCTCCTTCCTCTGTTGTTATTGGTGGCTTCTGTTCTCTGATGCTAGATTTGGGGATTCTCAAACTTATAAAATCCTGAAAGTTTTCCCTATTCGAGGACACATGTTGCTCTGGTGGGTCTGAGAGCATTTTAAAAGAAATACAGTTTCATTACTTCCAAGGACAAAAAGATAACACTGGTTAAAAAGGGAATAACAAAGCCTTGAAGGACTCAGAGTTGCAATTAGCCTATTCATTGTGTGAATGCAAATTCAGGTTCACTGATAGAGGAGCATTTTCTTTGTTTGTGCTCTTAATTCCATTAGCAACTCTTATTCTCTTAGTTGCATAAAATCCCATTACAGAGTAATATTCATCACAAAAATTAATCCCAGGGTTTCATATAATTGCAAATATGAATCCCTGGTATAGCCCAGTGCTTTGCTCACATGATTGCAGCCAATTCTCCACACAACATAACTGTGTATCATACACTCTGTCACAGCAACCAGCCTGCCTTGCATGTGTAGGCCTAGAGCAGTGATTCCTGGGGCAGTGGTTCTCAAACTTGAGGAGACCATTTATGCTGCTGTCAGGGCCAGGAAAACTTTTCCCTTACCACTTTCATCCTTCTGCTGGTAAAATAATTTAAATGACATACTGCAGATTAACAGGAGAAAATAAAATTTTAATACATGCACGGGGAATTCACATAAGCATGAAAATTCCAAAGACAGTGAAGCTACTTGAAAAGTAGGTTCCTAGTGTCTGGCTGGTATGGTTCAGTGGTTGAGTGTCGACCTATGAACCAGGAGGTCATGATTCAATTCCCGGACAGGGCACATACCCAGGTTGTGGGCTCCATCCCCAGTGTGGGGAGTGCAGAAGGCAGCTGATCAATGATTCTCTCTCATCGTTGATGTTTCAATCTCTCTCCCTTCCTTTCTAAAATCAATTACACACACACACACACACACACACACACACAGTATATGTAAAAGAAAAGTAAGCTACTCGTCAATAAATTAATACATAACAGAATAGTCAGTTGACATCCACAAAGAATCAGCATCAGGCAGCAGCTTTAAACCTACAGTGCTGATGATATATGGAATGAAATTTTAGTTGATGCAGAAAGCATATGATTAGGTGTCTCCTATCAATCATTCCATGTAATCCATGCCATACTCTTTCTTTAAACAATGTTGCACCATAAATGCTGCCAGAAAGAGTGATTCTTTTCCATAATATTCCGAAGCTTATAATAATGTAAACTCTTTGAGAAATGGTAATAAACTCTGATGATAATAGTTGTGATTTCCTTCTGTTAGACAGTGGGAGGTTCACATATTAAGAATGCCAGAAGTTGGGAAACTAAAGTGTTAAATAAGGGCACTTCTAGTAGATGTGGTAGGTAAATACCAGTTGTTGGTCTATGGCTGTCAAAGCAGTTAAGTTTGAGAAAAGGCAACATAATCCTGAATTAAAAAAAAATGTTTCTGACAGAATGAAGAGGATTTTTTATATCCAAGTCATCTTACACAACTGATATGCAATCATCTTGGGAAATATACTCCTGTACAATGTCTCATCATCATTAGCATACTATCGCTAATGCAATGGTTAATGATCCTCGTTTTAATAAAATTGATGAATTGAAATGGAATCATATCATCAATCCTGGGATTATTAATAGGTAATAGGATCAATACTGCTCCTGTTACTGGCCAAGGGTTTGAGCTTCCTATACAGTAAGTATATATTTGGTGGGTCTTGATATACAGATTTCTTAGGAGAGAAGATATATGGGAATTAAGGCAACTGGTAACTCTAAAACTGTAAGAAGTACTAAAATAATATATTCAATTGAGAGCACCAAAGGGCTAGTTGACAACAGGGCTAACATTCCATCTCTAATTAGGAGAATTACTACGTGGCGAGCTGCCACATTTGCTGTAAGCTGCATGCCAAGTGCTATTGGTTGACTGTTAATATGGTTCGGGGATTAGTGAAACAGATGTTCCATAGGGTGCAAAATGTACAGACGAGCTTTTGGTTATACAAGGAAACCAATAATAACTGTCCCTGATACTCGTAGAGTTTTTGAGATTTGAGTGATTGTGGTAGATGTCTGGTATAGCACCCCTAACAGGTTTATAGAATAAATAAATAAAATAAGTCACATAAAGATTAGAGATCAAGCTTGTTCTTAGTGGCTATGAATTAACTTTAGCTGTTTTTAAAGCAATTAGACTAATCATTGCTGGAATGTAATGAATTATGCAGTTCTTAATAAAACGGTTTGGTGGGAGAAACAGAATTGTTGGAAATATCATCAAGATGACAATAAGTAATCCTAATAATGTGGGATACTAAAAAAGACAAATATATTTTGCTTCATTTTGTTTCTCAAGGGGCTGTTTTGGTATTTCAAGTGTTTTGAGCAAGAATAGGCTAAAAAATTTGAATCAGAATTTTTAAATTGAAAATTGCTGTGGTTTTAGAATTTCTGATAAGACAGTAACGTTTCCTGGTGCTGTATCTAATTGGGATATGTCAAGGAACAATTTATAATCTCAATGTTTAACCAAAATTTTAATGATACAAGCTCCTTAATTAGTTTATAGTAAAGCTGCCAGTCAGCTTTTGAAATATCCTACAGGTGCCATTTCAAGTGCTACGGTTGAGGCACAATTTCGAAGCACTGCTCTTAACAAATACTAGGTCTTGTGAATATTACCACTTTTTTACTTAAAACTTCTGAAATAGCATCTGTTTTTGTTCATTTCTTTTTTTGTCTGCATATGGCATAGCTCATGAGTAAAGCACATCTCTTTGTAAGATTAATATATTGATCAGAAGTTCTATAGGTGGTAGGTACTATTTATCAAGTTCCAGGAGACAAAATGTCCCAGGTTTTGAATCTGTTGCTGAAATTATGTATGAATCAAAGTTAATCATAGTGTGTATAATTTCAACATCATTTATGTCCTGTTGTTTTTGTGGTTATGAATAGGCTATTAATTTTATCCATTAAGTGCAGAATTCAGCAAAGAATTCGTAAAGATTTTAAAAAGAATTAAAATAATTGCAGGTAACATTTCAAACTGTTTCCACTTCATGAGTATCTATTGTGCTTAGGTAAGATAATTTGGCACATAATGAAATGCAATTATAAGGGCATAGTCACAGAAATGTAGCTGTTTTTGATAATAAAAGTTACATTTTGAAACTATAGTTGGAATGGGTGTACCATTATGGTATAAGGAATTTTAACCAATAAATAACTTTGACAAATATGTATAACAGTTTTCACTCATAATTAATCTGTAAGAAAAATCTTAGTTATAATGAGATTAAAGCTAATTTTGAGGAATTTGATTTTCCAGTGGATGGTTGGTTTAGTGTTTCCAGTGTTTTCAGTACTTAAGATTGTGTATAAGTTGATTTTTCAAATGTTTGATATAATGGAGGGCATACTTCTGTTTTCAGGAAATGTTCCTCTAATTATAAATGTTATTAGCATTACTGTTTTGAGTGAGATAAATGACCCTCAATATGAGAGTGTTTGATGCTTTGTAAGCATGTATAACCTAGATAGTATGAGTATTGTCATAGCATACCAGAAAGACTACAGTATGTTGGGGGTAGTTAAAATAACACTTAGAGATACTATTGTAAAGTGGACTTTTGGCTCCTGTGACATGATGATTATCCTGAAATAATAGGCATCAGTCTGCAAAGCCACCTGCTGCTACAGACGGGACATGGTAAAAAGGGGCAAAATCATAATATATATTGTTGGGATGGTTAATTTTATGTATCAACTTGACTAGACAATGGTAACCAGATATTTGATCAAGTAGAATAGTATGATGCTGTGAAAGTACATTTCAGATGAGATTAACATTTAAATCAGTAGAGTTTGAGTAAAGTGGATTATTGTTCATAATGTGGATGGGCCTTGTCCAATCAGTTGAAGGCCTTAAGAAATAAGATTGCTCTCCCTCAAGGAAAAGGGAATTCTGAGAGAATTCTGCAGGCTTTGAACTCAAGCTGCAACATCAATTCTTCCCTGGGCCTCCTGTCAGCCTATCTTACAGATTTTGGATTTTCCAGCCTTCATAATTGTGTAAGCCACTTCCCTAAAATAATCCCTCTCCCTCATCTCTTCTCTCTCCTCTCTATATCTCTCTTCTTCACCCTTCATCTCTCTGTCTCTTCTCATGCCTATTTCAAATTTAATTCTTAGAGAGGAAATATCTCAGCTCACTCGAAATAAAACTAAAGGGCAATTCATTCAAAGAATACTAATGAATGACAGATATTGTCAGAGAAAAGTTAAGTATGCTAATGATTTTTCCTTGCTTTTGGTAAGAAATTATCTTTCCCTTAAAGAAAAAAGATAAGGAATGTGCTTGGCAAAGTTGAAGTGATTCATCTTATTCCTCCAAGGTGAAGTGACCCACACACCATTTCATCATTTTCAGACTAGCATTCATGTTAGGTTTCAAAGAAAATGTGATTGCTGAAAGGTAAAATCTAAGCACACCACAGAGAAGTCACAATATTCAACCTTTTCATCCTCCTAGTTTGCCTTTTCCCTTCTTCCAGCTTACATCTCTTTCCAGCTTGCCAAAATAAGACTCATTTATAAAACCAAGTATTTAGATGAAAAACTTTCTGCCTCAGTTTCACTGTATGTGGAAGATGGTTACTGGGGAAAATCTCAAATATTTTCTTTGACCTCCCTATATACCTCAGGTCCTTGATCCTGCTCTTTGAGTAATGCCCACAGTCTAAATCTTATTTTCTTAAGAATTATAACCCCAACTTTGGGAATGAGAATGATAAATTTGTTTACTCCAAAGTGACATGGGTTCCCCCAAAACATTCCCCCTTATTGGTTGGATTTTCCAGCTTTCTTGCACAGACAACATGGAACTCTGCATATACTTGTTTTGTCCCTCCCCTTTGGTTCCTGGATAACTCCTTAAGATTTAGTTTAGATGTAACCTCTAAGCTTCTCTCCCTCTTCCTCTGAGGCAGGTGCTCCTCTTTTCTGTTCCCACAGAGACCTATGCATAGTGGCTAAAATATCCGAAGGCCAAGATTTGAACCCTAGTTTTTCATTTATTAACATTTTTTCTCTCATCTAGTATTTTGATTTCAATGTTCTTCATGCAATATAATCCCTTTGTGGACCTGCTTCTAAAACCAAGAATAGATGTTCACCACCAGCATGAGGGATTCTTCTATAGCCAATGGAGAACCTGGATGGAGATGGGCAGAAAGCTGGAAACTTTTCTAGTGTGCTCTAGAGCTATAGCAGGACGCTCAGACAATAACAAGCCAACAAACAAAACAGAACACATATTCTCCTTTCTGAGAATGGTGAGAAAGAGCGAATGTAGCCTAAGAGAAGAAAGAAGGGGACATTACATGAGCATTGATAGACGTCTTGAGCTTGAAACACTCCTCAGTGTTTATTAGAAGAAACTAAAAACCAAGCATCCTCTATGCTTTTAAAAATCTAACCTTGGTGCATCCAAATGTCATTAAATTATTTTGGAAGAGGAAGCTTTACCATATTCAAGACATGAGAGACTATAAACCCAGCATTTTGGAGTTATGCATATTCTGAATAGAAATAGATTTATTCCAGGCGAATGAGCACGAGGAGGCAGCTACCGAGTGTTCCGCATTTATTTAAGTAATTATTCCCCCTTAAGGAAAATATTTTACAACCATAATGGGGCAGTGAGGAGAAATCAAGCAAGTCAAAATGCCTTCAAGTACAACCAATGGCCTGGGGACTGCAGGAAGGATGCCATGTGTTAAGAGCCCACTCAACTTGGCAGCCCTAAGAAAATAATTCAGGATCAGAAACTTATGGCCCCTTCTACTGCTCTAACAAGGACTTATGCGGTACCAACCCGCACCTAACCTGTCAAAACGTAGCAGATTCTGAGAGGAACTAGATTTTATCCTTAAAATGACGTAGAGTTGACAGGGAGGTGGGAAATGATCAGAAATGCCTACATGGAGAAAAATATGAGTAAATATAGTGTAATTCTCTCATCATCAGCTCATCAAGAACCAAAAATAATTTTCCCTCTGGTTATTTCTTGTTAGTAGGCTGCATAGCCCCTTGAATATTAATAGTAATCATCTCCTCAGATTATATATTAAAAGAAAATAACCAATTTGTTTCAGAATTCTTGGGAAATTTTTCTGGGTTTCAGATATCATCTATTGCATTCTCTGCTTTTATGCCACTAAATAAAGCATGTGAAGCATTCACTGAGAAATGAGAAAAGCTCCCTCAAGTGTTCTCAACACCATGCTAAGACTAAACTCGGCTTTGTAAGATCAATAGATTCGGTAACCCTTACAAATCCAAAAGAATGTCAATGTCTTCACTTATATAAGTGGTTAGTGTTGACACCAAGAAAAAAGAAAAATTACTGAGAACCAGCTTGATAAATATGTTCTTAAGAACAGCATAAAATGGACAAGCAAAGAAAGGTCTGATCTCCTTATCATAAAGAGGCAAGAATGTCTACACTTAGATTTTTTTCCTGTGATGGTAAGACCTCTGAGAAATAACATTTTCAAAGGTTTTTTTTTTTTTTTTTTTACCACTGTTGACTACAGGATATTTTGAAAAGTGCAGTCATCGAAAAAAGGCAAATGGCACCATATCAACTTCATCATCTGTAGCCATTTGGATTTTAATTTTCATTAAAGGTTATTCCATCCCCCCCCCCTCCCCGCCCCACAACTCCCACTATACAGACCTGGAACTGTCACCTCCAGCTCTTTCTGTGCTCTTTGATGCATTGAAATTAGTTGTTTCCAGAATATGTTGCATGACAGAGGAGAAAGGGATTTAATAATATATTATAATTTACAAATCTCACTTGGCAAAATATGTGCATATAAATCAACATTTCTGGTGAAAGGCCCCAAATCTTTTTAGTCTTCCACTGAATACACTCAGTGTTCCACATGTGAATACATTCAGAGGAATAATGCATAAGGAAAGTGCCTCACTTGATAAAGGTGACTAAAAAAATAATTCAACAAGACAAACCTAACTGTAAGCCTCATTCAAGCCTTCAAGATAGAGATGGGAATCAGTCATATAGTTTTGTCCTAAAGTTGCCAAGGCGAAGGCCTGAGGGAGAAAGGCATCTAGCCTCTAGTCATAATAGTAGTATCATACTACTAAAAAAAAGAACTTACACACACACACACACACACACACACACACACACACACACACACATATATATATATATACATCCTAGGAAAGAGTTTGACAAAATAAACAAACTGAACAGGGATTTTGGAATAGGGCAGAACTAAATTTGAATCCAAGCTTTTCACTATGGTCAAACTACTCTTGACCTTGGTCAAATCATTTAATCTTGTTGAGCTTCAAGTCCTTCATTTGGAAAATGGAGGAAATTAAATCTACTTTGTGGATTTTGTGAGGATTAGTTAGGTATTACGTGTACAGGAACCTGACACATAGTAGGGGCACATCCGATGGTGGTTATCACACCTTTCATGTTCCCCACTCCCCAGGTGAAACAGGCTGGCAAGAAACAATAAAGAAACCACAACTCAAGTAACAGTTCTTAAATTACATCAGATCTTTCAAGCTGTACACTCTGCCTAGTGAAGAAAAACTTCACCTATGTTTCTGAAACCCTAGTGTTATCGGCTTCTCCTGGAAAGAGTGAGGTAGTAAAGTTTAGATCTAAATTGTCTTACTATTAGCTCATTAGATACATAGAGTCCAAATAACATATAAAACAGTACATTTCCCTAGATTTGACTTATTACTGGGGTAAGACCTTCGTTCTTAACTGTTAACACACACCCACACAGCCACCACCTTACAGAGAACAGAGAAATCTCCTCGTCTACTTCAGCTTTATCTTCCCTGTGGTTCTTTGGACACTAAAGAGGTTTCTCTTTGACTTTGTGCCTTTAGAATATATTTTGTGTGTGTCCAGATCATCATTCCTTCATTCCACCAAATGCCATGTACATGGTTTTTGGGCAGATAATTCTGGGAGGTAGAAGAGGGAAGAAAGAGAGGGAAAAAGTCCTTCATAGATGTCCTCATTTCAGGTGCGATAGCTTCCCAGTGATGAACACTTTCACACTGTCCAGAAATCCTCTTGGCATCTCCAGAGTGTTCTTATGTGTTTTTCCACCAATGAGAAAGGAAAAGGAGAAAACAGACCCATCCTGCTATGGCCCCCTCCATGGAAACTTCTCATTTCTCACAAAGACCAGTACCCTCAATCCCTTGTGTAGGTGAAAAGATACTGAGTTTTCTCCATTCAGACTTTGACAACACTGTGAGTCTCTAGAGTTATTGTAGCTGGTCTCCCAGGGACAACAGATTACACACACTGATGATTGCTCTCCACCACCAACACTCCCTCTGTCATACCCACACACCATATGTCACTCTGCTTCCAGTATACCATTTGCAGTCCCATTGAACACTGATGCTCCAGATTAAGTTCTTTACAGGGGGTGCACTTCCTTCCTGTTTAGGAGTGGTAGGAATCTCCCCCCCAAACCTGCAGAGAGAAATCACTGAGCTCCGAGATCCTAAACCCTCACCTTCAATGTCACCCTCCTTGTACATCTCTCCCTTCCTCTAGAGAAATAGGAGGGATTCTTGACTTTGTAATCAAGCCTTATCACCTCCTCACGGGTGATAAGGTCAAGCTTCTGAGAAATAGTAGATCCTCTCTCCCTTCTGACTCCCAGATGAAGGAGAACATTCTGAGCCCTGGTTTGATCCAACCTTCAAACAAACTTTATAAACTTGAAGGTATCCTAGTTAGCCTTTTATTAGACTGAATGTTGGGTTCAAATACTGTTTACTATCCATCTCTTAAGTATCCTGGATTGCTAATGCCTCTGCAAGTGATAATGAACTAGTCCTAGAATTTTTAATCCTAAACAATTGAAATTTTTGGTGGTAAACAACTCTCAAATTTTTTTCCTTAATCAGGATGGACCCAAGAGAGAAATCTTTAAATTGTTAAGATTTTTTTCTAATGTGTGTGGTATGTGCCTGGAAGGGAAAAGTGTCTGAACAGTTCATTGCCACCAAGATATCACAATATCTGGCCTGCAAACAAAAAGAAAAGCCAAAGTGAATTGTAATTCTAGGGATTTGCTGATTGAATGAGAAGTAGAGAGGCAGTCTTTTGGGGGAAATGTGGATGCAGCAGATCCAGCAGTCTCCTTTTGTCACCACATTCTCACCATCAGAGGCAGAACTGCCCTAAGAATCCCCAGGGCTTCTTTCCTCACCAAGTGGCTCAAGTCATCATGGGTCACTCGGGATCCTAGAAAGGCCTATTTTCAAATGCTCCCACAGTCCATCTCTGGTGTGCTCAACAACTTTATACAGCATTTCATTTCTCCTGGTCCTGGAAAAGCCACGTTCCTTCCCTTACAAGGATCCCTTTCTCCTTCCTCCACTGTCCACAGCTCTGAGGATTCTCAACAAGGATTTTCTTCTACCCCATCCCACTGGGCCAGTGGAAAGAAGTTGCCTAACAACTTCTCAGCAGTATGTGGGCATCTCTCCAAATGAACACCATTTATATTGGATTAGAATCCACTTTAATGGCCTCATTTTAATTTGATTACCTCAGTAAAGACCCTAGATATTTTGGGGAAAGGGGATCAGATACTCAACTCACAACACTGCTCATTTATAGACTCTGTTAAAGAACCCCCAGAATAAAGCATCATCCTGGTACAAGACGAAGTCTCTAGTGGCAGTTAGAAAAGAACTCTGCCTGGTTCTTATGTTGAGGCTCAATCAACAACCAAAACATAGTCCTCCCACCCACTAATTCACTGATCTCTTAAATTACATAGAGTTCATAAACATTTTTTTATTCCAAGATTTTATATTTAATGTGAACTTTTTTCTGGCATCTTAAAGCTCAGCTCTCAAGTGGGTAATTTTAAAAATGCTCTTGGTGTTTTTCAATAATTTTGTTCAAAATATTGTGCACAATTATGGAATTTTTTCATTTATTAACCAATGAATTATCAAAATATGCTGAACAAGTTGCCAGAGTAAATAAAGTTGCATAGAAAATAAGTTGGCTGCTTGCCAATTTTCTGTTTTGCATTGCCAAGCAGTTACCAACATGCTTTTGTACTCAAGCAAGACCAAGAAATTATCATTCATGTTTTTACACATTTTAGCTCAGGGCTTAGAAGAGTTCTTTGAAAGTTAATTGTCACTTTTAAAGAAATGTTTGGTAAAATTTGAAAATTTTCACTTACTTTAGAAGTTTGTTCTCCAACAAAATATTCTATCTTCCATTGTCCTTTGAGCAAATGGTATTATAAGATATATTAAACCAAAAAGATAATATGGCTTTTAGAAAGGGGTATTGGTTTTATACAAATTTGAAATTTTAAAAGTACACCTGCTCCTCAGTCCCAGAGTCTATTTCAGAAACGAAAATCACTTTTTGCTTTCAGCTTTGATAAAGTTTTTATATAGCCTCCATCTTATTTCCCCCCAAATCCTCTAACTTAAAACAGTACTATCTTTTCATAAAGGTCTAAATATGCTTTCATTTTCTCATACAAGCCCCCAAATAATTCTTGAGTTTACCTCAAATAGAAATCCAATAAGAAAAAAATCAATGCTGGGAAGAACATGAGCCCTTTTCTCTCATCATTCCTTTAATATTTAGGTGGAGACCCTCAAGCATTTAGTGACCCAAAGTTTTCCAGGAGAGAGAGGTCACCTGAGCCTCAGGTACTTGAATTAGACCAATTCTAGATAGTGAAACTGGTGATGGTGGGGAATACCTGAGAGAATATGTCATACTTAATAACTGAGACAGCTTATTAATGTCCAATATCACCTTGGGGTTTGGGTAGTTAATATCCTTCTATGTTAACTTTATTGGGCTTAGAATCTATTTTAGAATTATGTCCTATGTGATATCCCAGCCTATTCATCTACTCGCACTACTATTCAGTCTGAACATTCAAGGAGGTTGAGCCCATTGAACTCATGGCAGACACAGCTATGCCTGGAATGTCAGGTACCAGTCTGAAAAACTGACAGTCCAGCTCACCAGGTTCCTAAAAAGTAACCCCCATTTCTATTTCTACATCTTTACCTCTGGGTTCTCCAATTCCAGCATCTCCTACTTTGCCTGGGTAAACCCAATAGACACAATCATTAATATTTTCATAGTCTGGAATTTGTGAACTAATTTACATCTTACTTTCCAGAAGGAAATTTCCATATCGATATTTAGCAGTTATAAAGGCAGTTTAGTCACCCAGGTTTGTGACTTGGTGGGTGGACCCAGTCTAGGAGGACACTTTCAAATAGAATGGTTGGCAATAAGAAGATACTTCCTTTTGAACCATGGCTCAAATGCTTCTGGGTTCCCACTTCGGTTTCTGATTTAGTGAAAGCTGGGAAGTGCAATCAGATCTGGAAGCACTTCCTAAAGAAGCAGGTTACTCTCAGTTCTGTGACCAGGTTCTATCCTCTTCTAGTATTTTTCCTCAAGTCAGTTTTTGAAAATTGAGAATTGTTTTTATTGGCACACACATTAGCCAGAGTTCTCCAGAGAAACAACCACTAGGAGATATACATATAGAGATTTATTATAAGGTATTGGCTCACATGAGAAGTCCCATGATCCACCATCTACAAGCTGAAGCTCCAGGAAAGCCAGTGGTGTAGTTTGGGGTTCTGAGAGCTGGAGAGCTGATGGTGTAGATTCCAGTCCAAGTCTGAAAGCCTGAGAAGTAGGAGTGCTGATGGCAAGATAAGATCAATAATCAGGACGAGAGCAGCTTCAATTCTTCCTCTGCCTTTTTGTTCTATTCAGGCCCTCAATGGATGGGATGAAGCCCACCCACACTGCAGAGGGCCATCAGCTTTACTCAGCCCACCAATTCCCATTTGAACCTATTCCAGAAACACCCTCATAGACACACCTAGAAATAAGGTCCCATGCCTCAGTCAAGTTGACATAAAATTAACTATCAAAGGCCATGCCGCCCAGGATTGCTACGTGGGCTCGCTTCCTTCTAAGTGATGAAAATTGGGTTTTATTTCTCATTGGCACACCAGCTTATATGCTTCTTAGTAAGCCAAAAATGAACAACACTGGGGACCAGCACATATTTGCAGCCAGTAGTTACTGCTTTATACAGATTCAATCTATTGTCTTTAAGTGGTATGTGCTGTATGTAAACTAATTTAATATTGGCTCCCTTATCTTGTAATGGAGCATTCAGAATCCCCAATATAATGGCCTAGCATTATATTCTTGAGGAAGGCATGAGGGGGAACACCAACATAGAGAAATTGAATAAAACAGACAAAATGGTGGGTCCTACTCTCAAGCTACAAAATTGTCCTTCCACAATTGCATATAACATACCACATGATAATGCATATCATATTAGAGATATGTTTCAATTAGTTTACCAACTATGAAATTATCTAAACAATATATTTTATAAAAACTATGCTATATTCACTATGTAATACATCCCCCTTTACCCCAGCTTTTTTTCCTCTTGGTAAAAGCTTAGTGGTATGAGGATAAAGAGTATTTGTAAGATTACAGTAAATTGTTCTCCCCTTACATATCTTACCTAATGGTTTGCAAATAAAAGAAATTTAAACACCAGGTTTAAATTAGTAATACTTTAATGTGATCTGAGTGATATTAAAAAATTTTTATGGGGAGAAGACAACAGTAAATATAGCAGTTTAAAATTGGTGAAAGAACTACAACCTATTAAATGGTTTTCTTTTCTCATTAAAGAGTAACTTGTGTTCATTATAAAATGTTATATGTTCAATTACAAAAATTTTCATATAAAATTCATCTATAATAATATTTTTCAATGCAAATCATTTTACAAATAACTTTTTCTTTATTTAGCTAGGTAATGTGAATATTTTTTCTTATCCTTAATAACCCCGGGCATTTTTTAAAATTTATATATTTATCAGCAGTTAGTGAAAATCTCCTTTCCACATATTGGCTATGATCTTCAAAATAAGAACCAACTTTATCAATCTGAAGCATTTTCTTTGCTCCATTTTTTAAAATAAATTTGGAAATTTTATATAACCAATTTCTATCCTTCCAGAGTTTTAAAATACTTATGAGGTCATATTTTCAGATCATTGTTACTATCAACAGTCACTTAAAACCTGAAATCAAACAAAAAGGTAGACACAATTGAAAGGATGTTTGTCTCTTTCCCACCCCATGAACTGAGTGGAGAAAAGGGAGGTGGGAGAAGTTCTACCATCTCTCCTTGGGTCCTGGCACTAGGACAAGACAGAGCAGTTTTCCTACATTTTTTGGCAAGTAAGATGACAAGTAAGCATAGAATTCCGAGTTAGAAGCAGTCCATGAAAGTTATTTCTTCTTGAGGTAGTTTGTTTAAGATGGTAATGCCATTAATTAAATATAGTCTGCCAGGCATAGAGACCCTACCTGGGCCTCTAGTAGTCTGATAAGACAGACATGGCCAGGAGCCTGGTTTACTGGTAGCAGTACTTTACCCAACGTGAGTGTCCATCTTTATTAATTTATTTCTCCAACCAAATCTCCTCACCAGTTTGCTGTGTTTTGGGGCTTCTGGCTTGAAAGATGAACTTTAATTTATAGAGATATAACAATTTGACCTACAAACAACTATTTCTATAAAATAAAGGGTTGCATTCAAGGTGAAATGAGTAACTACTATTTTTGCTTGCTCAGTTTCTAGCCTCCATCTTCTAGTAACAACATCCCATTTGGCTTAAGGTAACCACTGAAGCAGACATGTCCATTCCCTGACCATGTTTTCTCAGTACTCATTTCTACTCACAGAAGGCAGCTCACTGCAAAAATCCCATGACTCCTAAGAAGTTTTGTTACAATAACATGATCAATTCATACACAGGACAAGCCAGAAGTACTCAAGAGTTAATGTCCCAGACGCCCTCAACAAATCATGTAAAGGGATACAGTGGGAAAATATCTTGGCTTTCTCATTTCTCAGTTCACGTAACTCTGGTGTGTGATCTAAGCTGTCTCCCTGTGAGATTAAATTCCAATTGCCTCAAGTGGGAACTGCTTTGATAACACATCCTTTATTGGCTTCCTTCCCTTTACTGCCTCTCTTTCCCACTCCCAAATAAACCTCCTGGGATCAGCTCCCAAATGAACCACTTGCTCTTGAACCCTTGTCTCAGAGTCAGACTCTGGGGGAACCTGAAACAGGACACTATCCCTGCCCAAGCAGACCCCAGCTTTGGGGGACTGGTAATCATGGTACGTTACATGCTCTGTCTCTGATAGTTGGACCTTGAGTGGAATCACACAAAGACTATTTCAGGGAGGCCAAGGCTGTTCAAAGGGTGTGCTCATTAGTTCTTTATGGATTGCTGCAGCCCCCCTGACACAGGTCATTTTTGAGCCAGATTCCTTAGTTGTTCTGCCCAATTCTACGAGTTACCCTATATAATTTCAATAAGTTCATTTTGGTATAAAATAGCTACAATTGCTTTCCATGACTTGCAGTCAAAGAAACCAATGAATATAGATGGGATGATATGGTGAGCCTTTTACAGCTATAAAGATTTTGTGATAAAAAATAAACAAGCTATTAAGAGTGTCAGAGCACTAAATGCTATATATTTATTATTCATAAAGTCAAACCAATAGAAGTCACATTAAAATGTCAGTGTTTTTATTTTTTTTTTCACACTTTACTTGAAATAACATCTTCAGCTGGTGAGAATGTCTCTCTAACATTTCCACCCAATTCCCATGAATGGTGATTGATCGGGAAGAGTAAAATAACTTCGGGTGGGGGGGAGGAAGGGGTTATTATGGTTGCCGTTGTTTTGTTTTTATCTGGGGTGGCTATTAAATTCCCATTTCCTAGTGTAGATCTTTAATTAAATGTTTCTAAGAGTAAGAAATTCTTACTCTTTTTCTATGCAAATAATTCATAATGCTATAATCCTAGAGAAACCTATTCATGCTAATTTTACATAATTGAACAAGAAAATTCATAGAGAAAAGCTATTTAAATATGATTTAAAGAGAGGCTCCTAATACCCAAATCTAGGAAAAGTTGAGAAACAAAACAAATAATGAGAGTAATGGATTACAACCCAGAATATAAAATGCATGTATTCATGAGTCCATAATGATATAACTAGCTAAGGAAATAAATTGGAGAGCAGAATTCCAATTAGTAAATGTGGAAGGAACAATGACAATGTAAAATCATCATTTGGTAACATTACAGTCATAACTATTCCAGCCAAGAATCATTAATAGATGCTAAAATTAGTAGGTGAAAGTGTGATGAGAAACAGAATATTTACAGAGTCTCAAATACCTTCCCCTAATACACCTGCCGTATGCAAAGTGGAAAATAGCAATGTTACAGTGGAGAGACTTGGAAGACTCTGCTTTGTCCAAGCCAGGGGTCCTCCAACTACGGCCCGCAGGCCACAAATATTGTATTTGTTCCCGTTTTGTTTTTTTTAACTTCAAAATAAAATACGTGCAGTGTGCATAGGAATTTGTTCATAGTATTTTTTTTAAACTATAGTCCGGCCCTCCAACGGTCTGAGGGACAGTGAACTGGCCCCCTGTTTAAAAAGTTTGAGGACCTCTGGTCCAAGTGATCCAAGTTAACATTGCCAGTAATGAGATAAAATGACATCATAGCCTCCTAACTTGATCTGCTGAAAAGGTGATGACTAATTTTCCATGTCAACTTGCCTGGCCCATGGGATGCCAAAGATACTTGGTTAAACAGTATTCTGGGTGTGATTGTGAGGGTGTTTCTGGATGAGGTTAACATTTAAATTGATGGACTGAGTAAAGCAGATTGTGCTCCCCAACATGGGTGGGCTTCATCCAATCACCTGAAGGCCAGAGTAGAATAACAGGCTGAGTAAGAACTCTTTCTCTCTGCCTTACTGCCTTCAAGCTGGGACATCACTCTTCTCCTGCATTTGAACTCAAACTTCCACTGAAACTATACCATTGGCTCTCCTGGATCTGGACTCCTCAGGCTCCATAATCACATGAGCTAATTCTCTCTCTCTCTCTCTCTCTCTCTCTCTCTCTCTCTCTCTCTATATATATATATATATATATATATATATATATATATATATATATATTCTCTCTCTCTCTCTCCTCTGTTTCTCTGGAGAACCCTGACTAATACAGATATTTTGGTACTGTGAGTAGTTGTAGAGTAAAAGAATTCTAAGAATGAATTTTCTGAATTGATTCTGGTAATTCTGAGTTCTTTTGCTCTCTAATCTGATTAGATTTAAAGATGCTAATGGCTCTATTTCCAGTGGTAGAGAGACCACTGATAGTCCATGGCTTGATCTGGCAATAGAGATACACAAAATGTCTGTATTGGATACTCCTAATCAACCACTTATAAGAAGCAAGGAGCTGAGTGTGTACATGGTACTTACAAATATTTTTGGGAATCTAACAAATATAATGAGGTTGACTGGTTGCTCCTAATGTTGTTAGACAAATAGTGAAAAGAAAATGATGAGCTCATGGTTACGAATTCCCAGCTCAGGCACCACATTAAGGACCTGAAAACTTCTATTTGTGTCCTGAAGGACCCTAGTCTCCTGTAGCTGCAGGGCTGAGATTGCTGAAAAGCAAAAGCAGAATCTCATCATGTTATTGGCTGAATTACAATACAAGTTCAACACCCAGACTCACAGAGTGTCTACGGTTAAAGTGAGGGCGTTGAATCGGAAAGAATGGGATCCTGAAAGCTAGCATGGGGACATGTGGGGAGACCCTAACAAAGCTGTGGACACTGAGCTCCCAAATTCTGATGAGTCTTCTTTGCCAGTGGAAGAGACCACCCACCCGGAGTGGAAGCAGCATTGCACCAGGTATGTGAGATTTTTTATCAATAATGCATAACCTAAATTTAATTATGACAAAATATGAGACAGACCAAAATGGAGGGACAGTTTACAAAATAACTGGCCAGTACTCTTCAAAAGTGTCAAGGCCATGAAAGACGAAAAACCAACCAACAGGTTGAGGAACTTTCACAGATTAAAGGAAACCAAAAAGATATGCAACTAAATGCAATGTGGAATTCTAGTGTGGAATGTGGTTCAGAAAAAAAAAAAAAGATCATCAGTGGGATAATTGATAAAATTTGAATAAAGGCTGTAGATTAGTTAATAGTATTATATCAGTACTGATTCCTGTTTCTGACCATTGTACTGTGGTTATTATAAGATGTGAACATTTGGGGGAGCTGGATGAAGGCGGTGCAGGAATTCTTTGTGCTATTTTTACCATGGTTTTATCCATCTTAAATGATCTCAAAATGAAAAAAGTTCAGAAATGAAACAAAAAAAGTTCAAAACATTATTTAAAGTAAATTACACAAACAATCACTGAAATAGCAACGGGAGGTGGAGGCTACACTGAGGAAGTAAGTGTGAGAAACCCAGCACATTGATTATGCCCTCTGACACAGTAACGTGTTCAGAACAAGCTGTGATCTCGCTATGAAAAGGAAAATGGAAATAAGGAACTAGTAGCCTGAAGAATAATGCCGAATGATGACTTATCCAATGCATAAATGTCAAAGGAACGCAGAGTGAAAACAAATTGAAGAGCTTGGAAGTCTTAAGAAAAATGTGACTGTAAACAAGTGGTGAATTTTGACATATGAGTGATTTCTTTCCTCTATAATTTTTTGATAATAAAATATAAACATGTGCCTGGCTGCGATGGCTCAGTGGTTGAGCATCGACCTATAAATCTGGAGGGCGTGATTTGATTCCTGTTTGGGGCACATGCTTGGGTTGTGGGCTCCATCTCCAGTGAGGGGATGTGCAGGAGGCAGCCGATCGATGATTCTCTCTCATCATTGAAGTTTGTGTCTCTCTTTCACTCTCCCTTCCTCTCTGAAATCAATAAAAATATTTTTTATAAAGAAGAAGAAAAGAAAATTGACTTTCAGGTAGAATTTGATTTGAACTGGCAATGTCAGGCCTTATCACAAGTACCATTTTGCTCCAAATTGGCAGCTGGGACAATCAGCAGAGGACAGGAGACAGATGCTTCTAAGTGTGAATTTCTATTTGAGAAAACATCCTCAAGTCAGTTCATATACTCTGTGTTTCAAAAACATGGACACCAACATTCTGGACTCATGGAGGTTAATTGAGTAGGAAAAATAACATGATGAAACCATTTGAGAAAGATCTGTCCTGGGAACTGAATTTGCAAATGAATTTCAAGTAGGATCAACTCAAAACCCACGGAGATAATGAATTACAATCAAATAAGACAGGCAGGGCTGCTTCTTTGAAGAGGCTATGTTTCTTTATTAAACACACACACTATTCATCCCTTCCACAAAGAAATGCACTCTCTCTTTATTTTTTGTTAATCCTCACCCGAGGATATTTTTCCATTGGTTTTTAGAGAGAATGGAAGGGAGGGGAAGAGACAGAGAAAGAGAAACATCGATGTGAGAGAGACTCATCCATTGGTTGCCTCCACACACACCCCAAACAGGGTCAGGGATAGAGCCTGCAACCCAGGTACATGTCCTTGACCAGAATAGAACCCGGGACCCTTCAATCCATGGGCTGACACTCTATCCACTGAGCCAAACCAGCTAGGGCTCCAAGTTTGCTTTTAAACATGGGCTATTGGGGGGCATCTCCTGTTTACCTGGCTGTGATGGAGAGAGTTATGCACAGAGAAATAGTTCTCTCCCGCGGACATTTGACGATGGGAGCATGATGGTAAAGGAGGACTGACAAGCCCTAGCAATCAGGGAGATGGGAGGGAACTGGAGAGTGCATGACCTCTGCTGAGGCCCTCTGTGTGCCTGCAACAGGGTTTACCCTGCAGGATGTGAGCCCCATGTTGTCAGACCTGCCAATTGTTCATGAAAAGCTGAAGATCTACATTTTTTTCTGTGAAATAGCTTGACCTTGCAATATTTACCTAAAGCTTTTTAAACTAGGTGCAGACCTCCTTCTTCAAATGCTGTCATCTTTTCCTTCCATGACACTCTCCCAAGTTTCTTCCTTCATTACTGCATGTTTCTCATCTCCTTTCCTTGACCTTCCTCTTCTGCTCACCATCTAAAAACCTTCTCTGCTCTCTCTACATCCTCTACCTGGGCAACCCCACCTGATCCACCTGTGCTGGACATTCCCAAACCCATATCCAGCCCTGATCTCTACCTGACACTCCAGGCTGTCAATTTGACCTCTCCAAATGGGTGCCTCATGGGAATCTCAAATTATCCTGACCAAGAGGGGTCTTTCCCCTGACCCACCCATACCTTTTCCTCATCTCAGTAAATGGAACCACCATCCACCAACACGTCCGTGACAGAAGGAAAAGAAGCCCCTTCTGCATGTGTGGTGAGATTTTATGCTTCATACATTTGTTCATGTTATTCCCTCTTCTTAGGAGACCCTTCCAGCTCCTTCCCCATCCTTTTCTCCTGGAAATTTTCTATTTATCCTTCAAAAATCAGTTCTAGCATCATCAGCTCCAGGAAGGGCTAAGCACATAATTTTATGGACCTAAGACACAATGAAAATCTGCATGGAGAAGTCAAGATTGACTGCCACCCAACCCAAGGATAGTGCCTCTACACAGGGCACACGTGGTACCTGAACTGAGGGTGCAAGAGAGATCTCCAGCCAGTTGCCTGCCAAACATGCCTGTGGTGCTGCCAGCCCAGGTGGGGACACCTGACACCTTGCCTACCCCAAACACTGCAGGGTCCAAGCCTAACCTCTTCCTGCTGCTGGTCTATGCTTGGGATGAAGGGCAAGGAGACAGCAAGCAGCCTCCCACCCCCTATTGCCTGCCTCTCTGCCCCAGAGCTGCTGAGAACCCCTCCTCGGAAGACAGGAAAGCAGCAGACGGTAAATCTGAACTAAGCCCCTGGCATATGCTCCATGTCCCATTGGACTTTATTTACAAAACATACATCCAAAGATAAAACTAATAAGAATTTCAAAGAAGGGACCACAAAGCATTAAACCTCCAGCATGGGCACTTCTGAGCATGGGCCCTAAGCTACTGGTTGTAAGCCAGTCCTGCCTCAAAGAGATTGTCCCTGACCAGCCCCACCCCGACCCCCAAATTGAGCCAGCTGCCCCTTGCTGTGCTCCCTGCTCACCCCATGCTTGCCTTTGTCAGATTATGTTAATATTGTCTATTTATATGTATGTTTCACAAAATATTTTGTAAAATTCATAAGTTTAGGGAATTCAGCTAAATTTTTAAAAATTAATTTCTAGATCTTGGTATTGAAACTGCTTCTAATGGGCCTTAAAGAAGATGTTAAAAATGACCAGACAAATACACTAACTGGCTGAGCTGAACCAAGTGTATGCACTGTTGTTGCTTGGCCCTGCCACCACCACTTGCACCATGATAGCTGTCTTCTCACTCCCATAACATCCTCAGCAATGGATCACACCTGACCCACAGTTTTATATCCGACTACTACGCCCCTGCCACCACCACTGTTCGGGAAGTTTCCATGTACAGCTCTAGCTGACAAAGAGAGATCACCACATCTGACACCTGCCAGACTACACTCACGGAGGCTCTGGCTTCCTCAGGTAGCTTGGAAAGGCTAGGTAACAACACAGCTGGGAAGGTGGAGAAGATAACACCCTAAGAAAGCAGATGTCAACAATGAAAGGCAGGAGACAGACAGGAGTCAACAGGTATTTGTCCGTCATTCCTTATCCTAACAGACTGAGCTGAAATGCAGTAATTTCATTTGGCCTCTCTGAAAATATCTCACAAGACTGAGCAACCAGCTATGTTAGCTCTGAAGCCATGACCAGCTTGGTAATTCTTGTCATTTCCCTCCTTCATTCCTTGCCTGGTTCCTTTCCCCCTTTCTCTTGCTTCCCTGGGACTGTACCTCCATAAAACATTAGCATGAAAGCTGTCCCTCAGATTGTCTTCTGTAAAAAGCCAGCCTGAGGCAATTGGTAGCAGAAGTGGGGTAGTGACGACGGCCAGCAGGCTTTGGTATCAGAATTACTAATGCTCTTCCCTGTGGTTGATTGGGATAAGGTGGAGGTTTAGGGTACGCCTTATGGATATCAAGTTGACACTGCAATTGATCAATATGAGGGTAATGATAATTATGAGACTACTGCTATGCCTGGCTACTTATGATGATATTGAATTTCTTGATAGGCTCAGGGCAGCTGATTGTCCTTTTAAGACATTCTGTGAAAGGTAAAGATAGCTCTAAGGTAAGTAGTAAGACCAGATCATAAATATATCAAGAAAGAACCAGAGAAACATCAATGGGGGCAGATCTTGAGGGTGTTAGATCAAGAATCTGGAATTTGACTGAACAAGGAGAATTCATTCAAATGGACAACTCATCCATAACTTGGAATTTAATGTCTAGCAGGTCTTAATGATGTCCCAATAACATTTAATGTCTACCAGTCCTAATGTTATCTGGTATCACTGCTTAAAGCCTGCATTCACAATGGCTCAGGAATTTTGTTGGAATTTACTTGGCAGAGTAATGAGGAAGGGTTCAGAAGGCTCAGGAAAGAAAAGAGTATTAGAATGAAGACATGCAAACTCACCACCTGAGTATATTCTCCAGGGGGGACCAGGGCAAAATCCCTTGACTAAGAAATGTACTGATCATGGGGGCATGGACATTGTTGAGAAACTCACTGTTGGGTGTCCTTTTCAGACCAGGGTTGACAGTGGAAGATCCTGGCATATCACTGGGCTTCTTAATATCAATGGGGATATTGGGATTCTGGAAAAATCAGAGGCCAGGTGAGTATAATTACCATACTGAGCAGAATGGCTTAGAATGGCAATCAAGGTGTTTTGGCCCCAAATGCCAAATGACCTATTATTACAGTTGATTTATGCTGTTTTTCCCAAAGGTAACACAGACAAACAACCCTCTAGAACAGTGGTTGTCAGAGCTTGATCCTAAGAGCAGCAGTTTTAGCATCACCTTGGAACTGTCTGAAAATGAAAATTCTGATGACATGACCCAGCAATCTGTTTTAACTAGCCCTCCGGTTGATTGGATACATGTGAAAGCTTGAGAACCATTAAACTAAGGTTTTGTTTGATTTTTAAAGCCAAGAAGAATTGGCCACTGATGAGCATAGGCTGATGTTAGACATTATAATGGAAAATTGCAATTTCTAGTAACTAGATCTAAGTCACTTCACAGATCCAGGGCCCATTGTTGGAAGGAAAATCTGTGTCCCCACAAGGACACCAAAAGGATAGCAAATAATTCTCTAACCCTTCCTCAAATTTGCCAGAATAATTGTGCACCAAAAAAAGGGAATAGCCCTGGCTGGTGTGACTCAGTTGGTTGGGCGTCATCACATGCACTGAAAGGTCACCAGTTTGAGGTGATCCAGTTGCTCATCGAGTTGCTCGCTCAATCCCTGATCGGGGTGTGTGCGGGAGGTAGCTGATACATGTTTCTCTCTCAACTCAATGTTTTTCTCTCTCTTTCTCTAGGAGCAATAAGAACATATTTTTTTAAAAAGAAAGAAAATGGAATATCCAGACTTCTTGAGAATGGTGAGACTGAGGTAACATCTGACACGGACATCCAAACATGGTCCTCCAGTTAAAATGGAACCTTAGAGATACCAGACTACAAATGGTGTTTGGACTCAAGTCCACCTTACAGTGGATCTAATAGATCTAAGGACTCACTCTGTTGCTGTTTCCCTAGTCTCTGAATGCCTAATGGCACAGACATGCTTAGAAGTTGGCATTTGGTTTCCTGACCTGTGATTTAAGGAACAGTATGATAAAAAGGTGCAATGCATCTTCCCTCCAGGCCAAGGCATTAACTCAGAAGCAGTATCACCTCCCCGAAAAAATTGCAGAAACTTGTTCCAACAAAGATTTAAAAGATTCATGGATGGAGATTCCCATAATATCCCTAGTCATTCCACCCATCTGGCCTCTGAAAAAAAAGGCATATGGCTCGTGGTGGATTGCAGTGGATTATTATAAATAAATCAGTATCCCTAATGACAGTTTCTGTGCTTAGGTATGATTTTTATTAGAGTAAACCAAGTCAACCTCTGGGACATCATTTGGGGCTTTTTCTCTACTGAATGCTTTATTCCTGATTCTTATCAACAGAAAGGACCAAAAGCAGTTAACCTTTATATTGCAAGGAGAGCAGTACATCTTCACTCTCTTGCCCAAGGTCTGTGTTAATTTTCCTGCTATCTGTCATGGTCTATTCCAGAATGGTATCAATCATCTTGATATTCCGCAGTTCATCACGCTAGCCTTCTATACTAATTGACATTTTACTAATTGGACCTAATAAGGAAAATGGGTCAAGTACTTTGAATGCCCTACTAAAACACATGTATGTCAGAGGGTAGGTGGGAAGTCCTTGATGATTAAGGAGCCTGACACATCAGTGAACTTTTTAGGGATCCAGTGGTCTGGAACATGGAGGTACACACCATCTGAAGTAAAGCCTGACTATGGCACAAGTAACTGTGCAATTGGAGTTGCCTGACATGAGCTTGGTGTTAACACAAACTCCCAGAAAAAGACTGAAAGGCATAGAAACAAACTACTGTGTTAAGGAAATAGTATTCTATATAATAAAAGCCTAATATGCTAAGTATCTAGTTGTTTGGTTGGCCATTCAACCTATCAAAGCATAATATGCTAATAACATGATAAGGCCACTCAACTGCTCGCTATGATGTGCACTGACCACCAGGGGGAAAACAGTCAACTGGTCAACCAGTTGCTATGATGTGCACCAACCCCAGGGGGCAGACACTCTGACCAGTAGGTTAGCTTGCTGCTGGGGTCCAGCCGATCAGGATTGAAGGAAACGGGCCAGACACACCCTGGAGTCCTCTCGCAATCCCTACCTGGCCCCGATCATGCACGGATGGGGTCCTTCGGCCTGGCCTGCACCCTCTTGCAATCCGGGCTGAGGACACCCACCACCCCCCCAGCCGAGGGCATGAATTTTGTGCACCAGGCCTCTAGTATTTAAAAAAAGACTCAAGTAGCCCAGAAGATACAAAAACTATGACTTGTTGGCCTAGAACTTCATATCACCTGCCCCTGTTACATAGGTGCCATTTCCTAAGCTCTCACCTATGGCCTCATGGGAAATTACCTATAACCAACTGATGGAGAAGGAAAAATCTTGAACCCAAGTCTTGATCAAAGACAGCTGCAATGCTATATGGGCGTTCTATAGAAATGAATCACTGTCACAATACAGTCCCTCTCAGGAGTGACTCTGAAAATATAGAAATAGCCACAGGAGGTTCAAGAGTGTCAACCAGCTTCTCTTTGGCCAACCCACTGCTTGCACAATAGGCGAGTGATCAAAGTGGGCCTGGTGGGAGGCTCAGAACCTGTACATGGATCCAAAAGCAGGTGCTCCAGAAACCAAGGCATAGAACTCGGCTTAGCCTCTCTCACCATCACTCTCAATGACCCAGTTGCAGAATTTGTACTTTTCTGTCCCTACAACCTTGTATCTGCTGGGTTTGGAGATCTTGATTCCCAGAGGAGCACTGCTTCCCAGAAAACACATTAAGTATTTTACTGAACTGGAATTGAACTATTTTTAACTCAGCATGCCAATGGACAAGAAAAGGAAAGAATTTCTATACTGTATGGTTTGACTGTCATTCCAGTGGTTGCTACACAATGGGGACAAATACATGTACACCTACATTGCTGGACTCACTGAGGTACCTCTTGGAGATTCTGTGCCCAATGATAGTTATAAATAGACACTCACAGCCACTACTGCCTAACAAAGGAAAACAACAGAGAGTTCATGTATACCAGGGATGAGGGACTGTGCCAACATAACAAGCAAGCAACCTAGAGCAGCTGATGTACTGACTAAAGGTGAGAGATACTAGAATGGGTGACAGACAAGGGAGTTGATAAATATCAGCTTTGACCCTGGGTCCCACTGCAGCAGTGAAAACTGTTGCTTGGTTTCTAATCCTCTTTAAAATCTTAGGTGACTGAAACTTACCACTACTTGCAAGGATTGGCCTTGCACCTCCTTTTTTAAGAAGTAGAGAAAGCATCTTGTTCTCATACAAGATCTTGGATATTATAACAGAATGCAAAGTGAACCTGATTGTTGCAGGGATGTAGTATAGGAAACTCAGTCTATGCATCACCCTAGATCTACTCCATTCCACCAGACAGCAACCATTTGCAATGCTTCTAGCTATCTGAAATATACCCACAGTGTTTAAGTCTCAGCCACTGCCACTGAATACTGCAGGCCCCCTCATTTAGCCCCAAATGACAGGGAGTGACTGCTACCCTGCAGGCCAGAGGCTCTGGCTGCCCCAGGGGCTGCCTGGAAGGGCTACATACTACAACCTGGACATATAGGAAGTTAATGCCTTGTAAGGTGAACTTTACTACTGGAAGACAGTAGATGGGAAGGACACCAGGAGGTGCATTTCTCACCATTCCTTCTCTCCGATAGACTGCTCTGAGGTGTGGTGTTTCCATATGGCTTCTCAGGAGACATCCTGCAAATCTCAGCATCTGGCTGATTGTGTTGGGAAGATAAGGCAATCTTATTAGCTCATCCTCTTGAATTTTCCTTCTTTCTTTCTTTCTTTCTTTCTTTCTCACCTCAATTGCCTTTATCCTCATTCTTGCTTCCCTAGGAAAGCACCCACCTCACCCCCACCCCCCCCAATACAATGTTAGCATGTTAGATTTTGCAGTAGGTACTTTTTCTGTAATACTGAACAAGAAGTCAGCTATTTTTTGTTTCTTTTAAAGAGTGGGAGATTCAGGACTCTGTTTCCAACCTGAAATTAAGGAGCTTAGAGGTCACCACTCCATTCTAACAGCAATTATAAAGCAGAACAAAATGAAAAATTAACAGCTTTTTTAAAAAGATCTGTCACAGATATAAGGTCACAGGGCAAACCACTGCTCCCAAAATTGGAGAGAATTTTTATATTTGAATACAGAAAATCACAACTTACCAGAGCAGAAACCCAGGAACAGTCACCTCCATGGGAACCAATGCTAGAGTAGGAAAACCTGTAGTGGATGATTACTGGAGGCTCAGTGTGGACAATCTGAGAATTAAAAACTCCAGAGTGAACCAGTCACAGGGCCCCCACACATTTGTGAGTTTTACCTCCAGAAGCTCCACTAGGTCCTCACAGAAAAATCCCCTCAAGTTTCCCGCAGCAGAAGGACAAAAAGAACCATGTTGAAATATGCCAGAGGATTCTGTTCTTAACAAGCCTGGTACCTATTTGCATCCAGTAAACATTTGATAAATTGATAAGAGAATGTAGGCAAATGTGAGAGAAAACATTTCTCCAATGTCTCAGTTTGTTGTGTGTGTGGAAGGAGAAAAAAGCACAGAATCTTGTACCAGGCCTTGAGCTAGGGAAAGGGCACAGGTCTAAATACTGCCCTCAGAGAAGTCAAAGTCCAATGGAGGAGGCAGACATGTGAACAGATTGATACAACGGAGGGGAACTGGAGACCCTCAAATGGAATCAAGTAATTCTAGATAGGCTGGGTACAACCAGGAAAGAGAAGACGACAATCAGAGAAGACTCTCTAGAGAACAGGATCTTCCAAGATACATCTTGAAAAGTGCAGTGTGCAAAGAAGGAAAGGGCATTCTAAGGTAGAGGAAAATAGGCTGTAGAAACAGACAAGGGCACCAAATCAGACGACCTTGTATGCAACAATATGGAATCTTATTCTATAAATATGGAGATGCACTAAAGCAGAGGTTCTCAACCTGTGGGTCGCGACCCCTTTGGGGGTCGAATGATCCTTTCACAGGGGTCGCCTAAGACCATGGGAAAACACATATATAATTACATATTGTTTTTGTGATTAATCACTATGCTTTAATTATGTTCAATTTGTAACAATAAAAATACATCCTGCATATCAGATATTTACATTACGATTCATAACAGTAGCAAAATTACAGTTATGAAGTAGCAACGAAAATAATTTTATGCTTGGGGGTCACCACAACATGAGGAACTGTATTTAAAGGGGCAGAAGGTTGAGAACCACTGCACTAAAGGCTTTTAAGCAGGAAAGATGGCTTGATCAGATTTCTGTAAAGAAACTTTACTCTGTCTTTTGTGGATATTGTCACTGCTGTAGACAACTCGCCCAGCCACCTGTCACTGCTCAGCCTTGGAATATTCCATCTAGCTTATAAGAAACAAGTCAAATGAGAAAACTTTGAAACTACATAGTCAGAGACTGAGGGCTTCCTGGACTTGCTAGCTTGCAAAAGGAAGAAAAAAGTTGCAAGCCTGTTACTATCTTGCTTGACAGCTCATCTGATGTGTGATTTCCTTGTGACTCTGTGAGTTCCTGATCCATTCTACTAAAAAGTGAAAGAAACCATGGTTTTGGAATCTAATCTGAGCACTGAAAGTTTGTGGTAAAATTGAAGATGTATTGCCTCCTCTGTGGGAAGCCACCCATTGTCTTCACTATTAAAGAAGTGTAAACAAGGATCCTGGAATGCTGGTGAACCTTGAGCTGCTGGCAAGGGCCAGAGCTATGCACCGGTTGTTTAGTCCAGACAATGGGGGCTCAAGCTATTTCCTGACCAAATAGTCTCAGAGTAAATCTTTCTAATATTTGCTGACCTTTAAGTTCGTTTGTCTGTTACGGCAATTAACTGCCTAAGAGCTAGATGTGTATCCAAAATTGAATAAAAGGTTGGCAAGGCCTGGGCACCAGTGGAAGTCCTTTCCCTTGCACTGGGCTTTCTGCCTGGCCCCCAATATTTCCAAATTATTATTTCTCGTCTCGTCTCTTTCATTTGTGTGCGGCCCCTTCTCCAGATCCCGAACCCCGAACCACACGGTACGTGTAACATTCACACTCTTCTGCCTTATTAGGCCATCCTAAAACAGTAATTATGAACTTGCTTTCTCTTCTCTTCCTAAGTTCTATTAGAAGAAGATTGCAGGTATGGGCAACAAATACACATGGACACCAAGGGGTTGGTCTGATAACCTATCATTTGGCACCAAACGTATTTTACCACTAGATCACTTTGTGACAGGGTTGACATCCAAATGTAAACTCCTGGGTTTCTGTAAGAACACAAATTCTGTCAAATTCCAATAGGCAGGCAGCTTCATTCTATCCCTTTGCAAATGAATTTCAACACCTTTACATCATGCCGATCTCTTTTCAGACAAGTACACTTTAAAAACAAGCCAAGGTCTAAGGATCAAACTTTGTGGGTTCAGAACTCCCAAGAAGACAAAAACATCGCAAGTTCACTAAGGGAATGAGGAGGAGTAACTCTCCCTCTCACCATTACGTTTCAATCCCAACCAGCATCCCAGGACTTGTCCGAAGAGAGGAAGACCCTCAGCACTGGGGGAAGGTAACTGGGGACTGAGGGTAACCAGGGTCTGATTGCTTTCCTCCCCACTCTTCCCTCACACAACAAAGCTTTATGTAGTCTGATCTGCCAAACAAAGCATCTTGCCTGCTTTTTCCAACACGCCCCCACCCCCACCCCTCTTCCCCCCGGCCGCCCCCCAGGATTTGGGAAGAAATTTTTTTTAATCTTTATTGTTTAAAGTATTACATAGGTCCTCCTTTTTTCCCATTAACCTCTTCCAGCCCACTCCCGTCCTCCCCACATTCCCCCACCCAGGCCCTCACCACCCATTGTCCACGGGTTATGCATATATGCATACAAGTTCATTGGTTGATCTCTTCCCAACCACCCTCCCCTGCAGGAAGGAATATTTTTAAACTAGTAATAACACCAAATTCAAGGAACTCATTATATTTGATTTCATTTCAAGTCACCTTACAAATAGGGCCTTTGAAGCATAATGAAAACACCCAGAGACATAAACTGCTGCTTAAAACCATCCCCTGTAGAACTTACCCCTTCTGCTGAAAAGAGATGAAAAGGAAAATATTTCCAAGTGTTCTGAGTTCCTTACTTAACAGTCATCATATGAACTTCAATTGAAAAAAAAAAAAAAAGGGTCACCAAGTGTTTAAAAATCTGCTTTAATTATATTTTCATGAATTCCCGGAGAACATCATCGCAGTGAATGTTACAAAAAAGCAAAGAGAGACATCTGAACATGCAATAAAAAATGGATTCACAGTGAAAATAATGTATGTGGGTCCTAAAATATAGTTACTTGGCTCCCTGAAGGAAAAGATTTCTTCTAATTATCTATTCACTTGGGTTTTATTAGGATAAAGTTTTGTGGGTTGTTTTTTTTTTTTTCTCAAAAGCTTTGGGGGAAGCTTTCAATTTCTGCTACCATTGTTAGCGTCTGGAAGTCCCTCATTCTGAAAGCCATTATTTGCAGCCTATAATTTAATCAGAAAATTCCAAAGTACAACAAACAACTTGGCAACTGTGTTCCTGTTACATACAAAGCCATTAGCAAAAATATGTAACAAAATTTATGTAGAACAAACAAGTTTGTCCTTATATACAGGAGTTTGCTTTATTCCACCCCCTCACCGCCTGCTGTAAAATGAGAGGGTCTGGGGTGGGGGGGAGTAGCTACCAGAACTCTTATTCTGGTTGGGAGAGAGAAATCTTAAAAGGTAAGGTAACTATTTTAACCACCTTTTAACCGAGTTGTAAAAACGCATCTGGGCTTCTCAACAAAGGAGGAAAAATAGGAACGATGACAATGGCTTTAAAATAAAGAATTCATCCCTCCGTCCTTTGCAAAGCTTCTTAGCTAACTCAGGTTAGAGAGTGAAAATGACTACATTGGTGACTGTGATTAGAGGTGAAACATACGTACACTGTCACCCAAGCCGCTGAGAAGGTTCGCATGTAGGGCATGCACATATTTCATACCGACAGAGTTCACACCACAGGGGAGAAAGATCATATAGGTGCGTGAGGAGTGCCACCCAAATCTATACATAAACGCAGGAAGAACTCATGGAGTCAAAGGCAGACCAAAACACAAGTTTAAAAATACACGTCCAAATCATTTCAAAGCCAAGGACCCTGTTTACTGAAAACTCTTGACAGTCCTACAGAATACCTTGTAAACATGGAAAATGTGGCATTATGTAACTCACAGTCTCAAAAGAAAATAAATTTCTGGTTTATCATCGCTGCTTGGCTCTGTCTGCAAAACAGAATGATCCGAACAAAGCTGGTCGGTGTGGCCTGCGTGCAGGGCTGTGCACGCGCCCTCGGGGATGCCCCGGCCCTCCACGCAGCTGCCCTTGGCGTTGCTCAGGTAGCCGGCTATGTAGGAGCCCGTGGAGTGCCGGTTCCCCGCGGGTGCGGGCGCCGCGGGCTTGTTTCGAAGAACCACTCCAGCCACGTGGGTGGGGTTCACACCCTTTTGCTTGTTGGCTTCCTGCTTCTCCTTGGCCCGGCTGGCAATATTGCGCACTCTGCTCTGACTCCTGGATGACAGCTTTCTGACCAGCGCCCTGGGGAGCTGATTGGCATCCTGCTTTGCATACAGCACCTGGCAGCTGTCTTCCTGCTCGAAGGACACGAGTTTCCGCAGCTGCTCGGTCAGGGCATCCATAGGCTCTAACGACTGTGTCTTCACAGCCACACCCTTCCTGTCTCGGATGCCCGTTGTCACAAAACTCTTACTGATACACTGGTACTTGCTTTCGAAATTGCAGGCGATGTCCTCCGACGTTAAGTCCCCCAGGCTTTTGGATTTGCAAGGACTGGGCAGCTTCAGGACAGGCAGAGGAGGCTGCTGGGGCTGCCTGGGCGCAGGGGCATGCAAGTCTTGGGCACCAGACGGGGGCACGCAGGTCTGGTTCATTTTTGCATCTGAATTGGAGAAGTGCTTGTGCATAAAACCAGCACCCTGATAGGCTCGACAGGAACGACTTTGATTTTTGACATCTTGACTAGTGTTGAATATTTCTGAGACAGGAGGGTGGAGAGTCGCTTTGCAGTAGCCATTTCTCAAGCCTCTTTGGAAATGGTCCACCACATCCCGGCTGTACTTCAGTTTGAAAGGAGAAGCAAGGGGACTTGTGCCTTCTCGCCTATAATCATAGGTGGTTATAGACAGATTTTCTGAGTCTCCATCGATTTCCACAAGACTGCTCTCCCCAGAAATTAGACAGAGTGTGGGGTCAGCTATTCCGTCTCCCAGGGTCAGGTCGGTGGAAGGGGCGAGGCTGTTCTTCAGGATTTCCCAGTCTTTCCCATCGGTGGGACTTTTTGGTAACCAGCAGTGAGAAGTGTTAGAGGAACACGGCAGGTTGCTTTCCGTGGCCCCTGTCTTGGCCTTAGCAGAAGGGTCATCATCTAGTTTGTCTTTAGAGACGTTAGGAGTGCAGGCAGTTTCACAAACCACTGTGTGTGTTGAGCGTTCAGAGGCCTCAGGACTTAAGAATGCCATCCGCTCAGGAGTTGAGCAGAGTAAGGATGCCTTGGGTTTTCCCTTGGGAAAGTCATGCTGGAAGGGCATTTTTAGGTCCATGGTGGGCAAGGGAGGATGGTCTGACCTCATACGGGTGCCATGAAGAGGAGAAACAACTGTGAGGTTAGCCTGATCCCTGGTCTCCTCAAACTGGCCAATCAGCGCTGAGATGGAGCTGCCCGGCTCATTCTCATTCGTTAAAGTGACATTGTCGATAAGATGGGAAATGTCACTCTCCTGCAGAATCTCGGTAGAATGTAAGTCAGGTGTGTCAGGACAGAGCGTAGAGACGTCTGACAAAGAAAAGGATGTTGTAGCTGGACCCTTACCGCCATCACCATCCGCGGTTTTAATCTCCAGATCGCTCTGAGAAAGGATGCTTCCTGACAAGGCGCTTTTCCCTTCCACAAAGCCCCCGGCATTCCCATTCTCCTTAGTTTCCACACCATACCGATCATGCGCTGGGTTAACTGCAGGATTAAGAGCCAAATGCTTCCTTGGGGAGAGGGATTTGTTGCGGCAGCGGTGTTCCTGGCCATCACCTGACACTGTCGGTTTGGTTCTCCCACCCTTGGGACCTGGCACTCCCTCCTGTTCTGTGATTGACATCTTGGTAGGAGAAACAGCAGAGTCCCCTTGGCTGATGTCTTTGTGGAGGAGAGCGCTGGAGGAAGAGGATAACTTTTTGCTGAAATGTGGAAAGTGTTGATCTTTTGTACTTGCCTTCCCACTTCTGCTGCCATCCTCATCTTCTGCTGAAGGAAACAAACAACATTTTAGGTGACGTGTAGCCCTTTATGTAGAAGCTGCACACACTCATGTTTGTCTTCAGACAGACAAATGGGGAATGTAAATCTGTCACATCATGAAAGGATATAATTATGGATTGCATAGATTTTCAACAAAGTATCTGTGTGATGAAGAAATGGTAAAATATATGTATAGGAATTTCACTGAAGTTTCCCTTTGAATATCTATTACATCAGTGGAGGATGTAATATTCATTATCCAAAAAAAAAATGTCAATGAGTTACCATACTTTTACAGTGAGGATTACCTTAAGTTGTTTCCTATTCAGATTTGTACTACACAGAAGCATGGCAATAAAAACAGAACAAGACAGCTCTGTTAAACAAAGTATTGTGGTACCTGTAAGCAAGATACTATAAGTTTTCAGAGTTAAGCATGTTTTAAAAGTACAAATCATATTATTTTTAAAAATCATTCTGGCAAAAGATATAATATAATTTCTAAAACAAAATGGAAGGTGCAATAAATATATTAAAATGTCAATATATTGTCTTTAAAATGTAAAATTGAAGAATTGGTCACTAATTCTATCCCCTTGTGAATGCCTAATTTTCTGTTATCATATTTTTGTTTCTGGTACACACATTTTATATTGCAATCTCTCCTAAAAGAGGCAGGAAAATAACAAGCACAGTAAAGAAAACTGTAAAAACACACAAATCACAGCAATTTGGGGTACCCCATTATGCTTATTATAGTGCTAAGACAATATTGGGTGTTTAAGAATTCTTGAATATATTCTTTTAATAGTATTTCAATGCTTTCAGTCATAATCTATACAAAAAGAATTTGTTTAATTATTAAATATTTTCCTAACTAAAAGTATTCATCATAAATCTTTGATAAACCCTAAAATTATAAGGAAAATAATTAAATTTCCAATGATGTTACCACTCAGAGTCAGGCACTGTAAGTTTTGTAGAGGAATAGAACTATGTATAGAATTTTGTATTCAGTATTTTCTCCACTTAATATTTTTTCTACATTATAACTTGAATCATTCCATGACTATGTATTGCTCCATATTTGCCACAAATTTTATCTATACATATACATATACATATACATATACATATACATATATGAAAGACTAACTTATATAATTGTTTTTTAAATGGAAAAAAGAAACATCACCTCAATATTACTTTCTAACTCACCTTAATAGTATTAACATCTTAATTTTGGCATTGACAGAATAACTACCAATTTTTATTAAATATAGTTTTATTTTCTCCCAAATGGAATTCTAATATAAATTTTGAATCATGTATTTCATCTTTCCTCTGATATTCCTCTTAGCAAAAAATTTCAGACTTTTAAACTCCCTTTTCTTATTCAAATAAGCGATTCAAAAATTGGTGTGTCTCCCTAGAATATCTTTAAAATAAAAATCAATATAAGCAAAATGGTGCTTGTGAGAAAATCGATTATTGAAATTAGATTGCATGATAAAAGGAGAATTTCCCAAAAGAAATAGGTATCACATTCTACTTGTCTGAAATTATTCTGATTTAATTAAAACATACTTGTTTCAGAGACATCAAATGAAAACAGTTTTGGTGCTAAATTATCTAGAATAAGGCAGGAGGAGTCACTGACACAAGCCAAGAAGTCTTCGGTACATTGCAAGGCAAGCCGCACTGCTTATCAAGGTCTTGATATGAGTGAGGTATTACGGTCAAATTAGGGGAAAAGCTGAGTAACACGCTTAAGGAGCCTATGACCGGGAAGGAGCTGCAGGCAGGCTGCCTTCCCAGCAGCATCCAGGGATCAGGGAAATGAGGCCACAGGAAAACAGCGCCTGAGCTACCTCTGAGGACTCAGAGATGTTTAAGTGAAGATAGTAACTTGCTTTAACATCTGGTTTTCCCTCTTTCTCCATAAACATTCCCAATCACAGAAATGTATTATATGTTGGGGAGAGAAAAACAACTATATGCAACTTCAGAAAAATCAACACATTCCTATTCAACCTGAGAGCAATCAGTATATATGGCGCCCACCGAGAAGATCAAGGTCTCTCTGCTCATATTCTGCAGGCTTCACCTCTCCCTGCCAGACCCAACAGATCCCTGCAGTCACACCTGCTGGTGTCTCATCACTCACTGTCACTCTCAGATGTCAATGTGAGTTGAGGCTTAACCTTTTCTATCACCCTCTCCCCAAAGTTTAAAATCTGGTCTAAAAAAATCACTTTAGTCTGGCCGGTGTGGCTGAGTGTTGACCTATGAACAAGAAAGTCATCGTTCGATTCCCGGTCGGGCACATGCCCGGGGTTGCAGGCTCAGTCCCCAGTAGGGGGCGTGCTGGATGCAGCCGATCAATGATTCTCATCATTGGTGTTTCTATCTCTTGTTCCCTCTCCCTTCCTCTTTGAAATCAATACAAATATATATATTTTTTTTAAAAAAATAACTTTAACAATTACTTATTTTTCAGTGTGTTTTCCTTTGACTACAAAATGTCAACCACATTATAATAACTAGAGGTCAAAATGCTGCTTACAGGGGTCTCTTTTTAGAGAAACTTAAAGCATCTTACCCAGAGAGTTTTCTTTTCCATCGGTGTCTTTTGCTGTTTCGGATACAGGCAGCGACAAAGCCCCCAGAAAGCACTTGTCAACAGGCATCGAGACCGGGCGCACCTGCAGGCTCCTCGTGGTCCTCCTCACCACACCATCCTGATCCCTTGCAGCCTCGGACACGGAGTCCTTTACCTCCACCACTTCCTGGAAGCCCATTTTGCTCTTTTTTCTGCCTTTGGCCGGCGCGCTGGCCGTGCGGCGCAGAATCCGATCTCCAATCGATCGCTTCCGGACGTAATGGGAATTGCTTTCTGAAGAACTGTGCCTGGGGTTCTTATTGAACAGTCCCTTCAGACCTTGGAGCTGTCTGTTCTGGAGATACAAAAGGACCAAACTCAAAGTCAGCAAAGGCAGTGGTGTCAACAACTTGCCTTTCTTAAAATGACAGCTCCATGAAAAATGGAATACAGAATGGAAATTTTCAGCCATTGCAATATACTCAGACCAAGGAAACAGCAGCTCACAGCATGTTTGCACAATGTCATGCACGTCTTATCCACCTTTACTTTGTGAGGAAGGCAGCCTTCCAGAAGTTTCCTACCCGGAGGTGACGAGGGGGCAGGAAAAGTTTTCACAGTTAACAGACTGTTAAAAACTTCGGCCACCTTAAAGCAACGGATGTGTGTTTCAAACTGGTAAGCGGGAAGATGGAGTGACATGAGAGAGCATGAGGCCGTAACTTTAAAAAAGACATATGTCAGCAAGAACAAAGCGCCACGCTGAGCAACTACCTTTGTAGCTCCTAGAAAGTGCAATATAGTGTAACTGGGGTTGAGTATTAAAGGGCTCCACTGCAAGGAAAGAGACAAACAGACAAGACACAATTTGGGCTCAGTTCAAGGTGGCACAAGTGAAAACAAAAGAAAAAAAAATGCATATATGCTTCTATAAACCCTGCCTTGAGGTTTCAGTGATTTTAGCCACGGGTTCATTCATGGCTCCACTCACCACCACCACCGCATGGCGGTTTGTGCATCCCAACCCAAACAGACCTTGAAAGTAATAAATTATATGACTTCTAAATGGACACTTGATTAAAAGAGAGAAGTCTGTGGAACACTTTCTTTTTCATATTTTAATTTATTTCTGGACCAAGTTTTGAACAGCTTCTGAATTTTATTATTTCTGTCAAGTATGATAAATACTAGAAAAACTACTTCGTTACCCTGGGATTCCTAGAAATTCAAGAGTCATTTTACGATCGTTTATATTTGTGTGTATTTAGGCCAGAGGAAAAGATATCAACAAGCAGCACAAACAGAAACCCAGGACTAAACGTAGAAAGTCGAGGAATAAAACTGCATCACTCTTCGGCCAGGCAGATTTCTAAGTATAACATTTATTTATTTACGAGGTAGGTACTATTTTTACTCCACATTTACAGGTGAGAAAGCTGAGGCATAGAGGATGTATATGCCTCTGCAGCGAAGCTCCCTGCTACGCATTCTTCCTGGGAAAGAACACGGTATTTCTGGGCCTTACTCAATGCTCTCCGAGTCCCTCCAAATCCCCTCTGGTTCTGCAAGCGCCTTCCAGTGGCCAAGTCTCCAATTACTTGGCATGACCGGAGGATAGCCTGTTGATTGATCAACCTCAAGGGAGTCGCACAATGAAGTGAGCAGTGTCAGGAGAGAACTAGAATACATTTTTGTGGTCTTTTAAGTCCTGTGGGTGGCTTTAAATTCATTCTTGAGTTTTAGGTTTTCTATGAAATACAGTGGCATCCAATGAAGGCAGCCTGCCTAGAGCTGGCTGGAATCATAGCTTGGTTAGTACAAGTAATTCATCAAACAGCTGAGACACTACATTTCCCATTGCAGCCAGCCAGGACTTTTTAAGAATTAAAATAAAAATCAACATTTAACTCTATCTCCACTGTGTTAACCAATGATCACCTGAGAGGAGAGTTTTCTGTCAAGCCCAGAGGGTCCCGCTGAGGGGAAAGGAATGGGTACACACCCCTAAGAGCAGAAGGAGCACATGTGGATGGGGACCTGAGCGCAGGACAGCACAGGGCTCTCTGGGCTTCCCTGCAATTTTCTGTTCAGAGGTACAGTCCTTTGATGCAGTCAGTCAATAAATAACTTTGTTAAGGACCATATGATAGTTGCAAGCGGCTTTAACCCCTATAATCTTTCTCACCTTTCCAAAGATTTCATTGATTGTTATGTGGACAAATATGGATGCTTCTGTCAGCCCTTCCAAATAGACATGCCGGTAGCCTGATAAGAGAAGAGAAAGCCGTTTTCTTTCATTGAACTTGCATTTGGCTTCCCCACTGGTACAGTCAAATTGGGATTTTGACTTTCCATTTCACAGAGCATGTCAACACACATATTATCATACAACGCGTTTAACATGTCATACATTGTGTATATCAACATCATATATTAAATCTTCCAAAGAAAAAGGAATGGCCAGTCTAGAGAGGGAAGACCAGGCCATACCTACCAGGCACTAAGCTGCTGAAGGTCACAGTTCTTTGCCCAACGAAGTCTCGTCCAATAGGATCGTGATCCCACACAAGGAACCGAACCAAAGCTATTTCTGGCATGTGTACTGTAAATGTCAGGGTTTCTTCCCACACAGGGTTAAATCCTCAGAGAAAACAGGAAAAGAAAAATCAGAAAAGTGAAGGGATTGGATAAAAATGAATTGGCCACAACATCTGCAAAGCAGGCAGTGAAAATTGCTTGCGATGGTTATTAAACTCATGCAGAAGACCAAGCCGCCCCAGGATGCCTTACTGAAATAAAGCCTCGGAATTTACCCCATTGCTAGAAAATAATTGGTAAGAAAATTGCCTGTAAATGATTACATCAATTCTAATAATCTTTGATGCCAAATTGCACTGCAGAGAAAGCTCTTTCACGCAATATTCAGGATGCTTCAATGAGGTCAAAGTAGCTATAGTAGGGATCTCAGAATGTTTTAGCATAAAATGATAAAGGATGATTCCCACCCCCACCCCAACCCCCACCAGAGAATTATGCCTCTCGCGCATCAAAAATTCTACTGCTGCAATAATCACTAGCAACTGTTTCATAAGGAAGGTTTCTTGCAGATTTCAATGCTTAGATATCATGCTATTTAATTCTTAAGGCAATCTTCTAAGGGTGGTAGGTAGGTCAGGGTTTGTTTTTGTTTTCTTCTATTTAAGAAAAAGATGTATATTACCAACTTTCAAAAATTACACAGGTAACACATGCTCCTTTTTTTAAAGTAGGAAAATAGTATTTATAAATAATTTTATAGTTGAAAAACTGATGTTCAGAGAAAATAATGTGCCTAGGGGCACACAATTAGTACCATAGCCTAATTAGGCTATTCATTATTGATTTCCAGTGGCTTCTTGTGAAGCAAGACCTTAATACATTCAGATGACATATTTTTATAGCTACTAAAAATAAATAGAAAGGTCTATAATTCAATTCAAATTCTAAAAGCAAAACTCCATTTATTTCTTGGTAAGATTCTCTCAGATAAAATAATTATTTAAATTGATAAAAATTTAAGTACTCTATAAGTTTTTCCTGTCTAAAAATGAATAAAAAATTTATTATAATGTATGCACTAAGGGGCATCAGCATTTAACCCTATTAAACACCTTAGCTAATGGCATAATTATGGGCTGAAAAGCATTGAAATGCAGTCCCTCCTGAACAAAAGAAGAGATTTTCTTTGTCTTGACTTAGTGATGACCTCTCAATTACTTCTGGGTGAAGAAAAGCTATTGAACACTGATAGGAAAATGCAATATAGGAAGTTCTTAAGCATGGCATTCAAGTAAGAAGTTTGTGCTACGCTTTTACCCCCAAATTCCTCTCCTTAAACCAGTGCTTAGAAAAACTCCCCTTCAGGCCTCTCTTTGAATTTCTAATGTCTCCAATGTTTTGAGAATTGAGAAGAACAAGTATGCAATAATGTTTATCAAACATATAAACAAACACAATTTTAGATGATTGCGAAGAAAAAGACACAAAGGTTGGCTAAAGAAAGCGGTCTTTACATTATAGCCAAAAAGACAAGAATGCTGCCCACTCACCACGTGTGCATATTTAAGAAGACTTGCCAGAGCAGGATGCCTGAGCCTTAGAGTTTTACATGCTCCAGAAAACAGGGGAAATCATCAGGACATAGATGTGCAAAATAAAAACACAATATAAAAACAGGACGGAGGCATCTTCCTAAGTGGAGTTTTAACTCAGCCCTTAAAAATATAATTTATTCTTTTCATGAGAAAAAATTTTTTGCTTTGAAAGCAAAAATCTTGAGAGCCTGCCCATCAAAACATCTCATTCATTAATCCATGTTTACTTAGTTTTATGTGTTGAATAGCCCTTAACATAAACTCAGATGGCAGTTATGGACTTTAGGAATTTCTGTTCTACGTAGACACATTTTTCTTTTTCAGTGCAAATTCTATTTCTAGAGCACCCTGATTAAAGTGAACACAGATTATCATCTTACCATTGTCATCCACCACACGGGTTTGATCTTTACAGCAATCTACTGGCAATCCAATAATTTCAACTTCAACAAAAGGATCGATGATCTACAAAGAGAGTGTATTATAATAACTCATACATTTCTACACATGTGTTAATTAATATGACAATACTGGCCAAAATGTCTACATTTCAGCAGTAACCCATTTTATTAGGTGCTTAACAAGAAAAAGAAAATGTACTAGGTGCAATAGATTCTGCTACATGGGACAGAAATTTAAAAATTGGATTAAATTTTTGTTTGCCAATATCTACTAATGCTATACAAACTTTATCCGATGATCTACAACTTCAGTTCAGGGTATACACCCAACAGATATGTGAGCTTTTGTCTTTGTACAAATGTTCAGAGCAGCTGTATTCATAATAGTCACACTGGAAACAACCTAAATGTCTATTATGAGTGGGATGGCTACATTATGAAATATTCATTTAATGAATACTATACAACAATGAACAAAAACAAATTTCTGCTATATAGACATAATGTTGAGCAAGCCAGACCCAAAAGACTGAATACTGTAAAAGTAAGTTTACAAAAAGTTTGAAAATTACTCTCTTATGATAGGGGCTGGTGTTTGATGAGGGAGCAGTACTGACTAGGAAGGACAGAAGCATTCTGGGGTGCTGTCTTTGAACTGGGTTACATAATCATTAAGAGAGCTTATCCTCATTTGATTTGTGAATTTTAATGTAGTTAAATCAGTGGTGCTATAATATAAATTTTAAAATATTTAAAAAGATTAAAATATAATCAAAAGAAAAAATATGAGTGCTTATCTTCCTCCCACCCCCTCCACATTACTCCTCCTCTAGGGGAAGGCATCCTGCATTGCTGACCATCTGGAGGCTCATTACCTGGTGCAGGTTCCAGATAATGAGCAATGAAGGACTCAAACCTGAAGGGACCCAAGAGAGCAGAGAGAATGATTGAAGTCCAAGAAAATACATTTTTAGGATCTTGGAGAGTAAAGAGAATATAGATTCCTCATCTGTGAGCCGGAGATAACAGTGTCTGCTTCAGCCCACCGTAACCCAGGTGAGACACCAGAAGAATGGAATCAGATAGTGGCAGCAAGACCGGAAAGAGATTTGGGAGGTAGGGCACCTAGCAGATGGTAATTTACTAGATGTGGAAAGAAAAAAAAAAAAGGTGAAAATTAAAGATGACAATTTCTGATTGGAAGCAAGAAAAATTGTCATTTCATTCTCAGAAATATGAATAATATGAGAGGATAATGGAAGCCAGGGTGGGGAGAAAAACCTCTATCTGTATTTTCATTACCCTCTGACTAAAGGACAACATAGTAGTATTAGTACTGCAATTTTGTCTCTGATAGAAATCACAGATGTCCTCAAGTCACGTTTTGGTTGTTGCAGAAATCTTCATGTATCAGCTATACTCATCACAACTTAAAATTCTAATAGTTATTAGACCACCTCTAATCCTGCTATTCATTTACTGCCTTAATGAACACATATATTTGCATATCACAATTTGTTTGTAATATTTTGATAAGTGAATTTTAATATAATTGGTTTCTGTGTAGCCCTATGGTATTTTATGCATTTAAAAACATTATTTTGAGAAGGTCCTCATGGCTCAAAAAGGTCATAATATCCTGATAAAGAACCTTATAAGCCAAGATAAGGAGGTTGGGTTTTGTTTTAATTACAAAGAAAGACAGTCCCTATACATTTAAAAGTTTACACTAACTCCACAAACTACGTATTAATTACAAAGGTAAAGAGATACCTATTTAATGAAGACAAAGAGCTTAAGGTAATACTAAACTGCAGAGCTGCATGGTTTCCCATAACATTCACGGTCCAGAAATGACAGTTTAACAGGTAGGAGTGGCAAAGAGCCCAAAGTGATGGGCCACTCCTGAGAGGAAGGGCATGAACATAGGAGGGCTGACAGGTCAGGAGAAAACTGTGGCCAAGAAGGTCAAGACCAGGTGTCATGGGAACAATGGAATAAGAGCTCTGGGAAGACAGGATGCTATGGTCATAGAGGAGACATTTTAAAATCATGCCACAGAGGTGTAGCAAGTAATGACAAGGTTCAGCATGTGGCCAGGAGCAGGTATCTGATGTGTAGCAGAGATGAGGGGATGAGGAATGTGGATGGAAAATTAAGACATACTCTTATGTAATGTTTCTATTGATAAAAAAGTTGTTCTTTGTACCCGAATGTTAGCATTGCCCATGTCAGTCTTGAAAAATGAATTGAATCATATGAACTCATGCCTCCAAGGACTGTGTGTGCTCTGCCCAAAAGAGCTGGTTAATATCTGGTGAGCTGAGATCAGTGGCTCATTTATAAACACACACACACACACACATACACACACACACACACACCTGACATTTTGGATGAAGTGTGAACCCAATAAGATAGTCACAAAATTAACCACTGGGTCACACATGGCTTACCTCTCCTCGGTCTCCAAACATGGAGTCTGGAGGTTTGGGAAGTTGTTGTCCACTGATCACTTTCAGGATGAGCTGCTTTTTCGGGTTGGCAGGAAGTGGATCACCAGAGAAAGGGTTGAAAGTACCTAAGCCAAGTAAGCAGATGTTAAAATATAACGTTAGTAGCATGGAAACACAAACACATACACACACAGCTAAAGCTTGTAGAAAAAAGAAATGACAAATGCTGAGTTATTAGAGTGCGTCTTAGAGCCAAGAAACTATCAGGTAACTCTCAGTGTGGCCTTTGCGTGAAGGCAATAGCAGCTGGCATTTCCATAGCTGTGGCTTTTGGTAGAATCCATGCTCCCATTCAAAGAAATGGGCCAATTTAAAGCAAGTGTCTGTGATGCAATTATCAACCATGGCACGGGGGCAGGAGTAGCATTTTACTCCAATGCCAATAGTATAGGGGAGGGGAGCAGTTACGTCAGATTTAAATAATTTCCTAACCTAAACTATCTCAGCTATAGGGTAAATATAACAAACAGAAAGACTTTCTGAAATTAAGTAAATAGCAGAGGGAAAAAAACATACAAAGTACAGAATCCTGAAGATACACCTGTCAACACATTTAACCTGAATTGTTAAAAATCCAATTTGGAGAATTTTAATAAACAGAACCAAAAAAACATGTTTTTTCCCCCATCTACAATGACATTATCTTTATTTCTTGTTAGCACTGTCTTGTATTAGAAATCCAATTTGGAGAATTTTAATAAGCAGAACCAAAAAAACACGTTCTTTTTTTTAAATCTAACACTACATTATCTTTCCTCTTTTGTTAGCACTGTTTTATAATTGGAACATACTGACTAAAGAGCTTGATAAGCCTAGCAGGTGTGGCTCAGTGGTTGAGCATTGATCTATAAAGCAGGAGGTCACGGTTCGATTCCTGGTCAGGGCACATGCCCGGGTTGTGGGCTTGATCCCCATTGTGGGGCATGTAGGAGGCAGCCAATCAATGATTCTTTCTCATCATTGATGTTTCTCTCTCACTCTCTCTCCGTCCCTTTCCTTTCCTCTCTGAAATCAGTAAAAATATATTTTAAAAAATAAAGGGCTTGATAAAATTGTTTCAGGTGGTATTTTAATTTTGCCACTAGATTTCCAACTCATACACCCTAAGAAAGCTTCTGAGATGGCTCAAACCTTAGTAATGGTAGAAAGTCCAATTTAGAAGTAATGCCCAATGAATGTCATGCTGGGCACTAGATTTCAGATGGCAATCCATTGCTACCTCTGCCCTTCTTCACATGCAAAACCGCAGGAGGGTACATTCTACACATCATAGGGTGACAATAGTTTTAATTTACACTCCAACCTGAACCTACCTCTTTTTTGAAATCATGTTGCTAAACACTGGGGCATCACACTTTCCACAGGGCTCCTTCAATAGAGGCCACCTGCCTTCAGATACATGACTCGGAAATTAACACATACCTTTGCACATTTGCTGGGGTTTGAGGACATAGCCACAGTTTCCATTTGTCTTGAATTTGGCTCGGTTTAACTGCATGATTCGCCCTTCAGACTGGTAGTTCAGTGCCACTGTGCAAGTTCAAAGTGAGAGAATTAGGCAAAATGTCAGCATAGACTCAAGACAGGCAGAGGACCACGCCTTCCCGAGGGGTACACACCTAGCTGGCAGCCTGCGTTCCAGTAGGGCAGTGGGTTGAAGTTACTGGAGTCAATGCGGTAGGCAGAGGGGTAAATCCTTGTGAGTTGCTTTTGGTTATAAATCATAAACTGCTCTGATTTCTGCTGAACCACCTGGTGTGCTCTTGTTTCACTGAATGATAACACATTTCCTGTGGTTCCTGGCAATTTTTAATAAAGAAAAAAGAAAAGTGAGAACTACAGCAAAACAAGCAAGCAAACCGGCAGTCGGACATCCCCCTCGCAATCTGGGACTACTGGCTCCTAACCAATCACCTGCATGCCTACCTGATTGCCCCTAACCCCCTGCCTGCCTACCTGATCGCCCCTAACTGCCTCTGCCTGCCTGTCTGGTAGCCCCTAACTGCCCTCCCCTGCCGACCTGATCTTGCCCCTAACTGCTCTCCCCTGCCAGCCTAATCTCTCCTAACTGCCTCTACCTGCCTGATTGCCCCTAACTGCCCTCCCCTGCCGGCCTGATCTTGCCCCCAACTGCCCTCTCTGCCTCGGCCCCCACCACCATGTCTATGTCCAGAAGGAAGTTGGATATCCAGAAGATGGCCAGTCAACCTGGTCTAATTAGCATATTACCCTTCTATTAGTATAGATTATATAGGATAGGATTGTGGGAAACTGTTTATTGCCTTCACTATCTGATAAACATAGACAGAGAACCCCCCGAAGGCTGGGTGCCTTTGAAGCCCTAGCAAAGGTTGGAGCTAGGCGCCACCTCTGTTTGTCCAGACAGTGGTAGCTGAAACTACTCCCCCATTTATTATTATGTAAATCCTTGCTGATGGCCTAGTCTGCTTGTTGCCAGGGGTCACCTGCCTAAGGGCTATGCTATGGGTGCATCCCAGATCAATAAAAGCTTGGTGAGGCCTGAGCACGGAGGAAGTCCTTCGGGACTTGGCCGCCTGGTCCCCCAATATTTCTAAATTATCTCGTGTCTTTTTCTCTCATTTGTTGTGCGGCTCCTCTTTCAGATACCGAACCCTACTCCACGCAGAACGTGGAGGGAGTCTTACACAACATAGGATTGCTTAAATGGGGCGGGGCGGGGGCGTTTTTCAGCAGGAAGAGGTGCTCTTGGCAGACAAAAATACATAATCCCTATATCTGGACTGATAGCCAACCATATGCACTATACTGCCAAACCGGTCATTAAAAAATTGAACCACTCTCTTACACCACACACCAAACAGCTGTTTCCCTTAAAACCCCTCCTTAGCCCCCAACTTAGGTTCTGCCTTCACAGTTCACCCAGGTTAGGTTCTGATTGGTCAGTTTCTATGCCAGTGTCAAAAGCTCCACCTCCTAGGCAGCCATTGGCTCCTCGCACTTCACCTAGATCTGGTTCTGATTGGTCGGTTTCTATGCCAGTCAGCATCTCCGGGTCTATCTCTGGGCCTGATCAGAGAGGTGAGATTGATCAGCAGCCCCCATGGAGGCCCGGAGAGAAACAGAGGTGCAGCTGCTGGTGAAGCCCGAAGAGAAAGAGAGAGGCAACGGCTTATCAACAGCTGCCACGGAGGCTGTGGATCAGACCCTGCCTCTCTCTTTGGGACTCTCTCTGGGCCTGATCCATAGCCCCTTTGGCAGTCAGTGCTGGGTTGCCAGCACTGACTGCAGGACTGACTTCCAGTCGGTTGAGCCTTTGGTCATTACGGACCCTGGGTTTTTATATATTAAGATGCCTGTTTGGACATCAGGTTGGATCAATCCAGGGCCAAGGACACTGCAGATTTGGGGTCATGATGGAGTAAACCTCCAAACATTTAATATCCTACCCTTCCCCTAATCATATCTTTTGCACCTTGTCTACAGTATTCCCACTACTATCACCCCTTCCCCAAACATCCATACCTCACCCCCAAAATGACTACCATGTCTCCTGGGCCTGCTGGAAAAGGTCAGTCTAGATAAAGAGCCCAACTTGCCCAGAGCCTCATTTTCATTCCAATGTGTTCTGTGACAGCTGAGTGTGTCTAAACCCAGGCTGAGTGACATGGCCCATGAAACCAAGGAGTAGAGTTATAGTCCAGCTGGTCCACTGACCTGAATTATGTCCTTATTGTGCATGTTTATTAGAGCACAGTCTCCCAGGGCCCTGTTGTCCTTGGGGGTTGTACACCCTTAGATAGAAAATGCTGGCCAAGTGACTAACAACTACATTCCAGAGCTGGAGCTTGGAATAGTCATAAATACAGGTGGGAGGCAAAGCAATTAGAGAATTCATTTTTAATCTGATGATGTGCTTCAAATTAACTCTTTCCTTATCATGTATAGTTTATTGACATTAATTTATTAACTTATTCACAGCACAAGTATTCTAAAAATGATGTTATTTGAGGATTTTGATGAATACTTTGAACATGATAGGAGAAAATACAGTCTTTTTGACAAGTTAGTGCAGATAATATAGTACTGTAATCAGTGTCACTGTTTGCTGTCTTTCCACATAAATATGCATACCACATCATCATCAAGATGACCCTGATAGGCATATGTCAATTAATATATTAATGCAGTTGAGTTGCTTTGCATTAGAATAAGCCATTCACTCATTGTCTATTGTTCATTTTAAGGCTGAAAAGAAAACCCACAAAAGACAAAAACAGCTGAAGTTCAAAAGCTAAACAGTACTCAATACTATTTTTCTCTTAAGCTAATAGAATTATGATTTCCTAAGGCATTTGTTAGAAATTATATTCCTCTAAACCAAAACACCTTCAACTCCATTGAACCACTCTAGGTTTATTTTCTAGCTGTGGGCAGTTATTACAAGAATGTGTCTATTGTTCACATGCTGAGAATCCTACCGTTTATCATGCTTTCACATGAAATTAATTTAAAATGTTTATGTCACTATTTGAAGAAGAAATCAATATAAAAGGAAAGAAAATCTACAGATAGGAAAAGATACACTTGTGAGTTAGAGGAAGGAAAAGAGATCTAAGGAAAAATCCTGGAGGTTTGTGAGGATATAAGTCACCACAATGTCATTTCCCTTCACTAAGACTTACTGAGAAAATGGGAGATTCTGATTTACATTTAACTTCCACTCAAATTGAAAGTAGATTGAAAAGCCACATGACCATAGTTTATGTCTAGAAACATTCATTAACTGGACAAAATAGAAATGAGAAGGACTGAGAATAAAGGGGAATCGAGCAACTAGCAGGAAAGCCCAGGATAAGAACATTTGTGACTAGAATTTCTCAACCCAATTTGTGGCAATTAATAAGTGAAAATCAGTGAAGAGTCAGCACTTCTGAAATTTTTCCTTCTTTCTTTCTTTTGTTTTTTGTTTTTGTTTTGTTGTTGAAACCTCAATCTTGGGGTTAAATTGTTTTCATCAAAGTCAAATTTTCCAATGAGAAAATAGGAGGTTTTTCAAGGTGTTCTTTAGGCCAATTAATTTCTTCTTTTTTCTGGTCATTCACATTGGGAATGGCCATCAAATCGGGGCAGGTCTCTATAGTTCAAGTGTGGGGGAAGCCCTACTCTGACACATTTGTCTTTTTTATAATAAAGTCTTCCTCTGCCCTGTAGGAAGTTTCTCTGGCCTCTAGACAATCAGGCAACCCCAGTAATCAACAGAGGCATCCCTGTGAGCTAAAAGCTTGGTCCTAATAGTCAGTTTCCTGACAACTCAAGTGGGATTGTACCCAGTTCCAGAAATGTGTGCTGATGATCTGATTAACAAAAATTAATTAACTGTTGACAAAGAAAGGTCAAGGATATTTATCCAGAAGAAAAAAAAATCCTTACCATCGTCCACGATGTCTTGGGCTGCCACAGAGTTTGTGTACACCACCAAATCAGACAGCTCTCGGCAGAGCTTCATGGTTTTCCTCCGGCGACCCAACCTGTGAAATGCACAAGGGACTCATGATACTTTAGACCTGGAAGAAATGAGGGCCTTTGTCTACTCTACCTTTCTTACCTGCTCCTCATGGAGCCAGGATTAGAACCCAGTGTGTTTCCTAGTTCAACACTCTTTCCACTAAAAACCCTACTTATGTGGTGAATTCACAGCTCATTCAGAATCAATCTCATATCCAGTTATCTTTACGGGCCCCACTGCACTGAGCACTTTATCTTGTGATCCAATTCTCTAGACACATACAACTAAAACAGCCAAGGTGACGGGGATGGAGAGGCCCAGAGAGTCTAAGCAAGAAACATGGAGACACCTTCTGACCTGTACAGCTGGCCTATCTCCTTGCCAGGATTCTGCTGTGCATCCTCCTCATCATCAGTATTGTAAGATTTAGACTGTGATTTTGTGGTTTTCTGCTGGAAAAAAAAATCACAGTAAACTTAACAACAAACTGCAGCAGGTACATCTACAACATCCAGAGAATGGACTGGGCTTTAACACATACATACACACACACACACACACACACACACACACACACACACACGGACAATAACTTGGAGGGAGAATAAATGCCCAGATATTGCACCTTGCCTGACCATTAATAACAAGCATGGCCATGTCCATAATTATAATACTAAGGCAAAACTGAGGATTTCATGCTCTAAAATTGACTTCCAAGCCACATAAAATGTAGGTCTTAGAAAGACCTTATTCGTCATGCATTGACGGTCTCTATAAGGAATGACGGTCAAAGAAGTAACATCTATTTAAATACTATTAAGGAATAACATATCATCTTTATAGGAAGCTCGCTATTCATGTTGACTTATAAAAGGCAGATTTGATCTTTTTGAAAGCTAGCAGCATTATTTTTAATGATTAACCACCATGCCTGCTTTTGATCAGTATGCACTCAAATAACCATCTATATCAAACTGCTCTGTTGAGGTTTTGACCCCTTTTAATTTCTAGCAGCAGAATGAAATTGTTACCCACAGGATTCAGGCTGAAAGGCTTCAGGACTAATCTGGTGTTGTCTGGACACATTCGCTGTTAGACATACAACCTTTTTGAAATGATGAGGTTTCGCTCCCATCACATTGGAGAGAACCCCATTATTTGGCAACACATACCTTCACAATACAAATGATGGGGAGGAAATTGCAGAAAACCTTGCCATCAAAACAGTTTCCACAAACCAACAAAGGTGAGACCTTCACACAGAGTAGCCTGGACATCTGGGGAATGTAGCTTTAAAAAAGTAAAGGGACTCCATACTCATATTGCCATGAGACCATGTCACCTTTCCGATCGTCTCACAATCAACAAATACAAAACCAGCTACCCTGTTGGCGTACACACACTCGACTCCGTTGCACTCACAGCGAGCCACCAATTTGGTCTGGAACCTTCTCAGGTGTTGTTTGTGACTCACAAACCTCGGTGCGCATGGTGTGGGAGTCCTAGCCTCTGAGGATCTCCTGTGCAAGCTGGCCAACCTCTCTAGCTTCCTATTGTGTTTCTTAAAAGGGCAGGACAATAACATCTTTTTTAAAGAATTATTATTGTGGTGTTGATTAAATAAGATGGCATGGGAAGTCATCCTCTAAGCTACAGAATATTAACTTTCAATTTTAAGTACTCTTAATACTTATTAAAATAATCTGTAAATAGTCTTGTAGTCATTCATTTTTATGGCTTGAGACATAACAAATTCTATTTCTATGGTAGCACAAGTACAGCCTAAAACGTTTACTTTGGAAAAGAAGTTTAATTTAAATCAGTAGCTGTAATCAAGAAATGAAATATTCTCTAATGCTACATATAATTAGTACCTTGAGGTGTTAAAATAAGTGTCTTTTTGAAGTTCCTTTTTAACATAAAAGGCAAAAAGAATTAAGAAATGAATCACCAATGGCAGATAATATTTGGAAAAATGATGATATATTTTCTTTACGTACAGTTCGAGCACTTTTTATCATGCTTAATGTACCATGTAATCAATTTTTCATTTTACTTTTTTACTTAATGTTTTGCGTGATGAGCTCTTTAGAGTGATCATCTTTTAGTGGCTGCATAATTGTCCATTGTGTGAATGAATCATGATTCACTTAAGAAGTCCTTATGGGTGAACATTTTGGTTATTTTCAGTTTTTTGTTATAATAACTATTTTGGGGACCTTTTAAGAAATTATCCTACTGATGGGGCAGGAAATTCCAGATACAATATTCCTTAAAATACAAGAAATGTCCTTACAGAAACCTCACACACAAAGTTCATCATCCAATAATTGATTACTTATATAACCTTTTCACTGAGGAAAGTACAAGAATTATAAGCACCCAGCATGATGACATGCACAAAATGAAACCACCAAATGAGGAAATGGAATATTATCTACCCTCCAAAGCCTTTTGATTCTTCCACTCAGCATTGCCTTCTCCCCATAGGTAACTACTAATCTGACTTTTACCCTATTGATTTGGTTTTGCCTGTGTTTAAACTTCATATAAATTGAATCAAATTGCATGTACTCTCTTGGGTCTGGCTTTTTTTGCTCAGTGTCATATTGATAAAGATCATGTTATTGTTTATAGTTGCAATTTTGTCATTTTTTGCTGATAAATATTACCTTATGTGAAGATACCATAACTTTTATTCATTCTATTATTGATGGACACTTAAACTATTTCCTATTTGTACTATTACAAATGCATATTCTCATTAGCATTGCATGAGAGTTTAACTTCCTCACCATCACTGGGTGTTGTCAGTCTTTTTATGTTTGCTATTGTGGTGGGTGTGTATGGAATCTCAATGGCATTTTAATTTGCATTTCCCAGGTAAGGGTGAGCACCTTTTCCAGATTCGCCATTCCAAGTCTTTTGTGAAGTGTCATATAATAAACCTTTTGCCCAGTTTTTTTTATTATTATTATTTAGGGTACCTGTCTTTTTTATTGATTTGTAGAAATTCTTTTTTTTTAAATATATTGATTTTTTACAGAGAGGAAGGGAGAGAGATAGAGAATTAGAAACATCGATGAGAGAGAAACATCGATCAGCTGCCTCCTGCACATCTCCTACTGGGGATGTGCCCACAACCAAGGTACATGCCCTTGACCGGAATCGAACCTAGGACCTTTCAGTCTGCAGGCCAACGCTCTATCCACTGAGCCAAACCGGTTTCGGCAAGGAATTCTTTATATTGTCAAGATACAAGACCTCTATTGCATGTATGTATTGACAATATTCTTTGCCAGTATTACTTGCTTTTTGATACTTTTGATGAACAGCAATTCCTAAATTTCCAAGTCATTTAATTATCAATATTTTCCTTTTCTGGAGGCCTATTTAAGCAACCTTCAGTTATTCCAAGGCCATGATGGTATTCTCCAGTTACCTTCTAGATTTAATTTAAGTGAACTTCACTCGTTTTTCAATCTCATTTAGTACCTTATGTTTTCCAAAGTTGGTCATGAGGGATCGTCCCTGTGATTTCTTTCCACTCTCCTTCACATCTGGATGCTGAGAAAATAAAGCACAATATAACTGTTTTTCTTCTTTATTTTTTCCTTCATTCTGATGAAATGGCAGGCAAACTTCTCTGTCTGCCTCTAAGTGGGAAGCATGAGGTCACTTCCTCCTGCTAAGCACCCTCCAGTACAAGGTGGCAGAGTCTGCCAGGGGGACACTGACACGGAGAGGCCCAGGTACCATCCAGGAGACAGGAACAGCCAGCAGCTGCCCAAAGCTGGGGTCAAAGGCCTCTCAGTGGCCCATCCAGTACCTGATCACAAGGCTCTCCACAGCATAGGATGTAGTCTTTTGAATGCCATGAGTGGGGATAAAATCACCTTCAGTTAAAATAGATTTAATTTTGAAAAATGGCCAAAAATCATTAAGAGCCAATTCTACAAAAAAAAAAAAAAAAAAAATCACATTGATCAAACACTTATTTGGAATTTTAAAAACATGAAATATAAATAAAATCCAAGCATATGCATGAGGTAATAAGATTATTTTTATTTAAGTAAACCAGAGCAACGCTTAACTATTCATTGAAATAATTCCCTCTGTGGTGAGCACTGGAAAAATGTATGAACTTTCCTCATGTGGGTTAATTTTCTAGTCTAGAGATCTCCTTGCTCAAGCTTATCTCTCGTTAGGATGCAGGAAGGCCACTCTGCTAAAAGGGTTTAGATTTTTATTAATTTATCAACCCTAAAAAGAGTTCACTACTAATGACATGGTTTAAGGAGAGACCAGCACAACAGGCCATGCCCTCCCAGAACTTCCTGCTAAACCAAGAAGAAACAGAGATAACCTCATTCGTGGAATGCATGTGGGTAAGTAAAACTATTTAAAATCAAACGGCCAGGGAGGGCATCCATATAGACTAATCAGAGATGCCATTTGGAGTGGGGAGTGGAGAAGACTATTAGTTGGAGAAAGAGGCAGTTCAGAAAATACTAGCGGGGTAGGGGGCTATAGGGTAATTTTAGTTGACCATTTATATATATGGACTGCCTTTGAAGATCTATTAAAGCTGACCACTATCTGTTCAAAAATCCTGAAATTAAGAAGGTAGCCAGATGCGGTCATAGAAGCAACACTGCTCTCTAAGTTAGGAGACCCAGTCCTGCCACCAAGTGGCTACATGTCCTTTGGCAAGCCTCTTCTCCTGACTTGTTTTCTTATCTATGAAATGGAGGAGGAATGACCCAATTAACTTCTGAGTTCCTTTCTACTTCTAATAGCCCATCTATAGGGAGATCATGTCACTTATTGTCCCAAACAGGACCCATTTAAGAGTGAAATGGGGTATTTTTAATAATTACACTAGGACAATAGATATAAAACAGGGTTGTCCCAGGCAAGTTAAGGTAAATGGGCATTCTATTTAGTAGGCACCTACTATGCCCCAAGGATTATGCTAAGTGCATATATATATTCTCATTTAATATATACAACCATTTTTTGAGATAAGTATGATTAAAATCTCAATTTTACAGATTAAAAAAATCTGAAATATAGTGAAGTTAAAGAATATATCCAAAGTTACAAAGCTACCGCTAGTGATCAAATAGGGATTCTTCTTGCCTGGCTCACCCCCCTCCCACACCCTCTTTATATAGAAGTGTAATATAAAATATATGTCTCCCAAACCATCCATTCAACAACTATTTATGAAGGTCTTGCTAAGTCCCAAGCACTAGAGAAGCCAGCATAATAATGGTTATCAAGAATGACATGGTTCTGGTCTTCATGGAATCTATAGTCTAGTTAGGTAGACAGACATGAGCAAGTAGTTGCAACTGTGGTTTTAAAACTTCAGAAAAGAGAAGATAAAATAGGCTACTATGGGCAATATAAAGGGGATAGCTAACCCAACTCAGCACTCAAGTCAGGACTCATTTAAGACATCACATTAAAGCTGGAATTTAAAAGACTAAGCAGGACTTAGAGCAAATGTGAGAATGGAGTGTTCCAGGCAGAGGAAACGTAATGTGGGGAAGACAATGGAATAAACAGTTATGGCTGGTATGACAATTGTGAGAGGTGGTATGACAAGGAAAATGAGGAGATCTGAGACTGGAAAGGTAGGCAAGGATGCAATGATGCAGGTCCTTGGAAAGCCTATTCATAGAATTTGTTAGTTATCCCCAGCATAATGGGAAGCCTCCAAAGAATTTTGAACAGTAGAGTAACATGATCAGATTTGCATTTTTAAAGAACCATGCTGATTTCAGAGTGGAGATTCTATTGAAGATGGGCAAGAGAAGTCTAGGTGAGAGTTGACAATGGCTAAGATTGGGACCAAGCCACGAAGAAGAAGGGAAGTGGACAGATGGAAGACACGTCCAGGAAGTGCAATCAACAGGGTATGGAGGCTGCCCAAACCCAGACAGGTGGGAGGCTGCAGTATGTGGTGGGCTAAAGCTTCTCTGCTCACCTGCACAAGCATGAGGAAGGTGAGTCCAGGAGTACTGGGCTTTCTCCTGTCATTTTCAGCCCCACCCATCCAACTATTAACTATTTCTCATATTATTTTGCAACAGGAGATTTTTATTTCTCAAGCAACAGGAAGATAGAAATGGATGAAACTGGAGGAGCATTTCCCAAATAACAAATGTTCAGAAACATCACATATGATATGCTTTCTTTTTCCTGTCAAAGGACAAGTACCGGAGGGCAGCTTATACCTGCTTCAGGTGTGCATGTAAGCCTTCATGCGTGGCCTTCAGTAGAGCCCTCACTGTGAAACTATCAGGATCTTCTTTGTCTCGAATCTGAGATTCTTTTAACAGTGACTCCAGTTTTTTCCTTATGAAAGACTCCACCTGGTGCTCAGTGGTCCCGTTATTCTGCAAAGAATTAAGCGATGGAAATGATTGTCCTTAAGAAACATAGAATCCATTAGAATACACCCTTCATTCAAGCCAATATTGCTTTTATAATTTGATTCTCTCTCAATTAACTGTAATAAGTTAACCTCATTGTACCATTTTGGTCCTCCCTCTCCCCCGACCAATCCCATTAAAAAATGATCATCATGATTGCATTCAACCCTCAAGAACCTTATAAAGTCTTATTGTCATTTCTATTTCAGAGATGCAAAATCTGATGCTCTGAGAAATTAAATAAGCTGCTCAAGGTTCCAGAGCTGGCAAGCAATTGCCATAGAATTCAAACTCAGGTCTCTACACCCTTCCCACTGTGCTACTTTATGCTCTCAAATGAGGAAAGGCCAGCAAGAATTTTTGGAGACTAAGTTTTCCATATCCACATAGATAAATTTGAGAAAAAAAATATGCTATTTAAAACACACCACTTTCTTCACTGAAGGGAAAAGAAAGTTATGGAAATCTCTGCATGGTAATTAAGATTTCAACAGTGATGAAGAGAAGGGCTTTCCTGCCATCAATAGTTCTAGCAAAGGTTCTACATTAGTAAAGCATGTTCTATAAACACATGAATGGATTAGTTTTCCTAAAGCAGAAATTTATAAAGGAGGGTAGTGACAGATAAAGCTGGAAACATACTTTGGGACCAGATAGTAGAGGCATTTGAATGAAGGAGGAGTGGAGTCGCTGAGAGTCTCTGGGTAGACAGTGCCAGAATAGCATTTTAGATATATTATGAACAGGTAGTGTGTCAGAGAGAGGAAAGGTGCCTGCAGATGAAAAGCCAGACCATGGTCCCACCACAAGCACTAAGAGCCTAAGCCAATGCACTGGTGGGCGACGGAATAAAGAGGAGAGAGAGTTTGAGAGCAAAATTCATTTTGCACAAAACAAGTACATATCAAGCTGCTATATGCCAGGTGAGAAACATTAACAAGGCACAACCCCACCGAATCCTTGCTGTCACGGAGACAGACAGCCTCATCAATGGGTAATTATAGAAGCAGGTGCAAGTAGAGTGACAGATGTAAGGGATATCACAGGTACACGGGGGGGGGGGGGGATGTTGGAGAGACTTGGGAATGTAGGAGAGATTTCCCAGGGCAGAGAACACCAGAGCCAAGCTGTAAAAAAAATGAGTGTATTAGTTTTTCTGTGACTGCTGTAACAAACTACCACAAACCTGGTTGTTCAAAACAACAGAACTTTATTCTCATTCAGTTCCAAAGGCCAGAATATAAAATCAAGATGTTGGCAGAGTTTCACTCCCTCCCAAAGACACTAGCTTTCTTGGGATATATTCCTAGAAGTGGAATATATCCCAAGAAACCAGAAACACCAATCAGAAAGGATATATGCACCCCTATGTTCATAGCAGCACAATTTACCATTGCAAAGATCTGGAAACAGCCTAAGTGCCCATCAGCAGATGAATGGATTAGAAAACTGTGATACATCTACACAATGGAATACTATGCTGCTGTAAAAAAGAAGGAATTCTTACCATTTGCAACAGCATGGATGGAACTGGAGAGCATTATGCTAAGTAAAATAAGCCAGTCAATGAAAGAAAAATACCACATGATCTCACTCATTTATGGATAATAAAGACCATTATAAACTGATGAACAAAAATAGATACAGAGGCAGAGCAGCATCGAACAGACTGTCGAACTACAGCGGGAAGGCTGGGGAGGGTTGGGGGGCGGGAGGGGGTGGGTAAGAGATCAACCGAAGGACTTGTATGCATGCATATAACCATAACCAATGGACACAAGACACTGGGGGGTAGGGGAGGCCGGGGGAATGTCAAGGGGGCGGGGGGAGGAGACATATGTGATACTCTTTGTAATACTTTAAGCAATACAACAAAATTTTTTAAAAAAGACACTAGCTTTCATGCTTCCTTCAGTTTACAGCAGCACCAAGCACTTACTGACTTGTGGCAGAATAACTCCTGTCTCTGCCCCGGTCATCACATGCTCTCCTCCTGGGTGTTCCCCCTCCTGTTTGTGTCCTCTCTTTTTCTTATGAGGACACTTGACATTAGATTTTTAAGTCCCACCCAGTCAATCCAAGATCCTTAATTACACCTGCAAATACCATTTTCTCAAATAAGGTCACATTCACAGGTAGCAGGGGTTTGGACTTGGACAAATCCTTTGGTGGCAACAAATTAATCTACTACAATGATTAAGAGCTGATCATCTGGCAGAGTAGGGTGAGAGCATCCAACATGAGCAAAAGCATGAGAAAAACAATATCAAGGAGAACTAGTAACCATCTGAACATGGAGAAAAGAGCACAGGGAAATATAGAAAAAAACAACTATATTGTGCTAAGACTCACAAAGCACGCTCACATAACAATATTTCATTTGAGCTGTCAGACACCCTTTAAGGTAGCACTAGGGTTAGATAAACTTTACTCATAATGATAGAGGCAGAACGATTCAAAAGCTTATCCAAACACACATGCCTATGCAGTGGCTGAACTGGGACTTGAACCTAAGACTTCCAACACAAAATTGTGCCTATTTCACCGAACAGTGCTGCAGCCATCCCTTTTATGCTGTTCCAAATAAAGACAAATTCTTGAGTCAAGTTCGTCATGAGCAGGCTCATATTTAAACAAGCATTATTCCTTTTTGACACCTGGAAAATATATGGCCAGTACCCCTCTGTGGAAAATACTAGGTTTCACTTAAGGTCGGAAGGGAATCCAAGAAAAGAACTCCAGGAAGCAAATCCCCCAATGCATTTGATCAAATGCACCAGAGCCTGGCAGAGGGCCTGCTTGGTAGGAGGACACAAAGAGAAAGCCTGCAAGAGCACCTGGTGTGCCCAGGTCACACAGAATGCCCCAAGTTCCCCTCCCTTTCCTTCTCTGGATCAGAGCACACTGAGTCGCAGACAGTGGGGAGATGAACTGTGGCCATTATGCACAAACACTCTCAATGTCAGCACAGCAAGGCTAAACATACAAAGCCCAAGCCAACTGGTGCTGGTGAAATCGTGAATGATTAATGCAAAGGCTGTACTTATTCACTTCACAGCCTCTAAACACGGGGAGTTGTTGCTGAAGGAATGATATTCTGTGATTTTTTTTCCTGTGATTTACAGCACAAGAAAATCAGCAGCCAAATAAAAGTGTGGCTGAGGTTTCATTAATATATTATCACTGGAGCTGGGAGCCCAATAGCACTGCTTAAAGGAAGCGGAGACAGACAGACGACCTCAAACCTGCCAGCCATTGTGCAGCGGCACCAGGGACCACAGATGAACACCACATGCGTCTTGCTCTTTTGTTCCCTGAGCTAGTGGGAAAGGGAGGATGCATGGTGGGGATGGGGAGGGGAAGGCAGCCCTTTAGTGTGGCAAGGAGGAGTTTCCCCAAGGGAAGTAATCACCGTTCCGAATTCCTTTTCTGAGACGTACATATGATCTGAATACCTACTAAAAATAAAGAAATCAAACATATAAACACATTCTTGTTTTATCTCTCATGAGAAAGAAAAGGATCGCTGAAAAAGTGAAGGGCTACCAAGAATCTTGGCCACTGCTCCAGGCTGGGAAGCAGCAGGAAAAGGGAGAGATTGGGGAAGAGGGGCTGACCCTTAAAGGCGGACCTTCTCAAACAGTGGTGCTCTACACTGAACACTGGAATCACCGGAGGAGCGTTCCTAAACCCCAGGCACACACCCAGACCATTCACAGGGGAATCTCTGGGCAGGGACCTTGCACTGGGGTTTTTGAAAGCTCCTCTGTCATTCCAATGTGCAGCCAAAGTTGAGCATCTTTGCTTTAAAGCAAACAAACAACACACTGGACTATCTCACCATCCCCAAATGTCTTCTGGCTCTCTGGGCTTGAGTCTGGAGGCAGAAAGAACAATACCATAGCTGTGCTTGGTGAGTGCACTACAGCTTTGCAACCCATAACCTGAAAGTCTTGGGCTGAAGAGCAGCTGCTACTCAGCCATGTACTCTCGTGCTCCACTGTTTCCTGTCTGCTCCTTAGCTCCTTTAAAACACCTCCTCTGTTCAAGGACCAGGTGAGGACTTCCTTGAGCAATAATCATGCTGCTGCTGACATTCTTGTTACTGATGATGTCTAGCATTTACTGAGCACAATTGGGCATTCTTCTGAGTTCTTTGCAGGGAATGAACTTAGCCCTCATTTTAAAGTTAAATTATTATTTTATTCTCTTAGTACATAAAAAGTCAAATTTTGCAAACAGGCAGAGAATGAGAGTGACTTATATTTCCTACAGGGAGAAATCACTTATTTTTATAATAATAGAGCCAATTGATTTGATTTGCTCTCAGTATAAATCAGACAGAATATAGAATCCTTATTTTTTCTGTGTGTCTCAAGTTGTTTCAAATAGCAACAGGTCTTTCAAAAGCACAGATTCTCAGGAGGATCAGGAGATAATTTCAGACTGCAGGGCTCTCAAGATTTGATTGCTTGTCACTTAATGTACGTGTGTGATGTCATGGAGTCCTAGGATTGTAGATCTGCTCTTTCTCCAGCTCAGATGTCAATTTTGGCCAGGAGAGGATACTACTGCCACAGTTCAAAGCCACGGGGACAGTCACTTTCCAGGAGTGTGCATGCAACTTATAAAACAGGTAGTCAGGGAGGGAGGGAGGGAGGGAGGGAGGGGGGGAGAGAGAGAGAGAGAGAGAGAGAGAGAGAGAGAGAGAGAGAGAGAGAGACTCAATAACATTTTGAAATGTTATGATGTCCATTTAGAAAAAGAAGATAAAGAAACTCAGGTTTAGAAAGGTGGGTGAGCTGCTCAAGGTCATACAGTTAGCAAGTGGTAGAGCCAGCTTGGAACTCAGGTAGCCTGGCTCCAGAGTCTGTGTGTTTAACAATTGCAACAATCTCTCTCTAATCTTCTCTGGGTGTTCCAGCCTGCTCTTACCTCCCTTTCCTATGAACCCACTTCCACTAAGTCAAAACCAAATGACCTAACAGTTTAAGTTTATAATTCATTTTTTTGCTCACAATGTGATTGTGCTTCTATAGTTAGATGGACTCAACTTTGAGGGGTCATACACAATTAATGTCACCCTGAAGGTCAAGGATGTCCCATGTATTTCTCCTTATCTGAATTAATCACATTGAAATGAATGGTTTTGTAGTTCCAGGAATCTTCTAGAAAAGCTTCATGTGATCCTACTTATGTGATATGAAATGAGGGGGGGTCTCAGGAGGAGGCAGTTCCCAAATCACTAGATAAGAAGGGTGAACACAGAATGAAAGAGGGTGAAAGGGGAAAAAACCCACTCAAAATGAAGCCTTTAACTTGAAATTCTAAAACCAATGAGGAAAAGTAATGTCAAGACAGAGTGGTAAAAACATCAACACAAGGGACAGGAATTCACTCTTTCACTTTAAAATTAGTGTGTTTAGATGCTCAAAGATATGAAGAAATAGCTCCATAAAAACACACACAAGAAACTAAGAAGTCAAATAATTAAATAAAAGCAAGTGTCTATAAAAAAGAACCAATAAATTTTGTAAATAAAGAGTATAGTGCTGAAATGAGAAGCGCAATAGCTAAATAAACTCTAGACCCAAGTCAAAGAGATAGTTAATGAATTGAAAAATAATATTGCAAATGGTACCCAGAAGTCAGCACAAAAATAAAAATATATGTATTATGAATAAATATGAGATTTGGAGAATAGACTGAGAGATCCCAACATAAATCTAACAGGACTTCCAGAGAAACAGGACTGAAAAAGTGGCATAAAACAATATTCAAATAAAAAAAAATGGTTGATTTCCAGAATGAAAGAAAATATGAGCTAATAGGAAATGAATCCTGAGTGATAAGAAAATAGCTAAATAAATCCACTCCTAGTCATTTAACAGTGAAAACACAGAATGAAGAGATGGAAAGGGAAGACAGATTAACAACAAGAAAAGAAAAATTAGACTAATAAGAGACTTCTCTTCAGCAATTGTAGTTCCCAAAAGACGATACCTTTGAAACACAAGGAATATATATATATACAGTCACACACTGCTTACCAATGGGGATACATTTTGAGAAATGTGTTGTTAGGAGATTTTGTCATTGTGCGAACATCATAGAGTGCACTCACACAAACCTAGATGATATAGCTTACTACACACATAGGCTCCATGGTACAGCCACTGCTGGGCCACAAGCCTATACAGCAAGTTACTCTGTACAAAACAACAGTAGATGAAATCAAGCACAAGAGAAAATGATAAGATCAAGAGGCACAGTGAACATGAGATGTATGAGGCTACTGCTGGTGTAACACAGCACACTGTAAACTTTTTTTCATAATTGGACAGACATACTCTAAAATAATGATAAAATGTATGGTACGTACATAAACCAATAACATAGTCATTAATTATCATCATTGAAGATTACGTGCTGTACATAGTTGTATGTGCTATACTTGTACTGTATACGACTGGCAGTAGGTTTGTTTACACCAGCATCATTACAAACATGTGAGTTATGTGTTGTGCTATGATGTTACCATGGCTATGACATCACTAGACGATAAGAATATTTCAGCTCCATTATAATCTTAAGGAACCATTGTCATACATGCGGTCCGTGGTTGACCAAAATGTCATTATGCAGTGCATGACTGTAATATATACATGATGTTAGGCCTTAAATGTTCACTACCTTTACTCTTTGGCAGGACTGCAGAAGTGTAGCAGGTTCTAGAAACCACTGGAATCTTCCAGGGATCTTCCAAGTCACCTTGTCCATTCCCCACTCCTTGCTACCAGGATACAACAGCATGTCCAGCATGTGGGCATTTAGTCTCTGTGTGAACACTTTCAGTAGCAAGACCTCACCACCTCATGAGGTAACTCATCCCTTCTATGAGTGCTGACAACTCTTAGCCCAACAAGACATAGGCCTTATAATAGCTCATTTATCAAACAAATCACTTAGGAAGATGAATTTGTGGCGAAAGGAGTAGGAGGAGAGGAAAACAGTGGCTATGCTAGTGTGAGATGGACACCCAGATTGAATAATGTTTTTAGGGCATTAGTGTAATAAAAACTTGTGACATGTTACTATACTAGGACTCATTTAAAACTTGTTGAAGGCTTGGTGTTTATGAGATGAGCTTCACAGAGGATTTTAGAAGAGGAGAAAAAAAATCAGTGAAGTTGAAATATGGTGGTGGAAAGTCTATAAGGCACCTTGACATTAGAAGACCCCATGAAGATGAATAATGGTGAGCTGGCTCGCTGAATCATATCTGGTAACTACTGTGGTTGAAAGGAAACTGTTCCCTGTGCCTTTGAGCTGTGTGATTCTTGGATCATTAAACACACTGCTATACCTTGTGGCTTAGACATCATGAGCCCGAGTTTCTCTATGGCTGAAGCCACAAAACAGTAGGAGGCAGAAACATAAAGGATTCAATTAATTCAACAGAAAGGAATTATTACATGAGAAATAGACTTTCTGTGTGATTTGAATCCCTTGGTTAGAAATAGCAGTAGACTAACAGGAATAGGAAGCCTGTGTGAGGGCTCTGCTTAACACGAAGATAATGCTGGGTGAACCACAAATCCTGCTTCTGATCGTTGTATTCACTGTTCCCTCTGCCTGGAACATTCTTCCCCAGATACCAGCATGGCTAACTCCTCACTTCCTTCAGGTCTTTGTTCACACGTGACCTTCTCTCTGAGACCTTTCCTGATCAATTTAAAAGTTCAATAGACCCTTCACATATACACACTTTCTCCACTTTTTCTCTCGTTTTGTCCCTTTAGCACTTATCACTGCCTAGTACAGTGATAAGTATAGACGTTACTTACTTGTTTTAATTCTTATCTATCCTCCCCTTCTCTCAATAATGTCTAACTACATAAAGGCAAAGATTGTTATCTGTTTTGTTTACTGATAGATGCCCCAACTCCTATAGCATGATGGTGGTATCTTCAATAAGAGATGCTGAATAAAAAATGGTTGAATGTGCAAATGTATCTGTTTAAGCCTCAGGAGTTAGTATTGCAATGTTCATGAAAGCTAAGTTAAAATGTTTATTGCAATAATTCAGATATAACATAAATCTAACCACACCCTGTTGCATTACAACTGAGGTTAAGAACTTTCTCTAAGGTTTCACATAGTTATGCACAGTCCATCCTCTTTTGCAGAAATATGATCAGGCATTCGGGGTAAGATCAGGCAACTTACATTTGACATTCAGATAATGCATTGAACCCTCTGCTGACAATAGGAGTATAAATTGACTGATTACAGGATAACACTTCGGTTTTCAAAAGACAACAGCCCCATGTCTTAGAAGAGTTCAAAATTAGAGATAAAGGATTTGGAAAAGTGTAGTAAAAACTACAAATTTCCACTAGAATGTTGATTTCTTTTTTTCTTTTTAAATGTATTTTTATTGATTTCAGAGATGAAGGGAGAGGAAGAAAGAGATAGAAACATCAAGGATGAAGGAGAATCACTGATCCACTGCCTCCCGCATACCCTCCACTGGGGATCGAGCCTGAAACATGGACACATGCCCTGACCAGAAATCAAACCATGACCTCCTGGTTCATAGGTTGATGCTCAACCACTGACCCATACCAGCTGGGCTAGAATGTTGATTTCTTTATATATTTTTCTCTCTGAAAGTGTAACAAAGACACACTTGTAAAATTTCACAATTGAGGTGTTTTCTGCCTTCACTTAAGCCCAAATCAAAGAATCTAAATTAAAAATCATAACTATCTTTATGGAATCATGTTTGAAACTATCTTCCCATATGGGTTCTTAGAAACCAACTAAGAAGCTTTGAAGATAAGAGGAACTCAGTTGGATATTTTTACAGGTGAAGTTACTGATCTTTCCCTCTTAAGAAAAAACTATAGCTACTTAATTTTATAATTACAGATATTTAATTTATAAAGTTAAAAGGCTCACTGGCATTAAAGAAAAAATTAAATAAGTGGGTGGATGTAGAAACCAGACAACTTGGGTTTTACTCAGAGCAAAAAATGACTATATTGTAATAATAGCTAAATTTTTATCATCATTTTCACTAAAAACAGCATTCCCTAAACTTGTAACTTAGTCAAACCTCTTTGTTCCCTGTTTCAGATGAGGCCTGCAACCAACAGATCTTGGAAACAAGATGCAAAGATAATAAAAATCAGAGACAAAAGTCTGGTTTCTAAAACAAAGCTAAGACATTTGAGCCACATTACTCGTAATGTCAAGTAATTAATCACAATATAGTAAATATCTGGGAGAGTAAAAAAGAAACTATTTAAAATACTAAGTGTATTTTCACTTATGTAAATAGATTTAGATTAATTTTCTAAAACCAGAGCCCCATTAGTGAGTGGTAATAAATTGAACCAAGATAAACCATCAAAAGGCGAGAGATTAATACAGATGGTGATTTTTTTCCTTTTCACTTCAAGCTGAATCTTTTAAAGTGTATCAAAGCCAAGAAAGAAGTGTCTACTGAGACTTCAGCTGTCATCCAGCTCTTGCCTCCTTTCAGAATGATGCCGGCTCCCTTTGGTACCTATAGGGAGGTAGCTCAGCTACTACTGTCTAGAAGGGAACAGACCATTTTTTAACAATGTAATAGATAAACTCAGGGCAATGATGCAAATTAGAAGAATTTATACAAAACTTCACTGTTTTTTTGAGAGCAGAGTAACACAGTAGTTCTGATATCTAGAGAAGTACTACTTTTCTACATAGGTGAAATTGTAAGCCCTATACCAAACTAAGATGAGCAAATGCTACTCTCAGGGTATTATGTGATCCTGACAATCACATGAGTTGCAGAAGATGGGGGTGGCAGGGGCAAGGTTGAGAAATTCTAGTCCCCAGCTGGGAGGGGTGCCCCTTTAAGCCTTACAGTTGCCCCTGGCTTGCATTTCCCTTGGATGACCTGGCTGAATGGTGCTTTTTTAGAAAGGCAGCTCCTTGATGTAGGACAGGGGTCTGAAGCACCATGCGGGTAACAAACTATTCTATGCCATTTTATTTATTTAAGATGTAGCAACTTAAAGAGAAAGCCAAGAGCCCCATGTCTGAAGGAACTGGGAAATCCTCTGGCCTATGGTCCATTTTCTTAGGGTGGGGATGGGCATCCTAGAGCCCCAAGCAGCTGGGTCCTGTGAGTCGGCCGTGACGGGCAGCATGCAGGGCTGCTAGCAGGAGCCAGAGAGACAATAGGAAAGTCAGTCTATTTCAACAAAGACAGTGACATTTGGAACTGCAATTTGAGTTTTGCTCAAGTTGTGATAGCAAGGGATTTGTCCCTGGAGAGAGGGTAACATGGGTTAATCACTAACATTCTATCCAACTCGAAGACACAAGACTCCTTGACACATTCACTCAATAAACATTTGAGTGTCTGTGCGCAAGCAACACTGAGTAACTTTCAACAAATATCCTTTTTTATCCAATAAATGTCCTTTTCTTGGTGAGGATTCCAACACAGCTGCAACTTTTACTGCAGCACTTAGCAGGTAAAAATTAGGGCCAAGTCTGTCACTTACATAATGGAGCTTGAACTTGCACTCATCTTCAATTTCATCGGCACTGTCTTCATCAGAGACATCCCCTTCCTCTGCATCATCTCCAAGGTGATAAGGCAGCTTCTTACCCTGAAATAAAACAAAACACTCAATATAAAAATGAAAATAAATTCACAATAGCCAAAAGATGGAAGCAGTTCAAGTGTCCACCAACAGATGAGTCGGTAAACAAAATGTGATATATGCATACACTGGCATATTATTCAGCCAAAAAAAGGAAGAAAATTAGGACATTTGCTATGGCATGAACAAACCTTGAGGACATTAGGCTAAGTAAAATATCCATGACAAAAAGATAAACTATATGATTCCACTTACATGAGGCACCCAGAGAAGTCAGATTCATAAAGACAGAAAATAGAATAGTGGTTACCAAGGCTGGGGGGAGTTGTTTAATGGGTGTGGAGTTTCAGTTTTGCAGAAGGAAGAGAGTTCTGGGGATTAGTTACATGGCAGTGTGAATGTACTTAATGCTACTGAGATGTACACTTGAAAAGGTTGAGATGGCAGATAAATATTAATATTGCATTTCACTACAATTTAAAAAATTTTTAATATGAAAAATAAAAATGTGTAATCCCTTGGCCAATCATTGCTTCAGACTGACTAGTAAGCAGATAGTTTGAGTTAAGGGCAAAACAAGGAAAAAGACTTTCAAGAAAAGGTAGATTAATTACTTTCAACTAAATATAAATTAATTACAGATGTTATATTTACAAATAAAAATCAGGCTTATTTTTGAGAATATATGGCTCACTATAACAAGCATAATCCCATTCCACATCCTTAAGAGAAGCATTATATAGATATAGATGATATAGATAGATATAGATATAGATATAGATATAGATATAGATATAGATATAGATATAGTTGGAAAGTGTGTATGTGTTTTAGTTATTATAATAATAAATAACTTGCCTATCTCCAAAGTGGTACATAGTCATTCAAATGATACCTTTTGAATCAGAAGTCACTCTGATACTAGAGGAACATAGGAAAATCAGTTTACTTGTTTTTGCTTTAAACAGGAGCATGATGGTTTATAGATCTATGAAATCTCCTTAAAGTCTGAAGAATGACCCTATTGCAAACAGACCTTGGCTGCCTTGCAATACTTCACTCACAGTCCGCATTGCCCACCACTCCTTCCATTGAGTTCCTCAGTTTCCTGGCTCTGACTCCTCCTGATACCTATCAGCCCTGGGACATCCTGTGTCAAATGACCAAAGTCCAGTTATGCAGAAGGGATTCAGTCCATATCAATATCTACCTTAAGTTTCACTGTCTAAAATGGAAAGATTTCAATCAAATGGCCCTATTCCACATTGAACCTTCTGGCTGCTGGCTAAAGGTGATTCAGGAAACATGGAAGCATTTACAAGCTGATAAAGGTAACAACTTTCTAACACAGCCATCAGTATTCATCACAAGAATTTACTTCAGAAAGATTTTATGAAAATTGACAGTGTTATCTCTGGCATTATTTGGAGCTTGTATTCAAAATGCTGCCTTACAACACCTTTTTGATGGAGTCAGTCTATAATTTTCATTTAAGACAGAAAAACAGGTTTGACCAATTCCAAAGATGAATACTTTACCTCTTTCTCACCCGCTGCCCTCCCTTAAAGTCTTGCTATGACATCACAGTTACTTTGACTTTTTTGCACCTCCTATCTGATACCTGGCTTTTCTGTGCACACCCCTTTTAGGCAACAAATAAACCACTTTGAATATTCATACCCTACTGCTCTTCCTTAGGTTTTTAGTCTCAAAACAATGCAACTATCCGAGATGGTTTTAATCCAAACACAAAATGAACTGGAATTAAGTCAAATCACAAAGCAATCTGCCATCTCAAGGAACTGTCTTTCTGGCTATCCCTTGCATTAATAATATTCATTGCAGGTATTAAGTTTCCCTTCTCGCAAAAATCTGCTTAGGAAATGTCAGTCTAGTCACCAACTGCTCCTTCGCATACGCGCGAGTCCTGTGGGCGCTGTCAGTGCTATGCTCCGCTGGGAAGGGAGCTCTTCTCACTTACTTATCCAGGGCCGAGCAACTGTGAAGACTCCCCTCCACACCCACCCTCGACAGTTATTGGAGCTTGAAATTGGAGAGAAGAATCTGAAAGAAATGCTTTCAGATATGGACACAGGAACCTTCTCCGCCCTGTACCCCACACAGTTCTCCAGTATGAACTAATACAAGACTAAAGTATTAAGCCTTTGGCTTACAGTATTGATGTTCTCACTTCATAAAAATAAATTCCAGAATCTGTGATCACTCGATAGCTAGCTTTTTCTTAAGGTAGGACTATAAATAATTTGGAGCGAGGTGCATACACAAATCAAGACAACCCTCATGTACAAACTGTAACTATTATTCTCCTGAGAAACCAGTTTGCAGGGTGGGCGGGAGGGCTGAGTTGGTCATTCATGCCTTTAAATATGTTCCTTTGGGTAGTTACCTTCACTAGGATTTTGCCTTTCAGACTTTGAGGACTTGGAAGCTGCTTGGTCTCTCCTGGGTCTATGGATGACAGGTCCAGTTTGTCCTGGAATATTCCTTTCAGGTACTGAGCAATCTTCCTTTGCTGCTGGACACTGCAGTGATTCTCAATCGATAGTATGACCGGGAACCTGCAAGAACAGCAACACCTTCTAAAGGCAGAGCACGGCAACTCAGGGAATTTCAGCAATCATTCCATGTTCATTATGTTCTTGCCATCCTAGTAACTTGTGAGAATGTGACAATTAAAATGCTTCAACTGAGGAAAATGAGAGATGCATTAAACAAAACAACTCCTCTGAGTAAATATATTTTGCTAGACGTAATGGATAAAATACCAATCCATATGGGATTGCTTAGTTTGCTATTTTGTATCATGGAAAAAAAATAACCATATATCTCTCTCTATCTATAGATATATGTAGATATATCTACATAGAAATTGATTTAAATGAAGAAAGGAGAAAATTTTAAGAGTGATAAGAAGCCTAAAGAAATAAAACTCATATAATGTAATTCTGTCTTATTTATTCAAAAGTCCAGAAACATCTCAGAGACCCCTGAATATCCTAAAATGCAGATATCTACATTTAATATATCATATATGTTATAAATAAAATATACAAATAAAATGCATAATCAGCCCCCAGCTTGAATATTACTCTTGAAGATAAAATAATGGCATTTATAGGATCCCCTGCCAGGCATTTCAGTCATTTGTAGATAATCATATACTAGTCTTTACTTTCAGATAAAAAGAAAAAGACAGAAAGCTCAAGCATCCCCTCTCCGCCAGCACTCAGGTTTCTGCGCAGAGAACTTGAGACCAGAGAGACATGATCAGAAAAGGCAGCCTGAGAGGTGGCACCCAGGCCAGCAAGTGGAGCAGAACGGATTGTGTGATATCCCTCCTCTTCTGATTTTGTTTTCTTCCTCAGAGCGAGAAATTATTTCAAATTCAGACTGATTGATTTTTTTCAGTTTTCTATCAATATTTTCCAAAGTAATAGGTAATATATAGGGTGTAACAAAAAATCTATACACACACTTTGATAAACCCTGGTTTAAACATGCAACTAAAATTTAAGAAGGAAAAGAAGAATGAACTTTTGAAGTGTGCTAAATAGGCTTATGAGTTGTTTTAATTTGAAGTGCTCTTCTCTTTAAGGATTCCAGAGCTTGAAGCAAGCACTGTCAGGTCACCAGACATTCCCTTGAGATACACGCAGCAGGTCTTCTCAACAGGCTACTTCACATATTGGGAATGGAGTGGTAAAATCCCTTCTGCATCTTGGCTAAGACTAGAGTAATGGCACATCAGAAATCAGTACTCGAGGTTCTTCCATGAAGAACACACTGTAAACTACACCTGCTATGCAGCAAGTGCCTCTTATTAGAACAGCATTTTAACCTCATGGTTAATTAATGACAAGACCAAATATTAAAAATTTAAAAGGCTACTAACTTTCATAAGAATAATTTTATGCAATTTTAATTTGCTTCTTTAAATTGAAAAGTCATTTCTTGAGTGTCTGGTATATTGCAGGTACCTGCTAGGCAATAAAGAATGAATAAGACATAGCTTCGTATTTTCAATGAGTTCATGATCTTTAAGACTTAAAAAAGAAAGCAAGTAACCAACAATTATAAGAAAGCACTATATGACATAATAGGAATATGCTCAGGCGTTAAGAAGAGAAAAAGGGAGCATTTCATTCAGGTGGAGGCATCAGTAAGCAGTAAGTTTGCCAGAGGGACCCTGCTTAAACAGTCTTGTAGGATGAGTAAGAATTAGGCAGGTGGAATAATGGGGAAGGGTGTTGCAGACGGAGAGAATAGCATATGCCAGGGTTGGGAGTTGTGAAAGAACTGGGATCACTGGGAAATCCTAAAGACAGTCAGTGAAGGCAGAATCCTCAGTCTCAAGAAAGAAGACACTGGAAGACAAGGAAGGAGCCAGGCTTTGAAGGGCATGGAAGACACAGCTGTGTACTAGAGGGAGTGGGACTTTAAGACAAGAAATACAACTTGCTTATATTTTCAGAAAGAGAAATATTGCACCAGTGTGGAGATGAACAAAAGGGGAAGTGAAAATAAAGAGAAGGCAATAGAGTCAAAGGATAATTTAGGAAATCGAATTGAAAAGAATTGGCTAAATTGAGAATGACTCCCAGTTTCTGGCTAAAGCCACTGATTGGCAGTGCTACTCCTAACTAAAAAATAAAATAAAATAATAAAAAATACAGAGCCAGAGTAGGTTTGGCAGAATGAGATGTAAGTTCAGTTTAGGGCAGCCGTGGGCAAACTACGGCCCGCGGGCTGGATCCGGCCCGTTTGAAATGCATTCAATCAGCATGAAATTCTCAAAAGAATTCTTCAGACTCACACAAATATGCTAATGGCATATTTGTCTAATCATACATCCAGAACTCTCCCCCCAAGTTTCAGAACTATATAGAAAAATTCTTAGTAAAAATTCATCTGCATATCCATCCTATAGGTACCTCAAAACCATAGGCCAAAAAAGGAGAGTGAGAAATAATGACAGCAATGGAGGAGAGAATGTTATAACAGAAACCATAAAAAGCAAGTATTAGGGAGAAAACAGTCAACAGTATCATATACGAAGGAGGGGTCCACTGAAATAAGTACGCTCGACACAGCAAGTCTGGAACCTAGATATTATTTTACTGAAATTTAGTACAATATCAATAAACTACTGTGTATAGTAACCTGTGTTTCCAGACTTTATAGACACTCTGTACACCCTGGTTTAGAAATTTTGAGATCACTCTTTGCAAGACCACACTTTGAGGCAACGTCTAGAGACACGATGGGGTATGGAATAGATGGAGCATGAGAAAGTATGTACACAGAGTCCATATTATTTGTTTTATGTTTTGTTGGGTCGGAAGGAAAGAACCACACGGTAGCAGAAAAGAGATGAATACTCCAAGGATGAGTGTGTGCTTTTGTCGTCACATCACATCAGGAGATGCTCCACGTGCCGCCTTAGCTTAGCTCCCAGGTGTTGCTACACTTACTCATTCTTCACGAAGGCGTGCTTGTTGATGGTCTCCACAACATCTCTGAAGGGGATTTTTGAAGTGAGAGTATAACCGTGGTGAACGACTGGCTCTCCATCTGGGCCATCCCAGCAGTCAACTGCCAAAAACAAAGCTTCTCATCAACAACCAAAGCTTTCTGGCATTTACTAATATTACTGGAAACATCAGACAAGTATTATTTTATTTTTCGAGATTATACATATACCATGTTATGATCCTGAGGATGTCGAACAGAGAAATAGGTGTTTATTAGAATAAGGAATTAAAGATAAATAATTTGTTTGTGAGTGCTTATAAGTTAGCAAAGATGTCATATTCACAATCAGCTTAGCATGTACCATGAATTCTCATTAGAAATTGATCTGAATCACCCTGGCCAGTGTGGCTCAGTTGTTTGAGCAGCGTCTCATTCTCCAAAAGGTCACTGGTTGATTCCTGGTCAGGGCACATGACAGGGTTGCAGGCTTGATCCCCAGTAGGGGTTATGCAGGTGGCAGCTGATCGATGCTTCTCTCTCACATCAATGTTTTTCTCTCTATCCCTCTTTTCCTCTCTTTCTAAAATCAATAAAAACATTTTTTTTAAAGAAAATGAAATTGATCTGAATCCAATCAAGTGTTCCAAGGATAGTGATATTTCTTAACAGGTCGTTTCTTTAATTTCACATCTTCAGTTTACTAAGGTCTTTTAATAAGTCACAGTGACCATCTCAAATCAATTAACAAGGTTTTTCATTATTGTTTATTTAAAATCATTATGTTTCTGTTAGATTTATTTCTATTTTATTAATTCTACCATAGTTATAAAATAACATGAACTTCTGAAGTTCAAATCCCCAGGTCCTGCCAAGATTTATGTGAATATGGGCAAATGACTAACTATAAAAGGAAAATAGTAATAGCACTTAATCATAAGTCTCAGTGGTGATTAAGTATATATAAAGTTACTTATAATATGGCACATAGTAACTGATATGGTTATTGATAAATTGATATTGTTATGTGTGTAGACAACCGCACTGGCTCCGAGCTGGAGAGACATTGGCTCTCTCACCATCCTCCCAGACTTAAGAGTTTGCCTTCTCTTGTTTTATCAGACTCATTTCTCAAAACACTGCTCCTTTGCTCAAAAGCCTACCAGGTACATAACACAGCATCCAACACATATTGTATACCCAGCAGATATATGCTAAATGTATTAATAAATATCCTATAGCAGCCCCTGCCTGCTTAACCCCAAGGTCCCTAAATCTGGTGCTAGAGACAGGCTAGCCATTCACTCAGCCTGCTTTCCCTTTCACCCTGGCACACAGCTGGACTAACTGACCAGCCTTCCCTTGCAGTGGGATGTGGTCATTAAACTGTGGGCAGAAATGATGTGTACCACATCTAGGTCTGGTCTACAAAACCTTGCCCTACACCAAGCATGTCAAACTTGTGGCCCACAGGCCGCATGCGGCCCACAACGATTATTTTTGTGGCCAATATAACGGTATGTAAGAAACGTTTTAATAAAAATTTAGTAACTTAATTTTTACAATATTCTGTTATACATAATTATTAATAACAAACTACAATGTTTGCTAATGACCGATTACTGTAATCGTGTTGCATTCATTTCCCTTATGCTCCTTACACGCAGGCACACCATTTCTCTCCACTAGTACTAGCAGCGAATATTTTAGCAGCCGATTGCCACATCATTAGTCTTGGACTGACTTGTTTGGTGTGCACAACAAGAGATATTTCGCTTTCGGAGAATAAGAAAAATAGCTTTATTTGCATTACAGTTAATAATTTGTGCAGTTATTCAGTGTCTGGTATGTTAATGTTCAAGAAAAAATATTAATTTTTTTATTAAAATGTTCTATTATTTTATGTTAACGATTACTCATTTATTTCAGCCCTTCGTATTCAGCATGTCTCTTAGCGAAATAACCCTAGGTTTCTATGAAAATTGAAGCTTTTGTTTTGTTTGCAGCCCACATAAACATTGTTTATTTGGCCTGTGTTAGCCTATGAGTTTGATATGCTTGCCCTACACCGTGATGGCGAACCTATGACACGCGTGTCAGAGGTGACAGGCGAACTCATTTTTTTGGTTGATTTTTCTTTGTTAAATGGCATTTAAATATATAAAATAAATATCAAAAATATAAGTCTTTGTTTTACTATGGTTGCAAATATCAAAAAATTTCTATATGTGACACGGCACCAGAGTTAAGTTAGGGTTTTTCAAAATGCTGACACGCTGAGCTCAAAAGGTTCGCCATCACTGCACTACACAGTCATCCCTGCTCTCTCTTCTCCTGTGACTTAGAAGCCATTGTTGAAGGTGGCACACCCACAGGATAGAGAGAGCCTGGCCCCTAAGATTCACCCATTAGGAGCAACTGTTTTGAAGTTCATATAAGCAAGAAATGAACTTCAGTTGTTTTAAGGAAACAGATTTTAGGTTTGATAGTTAGAGGAACTAGTATTGTCTTAATTAATATCCTACCTCCTGTCTGACAAGTCAACCTTATTTCTCCTACACCCAAACTCACAGACTTGTTCTTCCAGTTAGGCAAGTTTCCTCACATACCATCCTGCCTCGAACCTTCCCTTCTTTCATTGAAGATCACTGAATTGCCTCCTTTCACTTTCACTCTGCTTATCTAAATCCCAATCCAGGCTAAGTAGGATCCTCTGTAGAGCCTTGACAGTTCTCATGACATTGGCCTAGGACAGTGGTCAGCAAACTCATTAGTCAACAGAGCCAAATATCAACAGTACAACGATTGAAATTTCTTTTGAGAGCCAAATTTTTTAAACTTAAACTATATAGGTAGGTACATTGTTATTAACCTACCTATACAGTTTAAGTACTGTTGATATTTGGCGCCACCCCCGTGCTGCGTATCCTGCAGCCCGCCTGCACCGCATCTCCGGACGCCCAACCGACCGACCCCCCCCCCACCCCCCCCCACAAACACACACACACACACACACACACTTATTCTAACACCACTTCTTCAAAATAGACTCGCCCAGGCCGAAAACCGACTTCTGCGCATGGGCCACGAAGTTTCAATCTCACTGTACGTGCACGCCTGCACGTGGTATTTTGTGGAAGAGCCAAACTCAAGGGGCCAAAGAGCCACATGTGGCTTGCAAGCCGCGGTTTGCCAACCACTGGCCTTGGAGGTCACAAGCTCAAACACCAACAAGAGCCTAGGAGGCAACACAAATGAGAGCAGTAGGCCAACAGCAACTGTATGTCTAATGAGACAATTACTTGTCACTCTGGTTACCAGATCTGAGAAAAATCCAAAACCTAGGTGCTATTGCTGTGAAATTTTCCATTTCATAGCTATTGACAATTAATCTATTTTTAAAATTACAATGTGGACCAAACATAATTCTGCAGGCTGGATTTGGCTAATGCAGCCATGGGCAAACTACAGCCCGCGGGCCGGATCCGGCCAGTTTGAAATGAATAAAACTAAAAAAAAAAAAAAAAGACCGTACCCTTTTATGTCATGATGTTTACTTTGAATTTATATTAGTTCACACAAACACTCCATCCATGCTTTTGTTCCGGCCCTCCGGTCCAGTTTAAGAACCCATTGTGGCCCTCGAGTCAAAAAGTTTGCCCACCCCTGGATGGCATGCCAACTGAAACTGCCTTGTAATTAAGGCCACACAGTTCAGGACCATAGCTATTCTCTATTTAAGTAACACATTTCCTATATGTGTGTTTTGTATATTACCTCAAAATAATATCTCCATCTCCTTCTAAAACATGTTCACCATAACCATAATGTGATTTGATGGTTAATGTTATATGTCAACTTGTCTGGGCTATGATGCCCAGTTTTGGTCAAACACCAGTCTAGATGTTGCTATAAAGATATTTTTAGATGTAATTAACATTTACATCAATAAGTTTTGGGTAAAGCAGGTTATTCTCCATAATGTGAGAGGTGGGTCTCACCCAATCAGTTGGAGACCTTAAAAGCAAATACTGATGTTTCCTAAAGAAACGATACAGCGATAGAGAGATCTCCTATTGGTTCTAACACAGTTACCTATATTAATCAATTAAGCATTAGTTGTTAAAATATTCTTAGGAGGAAACATTTAGAGAAAATAAAAGAAAAAAAGAACATTCAAAGTTAATAGCATAGGAATACTAGAAACAAAGTTTAAGAATAAATATGCTATTGAGAAGACCAAAAGTTTTAAGACATTGCAGGTTATATTTGGGCCTGCAAATGAGATCAAATGTATCAAAAGCATCTTCTCAGAAGAGAAGCTCCATCCATCCTTTGACATACACTTGGCATTCTTTCATTGGTCTTTGGATATAGGTGTTGAAAGAATAAACAGGTGTTTCAAAAATACAGAATTTTAACAATTTGTACCCTGATTTATAGTCCTATCTTGGATAAGAAAGGGCATAACAGGGTTCCTCACAAATGAACTAACCTTTTCCCCCCCAAAATGCAACACAGACAAGGCAATGCCCCCCCTGACCTCATTGTCATGGACACATACAAATAGCTCTTAAAACTACATTGATCATAAACTATTTGCTGATAGTTTCACACAGGCAGAATATCCATTGCTGATGATGGTTCTCCTAATGTTCAGATTTTAGGTCTGATTTCTTGACTGTCTATTATCTATAATTATAAAAGCATAATATGCTAATTAGACCAGACATCCTTCTGGATGAAGCTGGACTGCGAGGGAAGCCTGGGTCCCGGGTGCCAGTGGCCGGAGGGAAGCCCAGGTCCTGGCTGCCAGAGGGAAGCTGGTGCTGGCAGCCAGGGGAAGGAAGGCCTACTCTTGCACAAATTCATGCATCACGTCTCTAGTATGAAGATAACAACACTCCAAATGGTGCTGGCATCCTAACAGGTGGTATCAGTAACCATGTTTAAATGGCAGCGACATTTCCTGTAAAAGCTCATGCTGTCATGAGAATGCTGGCAAGGTCAAAATCTTCTAACCAATCCCCATAGCCACAAAACAGTCAGGGCCCATTTTTCAACCAGACCATCGAGTAGAGGCCCCCAAAAGCACTCTGACAGGGTTGGTCAGTTGTAAAGGCCGAGCAGCTACCACGACATCTCTTCATAATGTCACTTAAAAACGTTCCACCTGATAGAGCTCCCAGTGATAACAGGGAAGGTTGCAAACCGATTATACCAGCAATGCAACATCACTTCCATAATGAGAGTGAGAATCTCCTGGACAGAACATCCATATTTATTAAGCAATTCGGGCTGAAAATCAGGGGAATAAAAGGCCATGTAAAAAATGCTATCAATTTGATTTTCTGACAAGCCCACTTTACCAAGAAAGACTGACTGATTACTCTTCCCTAAGACGCCATATATATATATATATATCCTGACCAAGGTCATTACTGCAGCTGAACACTATGACGGTGTGTGCCATCCCACCCCCAGCCCGGGCCCCGCCCCGTATCTCTATGCATGTCAGACATGTATAACTTGTTGAGCGCTGAGGGAACAAAGGGTAGAGTAATGGCTAAGAGCAGAATGCCACCTCAAGACCTTTTGTTGCTCGAAAGCTTTTTCTTTAATGTTAATATTTTATGAAAATCTTCATTATTTACCAGTAGTTGCTTAAGTTACTCACTTGTCAATCACTATTGTCTGGAGGTGTTCTCTGTATCCACAGCAAAGATGCCATGTCTTAAAGCATTATTTCCAGAGTGCTAAATTTGTAGTGAGCTTAATGGTTCTGTATGCAGATAGTTATAATGACTATCCACTTTTAAAATATGTTCATTTACTTTTGTAACTTTACTACTATTTTATATATAACATTACATCTTATACTTTTATAGCAGAAAGATCTCCAAGCCAGAAACTATCTGACAAAGGAAGGCCCATCCAGTTAGCAGTCTTACCTTACCACCTTACTGCTTCATTCATTCCCCTAGGCTACTCCAACTCCCCAACAACAACCTGCTGTCCATGTTGACTCCCAGTGTATGCCCACCAAAAAAGCAATTTCCCCTTGATCCATGAGATCTCCTCTCCATCAAAGCAAAATCCCTTTTATCATCAGGCTCTTTTTGGAATTCTCCCTCAATCTCCTTATCTCAGTTAACAACTAGCTTACCTAGGAGGACACTACTTCCTTTCTCCACGGGTTCTTTTCTGTATAAATCACAGAACCAGGACGCATTCTCTAGGACTTTATTGCCACATTTAAACAATTCTTCTTCTATACTCATAAAAACAATCCTCCCCCCATTTTTGAACCTCACTTTATCGAACTGGACCATTCTGGCATATTCCAATTGGCTATTCTATAACATTCTTTTTATACCTAAATATCTAGTTTACAGTTTTTAATCTCTAACTTTTCATCTTTTAATATTTTAATTTTTACTCTCCAAGTCAGCATCATTTGTGAGTTAAACATCCACATGGGCAATCTACTCAATCTCTTAGCTTTGACCTCCTCAATGCCAATAATCTCTGGCTTCACTCCATTCATGCTCGCCCCTGGCATGCCCTGGATATGGTTGGCCTCACTTTTAACTGCATCCAAAATCCTACCTGGTGATCATAACTCTCTGTTCTTGTTTTTTTGTGTGATGACAACTTTCTCCATATTTCTCTTTGAGTCTTCTAGTCTCATAACCTCATTTTGTAGCCCTTTATTGACTTCACTTCCTTTCTTAGACCCATGGACTTATTGTCAATTACTTAAAAGAGCTCTTACCAACACCTTGAAGACATTTCATCAGACCTAGAAATCCAGAAGCTTGGGTCAGTTCTATAATCTTTCCTCACTGCTCCTATATCTGATCTGCTGGGGAGAGGGTGGGAGGAGTACAAGCATGATGATCTTTGTCTCACAAAAAATAATTTTAAAAGACTATTTTTGAAATTAGCTGGGGCCTTCCCAGCTGATCTTGCCAACTCCTTACCCATTACCTGATGAGTTTTTCAAGTTCTCTGATCTTCCTAAGCCCCCAAGCCAACCTCCACCCATTTTACTAGTATACTTAGTAAATGATTCTCCTATTTCCTTGAGGAGAGAGAGACATTCAGACATGAACCCTTTTTAAAAAAATCTCTTGTCCCTTTATTCCATCTAAAAACAAACCTGTATCCCCATTTTACCCTCTTTCATATCTAAAAATCTTCCCAACCCTGTATCATCCAGTCCTCCCCTAATGCAGAAAAATGCTGAGACACTAACCTACAGGTTAGCTACTCCCTTCTTCCAATTAACACACTACCCAAACTATAACATCCCAGCTTTCAAACACCAGATTGGCCACTGAAGTCTTTACCTTATTTTGCTTTCCGTTGCATGGGACATCGCTGACCATTCCTTTCTGATATTTTCTTCCCTTAGGTCCAAGGCACCACTGTGTTAGTTGTCCCCACTGGGTCCCGTTGCTCTTCCTACTTCCAAATGTTGGACCGTTTAAGTCCTCATGTCTTGTTCTCTTGTCCATTCTTCTTTGTAAGTGATCCTGCACACTTTTGTGATTCTAACTACCATACGTAAAGCTAACAGTAAGGCATCTTTATCTTGCCTGGATCTTCCCACTGAGTTCAGATATTGTTATCCAACTGACTGAGAAAAACGTCCACATAAATATGACCATTAGCAGCATCACTATGAACTCAACAGTTGGAAAACTGAACCAGTTAATGCTCTCCCCCTTAAATTCCCCATAAGTGGTGCCATTTATTCATTCCAGATTCTTCCTTTCATTTCTTGCATCCTTTCCTTTTCTCCCAGGTCCTGTTAAGTTTATTTTTTTAATATCCATATAATAGTCTCTTTCTCACTTAGTCCAAGCTTTTATAATCTTCCCTTTGAATCTTTGCAATAGCCTTTCCATCATTTTATTTGCTCTAACTTCACAAACACACATCCTAAAAAAAAGTTTCCTCCTACACTATTGTCCAAGCAATCATTCTAAACTTCAAACCTGATCATATTACTATAAGTATTAAGACTTTTTATTGGACCCTAGACACCAAAGCTGAAGTTGAAATTCCTCACTACAGCAGTCAAAACCCTTTATGATTGACCCAAGTCTACTCAGCCTACCTGATTTGTCATACTTCTCTACCACGTATATGATTCAACTGCTAGAATTCTCACACTGTACTATTGCTTTAACTTCCATCCTTCCACTAGACTACACTCCTTGGAGATAGAAACCATGTCTTACATCTGTGTACTCACCCCCAGGAACCCACTATAAATCGAAAAAGTGTTGATAGACCATGAAGTATCCTGAAAACAAATAGTAACCTTGAACTCTTTTCCCCACTATTGCATCAAAAATACCTTTCTAGAAAAATTTTCATTGTTAGCACAATTTTTTCAGAAACCAAAGGTGTTATTTCCCAACTGCAAGTACTGATCTCTCTCCCTCCTGACTGACAGTAGGGATAAGCCATAGAAGATTACAAGTTAAGAAAGACTTTACAATAGCAGGAAAATGATTCTCATTAGTGTGAGTGCATTTTTTAGGTCTCCGTTATTTATGGTAGGTTTGACAGACCAACTAAAGGACATGTTCACCAACACAAACTGGAGCTCAGGCAAAGGACATACCTTCCACACAGCGACAGCCCTCTTGTAGCACCCGAGCGTACATGTCCACCTTGGACTGAGAGAGGAGCTGGTCCCCAGTCAGGTACGTGTTGTGAGAGGATGCGATATAGTAGTTACACAGGGGCTGATCCATGTCCTGGTACACTTCGTGGTGCAATGGGTTAAATATATCACAAGCAGGACTTCGCATGTAGCTGGTGAAGCCTTTGGAAGAGAGAGTGGAATACTATAGCTTTAAGGCATATGTACTTGATTGACTGTAACAGGAACAAGAGAGATCAAATATGTTCATAGTGATTATTTTCGTGATTAACCCAGGACAGCCTTGGCAGGGAACACTGGAGCAATGAGATTTGTTGAGTCAAGTAATGACAAAAGCTTAAATATGACTTTTGGGAGTAGCAGTTTAAATATAACCTACAGAAAAACAGACTTTTTAAAAATTTTGATTGAGTGGGTTTCCTACAAAGCCATTCAGTAACTACTGAGCTCAAGCTAGGATTATGCTATGTGACCTAATTGGTGACTGACATAATGTTAAAGCGTTATTTATACTAAGCAGTAGAATGCTGTACCAATAATTTGATAGGTTATTAAGTAAACTTGAAAAATAGGCACGGCCAAATTTAGGGTGTGATTATTTGACTATGAAATTGGCTTACAAAGATGCTGCTAATTGCCAGCACATTTAATAACTCTGAAATAATGCTTAAAGGTTATGTAGAAAACCCTATCAGTTTTTCTACAGTTTTCAAAACATAATGTCTAAGTAGAAAAGGCATTCATTAGTATATGAATAAATACATGAATGACTCACAAGTACTTAAGTGGAATGGTTATTAGGGTAAATTGTTTCAAGGCTTCAAGAACCATATAGTAAAACTCTATCTGTAAATATCCTCTGAGACTCTGGAGAATTTCTTCATGCCTTTCTTTATGGCCAAAACTTAGAAGTCATGTTTAATCCATCTTAGGGCCACACCAAGGAAAAGATTCACTTCTTAGCAAATGTCCAAACTAATTTATTTTTTCTGGCTGTCTTTAAATGGTTTTTGATCATGTAAATTTTAAATTGTTCCTCTTCATTTTAATTACCCTCAACCTCAGGAAGTAAGCACATGTCACCAAAACCCCCTTGTCCACACAGCCTGGGAGCAAGGGGACTAGGCCAACAATAAAAAATGGTGAGATGAATCCTGGCTTTGCATGCTCTTCAGGGCAGCAAATGGCCCAGTGGTCTTTCGCTAAGATATCTGTTCAGCCTGCAATTGATTTCCTTACATACTTTACATATACACAATTTAGACACACATGTAGCTAGTAGCTACATTCATATCATACTATCTACACTAAGAAAAGAGAATCATGCAAATTAACCATCACTCCGCCACTCCACTACACCCACAAGCCATGCCCACCAGCCAATCAGGAGCAAGTATACAAATTAACCCAACTGAGATGGTGGTGGCCATGGAGCTGGAGTGAGCAGGAGGCTTGGTTGCCCCCGGCAATGGAGGAAGCCAAGCTTCCCACCTGCCCTGGCTGGCTCTGGACTCTGCTCAAGGCTACAAAATTTCAATTATAGAAGATAAATAAATCCCAGATACCTGCTTCCAGCCCACCCTGGCCTCCGCTCAAGGAGGCGCTGAACAAACAAAAAAAGAAGAAAAAAAGGATAAGCTGGGAGCTTGGGTTGCCGGGGGCCGTGGCCAGCCTGAAAATGGCCATCAGCCCCTCACCCAGGCTGACCAGGCACCCCAGCGGGACACCCCTATCCTGAAGGGGCAGTAGCCAGCTTGCAGCCATCAGCCCCTCACCCAGGCTAGCCAGGCACCCCAGCAGAGACCTCCACCCTGTCGGGGGTGTGGCCAGCCTGAAAACAGCCCTCAGCCCCTCACCCAGGCTGGCCACACCCACATGGGGTGAGGGTCCCCGCTGGGGGGCTTGGTCAACCTGCAAACAGCCATCATCCCCTCACCCAGGCAGGCCAGGCACCCCAGTGGGGACCCCTACCCTGAAGGGGGTGTGACCAGCCTGCAAACACCCATCAGCTCCTCACCTAGGCTGGCCAGGCACCCCAGCGGGACCCCCCCATCCTGATTCGGGACACCCTTCAGGGCAAACCAGCCAGCTCCCACCTGTGCACCAGGCCTCTATCCTATATAATAAAAAGGTAATATGCAAATTGACCCTAACAGCAGAAATACTGGTCACTATGACACACACTGACCACCAGGGGGCAGATGCTCAATGCATGAGCTGCCCCCTGGTGGTCAGTGCACTCCCACAGGAGGAGCTCTGCTCAGCCACAAGCCAGGCTGATGGCTACCAGCACAGTGGTGGAGGCAGGAGCCTCTCCCACCTCCTCAGCAGCACTAAGGATGTCTGACTGCAGCGTAGGCCTGCTCCCCGCTGGCAAGTGGACATGCCCTGAGGGCTCCCAGACTGCGAGAGGGCACAGGCTGGGCTGAGGGACCCCCGGAGCGCACAAATTTTTGTGCACTGGGCCTCTAGTTTATATATAAGATCCTTGGATGTAGATTCTGAGTATCTATCTGTTGGCAAATTACTTAACTTCTTTGAGCTTCACTTTTCTTGATGGTAAAATGAGATGGTTGTAGTAAAGAGATTTGTGGTTCCAACAAACCTCTCCACTGCTACCAACTAGGTAAAACTGACTCATTGTCAACATTTTTTAAGAAACACGTTCACTTTCAAGTCCCTAGTTTCCTAGATTACTTATTTTAGGGCCTAATTGCCCTTCATAAAATTATCAGGTTGAGGCTATTCCCCAAAATTAGCTATTTGAAAAAAGTCCAAATATTTCTTAGTATCTTCATAATAGTGGCTTCAAATTGCCTTGTGAGGAGTAAAAAATGTAAATTATTATTGCAAAAGTAAAAGAAGTGGCAATATGATGGCATCTGCTTTGTAGGAAAATAGATATTGGAATCATCAGTAATTCCAGAGATATTTCTGATTTCTCTTTCTAAAATTTTTGCAAGAATTTAACTTAGTGAACTAAATGAAAAATGAGAAATTAAGAATTTTTGTTATTTTACCTTCTATGCCAAGAACGTTTTTCGCCTTATATTCTTCTGAAACTTCAAATTTCCTTATGATGTCAAGGCAATAGTCTATTGTCACATTATTCATCTAAACAAAACAGAACATTAGTCGAGTACCTGAAATATCATGATATGTGTTTCTCTACACTAAAAAAAGCTTAGTGCAAAGTGGCTTAATGAACAGTGTTTGTAGTGTTTGTAGTTACTAATGTATAGCCACTTTATCTTTGCAAAAGATCATGATCGCAATCTTCCTTGCATCTTTCACATTTAATCAGTGAAAACAACCCTTCCACTATTAGAAAAATGTGCTCTATGAAGCAATAAAATTAATTAAATAGAATTAATAGTCAATGCAAATCCATTGCTAAAAATCCACTCACTGTAAGCTAGTAGCTAACTGCAAAAGCAGACACTGAAGTTTGCTAATCATAAATTTATGTTGAAAGAAAATGATTCATTACCAAAACAGAGTGTTGTAGATGAATCTACCTGTGCATTATCTGTATATATCCTTCCATTAAATCATGAGAGCAGCCTGTCATGTTGATTCAAGAACATAAAGGTTAGCAAAAAAAAAATAAAAAGCTAGGTGAGACGGCTAGTGTACAGAAAGCTCTGGAGCTGGACTGCTTGTGTTCCAGTCAGCTAGCTGATGTCATTGACAGTGTGATCTTGAATGAGTCACTTACTTTCTCTGTGGCTTCCTTATAAGGCAGCTGTGAGGATTAAATGAATTAATATTTGTAAGAATATTAATGGGAGGCACCAAAAGGCAGGACATGATATATTACCGAGTCAGCCTCAAGGTTGCTGCATGAATATTACATACTTAGTATCACTGGGAAAAGTAAACTCTTCAGAAATAATTCTTTAATTAAGTAGCAATACAAAGGATGTGAAATTTGATCAACAATCCATTGAGCCCCATAGTTTAACAGTGATATTTAAAATACTAATGAATAGTGACAGAGGAAGCTAATCTTGTGAGCCAGTATTTCATATTTCAGTGATACTTCTCAGAAATTATATTATCTCTTAGGTTCAATACTTATGATTTAGCAAAATCTAATTTTTCTAAACAGTCTATTTAATAGCATTAAAATTTGCTAAGACAGCTGATCTTAAATATTCTTGCCACACACAAAAAAAAAATCATAGCTATATGAGGTGTTGAATATGTTAATTAGCATTGTGGTCATTATTTCACAATGTATACATATATCAAATCCTCATATATTGTACACCTTTAGTATTTTTATTCATCAAGTAAACCTCAATAAAGCTGGAAAAACAAAAATATTATTTTTCTACTTTAGTGAGAAACAGAGTTTAAGGTTAATATCAAGAAAAAAGAAGCACTAGAATAAGACTTGGCCACAATTCAGCTGACACAATATTAAAAGATCTAATTTAAATATATTTAGAAATTCCCTTTGCTAATCAGGACTTAATTTACCTAGCCTTCTCATATGGTCAAATGCCAATTTCCCATCAGAATTATCAATGAATTATTATATTGCTAGTTAGGAATTATGTCATAGTTAATAAATACTTAGCTATATTGTTATTATAAAGGAAATTACTGTTGTATCTAAAATGAAATGTATAAGTTACTACTGGTTACTTTGTGTAAAAATATACATATCTATGCTCAACATCTTTAAGGTAAAAAATTATATGTGTTCAATTTATCACTCCCTCTTTAAAAAGCTGCTGAAACACGTTTTAAATAACTCATAGTAAGATTTTTTGGAATTTTAATGTTTCTACTTCTACCCTAAATTTAAACTATATCTACATCCAACCCAAGAAAAAACCCATGCATCTTTCACAAATATTTTTAAGTAAACATTCAACTCTGTAGTCTAATAGTACCTTTTGTTCCACCTTTAAAAATTGAGCCAATTCTTCCACAGTTAGGTGATCTTTCTTGTCACTGTAGCTCAAGAGCAACAAATAAAGGTCCCGTCTCAATGACATCATTTTGTAAAAAACACAGAACTCTTCAAATGTCAAAGTTCCCTGATTCTCATCTGTATCAGCTTCCTGAAAGAGGCACATTAAAATCATGTCAGGGTCAGAGTTTGAAACAAAAAATTCAGTGCTGGTAAATATTTACTATAAAAGAGAGAGTGCACATTTTACAAATGGTAAATATTCTTTTCTAGCATACATGGATCAGTTTTAAAATTGGCTATATATTAGGCCACAAGCAACATCACAAATTATAAAGAATTAAGCTTATTTTAAAAACTAATTTCTCTCAGAACCATAAATTTATAAATCAACAAAGAAAGTTAAAAAAAACTGTGGGAACAACATAATACCCTTTTAAGTAGGAACTAAAACATATAGAAGTGAACCACATATTAAAATATGCATCACATATTAAAATTTGTGTGATGAAGTTAAAGCAGTAGAGGAAACTTGAAGTTTTCAATTTATCTGAAAGCAAAGTAAATCAAAAATAGAGAAGTTAATAATTCAACTTAAAAATCTAGAAAAAAAATTAAGCTAAAGAAAATAGAAATAAATTATAAGCAAAAGCAGAAAGCAATGACATAGAAAACAAATGGATAGAACATATCAAAGGTGAACCATTAAACCAAAAGCTGATCTTTTGAAGAAACTAATGAAAAAGAGAAATCTTAGACAAGATAACATAAACAAAAGAGAGAAGACACACTTAACACATAACAAAAATGCCAGTCTCTTGTCACTTCCGGAGCTGCTTTTCAATCACGTATAAATGTTACCTATAACAGAAGCTCTGTTAATTCTGCATAGGTAGCTTAGTGCTCTTACAGCCATCAGCATCATTGGTACCTCCCTGCTTTTCTTCCACAGAAATCTGAAAAATCCATCTGCACATATTTGTAGTTCAAATTATTTGTTTCTAGCAATTATTAAGCAAGAATCTTTCACCAGGTATCAAACCTTCTGATTGAATGAATTTGTCATAAAACTGTTGGGAATATATAATGAAAAACCAATCCATTTACATGCTCTTCTTCATTCTACGTGTACACAATTGTAACTGAATAAAAACCGACAAGGAATCAATGGCATTTTGATGTACTAGATTTTGTGAAGTACAGGCAGCTGTTACATGATTTTAAACATAGATTTGAAAGTCAAAGTTTTTATGAGCAAAAACTTTGATCAATATTTAATCAGACACAGTTTCTTTGTAAGGCTGATTGCCATTGCCTTCTGTAATTTTAAAGGTAGAGATAGATTGGTCCATGGAATATCAATATTTGGGTGTTTGAGGCTCCTGGTTGTAGAGTTTTTGGACCCTAAGAAATTAGGTCTAATGGTCATGTTTCTTCCATAACTTTGTTTCAAAATATCTAACCCTGGATACAGAGATGAAACATTTTTCAAGACTTCCTTATATATGCCTAAAAAATTAAGAGTAGTAAAACTCTGAGGTTTAAACCATAGCATCAAAGACTTCAAAAGAAGCTATCCATACATTAAACGATTTTTTTTTAAAGTCAGTTGAGCCCTAGCTGGTTTGGCTCAGTGGATAGAGCATTGGCCTGTGGACTGAAGGGTCCTGGGTTCGATTCTGGTCAAGGGCACATGCCCAGGTTGCAGGCCCAATCCCTAGTAGGGGACATGCAGGAGGCAGCCAATCAATGATTCTCTCACATCATTGATGTTTCTATCTCTCTCTCCTTCTCCCTTCCTCTTTGAAATCAATAAGAATATATTTTAAAAATAAATAAAAATTAAAAATCAGTTGAATCTTGCATTGGAATAAATAGTCAAAGAAAATGCTAGGGAGTCTTTAATGTCTTTATTAACAATTCAGTAAAAAATAGAGAAAGAGGAGGAGGAGAGAGAGAGAGAGAGAGAGAGAGAGAGAGAGAGAGAGAGAGAGAGAGAGAGATTGTTCCTGAAATAATACTAAGATCCTTGGTTCTCCCACCACAAGTACTTAGAGAAGCCCGCAAGAAGCCAGGCCCAGTTGCAATGTTCTACGTACAGCAGGCCCAACAGCTTCTCCACTTACTTCTGGTTTGATAAGTTCTTTAGATCAAATGTCATAAAAAGAGACCTTTAATGTTTTCTTAAAACTTCTCTAAAGGATTTACTGTGAGCCCAGTAACATTTGACATACACATTTCCTGATTCACCCTCTAAACTGCTTGATGCATTAAACATAAAAGGTGTCTGAAGTGGAAAAATACAGAATTAAAAATAGATCAATATCTTATGTTTCTTCCTTATCTTCCTAAAAAGTACCCAGAAAATCATTATTTTTGTAGATGTAAACTTTACCCTCCTCCTTAAGCTTGGCCTGTCTGATTCAATCAGCAGCTACCTCTTCAGTACTATAAACACCACCTACAGAAAGGATCAGATGGGGATGTGGAGTTCACAACAGGACAAAAGTGAGATGTCACAGAGAGAGCCAGGAACATGGCAAATCTTTTTATATAGTTTAAAGAGAATTCACAAAATACATGACAACCCATTTCTCCTCCTAAGTCCCTCACTCCATCTCGGGGATTCCTTCTACAGCTTATCTCATTCCTTCCTCTCAGGCTGTCCTCTGGTGTAATAGGACCAAGTTCCCCACAATGCAGACCATATCCAGCCTAGAGTTTCAAATGGCAGGACCACTATAAGAGGTCACAGATGGAAGCCAGCCTCCACCTACCACTCATTGTTGCAACTCACCCCTCATGTTGTTTCTGCCCTTATCCACTCTAAGAGCAAGTGATTAGAAAACAAAGCACAAAACATTGTAACATATCACCCCCATACTTCTTTTTAGAGGTACAAAATACCACTTATGTAGTCAATGATAAAATCATTGCAAGTCATGGATAATGCATGTGACTTGCCTCCAAAGAAGAGCCTTTCCTAAATTCATATCGCAGTAATTACTAATAATCTAACATTGTCTTCACACCAACTCAAACTTAGCAGAGCTGACTTCTACACCTCTGGAGGACTAAGTTTGGGCCCAAGGATTTTTTTCTCAAGGAATTGCCAACAGGGGAAGAGCATCTCATCTAATACCAACAGGCAGTTGAATGAACTTCGGGAGAGCTCCCTAAACACATTTACTGATTCACCCTCTAACCTGCTTGATGCATTAAACATAAAAGTGATACAGCACTTCTGAGTCCTATGGATTCTGAATTTCAAACTCATCTGAAACAAAATAGAGGACCCTTGGGGATTTCAACAAGTGCAATTTTTTTTTTCATGTCTTTATTCTGATCCTCACAACAGTCTGTGAGGTGGACAGTTGAGATATTGCCATCCTCTCTAGGAGACTTGATCACATTTACTCCATTATTTGTCAGGTAAGATGTTTATGATCACTCTCTGAAAGCAGCAACAAGGCATTTTAGGAAGTGAAATTATGAATGAAAGTGTGTTTTTTCCTTGATGGAACAAAATGTCTCTTTGTCAAAGAAAAACAAAGCAAAACACAGCAGGTAATATTAGCTTCCCAAAAAATAGCCCTTTAAAATACCTGAATACACCAATAACCACTCATGTGGATTTTACTTAAGGCCAACTGGATTGTAAAAAACGTACCTGAAACATTTGTCTGACTTTTCTTCGGGGTAGGTTGACATTTAGTTTATGCATCAATTGGTGTATCTCTTCAATATTCAATAAGCCGTCACCATTCTTATCAGCTTCCTCAAAGGTCTGCTTCACCCACATGCAGAAACGTCAAGAAAAACACTTGTGTTTTCACAAAATAAAAGCTGCTTTCTAACAGAACACTCCGAAGAAATTCTTTTAAGGAGGCTCTTAGTGAGCTGCTAATAGTGACAACAGAAGAAGCAGGGGAAGGAGAACACAGACAGGCGATTCCCTTCTCTGAAATGAGTCAAGCCACGCTATTGTGAGAGGTTCAACTCCAACATTGTTATCCAATCCGTTAAAGCATCTCTCTCATGTGATGAAACCCCAACTATTCCAAGCTGAGGCCTTCTCCGTCTATGACCTTTCATTTAGTATCTTTTTTACCTTCACAACACTCCATGGTACACAATCTTTTCAATTCCCTTTTCTGAGTTCCACTCCTACATTTAGAAATTTAGACCATCTAGTTCAATCTCCTTATTCACATGAGGATATACACTATAGGAGAGGGAGAAATTTAGAAAGGATTAGCAAGGGAACCAGGTACACAGGGTAGGCGCTATCATTAATATCATCACCATTTACAGATAACAACTCTGAGGCAAAGAGTTTAAGTAACTCACCCATGTGGATTTGGGACTGGAACCCAGCACCAGTCTGAGTCTTCAACCACAACACCATATTGCTTCTAATAGATATGAGTACTGCATCTGCCTCCAATTCAACATGTTCATACTGCAGAAATAGCTTGAATTACACTTTACACTGGATGAATTTTTTTTTTCCTACAGCCAATTAAGATTCATTATTCTCATTATTCATTCACAGTTGAAGTTTTCAGGCCTAATTGAAATGTAATAATCATGAACATTCCAAATCTGTTCCCTCAATTAATGTAATTAAATGTGAGTCCAATTAAGGATGTCATACTATTATTAAGACATTATCTAAAACCCTATCAAATTATGACAAAACCATATGAGAATGGTTCCCAAACTCAAATAATGTTCCCTATTTTTGACATCAGCTTCCTTTTTATCATTCATTAATTTCCTCTTTCCTTTTCTCTCCTCATTTAAACAACTATCAACTGCTTCTGAATTTTTTAACTGTTCTGTACAGTTCTTGGGTACATGTGCTTTCCAGGTAGCATATTTTCAGAATATGAAATCGCTCAGTTATCAACTGGTTAATTCAAATATGGAAACTTTCTACTGCTAGTAAACATGGACAAACAAGTCAGGTTGAAGAACTATTGCCTAAGCTGGTATAAATTCTATGTAGAGTACTGTAACTTTAAAATGTTAAAAGTAATCCCCATGGTAATCACACACAAAAATAGCCAAAGAATATATGCAAAAGAAAATGAGAAATGACTTATATATTACACTGGAAAAAAAGTCAACTAAACACAAAAGAAGACAGGAATGCAGAAAATGAGGGACAATAACAGCCATAAGGCATACAGATAAGAAATAGCACAATTACAGAACTCCCTTCTTATCAGTAATTACTTCAAATATAAATGGACTAAACTTTTTGCTCAAAAGTCAGAGATTGGCATTGGTAAAAACACATAACCCAACTATATGTTGTCTTAAGAGATGCACTTGAGATCCAGAGACACAAACAGGTTGAAAATAAAAAGATGGCGGGGGGGGGGGAAGACTTTCTATGTAAATTAGGGGTGAAAGAACAAAAGCTTCATAACAATGGATTTGATGATGATTTCTTTTATAGGATACCAAAGGTACAGGTAACAAATGGAACTTCATGAAAATTTAAAAACTGTATGCGTCAAATGACACTGTCAACAGAGTAAAGGCAACTCACAGAATGAAAGCAAATATTTTAAAATTATATATCTGATAAGGGATTCATATCCAAACAATGTAGAGAACTTCTAAAACTTAATGACCAAACAAAAAAATGCTTCAAAACTGGGCACAGGACTTGAGTAGCCATTTCTCCAAAGAAGTTATATGAATGGCCAACAAGCACATGAAAAGATGCCCAACATCACCAACATTAGGAAAATGCAATTAAAAGCCCTGGCTGGTTTGGCTCGGTGACTAAAGCATCAGCCTGCGGACTGAATGATCCCGGGTTCGATTCGGGTCAAGGGCATATGCCTGGTTGTGGGGCTCAATCCCCAGAGGGGGGCGTGCAGGAGGCAGCCAATCAATGATTCTCTCTCATCATTGATGTTCTATCTCTCCCTCTCCCTTCCTCTCTGAAATCAATAAAAATATATATTTTTTAAAAACTACCACCTCACATTCATTAGAATGACTACTATCAAAAGAACAGAAAACAAGTGTGGTGCAGATGTGGAGAAATTGGAACCCTTGTGCACTGTTGGTGGGAATGTAAAATGATACAGCTGCTGTGGAAACCAGTATGGCAGGTCCTCAAAAAATTAAAAATATAATTAACAAAAGGAAGTCAACACACTGAAGATGGCAGAACCTAGGTCTCTGTGACATCTCTGGGCCACTGATTAACCAACCCTGGAACTGCCCCATTTCAGAGCTCTTGTTCATGAAAAATAAATATTCCTTATTGTTTAATAAATATTGCCTTAAACAATATTAGTATGGTTGCGTCACTTGCACCAAAAAGCATTCTTACTGGTTCAGTATTTTTGTTTTTCCCAAAGGTTAGGAAGTTAAGAAGGAAACTAACAGAATAAAGCACCAAAATTTGTTCCTATGTTTGTATTTTGTTCCTATGTTTGTTCTCTTATGAATCCCAGTTGCATTTATCTTCATGCTGAGAATACTGATGAAAGCTCATCAGCTAAGGAATTCACACTGTCAAAACCCTTTTCTGGGCTGACTATTTCCCCTCTCCTCCAACAATACCCCAGGTGAGGGATTACAGCCAGAATAATATAAATTTATCACCACTCTTGGCAAAAAATTAAGGCGCACATTCCAATGATAGGAAGTGGTACTACTCCCTACACATGGACAGGAGGCACTTGTACTCTAAGGCCATTCAAAATGTGCAGAAGGAACAAAAAAGCAGTCTCATACTCTCACTTCACAGCTAAGAAACCTGAGGCCAGAACCACCAGCTCGATCCCAGCAGGAGAGGTGCCTTTCAGATCAAGTACATCAATCATTTAACTTGTTAGCACTGCAGAACCACAAGAATGGGTTTAACCAATAATGAAACTCGGCCTCCCATCTCTCAAGCAATTTACAGAGGATAACTGTTAAGTAAAATGTAAGTTCCCCTGGAGCATCAATCAGTTCTGTTTCCAAACTGTACTAAGAGAGAGGGAAAGTAGAAAGGACCTAAGTCCTGGGTACATAATTGGAACTCAAAAAATATTTGTTAAACTAAACTGGCTATAACAAAGCAGGGTTTTTTCTCTAATGTGAATAAATGCTTTCCTGGTTATGTCATCTCTCTGGGGAAACTTCATTTTGGATATTTCTCAGAGCTAAATTCAGTCTCTTCTGAAGAAGTCTGCTTCTGGCTTTACATACACTTGTTTTTATGTGCTTCACACATTCGTTTACTTTCTGTGAGAGTGAGGAGGGAACAGTGAGGGCTAGGGGTAAAGAAAGAAAAAAATTGGGGGAACATAAGCATAGACTGACCATCACTTAGACCAGCCGTGGGCAAACTACGGCCCGCGGGCCGGATCCGGCCCGTTTGAAATGAATAAAACTAAAAAAAAAAAAAAAAAAAAAAAAGACCGTACCCTTTTATGTAATGATGTTTACTTTGAATTTATATTAGTTCACACAAACACTCCATCCATGCTTTTGTTCCGGCCCTCCGGTCCAGTTTAAGAACCCATTGTGGCCCTCGAGTCAAAAAGTGTGCCCACCCCTGACTTAGACACACACACACACACACACACACACACACACACACACACCACCATTCCACACAGAACTCAAAAATAACGTTTTAGGAAGGATATTGGTCATGAGTCCTTTGCCTTTTGGCAAGGGAATCTTCATCACTGATGCCGGCCATCAGGTACTTGAGGCCTGTGATCCAGGTGCGGGCCTCCTCGGGGTTGGAGGTGATGAGGTCCAGGGACTCCATGTGGTTACCATGGTAGATGGTAAAGCAGCAGCTGGGGTCAAAGTTCCCCTCAGCTTGTCTGTGGAATATTTCAGACTGCCGACCCTCGGTGACTTTGTAAATGGAGTCGATAAGTACTGTGAGGCAAGTGAAATACATGACAGGTGAAGATATGGATACAGACTAAAAAAAAGGAAAAGCAAAATCATTGTAAATTTTTAAAAGTAAGCATGAACAAGGTCATGGTCCGTGAGTTGGGGTTTCTACGTCTACATGTGAAATACAAGCCCTGGCACTTATGGCTAGGAGCCTTCTCTACATGAGACTTTACCTTCCTGGGCAGACTAGACAATGCCCTCCCAGGTACTGGGCCTGGATGGGTTGAAATTTATGATAAAATGATAGATATGCCCAGTAGGGCAAGAAGACTGGTAGAAGAGGGACCTAATAAATATGTCAAATTTACAGTTCACATATTTATGCCGGGAAAACATACAAAGACCAAGAGCCAACTTCGGTGTTTTAAATATGTACGAGAACATAAAAAAATTAGTGGTAACCAAATAGCACAGTTAAAAGTGATTGGCATTTATAGTAAGGATGCTATTAGGAGAAGTAGAGCAGAGCTGAGAGAGATGGAAAAGAACATGGTGGCATCCCAGGGAAAGAGGCATAAAGATGCAGAAGCATAAGGCCCACCCCAGGGATGCTGAGCAGGCCGTTCATGCTGGACTGCAAAGCTCAAGAGGGGAATCCAGGAGTAAAGGTTGGAGGGGTAGTGAGAGGCTAGATTGTGCAGAGCCCAGAACAATAAATGAGAGATTAGCACTATTTATCCAGTGGGACAGCACCAAACATTTGTATCAGAGAAGCACTACAGGGAATATTATGTACTTTAAACTAAAACGATATGTTTTATTTGCTTCTTTATAGATAAGCATAAATCAGAAGAGTTGCATATCCTGTTGATTGCCCACAAACACCATCCTCTTCTCCCCTCTGCCTGAATAGCAGAGTCCCAACTTTCTTCTGGTATTCTCATGGTCCCTACATGATTCAGGAAAATGAGTATGTGCCCAGTCCCAGGGAAAATTCTGGTGGGGCTCAGCCATTGGGGTGTCCCCATTCATATTTCTTACAATTGATTTAGGTGTGGGAATGCATCCCGGCTCTAACCAAGGAGACTAGGGGCAATGTGCCATGAGTGAAAGGTCTAGAAAGAGGTTCTTCTCTTCTAAAAAGGAAGAAGAGAAGGTTCCTTTCTGCCTCTTCACTGTTATGTCAGGTTGTGAGGCCCAGAACAGCTGAACCCTTGGTTACAAAGCCAACACACCAGGGACAGAGCCAAGAGCACTCAACAACACAGAACTAGAGACTCAGTACCCCATACCTGGGGCCTGCCAACCTCTGGGTTTCCTGTCATGTGAGATAATAAATTTGTTTGTCGTGTAAGCCTAATTTGGTCCAGGTCTTCTGCTACTTGAAGCGGAAAGCATCAGAACTGATCAAAGCAGAGAAAACTAGCAAAATGGAAATTGGTTAGGAGACTTCACAATAGGCCACCGGAAAGGTGATGAGACCCTGGACAATGTTCGTGTGACAAGAGGATGGAAGGAGCAGATGAGAGAGGCATTACAGGAGACCACGGGACTTGGTGCTGAATAGAAGGTGTGAGAGACAGGCCTTAACGAGGAGTCAGATCAAAGCTATTTTACTTGATTTCATTAAAACAATTTTCTTAACTTATTAATCAGTCAACTGTGCTCAGAAAATGGCAAAACACTTTAACGGATCTATATTCATAACATCCTTTGGATTTATGATACCCATAAACTTTCATAGGAAAATGAAAGACCTCAGGCAATAAAATCTCATATGCCAAGTAAAATATATATACATATACATGCGTGTGTGTGTGTGTGTGTGTGTGTATAATGTCTCAACACAGGGGAATATTAACATTTATAGAATTCATGAACAAGAAAACTTTTATGGATTTAAATTCCCCAAATAATTTAAAAAGCAAAAATGGTTATAACTTATTCTGCCTCTCCACATCCGTTAACAGCTGAGCCCAAAACTTGCAAAAAATATTGATGGTCCAGAGGTCTGAAGCTTCCACAGAAGCCACCCAATATAACCCACATATAACTGTGTCAGGACACACAAAAAAATCAGAGATGGATCTTACTTTTTGCCTTCTCACTCTTCCTGGAGGGTCTCCATCGGAGGCGGGTCCGGTGCTCATCCAGGTAAAAGAGCCGGACGAGCCCTTTGGTCCCACGCTTCAGTTTGATCATCTGTGTCCCGGACTGCATTACACTCATGCATCTTTCAACTGCAAGAGATCAAAGCACATTCAGCTCTCAGACAATGCACGTGGGTACTGGTGTTCAGAAACCACTGTCAAATAAAACCTGATTCACCCCTAAAGACACCCAGGACCAGAAGACAAATTTGCTACAGATACTCTAGAAAGAGTTGTTAAGCAATTTATCAGGCTTAAGCCAGGAAAAAAACCATACTTACTGAAATAAAATTGTACTTCCAGGTACACAATGCATTAGTGCTGCACAAAGTCATCTTTTGTTCAAGGGGGTAACTCATTGTTTTTTGGTGTGAGACTGATGACCATTTGATACTTGGACCTATATTCATAAAGCAAGGTCTCAGATTTTATGTTAGATCTTCTAAGTTCTTACATAGCCAGCTGTAAAAGCATCTTATGATAATGCCTTAAAAGGCAATCAACAGAAACATAATTGGCAAAATGTTTCAACAATGCTGAATTGTATGATGGCTACATATGGGTTCATCTATATCTATATATATAAAAGCCTAAGTGACCATTATGACTGGTCGACTGAATGACCAGTCGACTGGTTGCTATGATGACACACTGACCACCAGGGGGCAGACACTCAACGCAGGAGCTGTCCCCTGGGGGTCAGTGCACTCCCACAGCCAACCTCCTGTAGCTGGCCAACCTCCCATGGTCCCTCCCCACAGCCAGCCCCAATTGGCCCCCATCACTGGCCAGGCTGAGGGACCCCACATGTGCACGAATTCGTGCACCGGGCCTCTAGTATGTATATAAAAGCCTAAGTGACCAGCTGACTGGCCGGTAGCTATGATACACAATGACCACCAGGGGGCAGATGCTCAATGCAGGAGCTGCTGAGCTGCAGTGACTTGGCAGCTGCGGTTCTCGGGTGACACACCCAGAACCAGAGAGAAGGGAGCCGATTCCAGGGTGCAACACCTGAGGACCGCCCTCTCGCAATTCAGGACCCCTCAGGGAATGTTGGAGAGCTGGTTTTGGCCCAATCCTCGTAGGCCAGGCTGAGGGACCCCACCTGCCGGAGGGACCCCACTCACTCAGAGAAAACCTCAAGCTGCGCCGCCTGGGTGTGGCCATCCAGGGAGGGACTGCGGGAGGTTGGCTCCAGGGCATGTCCCACCTGTCTTACCCAGTCCAACACCACCGGCCACCTTCTAATTAATATCCTTTCAATGTGCATGAATCCATGCACAAGGGCACTAGTATTATTATATTTATGTATGTTTGCAAATAACTAAATAAATATCATTTAAAATATAATTTAAAAAATCAAGTTTTCACAATTGAACATAATTTTTTTTTTTTACTTCCCAGCATCATAACCCTCTTCCTTTCCTGCCAAAAACTTTCTGGTTATTCTTTAAGTCATTCATTTTTCCCTCCATTTTCAGTCATATGGACTGTTTAAAATTGATCTACCCTTCAGCTCCAGGGTATCTCATCACTGTGGTTACAGTAATTGGTTCAGAAATGGGCATGTGATTGAATCTAAGACAACTGGGACTTCTGGAAAAAATGGATTTTAACCCCTCTATACCTAAATTTTGCAGTCCAGGGCTTCCAGTTTCCATCTGGGATCCATGAAAAGCAAGTCTGCTTGAAACAGAACCCAAAGCTGAGCTGATAAATAGGAAGGGAGAAAAATGTTGAGGTCCTGCTATTTGAGCCCTGTATCAAGACCCTCGTGAAACTGGAGACCTATCCCTGAACTATTTAGTTTCTGCTCAAATAGCTTCAATTTGAGTTTTCTGGCACCTGCAACACAGAGAATTTTAACCAATATGCTCAATAATACTTCTATCTCAGCTTGATCAAGCTAATTAACCTGTCAAGTTCTGATTCTACCTCTAGGATTTTATGAGGCTAAACTGAAAGTTGCTAACTTCCAGAGATAGAATCTAGTGACAGCTCCTCTAAAGAAAACCCTTGTTGAACTAAAAGGAAGGCTTATCCTAAAAGAAGAAGCCTAGTGTATAAGAGAGGGAAATAAGGATCTAGACATAAAAGATGTGTTGATGAATTAAACTGCAAGGATTTTCCAAATAGAGAATAACTTGGTGATTGAATTCTGGTAATATCCAAATAGCATCTTGTACAAGTGAAAGCTATCATTTAATTCTCTCTGCTTTGAGATGAACCTTGTAAGAAGAAGCCATTGGTGTTGCCTGTTTCCCCGTCACTGGTAACTGGAAATACTCTTTTCCCATTTCATGTGCCTTTGGTGGCCTGTCAATCACCCAACTAAGACATGTGCACCTGACTTAAGCTTCCAACAAATCTGTCTCCCTCCATGGGAGCAGAGTGCTGAATAAAAACAGCACTGAGCCGTTGCAGTGGCCAAGACTTAAGAGATGCTCCTGGTTGGCCACTCCAACATGCCACAGTTGTCAGAGTTATTCTTCCTGAGGGTGACAAATTATTCCACTTTCCCCTTGATTCTGCAACTATGCAATACTCCTCCAAATGTTCTTTTATCATATCAGCCAGAAACAGCTTTTACTTCATCAACAAATACACAGGCACATATATAACCCTTAGAGCACTAGAAGCATCTAGCTGAGTACCCACAAACAGTACGATGTTAGAAAGAGATCAAAGAAACACAGTAAATAAACTTTAACAACATTTTAGACTTCAACTTTGCTGGCTGAGTATCTTATCTTTACTAAGAAAGATAATTTGACCCCAAAGCTTAACATTGCATGTGCAAGGTACTCATTACAGGGCCTATAACCAACATTCACTATATCCTCCATGAAGAACCTTTCTTCACCCCCAAAATTAAGGGAGAGTAGCATAAAGTTAAGTACGATTTTAAGAACTGATATTACAAGGGAAGGGAAATGTAGCTTGCTCTTACTCACCTTACCTGACATATCAAATACCCAAGTAATAAAAATAATGCTTCTTAAAATATTTACTTTGAAGCACAGAACAAAATTTAAGATTTAGTTTCACTCTAGTAAATTTACCCACCACTGAGCACCATTCAGTTAGATAATGAGAGCCACGAATTTCAATTCTTGACAGTCACATTAACCATGTCATACCAGTAATTAAAGGGAGAACAGAAGAGAGTATGTCATCATATCAAGATAAAATCAAATCAAACTAACCAAGCCAAAACACCCAAAAAACTCTATTAGAATGTCAATAAACAGATGTTCACAGAGCAACTCCTTGTTCTAGGCACAGGGCTTTGTAATGAGGGAAAGCAAAAAGCACGAAGACTTCTCTTCACCTTAAAGAGGTGGAATTTTAAGAGAATGAAGCATCTAACGAGAGTATTATGGTAGTTCAGAGCTGTGGTTAAGAACACCAAGTTTGGATCTAGACAGCCTGGGGTAGAACTCCAGGTCTGCCTCGTAGTAGCTGTATGATGCTGGGCAAGATTTTTAATCCCTCTGTGTCTCCACTTGCTTATCTATAAAACGGGGGATAATATTATTTACCTCTTGAGTTGCTGTTAATTGAATGAGTTCATTCAAGTGGAGTACTGAAAATGGTACCTGGCATATCATAAACAGTATTAATGGTAGTTATTATTATGGTTTTATTATTGAAATATTTTTAAAATAAATGCCAGTCAGAAGTAAAGACAGAAATACTATGGGGGTCTATAGAAAAAGGAGTCTACAGTGAGCTGGAATGGGGAGAAGTATGGTAATAAAACAGAATCAGTGAAGACTTGGGGGCAGGAAAGAGGAGAGGTATGATCAAAGGGTAGGGAAAGACGGGCCTCCATCTTTGGAAGAGTGACTCAAAGGGCATTGACAGGATATATCAATCCATGGGCCAGATAAAACTGGACTGTAGAGGGTCAGAGGTGCTGGAATAACATTTTAATCCATTGGGAATGAGAGATTCACTAGATATTTCTGAACAAAGGAGTGACAGGATAAAAGACATAATTTAGGAATGTATGTCTTTGGGAAGAGAGAATAAAATAAATTGTTTAAGCCAGAGTAAAGAAGTTGAAGTAACTGAACCATCACAGATCTATAAAGCAAGGATTATACATCCATAGACCGTCCACATACCTGACAGTCCCTCTGCTTTGCTCACACTGCCTTTCGTTCCCCTTCCTTTCCACAATACCATTTCTTTTCCCTGAAATGGAATTGCTATGGCTACAATATCTCGACAATTTAACAGGAAAAACACAGTGATATAAACGAATAATCAGTTACTTGAGCTAATAAATACCACCTACCACTTAGCAAATACCATCCAGAGAAACAAAACATTTTAGAAAATGGGATACAATCCCTTAGAGAGGGAGTATATTTACACAATATATTACTGTAAATATTCACTAGCTTCACATTTATTCCACCAACTCAGCCATGGGCTTAGACCAGGGGTGGGCAAACTTTTTGACTCGAGGGCCACAATGGGTTCTTAAACTGGACCGGAGGGCCGGAACAAAAGCATGGATGGAGTATTTGTGTGAACTAATATAAATTCAAAGTAAACATCATTACATAAAAGGCTACGGTCTTTTTTTTTTTTTTAGTTTTATTCATTTCAAACGGGCCAGATCCGGCCTGTGGGCCGTAGTTTGCCCATGGCTGGCCTAGACTCTAGCACCATCCAGTAGAGTGGGCAAGCATACATGATCAAAATGTCCTTGCGAGCTAGGTTTTGAAACAATACGCTGCCTAAATTGTTTATGGAGCTGCTTTCCACTTCCTCCGTGATCTTTCCCTGTCACACAGAAAAGCCATTTGGTTAGAGTCAAATTGAAAAATCAAGTCCAGTGGAGTCCTGAGAGTCATTCTAGTCCACTTCTCCCTGCCTCAAACAGTCCATTGAGTTGTCCGGTTAACCAGAGAAAGAAAACCCTCAAATCATCCCTTGTAATTCATCCCAGTAGGTAATGATCACCAATGTTGGAGACAAAATATTCTTCCAGAGTCCTCTAAATCACTTGTGTCAGCATAAGCCAATTTCTTCTTGCTCTGCCTTCAGTAGAGGAATTAACAGGGGTTACTACCCCCCTTAAAAGTCATTCTCCAACCATTCTGGGTCGGTCAATTCCATTAAATGGGATGAGAAACAAGGGAACAAAGAAGGAGTTCCAGAAGCAGGTCAACAAGGACAGAGTCCCAGTGGCTTAGAATGGAATACCCTCATCACACCATTTCCAGTGCTGGAAAGTGTCTGGGGAAAGTCTGCAAATGTGGGCTATAAATTCAGGCAGCTACCAACACCTGCATAATCCCTTTGAGCCCACGTCATTCTCCCTATGATAGCCTTAATATTTTTAGAAAACACATTATGTGAATACAATGCAGCAACATTCAAGAATATAAAGGGAGAAATGCCCATCAACCCATCACATAATACACATATTGTTTTGGTCTATTATGGTCCAGATCTTAATATGTACACAATTTGACACACTGGTTGCAATCATGATACTTTAGCCATTTGGCCCTCTGCTTTATTTCATTTGCATTATAAAGTTTTCCATGTTTCTACACAGTCTTAATAATTATCATTTTACTGGCTGCCTTATAGTATAGTATAAATATTTAAAGAGCAGAAGAGATGAGTAGAGAACTATATTCTAACTTTATTACATAATTAGAGTTTAAAACTTAACAGAGTCTCATCTGTAAAATGAAAGGGCTAACAAAGTGGTCTGCAAAGTCCTTTAGAATTCAACTCCCTATCAGGATTAAATCAATCATTTGGCTACAGTTTAAAATAAGTAAATTTCCTTAGGGGCTATCAGTTCAACAAATCCTTCAAGTAGAAAATACTGTAAATCTATACTAATAAAAGGGTAATATGATAATTAGACCGGGTCAACCGGCCATCTTCCAGACATCCAACTTTCTTCCAACGGCCATGGTGGTGGGGGTATCAGTCCAGATATAGACCTTATGTATTTCTGTCTGCCAAGAGCATCTCCTCCTGCTGAAAAAGCGCCCCCCCCCTCATTTAAGCAATCCTATCCTATATAATCTATCTTTACTAATAAAAGGGTAATATGCTAATTAGACCAGGTCAACAGGCCATCTTCCGGACATCCAACTTCCTTCTGGACAAAGCCATGATGGTGGGGGCTGAGGCAGAGGCAGTTAGGTGCGATCAGCCCAGCAGGGGAGGGTTATTGGGGGCGACCAGGCCAGCAGTGGAGGGCATTTGGGGGCATTAGGCAGGCAGGCAGGTGAGTGGTTAGGAGCCAGTGGTCCTGGATTGTGAGAGGGATGTCCCGGATTGGAGAGGGTGCAGGCTGGGCTGAGGGACCACCATCCCTCCCCCCATGCACGAATTTCATGCACCGGGCCTCTAGAGTGTGTGTGTGTATCTATTATAATAAAAGCATGTGTCTGTGTGTGTGTATATATCTATAATAATAATAAAAGCATAATATGCTAATTAGACCAGACGTCCTTCCGGATGAAGATGAGGCAGGCGGGGGCTGGGGCAGAGGCGGCCCAGGCAGAGGCAGCAGAGGCCCCTGGCCTTGGCAGCAGCGGGGGCCAAACACCTTGCATGAATTTTGTGCATTGGGCCTCTACTATATATATATATATATGTATTTGTGATATGAAGTATCCTAATACAAAGTATGTATCCTTTGGGGAGAGATTTCCACTATGTATATATGATATCAAGAGGTTCAATTCTTTCAGCCATGTTTGAAGCAGAGATAGTCACAGTCTGTTAGGAATGCCAAACATGCGATCCAATGCTGATTTTTATAGCAGCTTAAGGTATACGTTATATACACTAACATTGACCTGTCTTAAATGTACAGTTCAATAGCTTTAGTGTATTTGCAGTTATGTGGTGATCTAATTTTAGAACAGTTCCATCACCCTAGCTCTATGCTTTAAAAAGCCAAGATGCAAAATCATCTCCAACAGTAATAAGCACAGCTGGTACCCTGCTCCTTCTCTGCTGGAAAGGTCACCTGGAGACTGGCTGCAATATAGGGCTACAGCCATGCCTGCGTTAGGCCACACAAGAATATCACTTGCACTTTCTTGTGAACACACCTATCACCAAACTGTTTATTAGCAGGCAAAACAAACGTGCACATCATTTGCAAGAGTGTCTTTTCAGCAAAATGGTTCATGAAAAAATGTGCATTGATTTCTTGCCAGCTTCCACCGATCAGAGTAAATCTGAGTGACTGAAAGAAATTAGTTTCTGAAAACAATTTCATTACCAGTGGAAAAAGGTGTCAAATGATACAGGTAATGTTTCTCTCAGAGGAAGAGAAGGGAGAGTTCCTAAAATCACCAGAGAAGTAAAGGGCATGTGTAATTCTCAGCACAGACCAAAAACAGATTCGAGGCCTGGTACACAATGAATATAAGATACCTTGCTGAGGGCAGTGCAGCGGGAGGGGTCGGCCCACAGGCTCAGGGCCAGAGAGCTGGGAGCAAAAGGCAGTTCTGGTTATTCCCTCAACCTAAAATTGCATTTTCCTCCGAGTTCTGAGTCCATAAAACAACTGACCTGCATCCCATTAATGTTTTATCTTTGAGGAAGGCAAAATTCCTGTTCATCCAAAAGCCTTTAAGAATAACTTAAAAGAAAAAAAAACCTGATTCACACCTGGACATGAATGTTTTGGATGACATTTATATAAAATATAACTGTTCTTCAAAGGAACTGGCTTCACCTGAAAAGCTCTCCCTCACCAATAGTCGGGCTTTAAAGTCAAGTAATATCTGCTTATGAATAAATGTGTTTCCAAATAACCAGGGAAAACTCCACTCTTATTAAGTCAAGATTCTTCCCAGTGCAGAGCAGACAATGTAGAGATCGCTGTTTTTTATGCCACTGCTTAAATCACTCCCATGGCAAAGATAAGATTATTTGAAAAGGTTTTAGAAACTAATTGGTTAGCAGTAACATTTTGGAACTTGTTTGCAAACCTATAGGCACACAGTCAACGTAGGTACATTTGGGGGAATTTAAGTCAGAGTGAAAGAAATTAATCAGTAATTTTTAAAATGTCGGAAACTTTTTTCTATTTTACTAAAGCCTTACATAACACTTTTGTTTTTTAATGAAACCTATATTATATTCAACAATTGTTTCTGTTCCATAATTGTTAGCTCTGGGAAACAAATGAAATACAAATAAGAATTCATAACAGTACAGTTTCGTTGGTTTTATTTAACGTCATCCCATTGGGGAAGGGGACATGAATTAATTTTAAATTTAGTTTCATCTAATATGTAAAGAGTTTTCTACTTCAACATAAGATCAGAAATGTCAATGTCATCAACATTCTGCAATGTGGTTTGTTATTTTTTAAAAATCCTTTAAAACAAACAAATCAAGAACAGACTCAGCAGCAGAGGAATAACCGATGGTTGGCAGAGGAAAGGGGGCTGCAGGAGGAGTGAAAAAGGGAAATAAGAGGTACAAGCTTCCAGCTATAAACCATGGAGATGGAGTGTACAGCACAGGGAAAATAGTCAATATGCTATAATAACTTTACACAGTGACAGATGGTTACTAGACTTGCAGTGATTACATCATAAGGTATATAAATATTGAATCACCATGTTATATGCCTGAAACTGATATAACATTATATGTCAACTATACTTTAATTAAAAAAAGTTAAATAAATTTTTTTAAAAACAAAAGTCATACATGTGTGAAATATACATACTTCAGATCCTATTTCATCATTTTTTCAGTAATATGACATTGGACTAAATATTTGGGGCAAAATCCCCAAGCCACATTAAGTACTGGCCTTTATTTATAGAGTACCTTGTCATCTAACAAGTCTGTTTCATAGTTTGCCACCCTGGCTGTATATCATAATCAACTGGGGACCTTCCTAAAGTGTTGATCACAAAGCCCCACTACAGAGCAATTAAATCAACATCTGTTGGGATGGGGCTGGGGTGGGCATCTGTTTTATTTTATTACTAGAGGTCTGGTGCACAAAATTCATGTCCGGAAGGGAGGGTCCCTCAGCCCAGCCTGCACCCTCTCCAATCTGGGACCCCTCAGGGGATACTCAACTGCCAGTTTAAGCCCAATCCCTGCATGATCAGGCCTAAACTGGTGGTCGGACATCCCTTTTGCAATCCGGGACTGCTGGCTCCTAACTGCTTGTCTCCTTGCCTGTCTGATCGCCCCTAACCACCTCTGCCTGCTGGCCTGAATGCCCCTAACTGCTCCCCTGCCTGCCAGCCTGATCACCTCTAACTGCCTCTGCCTGCTGGCCTGATTGCCCCCTAACTGCTCTCTCTGCTGGTCTGATCGCCCCTATCTGCTCTCCCCTGCTGACCTGATTGCCCACACCCTAACTGCTCTCCCCTGCTGGCCTGATCGCCCCTAACTGCCTCTGCCTCAGCCCCTGCCACCGTGGCTTTGTTCAGTTTAATTAGCATATTACCCTTTTATTAGTATAGCTGCTTCCCAGGGAGTCTACTGTATATCTAGAGTTAAAATTATTGACATATATATTATGTGGCTTATTCTCTTAAGATCTCTGAAGTTAGTAAAATAATTAATTGTCTCTGTAGAGCAGATGAGCAAAGAACTTGGCTGAGGTCATAAAGCTAGTAAGTGGCAAAGTCAGCTGTGAAAGTAGGTGCCCTGAATCCCGGGCAATTCTCTCCATTTCACTATGTGTAATGTCTGCCTGCAAGTCCTGTCTGGGCCAGTAACTGGCTGATCACTGATAAGTCCTTTAAACAGCCTTGACTGCAATTTTCTGAAAATAAAGAATCCGTTTGCTGGTTCCTAAGACCTTTCTTGCCACGCACTGGGAATCTATAATATACCAGGTCTAGCTTTTGGAAATTTTATGTATCATAATGATACTAGGGGTGGGATACAAAACATATGAACAATAAGGACTTGGGCAGGGGAAGAAGTGGGTGCTCAAAGATTAGGTAAACTCCAGAGGAGGCAGAATTTGAGCCTGACCCTTGAAGATCATAATAAGAATACTTAGTAGATTTTTTTAAATTGTTCTTATTCTAGGGCTGTGTACATGTTTTTATCCTCAGAGGATATGATTATTTACAATGAATTATAACTTCACACCTGTTGGAGTGGCCATTATCAAGACAAGCAGTAACAAGTGTTGGAGAGGTTGTGGAGCAAAGGGAACCTTCATTCACTGCTGGTGGGAATGGAGACTGGTACAACCACAATGGAAAGCAGTGATGCGATTCCTCAAAAAGTTAAGAATAGAGCCCAGCCGGCATGGCTCAGTGATTGAGCATCGACCTATGAACCAAGAGGTCATGGTTCAATTCCCAGTCAGGGCACATGCCCAGGTTGTGGGCTCAATCCCCAGTGTAGGCCATGCAGGAGGCAGCCAATCAATGATTCTCTCTCATCATTGATGTTTCTCGCTCTCACTTTCACTCTCTCTCCCTCTCCCTTCCCCTCTGAAATTAATAAAAATACATTTAAAAAAACTAAGAATAGCTCTACCATATGACCCAGCAACCCCTCTCCTGGGTATATACCCGAAAAACTTGAAAACATATATTCGCAAATATATATGCACCCCTACGTTCACTGCAGCATTATTCACAGTGGCCAAGACATGGAAACAACCAATGGGTTCCATGATAGAGGACTTGATAAAGAAGATGTGTTACATAAATATACACAATGGAATACTACTCGGCCATAAGAAAGGATGAAATACTGACATTTGTAGCAACATGAATGGACCTTGAGAATATTATGCTGGGGGGAATAAGTCAGTCAGAAAAAGCTAAGAACCATATGATTTCACTCATATGTGGGATATAAAACTGAAACTCGTGAACACAAACAACAGTGTGGTGGCTGCCAGAAGGAAGGGAGTAGGGGGTCCTAATATATGGTGATTAGAGAAGATTTGACTTTGGGTGATGGGCACACAGTGCAATATACAGATCTTGCAACAGAAACCACACCTGAAACCTATATGATCATATTAACCAATGTCAGCCTAATAAATTTAATTTTTAAAATAGATAAAAAATAAAATAAAATGAATTAAAAATACTCTGTTCACCACATTAAAAATTATACCTTAATGTTTATTTTTATCCTATATAATACAGGCTAATATGCAAATTGACCAAACAGCAGAACAACCAGTCGCTATGATGCGCACTGACCACCAGGGGGCAGACGCTCAATGCAGGAGCTTCCCCCTTGTGATCAGTGCACTCCCACAGGGGGAGAGCTGATCAGCCAGAAGCCCTGAGCTGGGCTCACAGCTGGCAAGTGCTCACAGCTGGCAAGTGCAGTGATGGTGGCGGGAGCCTCTCCCCCCTCCACAGCAGCGCTAAGGATGTCAGACTGACAGCTCCTGGACTGAGGGCTTGTGGACTGCGAGAGGGCACAGGCTGGGCTGAGGGACCCTCCCTTCCCCCCAAGTGCACGAATTTCATACACCGGGCCTCTAGTTAAGGTATAATTTTCTACACAGTCTTAATAATTACAATTTTAATGGCTATGTTTCATTTATTGCTTACTCCTAATCTCGGCTGTTTCTTGGGTGACACTGGGCAAGGGCAATTTATTTGGCTATATGAATAAGGTTTAACCTTCCCTAAAACCAGTAAAATATTTTCTCTTAGTTCTATATGACACAAAAAGAATTTTTACTGAGCAAGTTTTTTTAAAGTTTACCATACCACACATTAATTTTAAAGTACTGGCTTATTTTTGATTGCTGGTTGGGGGGTGTACATTATTGATAGGAGGCAAAAGTTGAATGCAATCCTTGGACAAATCTAATTTCTCCTACGGCAGCAACTGGACCCCAATCTTGGCTTTCTTTAGAGTATAGACTCCTAGACCACTTCTCCAGATATCCTTGCTGCTTAAGAATCTGCATTTAAAAGCTCCCCCTGGTAATTCTGAGGCATGCTTAAGTTTGCAGACCACATCTCCAGACACCATTACACCTTACCTACTTAGTATGTGGTCATTGGGAGCCAGCCAGTTTCCTTCATTGGACCTTAATTCAGAGTCACTTGAATGACAGAAGCAAAGGCTTATTGCTCAGATGCATGTTAGGACATAGCTCAAGGTCTCACCCCATACTTATAAAATATTAAATATCCCAGTTAAGTATCCCAGTGAGGATTAAAAGATGAAATGCTGATGGTCAGATAATCATTATTGCTTGTTTCTCTATAATCTCTTGTTCCGTTGGGGGCTGCTCAATACCTCACAATTTTAGATGTGTCCTAACTTGTACATAGGTGCTTCCTTAGTTTTGAGCCTTAATGACAAATAGCATTTTATCTGACCTCACCCACACCCCATCTAGACTCATGTCTTTGAAAAGAAAGATACCTCTATAGCAGCGATTTTCAACTGGTGTGTTGCAAAACCTGACTATTTAGTCAGGGGCACTGGCCTCATTTCCCTTAGATTGTCAAATTTTTTAAAAATGATGACAGCCAACACAACAATAGCTATCCGATGTGAATGGGTCAAAATTATAACTATGTTTTGTAATATCAGCAAAAAATATCTTTGTGCGTGTACCACAGAATTTCCGTAATTAGTTTATGTGTGTCATGAGATGAAAAAGGTTGAAAATCACTGCTCTATAAAATACCTATCCAGTGTGCTACATACATTGACATAAAATAAGTATTTATTGAGGTAGTTATTATCTCATTCATTGCTTAAATTAACTGTGCACACTTCCTACCTGAGTTTAATTGCATTTTAAAAAAGAATACCTGTTCTGTATTCCTAAAATTCATTTGCAGAATGCCTATTCTGTATTCCAAAAATTCATAAGCTCCCAGCAGTTCCCAGTTCTTACACCCAAACTCTTACTTCCTCCACCAACTATTGTTTTTTAGTTTCCTTGCATTATTATAGTGTCTCTGTTACTGGTTTTAAGAGCTTGTTTATGACTGAAGATGTTAACCATTTCTCATGCATTGCAAATGAAATACCATGTTTTTTGTTACTGTTTTACTCTGGTGTTTCAGTTTTTGGTTGTATCAAACTTGTGCATTAAATGTAATCATGTTCCGTTTTATAATAATAATAATAATTAATAATAATAATAATTTCTTAATTTAAAAAATAGAGGGGGGGGGCAGGAGTCAAGAAAGCTTAACTGATTTCATGTAAACTGTCCTAATTTTATCCATTCAGGTTTCACTTCGGTGCCTTTTTTATATATTTTTTCATTGTTGATAGTATTACAGATGTCTCCCATTCCCCCCCTTTACTCCTCTCCTTCCAGCCCGTACCCACCCACCCCCAGTCTTCACCCCCCTATTGCCCGTGTCCATGGACTATGCATATAAGTATATAAGTTCTTTGGTTTCTCTCTTGTGTGTCTTTAAGGCTCTCCATCTAAGAGTCAATTAACAGAAAATGGAAGAAGTGATCACATTTTCTCTAGAAAACAAGTGCCTCTCCACCCACAAGCCTGCGATGCTCTCAGCCACTGGTCTCCCAGGCTGAAGATTGCAGAGCCCACCTGCTGGGTGAGCAGGCCTGGTACCTGCCACCCACAGCCAGTTGGAAATCCAGTTGTGTGTCATTTAAAAAGCAGGCACCTTATTTCTGTGGCAGGTGTTTCTGAGGGAAAAAAGAATCCATGCTAAAAAGGAAAAAATATTTCCATGTGGTAAGGAAAGTGCCTGGGAGAATCCCCTCAGGTTTATTTTTCAAAAATCATTTGTCCTCACCCAGACCCTGGCCCTAATATTACAAGGTTCCATTTCAAAAATGTAATATCACATAAACATCACTAAGTAACCAAGCATTCATCACAGCTAATGTGTGGCATTTTGATTGGAGTTACTATCCCAAATCACTGCACTATAGATCTTAAAATCATTTTTAAGTAAAAAAAAAAAATCTAAAAATGGGAGAAAGATTAAAAAAAAACTGAAATTTTCTTTTAAGCCACATTTGCATATATAATCAGAACAGATGTGCTATAAAGTTTTCTAAACAGTCAATCCCAGAGAAAAGGCCTGCATTAAACCATAATTGCCTGGACATAAGATTTCTTGAGTCTCTCTGCATTCAGAAATAATTAGTCTAACCCACACACATGCACATGAACACAGACATTCACACACTTCTTCAGCAGAACCCGGCTGACCATTGAGCAAGAATAAACAAGGCTGAGCCGTGTATACATGATTAACCTGTGGTTGGTGGGGTATTTCAAGTAAGTCATTGGAAACATACAAGAATTGATGAGGGATAGGAAAAAAATGTCTTGGAGGACAGGAGAGTGTTAGGGAAGAAGCAAAAGAGAATAGAAAATATTAAACACAGTGCCAGAGACAAGAAGGAGCAACTGGAAGTAAAAGTTTAGATGGTGAGGAAGAGAATCAGTAAGAAAGACACAAAATATAAGAAAGAGCTGTGATTCCAGGAAAAAAAAGTAGGAGGTAGGTAGGAAAGGTAACAAACACCTGTCAGCCATGTCAATATCAGAAACACAGGACACTAGGAGAGTCATATGACACTGATAGGTCAGTGAAATGCAGGGCGTATCGCCCCAAAGAAAGCAAACACTCCACTGGTGCGCAGCCTTCCCAGGATGCCCTGGGCCACAACATTCAGTACAGGAGTGAACAACATAGAGGCCCTCAGCATTTTGTCTCCCAGTGTGTTTAATCTGTACGTAGAACATGTCATCGACAAAAACTGGGCTAGACTCAGAGGAAGGAGGAGTGACACTTGGTGGAAGAAACATCAATAACAAGAGATGCGGAAAGTGGCCATCTTTAAACATCTTACTGGCAGAAAGTGGCCATGATTGAAACAACTTCTGGATAAAAATGAAAAAAGAGGTGCTGAAGCAGGACTGCATTTGAACATCAAGAAGACAAGAATCATGACTACAGAAGAAACACACAAATTTTAACAGAGGCAATAAAGACAGTGAAATTGTTAGAGATGTTGCTTACTTACCTCGGTTCAGTCGTTGTTTCAAATGAAGACTGCGGCCAAGAACTCGGGAAAAGGCTGAGACTCGGAAGGGCAGCCAGGGAAGAATTAGAAAAAATCACCAAGAGCAAAGCTGTGTCATGAGAGACCAAGGCTAAGATCATCCACACCTCGTTTCTCGATTACTATGTGCAAATGTGAAAGTTGAACAGTGGAGAAGTCAAATCAGGGGTAAAGGGGGGAAATGATGCACCTGAAATATGGTGCAGGGAAAAAGGGGACATATGTCATACTTTCAACAATAAAGAATTAAAGAAAAAGAAAGAAAAAAATATGATGCGGGAAGGAGAGCTCCACAGATACCCTGGACTGCCAGAAACAGGAACAAGGAGGGCCTAGTGCAGGGGTGGGCAACCTTTTTGTGAGTGCGTGCCAAAACCAACAAAATCTCTGACTCAAAATTCTTCTGCGTGCCAACCCTAATTTTTTGAGACCATGTCACACCTACTTAATATCTCTTAAGGTGTACGTATGTGAAGAACCTTGAAGAAATAATAAAGTTCACTCGAGTGACAAAAACACAGTATATGATGATGAAAAATACATTTATTTTTTAATGTACACATGTACACTGATAGTCCGACAGAAAACTTTTTGACTCCGTTTGATATTATCAGTGGGACTTTTGCTGCTGCATCACTGATGACAGAGATTTTACATCAGGTTTATATTTCGTGACCTTCAGAGATGTGCACGAGCTACTACTTTCATCCATCAGGCTACTCCTATTACGAGACTTAACAAAATTCGTCACTGAGAACAAAGATTCACAAGCGTATGTGGATGAAACCAAAACACTAGTCGGATCTAGGAAGGCAGGGAGAATTAAGGCAGAGGCATAGAAATTGCTCTTGCCCTCTCTCATCAATCCATGTCTACGGTCTTTAAGATAACTTGTTATGTAAAATTATTTATTTATCTAAGATGCACCTACACTGAATTTATCTGAAAAATAAAAAAGTCCATATTAAAAAATAAATTGTAAATGGAAGATTATAAGAGAGGGTTTCGCGTGCCAGCAAAAGTTACTGGCATGCCATGTTTGGCATGCGTGTCAGGGGTTGCCCACCCCTGGCCTACAGCAAATTAAGCCTGAAGCATCACTGGAGGTTGCCGGGAGCCGGTCCATCCTTGCTGTTTCAAAGGACCTGGCATATATGGCATACTGTTCTTAAAATGTTTGCTCACCTTCTTGGCACTATGTGTTTTAACCAAGGTCTCCTCTCTGAGAAAGGTTGTTTCCCCAGGTAGGGATTTTCCCCTGAAGTTAGGGAGGGAATAAAACCCCTCAACTAAGTGCCAGGTGGGTAATTAATCACTTTAACTATGAACAATCATGCTTAAGCTACATAATCTTTACTCCCTGGAATGGAGATAAGAAACGCCCTAACCTTTGTAATAGAGATTGAAGGATTGAATCAACTGGTATAAATACAGGTGTAACAAGACAGCAACACACAGAACTTAGAACACAGAACTTAGAAGACAGAACTTAGAACACAGAACCTACACAGAACCTACAAGCAGAACCTACACACAGAACCTACACACAGAACCTACACAGAACCTAGAGACAGAAGAACTTCGCTGGAGAGAACATGGCAAAAGATCCTGGACAGAAACTGGCCACAGAACCTAGAGACAGAACCCAGCGAGAGAACCTGGCTGAAGAACCTAGAGACAGAACCTGGCTACAGAACCTGGATAGAACATGGCAAGAGAACCTGACTAGAACCTGGTGACTGAACCTGGCTGGAGAACCTGGACAGAACCTGGCTGGAGATCCTAGCAAGGGAACATGGCTACAGAACCTGGCTGGAGAACCTGGAGAACCTAGCAAGAGAACATGGACACAGAACCTGGCTGGAGATCCTAGCCAGAACTTCGCTGGAGATCCTGACCAGAACTTGGCTAGAGATCCTGGCTAGGCTGCTGATCAACTGAACACTGTCTCCATGTCATTCCTTCTTCGTCGACTCCGTCCACACCTTTGGGGACCCCTGGACATGCTGGGGTTGGACCCCGGCAGGAGGTGATGATACAAAACTAAAGCTATCCTACTTCAGGCATGTCATGAGATGGCAGGGTTCTAAAGAAAAGACAATCATGCTGGGAGAAACAGAAGGCAGCAAGAAAAGAGGACGACCAAATACTAGATGGGTTGATTCCATAGAAGAAGCCAGAGGTGCGAGTCTACAGGAGCTGAGCGGGGCTGTTGAAGACAGGATATAGGAGACATCACTCATTCAAGGGTGACCAGGAGCCGGAGCTGACTCAAAGGCTCGTAATACACACAGACCCTCATCTCATCAGGCTGCTTTCCTGAACATCTATTCCAGGACAATTATGTCGCAGTCTGCATGCTATTTTGAATTTCTGCAACTGATTCAGCACTGTAATTGCTGATAAATACTGTAATCAGAAATTCTTTTCCTCTCGCAGAGCAAGGGCAATGCCATCATCAGCGTTATCCCCACAATCCTGATCTGAAAAGCAAGAAGGCACCAACTAGTCCTGCATCTTCCTGTAATCTCAGAAAATACTTGCAGCACTGTGCAAGCAGTGTGATACTAATGACAGAAGAAACTGATGGTTGAATGATACAAAAGCATCTGTCAGCATTTAGGAAACAATTACCACTGCTGGACATGTAAATGAGCCCATCCTAGGTGAACAGTGACCAGAAGGACTGTTTTGTTGTTAAGTACTTATCTCAGCAACAGAAAAACAAACAGGGTTCATTTAACTAAAATCCCATTTCCGACCAATGTACCGTTCCTTCTGTTCTTGACATGTGGGGACCCAAGGTTAAGCCACTCTGGCCAGCTTGACTCATCTAAAGCAGCTTTCCATTTCACAGTGACCATCGGCTTGGCCAGATGGTGGATGTAGCTTGAGAGGGCAGGCCATCTCAGCAAACGGTAACTACTGTGTTGGAAAAGAGCTGCTCTCAGTGGCAGAAATATTCCGACTACCGAAAGCTCCAAGTGGAACCCCCACTAAACCAGTTGGTGTGCAGTCACAAAGTGCCCTATTCCAACCCACCTCAGCACACACTACTGCCTATACTTCTATTGCGACAAAAAGCCACATCTTCTTTAAATTACTTGCCATGCTTTAATCCAGAATTTGAAACTACTCAGGGCAACTCAATCAAGTATCTACTGCCTTCTAGAGACATCACCATAACCATGAACAAGTCAGCTGTCAAACAGTTTATTGGTGGGGATTGAATATTTCCCAATCCAAAATGCAGTTTTTAAAATACAATTTCTGCCAAAACCGGTTTGGCTCAGTGGATAGAGCGTCGGCCTGCGGACTGAGAGGTCCCAGGTTCGATTCCGGTCAGGGGCATGTGCCTGGGTTGCGGGCATATCCCCAGTGGGAGATGTGCGGGAGGCAGCTGATCAATGTTTCTCTCTCATCGATGTTTCTGACTCTCTATATCTCTCCCTTCCTCTCTGTAAAAAATCAATAAAAAATATATTAAAAAAAAATACAATTTCTGCCTTTCTCTTCTGTATTCTGAGATGACTAGGCCTAAGTCAATTAACTGTGTCTCTATAAAGCCATGCCCATGTAGGCACTTTAAAAGCTCAATCACCCCTGAAAAAAATAAAATAAAAATATAAAATTCTGAATCACAAAAGATTTTTAAGGGCACTGTTTAAAGCAGCAGTGGGGGAACCTTTTTTCTGCCAAGGGCCATTTGAATATTTCTATCATTCACAGGCCATACAAAATTATCAACTTAAAAATTAGCCTGCTATATTTGGTCAAACATTTAATTAACTCACCCCTAATGCCTTGGCAGGGCTACACCAAATGATTTCAGGCCATACATTCCCTACCCCTGACTTAAAGGAAGATCTTATAAACAAAAAATACTGGTGCAGTTTATTTAAAATTGAAAGCAAAAAATAAAGGAAAACTGGACAGGAAAGAAGAGGGGAAAAAAGAACAAAAAAGAAAGGCTTTCTTAATATTTTATCTCATTTATGGGAGCCCTTATTAGTGAACTAAAGAGGAAGGCTTCACATGATCTCTAATATTCATGCTATGAATCCTCATGGCAATCACATTATGGAAGTAATTGCCACGTGAATTTTTGATATTAATAAAAAGCTCATTTCCACCTTGACAGATTCCAGGTCAGGGCACATGCCCAGGTTGTGTTCAGTCTCCAGTAGGGTGTACACAGGAGGCAGCCAACAATGATTCTCTCTCATCATTGATGTCTCTATCCCTCTCTCTCCCTCTCCCTTCCTCTCTGAAATCAATAAAAACATATTTTTAAAAAATGTTCACGTATCCTTCTGAAACAATCAATCTAATTTCTTAGAATCAAAAAAGCTCAGGTAAAATAGGATATTCATGACCAAGAGAGGGAAGTATTGTAAGTCAAAGAAATTGGCCATGGTCCCTCCAATGAAGCAACACAGTGTGCTGTGCAAGTATGGTGTGCCTGCACTGTAAGAGGATAAAACAAAAACAAAAAAACCATTGCTCAATTGAGCCTCCTACCTATGACCAGCAAATAAGAAATAAACACTGCCCAGGGTAGCACTGAACAAGATAAACCTCCTTTTCTTGAATCACAAGATCAGAAAAGTTGCATGACCCTTCTGTTTGCCGTAAGGCTCACGGTGGTGAGAAGGGCTGAACCTGTGGGGCAGCAGGTCACCAAGACCAACAGAGAGCAGTAGGTCACTTGCAGGGAAATGAGGGCTAAATGAAGACTAAAAGGATGCGCCCTATGATTGGGGGGCCAGAGGTAGGCTCACTAAGATGCAGAGCAAAGGTGTGATTCTGGGCTCCAGAACCGAGGCTGAAGAGAACTGCTTCCAATGGCTTTCAGAACTGCTGCTTCAGTAAGGAGGGCCCAAGAGGTCTGAGAAAGCAGACTGAGCTTCTCTACCAAAAACGGAACCATACCTCATGCCAGAGAGAGAACGATCACAGAATGAAAGAGGGGTGGGAGCAAAGAGAGGTGCCCAGGGACCAACCAGGTCCCTAATGTATCTCTTTAAAGACAGAGTGGAGTGTTGACTACCTGGCTGAGTCTTACACTATTCTCTGCACTTGTCTGTACAGCTGAGATAGCCCCTATGGAGAGAGTAGAGTTCAATGGTAAGAGCCTGGACTCTGGCTGGGCACCTTGAGTGAGTTAGTTACTTCTCTAGACTCACTTCCTTCATTTGTAACATGGTATGCTTCATTCTAGACTAAATGAATTAATATAAGCGAAGTGCTATCAACAGTGCCTGATACATAATAATACCAGACTCCTAAAATGTCATTTATTTAATATTTTAAAATTAAGATTTCCCTGCTCTATTACCAGCTACAGGTATATCCACATTTGGCCTTCATCTCCTTTTTCCTTCCCATCTATTTCTCCAACACTCCAACTGCCCAAAAGCTTAGTAATAGTTCTTTTACACCAGTAGGTATTTCTGCAGCTTTTATCGCCTCCACCTGGTATTTCAGTCAACTTGAAAATCTGAAAGCAGAGTGCCCCGTTGGAAAACAAGAATGTTCAACCCTTCAGTCAGAGCTCCCAGCAGTTGATGATAGTCAATCCCACTCTGTGAGTATTATGTATATTATGTACTTTCCTTCAACACTCAAAACAAGATTCAGACTTGATTTTAACCTGTTCCACCCCAAAGGTTAGACAGGTCCTTTAATCCAAACAAAAACAGTCTTTATGGTTGCAGTACGCCCTGTTATTCTGACATGTGCTTAAATGTTTGGCTTGCAAAGCAAACTCTACAGAGATTTGTGTGTTTCTTGCCTGCCAGTCTAGAGGTACCACCTGATGGAAAGCCATGCCTTGGGGCAAAACCCTGCATAGAAAACTGATTTTGAAACATCTACTCAATTGTTGCTTTTCCTTAAAAATTGAACTCATTAAGATATATGCATTGAACTACTCCTGAATTGCTAACTGTTAAATGCTTTGGACTGCAAGTAAAAAAAAAACCAAAAAACCAGCTACAAATAAATTCCTTAACCAATAAAGAGGGTTTTTAAAATTCCCCCTAAGAAGTTTGAAAGGAAGTAACATGGATAATTTATGTTCAAGAATTCACCAAAAGTCCAAGTTTCTTCCTAAACTGATGAACTGCCAGATGGCCGCAGCAGCTTAAGGCATAGTGTCCCATGGTCATTTCATGCAGCTTTTTTCAAAGGAAAACTTTCTCAGAAGTGCCCTGATTTTCCTCATGTCTCATTGGCCAGAATTGGTCAGGTGTCCCTGCCTACACAAAGCCTTCAGAGGAAACTAAAATAACCAATCTGATCAAGACTCCCCCAGACAGCAGATGCTCAGAACTTCCTTGAATAGGATTAACCTGATTGAGGCTCTGTTAGAAAAAAAGGAAGCTGTTGTTCTTGTAACAAGTTTAAATCAAGATAACTTTCTGGGAAAGTTTTTAAATGAAAGCTTCTAGGTATGATTTAACTTTTCAACTTCAACTAAATAATTAGATTTGGTGTCTCAAAGTGTAATCTCAAGGCCCATGCCAGTCTGCAAACTGGTTGTGGTATGTGCAAAACGAGGTAAGTATAGAAACTGAAAGAGTTTAGAGACTTTTATCACAATGGACAGATCATTTTATAGTTAAATCTAATAAAAAAATTTGGTGCTTGTCCTTTTTTTATCTTGGTTTTTATTATTAGTAATTGATTTTTATTGTATTCTACAAAAATTATCAGTCCATGGTGGCCTCAAAATTGGGGTGGGGGCCCCAGTCATTCACCAGGGATAGATTGCCTTATGCGATTTGTTTAACTTTAGTTTATATGTTATACACAAAACAAATTAAATTCTACCTTTAACTGTCGTTAACACATCCAAGCAGCTTTTTCCTCCCACCCTGACTAAGGTCTAGGATTTTTAGAGCTAAATGTGTGGTCTAAACATTGTAAAATATACTTGAATGTAAAAATTACATTACTAAGTAAAACTATCTAGGACTAATGAGCCTTAGGCCCGAGTTCCAACTAGTCCATTCCAAAAGAGACTCAACCTTTAACTTCGGCCAGCCCCTGGACACATCATGAAAAAAGCGGGCAAGATTTGCATCTCTCAAATGATTACTGACTTTGAGCATGTTTTCATATGTCTCTTGGCCTTCTGTACGTCCTTTTTTGAAAAGTATCTATTTAGGTCCGTTGCCCATTTTTTGATTGGGTTATTTATCTTCCTTTTGTTAAGTTGTATGAGTTCCCTGTAAATATTGGAGATTAAACCCTTATCGGAGATAACATTGGCAAATATGTTCTCCCACGCAGAGTTTTTTGTTGTTGTTGTTTTCTTGATGGTTTCTTTTGCTGTGCAGAAGCTTTTTATTTATATGTAGTCCCATATGTTTATTTTCTCTTTAGTTTCCATTGCCCTAGGAGCTGTATTGGTGAAGATATTACTTTGGCACATGTCTGTGATTTTGCTGCCTGTGGATTCCTCTAAGATTTTTATGATTTCCCATTTTACGTTTAAGTCCTTTATCCATTTTGAGTTTATTTTTGTGTATGGTGTAAGTTGGTGGTTTAGTTTCATTTTTTTTTTAATATATTTTATTGGTTTTTTCACAGAGAGGAAGGGAGAAGGACAGAGAGTCAGAAACATCGATGAGAGAGAAACATCGATCAGCTGGCTCCTGCACACCCCCCACTGGGGATATGCCTGCAACCAAGGCACATGCCCTTGACTGGAATCGAACCTGGGACCCTTCAGTCCGCAGGCCGACACTCTATCCACTGAGCCAAACCAGTTAGGGCTAGTTTCATTTTTTTTGCTTGTATCTGTCCAATCTTCCCAACACCATTTCTTAAAGAGACTGTCTTAACTCCATTGTATGCTCTTGCCTCCTTTGTCAAATATTTACTAAGCATAATGGTTTGGGTTGATTACTGGGTTCTCTATTCTATTCCATTGGTCTATATGTCTGTTCTTGTGCCAGTACCAGGCAGTTTTGAGAACAGTGGCTTTGTTATACAGTTTGATATATGGTATTGAGATCCCACCTACTTTGTTCTTCTTTCTCAGGATTACTGTAGCTATTCGGGGTCTTTTTTTATTCTAGATGAATTTTTGGAGAGTTCGTTCTAGGTCTGTGAAATATGCCATTGATATTTTAATGGGGAGTGCATTGAATCTATAGATTGCTTTGGGTAGTATGGACATTTTAAAGATGTTGATTCTACCAATCCATGAACACGGTATGTTCTTCCATCTGTTTATGTCTTCCTCTATCTCTTTTTTCAGTGTACTATAGTTTTCCAAGTACAGGTCTTTTACCTCCTTAGTTAAGTTTATTCCTAGGTATCTTAATTTTTTTAGTGCAATGGTAAATGGGATTGTTGTTGTTTTTTTATCTCTCTTTCTGTAAGTTCACTATTTTTTTATATTTTTATTGATTTCAGAGAGGAAGGGGGAGAGAGAGAGAGAGAGAGAGAGAGAGAGAGAGACATCAACGATGAGAGAGAATCATGGATCAGCTGCCTCCTGCATGCCTCCTACTGGGGATGAGCCCACAACCTGGGCATGTGCTCTTGACCAGAATCGAACCTGGACCCTTTAGGCTGCAGGCTGATGCTCTATCCACTGAGCCAAACCAGCTAGGGCTGTAAGTTCACTATTGGTGTATTAAAATGCCATAGATTTCTGGGCATTACTTTTGTATCCTGCTACATTGCCAAAATCATTTATTAAGTCTAATAATTTTTTATGGAGTCTTTAGGGTTTTATACGTACAATGTCATGTCATCTGCAAATAATGACAGTTTTACTTCTTCTTTCCCAATTTGGATACCTTTTATTTCTTCTTCTTGTCTAATTGCTATGGCTAGCACTTCCAGTACTATGTCAAACAGCAGTCGTGAAAGTGGGCATCCTTGTCTTGTTCCTGTTCTTAGGTGAAATGATTTTAGTTTTTGCCCACTGAATATGATGTTGGCTGTAGATTTGTCGTATAAGGCTTTTATTATGTTGAGGTATGATCCCTCTATTCCCACTTTGGTGAGGGTTTTTACCAAGAAATGGTGTTGGATTTTGTCAAATGCTTTTTCTGCATCAATTGATATGACTATGTGATTTTTATCTCTCAATTTGTTTATGTGATGTACCATGCTTATTGATTTGTGCAAATCAAAACAACAATGAGGTACCATCTCACACCTGTCAGAATGGCTATCATCAACAAATCAACAAATGACAAGTGCTGCCGAGGATGCAGAGAAAAAGGAACCCTCGTGCACTGCTGGTGGGAATGCAGACTGGTGCAGCCACTGTGGAGAACAGTATGGAGTTTCCTCAAAAAACTAAAAATAAAACTCCCATTTGATCCAGTGATCCTACTTCTAGGAATATATCCCAAGAAACTAGAAACATCAATCAGAAAGGATATATGCACCCCTATGTTCATAGCAGCACAATTTACAATTGCTAAGATTTGGAAACAGCCTAAGTGCCCATCAGCAGATGAATGGATGAAAAAACTGTGGTACATCTACACAATGGAATACTATGCTGCTGTAAAAAGGAAGGAACTCCTACCATTTGCAACAGCATGGATGGACCTGGAGAGCATTATGCTAAGCGAAATAAGTCAGTCAGAGAAAGAAAAATATCATATGATCTCACTCATTTGTGGAATATAATGAACAACATAAACTGATGAACAAAAACAGATCCAGAGACAGAGAAGCATCGATCAGACCATCAAACCTCAGAGGGAAGGCAGGGGAGGGTGGGGGTAAGGAGGAAAGATCAACCAAAGGACTTGTATGCATGCATATAAGCCTAACCAATGGACACAGACACCAGGGGGGTGAGGGCATGAGCAGGGGGGTGGAGGGACAATGGAGGGATAAGGACACATACGTAATACCTTAATCAATAAAGCAAATAAAAAAAATACTGGAAAAAATAGCAGGCAAGAGAAAGTTGTGCATGAATTTGATCAGGCCAACATTATTTGAAAAAACTTGTTAGGTCCTGTTATAACACAAATTGAGAAAAGTCCTTAGGATGAACAAAATGTTACTGTCATTAAGAACTGGATTTAAAGTTAATATCACTTTTTCCTTCAAATGAGAATAGTACCTACATTCAATTAGCACTTTAGGTCTTCTGCTATAGAAAATGTGTTTTGTAAATAGTCTCACATCTTATCATATGTAGTTTCTCAGACAGAAATCATATTAATTAATTCTTGACCCTCTCCATAAAGGACAGGACAGACCTGTAGTTAATATTGAACATTAGGAGGTTATCTTTGCTAATTATGATATCTCATAATTAGCATACATCAATAACACATATTCATACCCAAACAAAGAACCTCTTACCTACCTGGATATGTTGGTTTTGTTTTGGGTTTTTTTCAGTAGATTTAAAGTAACCTTTCAAATCACCAATTGCAGAGATAACATTCATCTCAAAATGTATTCAAATTACAGGGCCTTTATGAAATTATTAACATACCATCTTCTCATGAAAAGCTCCCCCGCATCCTTGAGAGCACCAGAAAAGGCACTCACAAAGGAGCCAAGAGGCTCAGCAGTTAAGAATTTTAAATTGATTCTTGAATGGCAGCTTCACAGTAAAGCTCATTCTGAGCGTTAGCACATCTCTGCTGGCATTTGTTAGTGTTACGCTTTCTTCTCCTTGATTATTTCCCATTGGTTATTGTGACATGGCTCTCTTTATTTTAGGTATTCAATTTTAAGAACAAAAGTTCAATTAAGCTCCCTCCATCACTACAGGATAATTTGGTTTCATATATTTAACAAACAGGCTCACCTACAGGTCGCTTTGTGGGAGTCTCCTACTGTTTGTTCACTATCACCCTAAGAAACATTCAAGAGATAGAACTTCAACAGTTCCCTTTACTGAACTTAAAAAATATAATGCAGCCCGGCCGCTGTGGCACAGCGGTTGAGTGTTGACCTATGAACCAGGAGGTTACAGTTCGATATCCAGTCAGGGCACATGCCCAGGCAGGAGGCAGTCAATCATGATTCTCATCATTGATGATTCTTTCTCTCTCCCCTTCTCCCTTCCTCTCTAAAATCAATAAAAATATATATTTTTAAAAAATACAATGCTGTACTTCCCACCAGCGCAAGTCCCTTACCACTACCAGGTCCCACAAAGAGCTAAACTGAAGCCCAACACAAGAGAGTGACAACGCTGCATTTCTGCTAGGCTCTCCTCCCTCGACTATGGACATGCAAAACAGCTGACTGGGCCATCAAAGCTCACCCTCCTCTTCCCGAAACAGCCAGCTGTAACTTCATTTCGGACTTAGGCTACGATTTTTTTTCTATGCACATGAATGTTTATTTGTGAAGTCTTGACTTTGAGCTACCTCCAATTCTAAAAATAACGTGGGCAAGTTCTATCATCTTAAAGCTTCAGCTTCCCAGATTATGCCAAATCTATCTCTTGCTACTTAATTAACGTCAAAAGCATAATGTGATGCAACGTTGCTGTTGGAAAACTTCTATTTTTCCAACATGTCTGTTCTCCTACACATAACTAGAATGAGTAAAACTTCTGACTAAATCATAGACACATATACAGGCAAATGATTAAAGGGTTTGACTGCCTGCCATAATATTGGAACAAAATCTGGGGACGAATACTAATGAATAAAGGGTTATAACCCTGGACAAGCAATTAAATGCAGCTTAAATATATAACATTATTTTCCTCAAAAAATAGAGTTTAAACTTCATATGATTACATTCCATAAATTAAATTGTAGCACCTTAAACAATCTAGTTAATTAATAAATATTTGTTAAACAAATGAATGAATAAAATTAAACAACAACAACAACAAGATATCACCTGGTTGGAAAGGTAAATTCTTCATCGCATTAAGCTTCTCACAAATAAACCATGTAGATGGCAATCAGTCCTTAGTACCAAAGACAAAAAAACGAAGTCCATTTGAAGACATTTGAGAGTAATGAGAGGAGGGGTACGCACAGATCACAGGTTGAAAATCTAAAAGCACTCCCTGGGTTTTTATCTGGGAGCGTTTTAAACACTCCCACTCTTAAAAATGGCAGCCTGCGTTCATAGCCAGTGCCCATGGGATCATCCCCAGGCTCAAGGGAGGGAGTGCGGGGGCATCCATCAGATTCACATTCCCAGGAACCTGTACCGGAGCCTGAGGACCTAGTCTCCATCTCTGATGATCACTTGCAAGCCAGTGAGCTAAACCAGGGAACTGTGACGTGGTCCTTTCTGAGCACACCAAGGCAGAGAAAGGCAGTGCGCAAAGAGCGGGCAGATGGGAGGGAGAGCCATGGAGATCACGGATAGGCACCGAAGAGCCTGTGCTCCCAGCTCCAGTCTCTGTGAAGCCTGGCCATCCTTGGTTTCTTGACATGACCATATCCAAGTTATCTGGGGGATAAAATGGTGGAGTGGGATAAAAATAAGGACTGAGAAGAAGAGATGCAATACAGTTTGGACTTCCTTTGATGGCTCTAAGAGCCACTGAAGGGTTTTAAGCAGAAAGTGACCATGATCAGAATTCATCTTTACAAACACCACCCTGGCTCAGAGTAGAGAATGAGTTGGAATACAGCAAGAGCGCAATGGGGAGGCTTTTGTGGGAATTCAACAGCCCATGTCCCAGGGAAGTATCTGTTGTTTATGTGCGCTGCTGCCTGCTGGCATAATTTAAACTGATGGGCTCTTTGTCTTCAAAAGGGCATGTTTTATGTAAGATGTCTAAACAGTACATGGAAACTCATTCTGTGGCACCCCAGCATAATAAATGATTAGACTGTTGGTCTAAAGTCTCCATGATTATGTAATTAAATCATTAGGACTGGAGATTAAGCCACCAGGGAGCTCCCATTATTTAACTGAGCGGTATTTCAGGATCGCCTAGGGAGAATATCACTCCACTGCTCTTCTAGCACGGTCTTCAACATTCCTTCCTGAGTGTGGTAGATCTTTCCTTACCCTCTCAAAGAAATGTCAACAAATGAATTTGTAAGGTAACTCTTGGTAGCAGATACTTTTGCTAATTTCACAAAATCTTTCTAAATCCCTCAAGATTTGGGGCTCTCTGTGCTTCTTCTAAATATAACTGAAAATTAAACTGACTCAGGAGAGAGGTAGAATGCAAGTGAGACTTTGAAATGTAGACCATAGTAGCTGTGCATTTAGAATGAACTTAGTTTTGTACAACTATTCTGTCTCTACAACAGGTGCAGCTACTGAAATATGTTTTTCAAACTGATTTTCAATCTAAAAATAAACCACAAAAACAAATGCCTTTAGGATTATTTCACTGACCCTGACATTTATTATTTCCTTAACTTAAAAATCTTGAGAATATAGACCTAGAGGGTATTATGCTAAGTGAAATAAGTCAGAGAAAGACAACTACCATATGACTTCACTGATAAGTGGAATCTAAAGTACAATACAAACAAACAAACAAAACAGAAACAGACTCATAGATTTAAAGAACAGAGTGACAGTTGCCAGAGGGAAGGGAGGTTGGGAGACTGAGAGAAATAGGTGAAGGGATTGACAAGTACAAATTGGTGACTACAGAATAGTCATGAGGATGTAAAGTACAGCATAGGGTAGTCAATAATGTTGTAATAACTATGCATAGTGCCAGGTGGGTACTGGAGATATCAAGGGGACAATTTTTAAAGTATATGATTGTCTAACCACTATGCTGTACAACTAATATAAATAATATTGAATCTAAAATTTAATTAATTTTTTAATTTTTTTTAATCTTGAGAATTCAACTCAGTGTTTCCTATAACCTAACTTTATATATCTTTTCCTAGACTTAAATGGTCATAAACATTATACTGCCTTATATGTCTACCTATATAATAAGCCCCCAAATCCCCTAACTATGTTTGATCCATTTTCTGGTCAAAATTGTTGGAGGGGCTTTTCATCAAAGCAAGTTTAGAGCACCTGAATCCTGCAATTGAAAATTCATACTAACCAACCCCCCGCCCCCGCCCCCACCCGCCTCAAAAAAAAACACACACAAAAAAAAAACATTTTTGGCAAGAAAGTTATGAAACACAAGGCCAGAATTAATTCTGTTTAGATCAGCCAAAAATCTTAATAAAACCGCTAATTCAAAGACTCACCAGCTGCTGAAGGGTGGCATAGTAAAAAATAGGTCAAGGGCAACTTGCCCAGCTACAAGAAGAGCAAAATCATTAATACAATAATAAAAAGAACTGCTAAAATTTATCAAGCACATAATATGTCCTCACACTAGTATTCACCGTGCTTGGCATGCTCGGAGTCACTTAATAACCCTGTGAGCAGCACTATTACCATCCCTATATTACAGCAGAGGCATAAATAAGCTAAGTAGCTTCGCCAAGGTCACCGAGCCAAGAAGCGGTGGAATACGATTCCAGCGTCCACAATGAACTACTTCCCAAGGCCCAGATGTGACTTCGGATTTTCTAGAAATCACTACATTCGTTGGCACAATGAAAGCAGAAAGAAAAAAAAATTTTACTCAGGGTACATGGCAGGCTCTTCCACGCTGCCTCCACCATCACTTTCATCAAAAGAAATCTAGCCGAAACCGGTTTGGCTCAGTGGATAGAGCTACGGCCTGCGGACTGAAGGGTCCCAGGTTCGATTCCGGTCAAGGTCATGTGCCTGGGTTGCGGGCACATCCCCGGTGGGGGATGTGCAGGAGGAGGCTGATCAATGTTTCTGACTCTCTACCTCTCTCCCTTCCTCTCTGTGGAAAATCAATAAAATATATTAAAAAAAAAAAAAGAAATCTAAAGGACTCCATTTTGCAGTCGTTTCTCATTTTAAAAAGACAGATGTATAAATAAATGGCATCCTCAAACTTCCGTATTAAAATGACATTCAGTGGAACAGTCCCGTGGGACCCAGAGGTGAAATGCATTTCCCAGTTAAGGATCACAGGAACCCCCTTACAGGCAGGGGGCGGGGGGGACTATCAGTGCATTAGGGCGCAGAGCACCCGCAGGTCACAGAGTTCTCCGTGGAACACAGCCCAGGCTCTTCAGGAAGGACTCACACACTTAGCTCCGTCACACACACCAGGGACAATGACACCGCAGACAACTGGCTAGAATGTCAACAAAGAAATCATCCAAGCATATTCAGCAATTTGGATTTTGCCCATTAATACTGTTGCTCCTTTTAGAACAAGTGCTCTGTTGCCAAGGGTCTCCATTCAAGTGGAAATTGTTATAATTTTTTCCCTATGGGATGTCCTTCCTTAGCCGCCGTTAACCAAATTTTAACTGACCTTAGTTGTTTTATGGAAATACAGGTTAAGAATCACTGATCTAAAATAAAAGCCCTTGTGATTCATCTAACACTTTATTCTAAATAACTGCCTGTCTTCCACGCTAACTAGGAGCGAATTTTGCCTTTTCCCTCATCTCTCCAAGACATTAAGCTTATGTTTGCGATGTTTAAATAAGCAGCAATTAGAACTCAATGTAGAACTAAGACCAAACATCCCTATTTTCTGGTTCTGATAGATAAGGCTTTAGGCAAACAAGCAAAAAAAAAAAAAAAAAAAAAAAAAAAAAAAAAAAAAAGCTATGATGATTAGCTAATACAATTACAAAATACAGAACAGAAAGCACACCTATTCTCTGTCCATTTTGAATGATGTCAGGCACTGGATTGGACAAATGGCAGAAAATTCACATGGATGGCTGCTCGTAAAGGAACTTTACCTAAAGTATTTACATTTCCATGGGCATATATGGAAAACAAATTCTCAAACATTGGAGGCTATATTTCCCTGGATAATATTTTCAAATATTATCCAGGGAAAACATAGGTTTGGCTTAATTTTGTTATTTGTTTTCCTAAAAATAATGGCCTATGTGATTGGATACACACAGTTGCATGTTCTGTTTGTTATTGGAAGCAAGGTAGATTTAGGAGTCCACAACAGTCTACACGAGAAGCAAAACAGCATGTATTTTTTTAAAAAAAACCTCTGGCAGGCACTGTTCATTGCTTACACAAGCACTGTGGCCATGTGCCTAGCTAAAAATATTTCCCAGCCTCCTTTGCACATATAGGTGGCCATGTGACTAAACTCTGGCCAATGTGACTCAAGTGCAACTTCATGAGTACATTTGTATGAAAGGTATTTTTAAAACGGGGCTGATTCAGTTAGCAGTTGCCTTTTATTCTTGATCCTTCCTGCTATTTGAATGTAGATTTGATGGCTGAAACCACAGCAGCCATCTTATAATCACAAGGCTTCCTTGAATAAGAAACCTAGCTCTTTCCCTTAGCCCCCAAACTTCTCCCTCACATCAAACAGCTTAATAATTACAAAAGTCCTAATGAACAATGGTAGAGCAGAAAGACAAAAGAAACCTGAAACCTAGAAGGGCACAGAGTTGCCACACCTGCCCTTAGGATTTTTATATGTAGAAAAATAAAGTCTTATCTTGTTTAAGACACTGATTTTTAGATTTCATGTTATATTTACCTGAACTTACACCATACTAATGGGAGCCAACCTCCAAGAGAGCCCACCCTGCCAAACAGTCAGACAGCCTTGACTCTGGATAGTCACACCTTTGTTTAGTCTCGTCCCACATTGAAGCAGGCAGTCTGGAGGATGGCATAAGTGACCATGTCATTTCAAATTATTCCACTCCGGGGTTAGCCAGTCACGGCATCATAAGGAGACTCAACCAGCCCCGTGGAGAAACCATGAAGAGGAACTGAGGTCTCCCACCAGCAACAACTTCAGAACCACATGAGTGAGCCACCTTGAAAGTGGATCCTCCAACCTGTTAAACCTTCAGGTGACTACAATCTCAGCTAATATCTGACTGCATTCCCATGAGACACCCTAAGCCAGAACCACCCAGCCAAGACATTTCTGAATTCCTAACTCAGAGAAACTATGAAAGGTAGTAAATGGTTGTTCATTTACAGATAATATGTTATTAGCAATAGATAATAAAATGTGTGCCTGTTGATATTAATCCTCCAGAATACCCTGGCATTGTAGTGTAGCGACCATCTATATATGTAAAAAGCCAGCAACCTGAACGCTGTAATGACCAGAACAACCAGTCGCTATGATGCCCACTGAGGACAGTGAACCAGCCCAATCTGGGGGTGGGGCCAGCTGGCCAACCTACTGCAGCCCCTCCCCCCACCCAGCCCCACCCTGATCAGCCAGCCCACAGCCACTCCCCCCAGCCAGCTCTGCCCCCGATTGCCCACCCCCCCTCCGCCCCAATCAGGGCAGATCGAGGCCAGCCAACCTCCCGCCACCTCCTCCTCCCAATAGGCCCAGCCCCAATCTTCCCCGATTGGGGCCAGGCCGGCCTGACCCCACCCATGCATGAATTCGTGCACTGGGCCTCTAGTTAAATTAATACTGAACTTCTCAAAATTATTCCATTAGTTATATTCTGCATTACCATTTGTTCTAACCTGCCAACATGCTGCTGGTAGCATGTAAGCACCACAAAAGAAGACCATGTCTGGTTTTGCTCATCATTGCATTTCTCCAGTATATACAAGAGAACTAGGCATGGAGGACATGCTCAGTACGTATTTGTGGAATAAGTGAGTCAATAAATATATGACTGAAGAATAAAGGAATAAGTGGCAGTCAGGGACTAAGGTGTATTTAGGTGAGTGATTTTTCTTTTCTTCTCTCTTTGCTGGCTAGTCCCACAGGACCACTGGCATGCTGTACATCCAAGAGCCTGCCTAGTCCCTGACTGTTATTGGGCCCAGAAAAGAAAATTGACCTGAGGTGACATCCTGAATTGGTTTCCATTGCTGGAATATAAGCTTCTTGTTTTAAATTCCAAAGAAAAACCAGAGTCACTGGAATGAAGAATCAATGATGTTAGTAGAATGGCATAATCACAGACGCAGCACCTTGGAACCCAGAAGGGGACAAAGACAAAGCTACAGAAAGATAAGGGGCATAACAGGTGGTGTTACACAGCCCTACTCCCCAGAGTCACAGCCCTAATCCATCTCTGTGATCTCTGGGGCCGAGAGCTCTTTAATCCCCAATTTGAAACACACTTGATGTGCATTTAACAGGTGTAAACACTACTAATTCCAAAAGTATACAATAAAAGAAGCAATTTTTGAAGGAGGAAAGGAATTTCTAAGAAATCAGATTCAAATCTTGATTTTTTGCTGAATCATGTTTAGACTATTCTTATTTTACATCTCCAATTACTAGATCAAAACAGAGAAAAAATATTCACTTCCTAATATTCCCCTTTTCTGTCACTAGGATAGCTGCTCTTTTTAAAGTCAAACCCAAGCCAGTGTGCTGGCAGTAACACTAAGCCAGGTGAACTCCTGTACACGTTCCTGTCTGAATAAAGATTGGCAAGCTTCCTTTTTCAAGCAAAATTCCTTTTTCACTTATTTTCAGCAAAGTACAGCTATTTTGACAGTATTAGCCCTAGATTCTAAAGGAAAGTGATAAAATGAGAATGCTATTTATTGACACAGCATTTCATAATTTTCAAGCCCCTTCTCCTACATGATCTCACCTATTTCCCACAGAAGCCCTTGGGACAAAATGGGAGGAAATACTGAGACTTCTTTCCTAAAACTCCAAGTCCTCATGTCTGATTGCTCCTAGACATCTCCATCCAGGTGTACCCCAGACACTTCAAACTCAGCAAATGTAAAACCACACCCTCCATTGGCCGTAGGGTTTTAAAGATACCCGGGATTTGTTTTAAAATCTCAGTATGTATAGTAAGTGACACAGACGTGGATATAGCTAACAGGAAGGAGAGGTTTGGTACACCCTCAGTCCCTAGAAAGAGGAAGCCCTGAGACGTGGGGGAGGCCACACAGGGAAGCACCAGGGTGGGTCAGGAAGCAGAGGGATCCAGTAGGGGTGGGAGTAGGAGGTGGGCAAGAGCCTTTATTGTGGTTTTGGCAAGAAGGATCAGGTCAGGCAGGGAAAGCATGCTTAGGACTGACTAGTTTAAATAATGTTAGCGGCTCAGGGGCTTAGGGGCTGCCCCTAGTTGCTTGGTATCTGGGCACTGGGTGATTAGGGAAGGTGAACAGTGACCTGCATATGAGAGAGTGGTAAAGGAGGCAGCTGAGCATGAGGAATCTGGATTGGTTAGTTTTTATATATTTTTTTATTGATTTCAGAGAGGAAGGGAGAGGGAAAGGGAGATAGAAACTTCAGTGATGAGAGAGAATCATCGATCAGCTACCTCCTGCACACCCCATACTGGGGATCAAGCTCGCAACTTGGGTATATGCCCTGACCAGGAATCCAACTGGTGACCTCTTGGTTCCGGGTCAACGCTCAATCACTGAGCCACGCTGGTTGGGCTGGATTGGTTAGTTTTTTATATGAAAGGTGTGCTCACGGGTAAGTTGTTTATCATCTCTAGGAATCAGCTCCCCTGGGAGGGGTCGTCCGTCCCCCAGGGTAAGGCCCCAGATATGAAAATATCAGAATACAGAAAATAAAAAGAAATGGTTAATATAGCTGTCTACACATTGTCCCTTCCCCACATCCTAGTTTACTCTCAGGAATGGGTGGTATCACCAACCACCCACTGGCCCAAGCCAGACACCTTGTCACTGCTGACTTCTCCATTCTCCTACACCACACCCTAGCTCAGGGGTGGGCAAACTTTTTGACTGGAGGGCCACAATGGGTTCTTAAACTGGACCGAAGGGTCGGAACAAAAGCATGGATGGAGTGTTTGTGTGAACTAATATAAATTCAAAGTAAACATCATTACATAAAAGGGTACGGTCTTTTTTTTTTTTTAGTTTTATTCATTTCAAACGGGCGGATCCAGCCGGGGCCGTAGTTTGCCCATGGCTGCCCTAGCTTCTCCCTCTTGGGTATCTCCCCTGTCCCCTTACTGCTCAATCCTTCATCTCTAAACTTGGCTGTCATACCATAACTTTTTATATGACATTTTGGAGGCTGACTAGTGTCATGATCCTACCTCACCCTCTCCTCTTTTCAGCACTGACAACAATGGTAACCTTCTTAATGTGCAACTCTAACCTCTTAACTCCCATGCTTAAATCCTTTGAAGACCTATATCTTTAAAAAGTGAAATGGTATCTCAACTTCATAATAAGGGTCCCTTAAAATCTTTAGTAAAACTGGCCTTCTAAGAATAGTTCCCATTTTATCCTGACACTCCTTCAAGTGACCTAAGAGGGTAAAATCACCACAATTTGGAAAACACGGGTCTAAGTAGGGGCCTAAACCAAGTCCCTCCTGGAGCAGCGCTCCTAACCAGCCTCCTGCCCCAAGCTCACGCCCTTGACAATCCACTAATTCTGAAACCGTAAACCCAGGAATACATTGTGCTCCTGATAATGTCTTTGACATGATTTTGCTGGGCTGCCTTTTCATGAAACAGCTCAATGAAGCAATGGAGTACAGGAGACATTACAATATATACCTATTGGGGCTTAAAATACTAGTATATCCACAAATTCTTGGACACTCCTGTCATTGAAAGATCAAGTCCAGTTCTCCCACCACTTGGATGTAGGCTGGCCTCAGTGACTCATATTTAATAAGCAGAATTCATCCCCAGAACAAAATCTGACAGTATAAAGCAGCCGTGGGCAAACTACGGCCCGCGAGCCGGATCCAGCCCGTTTGAAATGAATAAAACTAAAAAAAAAAAAAAGACCATACCCTTTTGTGTAATGATGTTTACTTTGAATTTATATTAGTTCACACAAACACTCCATCCATGCTTTTGTTCCGGCCCTCCGGTCCAGTTTAAGAACCCATTGTGGCCCTCGAGTCAGAAAGTTTGCCCACCCCTGGTATAGAGTCAACCTGATTGCAGCTGCGCAAAATTCACCATCACCTTCATTCTTGATTTCCAACTCCCCTCCCAGGGAGTAAAACAATTTTATACAAATGCAGTATCATGCAGGGCCAGCTCCATTTGCTCTTCCTAGTCAGCAGGCTGAGAATGTAAAAGCTTAGCTAATAAAAAATGCATGTATTCTTCACCTCAGAGTCAATAAGGAAAATGAATGGGCTCTCCCACCCAGCATAACAACAAGCATTTGTGTTCCTAACAATTCAAATAAATCCCTACATACACTTTCACAGTTCCAGGATGAAAGATGTTTGACTGCTTCATTCAAAAGTACTTTCATAAGAATGTTCCTGGGGACGGTACCAGCAAGCCAAGGCACATATCCTAAACCTTTCTCCCAAATTTGCCGAATCTTTGAGATAAATCAAAAGACACAATTAACAATCTGTGTTTTCTTTGTAGATTAACAAAGCAGACAATTTAGAAGATCAGAAGGTGGTGGGGAAAGATGTACATAGAACTCTAGGGGAAAAATGCAGAGTCCAAATATCCAGATGGTCTTTGATATGGAAAAGGGTTTAAGTGATAATTAGCAAATACTTAAATCTATCTCATCTCCTCACTCTAAAACTTAATGAGAACTTCCAAAGTCTTTCTAAAAAAGAAATAAATTTTAAAATATTAAAACACAGAGGTAAGAGAAAAAGGAGAATCATCCATCCTAAAACAGAATAAGCATTAATTCTTTTTGTACTGAACAAGTGTCAAGCATCAGTAGAATATCTAATCTGGTACTAAGAATTTCTGAGCCTACGGCAAAGCTAGATTTTTAAATTCTGAGTACTTGACCGGTTCTCGGTTCTTAACTTGGTATTGCTGTCCCCATCATATGTAGCATAGGGGTTTTGGTAGGGTTCTGGGAAGGAGCAATTTGTGCCTTCATCCTACTGTGTTTACCAGAAGTCAGTAAAGAAGAATGGAAAGCTCCAAAGAGTTAAAAATTTGACTCTTGGGTCATGGGAGAAACCAAGATGGCGGCATAGGTAAACACCGAGAGGCATAGGTAAACACGGGAGTTTGCTGCCTCGAACAACCACTTCAAAAATACAACTAAAAGACGGAACGGACATCACCCAGAACCACAGGAAAGCTGGCTGAGGGGAAATTCTTCAACTAGAAGGAAAGAGAACAGCATACCAAGACTCAGAGGAGGCGCAGTGTGGAAAATACAAAGGTGCGGAGGTGCGCGCGGAGCGGGCCGGTGGTTGAGGGAGCGGTTGTCTTTTTCAATCAGGAGGGAGGCTCAGGCCCTGAGCTCCAGTTCTGGGTGAGTCTCTAGGGACCCAGACTCAAACGGGAGAAGCGGGACTGTCTGGCATTGGTCAGAACGCGAGGGCAGCTTTCTCTCCGAGGTTTGCAGCGGTTACTGGGACTCTGAGAGGCAGAGCCTCTGGGGATGGGACTGAGAGCAGCCATAACTGCTCGCTCCGCCCGCCCTGTTTGATCCTGTGGGACCCGCCCCGCCCAAGCCTTGCACAGAGCCATATGCCAGATAGCCTCAGGCAAAGGCTAGATTAGCACCTCCCCAGAGGACAGAAGTTTTCCCACTGCAGACACAGCTGATTCTCACAGCCAGTTGGCCTGGAGGTCAAATCCCCCTAGTATTAACTACAACAATCAAGGCTTAACTACAACAAGACTGCGCACAAAGACCACTAGGGGGTGCACCAAGAAAGCATAACAAAATGCGGAGACAAAGAAAGAGGACAAAACTGTCAATGGAGGATATTGAGTTCAGAACCACACTTTTAAGGTCTCTCAAGAACTGTCTAGAAGCCACCGATAAACTTATTGAGATCTACAAGAAATCTAATGAGACCCTCGATGTTGTGATAAAGAACCAACCAGAAATTAAGCATACACGGACTGAAATAAAGAATATTATACAGACTCCCAACAGCAGACCAGAGGACCGCAAGAATCAAGTCAAAGATTTGAAATGCGAAGAAGCAAAAAACATCCAACCGGAAAAGCAAAATGGAAAAAGAATCCGAAAATACGAAGATAGTGTAAGGAGCCTCTGGGACAGCTTCAAGCGTACCAACATCAGAATTATAGGGGTGCCAGAAGATGAGAGACAGCAAGATATTGAAAACCTATTTGAAGAAATAATGACAGAAAACTTCTCCCACCTGGTGAAATAGACTTACAACTCCAGGAAGCGCAGAGAACCCCAAACAAAAGGAATCCAAAGAGGACCACACCAAGACACATCATAATTAAAATGCCAAGAACAAAAGACAAAGAGAGAATCTTAAAAGCAGCAAGAGAAAGAAACTCAGTTACCTACAAGGGAGTACCCATATGACTGTCAGCTGATTTCTCAAGAGAAACTTTGCAGGCCAGAAGGGAGTGGCAAGAAATATTCAAAGTGATGAATACCAAGAACCTACAACCAAGATTACTTTATCCAGCAAAGCTATCATTCAGAATTGAAGGTCAGATAAAGAGCTTCACAGATAAGGAAAAGCTAAAGGAGTTCATCACCACCAAACCAGTATTATATGAAATGCTGAAAGGTATCCTTTAAGAAGAGGAAGAAGAAGAAAAAGGTAAAAATACAAATTATGAACAACAAATATGCATCTATCGACAAGGGAATCTAAGAATCAAGTGAATAAATAATCTGATGAACAGAATGAACTGGTGATTATAATAGAATCAGGGACATAGAAAGGGAATGGACTGACTATTCTTGAGGGGGAAGGGGTGTGGGAGATGCAGGAAGAGACTGGACAAAAATCGTGCACCTATGGATGAGGACAGTGGGTGGGGAGTGAGGGCGGAGGGTGGGGTAGGAACTGGAAGGAGGGGAGTTATGGGGGGGAAAAAAGAGGAACAAATGTAATAGTCTGAACAATAAAGATTTAATAAAAAAAAAATTTGACTCTTGGGTCAAATGAGATAAAAAGCATAATTTAATCAACAATGTTGTCATCTTAAAATACTCTGGCCCCGGGAGTAAGTAGCAAGATAGCTCGGGAATTTAAATTCTTCCCAACCCCTAGGGACAGAGGTGGTGGTACCGGAGATTTCCTAATGCTCAGGTTCAACAGTCTTACATTCATCAAATCAGATTAAAATCAAACAAACAAACAAGAACAGGCAGAAGAACCATAAGATGCTGGTGGTCTGCAAAGGAAAAAGAAGTCATAACAAGGCAACTTTAGGGTGAGTGGGACCACTTATAGCCCAGGTACATTTGCATAGGCCTCTGGTCTACCTGTCCTCCCTGCAAAGGAGGCTCCTCCTGGACAAAGTCCCCGTTTCCCTGGTAATGGCCAGCTTCCAGCAAGGAGAGAGGCCTGGTCACATTTAAATTACCCAAAGTGCTGCAGTTATTTATACAGTCACCTGTTCCATCTTTTAGCAAATAAACAGCGAGTGTCTGCAGTATAACTAAGTGTATTTCTAGGAGCCAAGGACACAGTAATGAGAACGACAGACAGAATGCCTGTGCTCAGTAAGCAGGAGTGATCCACAATTAATAAATTACACAAAGTATTTCATAATATTTGTCATAAGTGCCACAGAAAGAGAAGTGTAGAGAGAGAAAACAAATGACATAGGACCTACCAAAGCTTGAGCTATCAGGGAAGGCCTCTCTGAGGAGGTGGCTTTTCATCTGAGCTCAGGCTGAGATGAAATCAGCAGTCAACCAGGGAGAAGGCAAGGGGAGCAGTCCATTGCAAGGACACGTGCAGGAGCACTGGGGCAGTGTGGTGGGAGAGGAAGTAGGGCCCACCTCACAGGATCTCTCGGGCCAGGCCAAAGATCTTGGTTTTTATCCTAAGAGCAATAGAAATCTGCCATAGGCTTTTACTGACCAGGGAGGTGAAGTGATGAACTTGGCCTTTTGTAAAGATCAGTCTGGCTGTGGATCCAATGACTTCAGGAGGACAAGACCGGGGCTGTCTACCAAGTACACTAAGTGACTTGGACAAGAGCAGAACTGACATATGTGGGCTAATAACTTGGGGTCCTCTTCAACTAGAAGTCTTCACATATTTGTTCAACACTGACTTAGAGACATGTCTGAAAATGTTTGACGAATGTGGGGCAAAAGAGCCTCTCCTCCATTGCCCTAGGTAATTCTGTTTGGGTCCCCAAATATCCTGATCAACAGAAAAACCAGGCCACTCAGTAGACCTTGTCCTCCCTACAAGGAGGCCCAGAGATCACCTGACAAGCACATACCCCTCAGGCAGAGCCCCACATATGGTGTGCTGGTTGTGCAGCCCAGAACACCCTATATACTACAGTACAGAGAATCCCTGTTATGGGAGATGGGAAAACAGGTCTCACTTCTCTACCCAACCTCTTTTCTCCGTTTCATATTTCCAACTCTGATTTAGCGTAGGATGATTGCAGTGGGAATAGCAGGAAAGAGAACAATTCCAAAGTGAATTAAGTAAAACTAATCAGACTCAGGTAGTATGTGACAAAAGACATATGGAGGCATGGGAGAGGAAAATGCAATACTTTTGCAATTTCCTGTGGTCTTCCTCAAACTAGTCAGAAAAAACAACAACAACAACAAATACACACCCTGTCATATAAATAATAAAAATACATACAGAGCCCTTCATAGCTTGTACCATTTCACTTTCATTACATTATGTGACTATCATGACAGTTCCATGAGACATGACAGATATAACCCTTGTTTCAAAAGTGGAACTCGCCGAAGATCACATAATTAGTGTACAGCAGAAAAACAAAACCCAAATCAAGAACTCTGAATGCAAATCCATGCTCTTGCTATAAAACACATTGCCCTAAGTGACAGAATAATCTAATAGTGCCACAAACAAGCACTCAGTGGGCTCCCATTATCCTGGAGAGCCTGCCAGAGGAGATAACCACACAAGCCACATGTCATTTGGGAGCCTGGAATGAGCCTAAGTCACCAAACTGGAACATGTCTCTTAAACTAAAGAAGGAAAGGCAAAGCACACTATGAACAAAGTCAGAAATTAAAAGAAAATGGGTGAAGATATTTGCAATATATGTGACAAACATTGTATATGCCGCATATTCAATGTGCTATTATCAATGTGCTATTACAAGTCAAGAAAAAATGGTTATAGGCGGGGGGGAGGGTGGCTGGCAGGAGGGGGATAAAGGGGGGAGGAAATGGGAGATATCTGTAATACTATCAACAAGAAAAATATATTTTAAAAAGAAAAATGGTTATAGAAAAGGACATTATCAGTGTACATGAAAAGATGCTCAACAATGCTAACAATTCAAGAAATGCAGATTAAACCAATAATAACCCATTGCTGCCTACAGTAGAGTCTGATACTGGGATTTATAATAAGAAATATGTATTTGGTCTTCCTCCCTGGAACATAGCTCCTAAAATCCTTGGAATTTCCTAAGTGTTGAGTATGATCAAGGTGTCTTTTGTAATATTAATAAGGTGATTCCTTGAGAGCCCCGGGGTAAAATAAGTGTGGGGGCTGGTTGCCAGTGGCGCTCCCTTGACCTCCATGGAGGGAGAGGGGCTGGAAATTGAGCTGAATCGCCAATGGCTGTGATTTAATCAACCATGCCTAAGTAATGAAACTTCCATAAAAACCCAAAGGTCAGGGCTCAGAGAGCTTCTGGGTTGGTGAACACTGGGAGATTTGGGGAGACTGGTGCACTCAAAGAACACAGAAGCTCCTCACTCTTTCCCCCATATCATGCCCTATGCGTCTCTTCCAGCTGGCTATTCCTGGGCTAAAATCTTTTCTAATAAACAGGTAATCTAGTAAGTAAATGTTTTCCTGAGTTCTGGGAGTCACTCTAGCAAATTAATCAAACCCAACAAAGGGATCATGGAAACCTCTGACTTAAAGTCGATTGGGATTTGCAATTGGCATCTTAACCTGGGAGCATTCTTGGGGAACTGAGACCTTAACCTGTGGAATCTGATGTTATCTCCAGATAGCTAGTGTCTGAATTGAGTTGCATTATAGGACATCCAGTTGGTATCAGAGAACTGCTTGGCATTGGGGGGGTGGGGGGAGGGGTAAGAAGGGGCCCACATATCAGAATTGGGAGAATTGTAGGGAGTAAACATGTATTCTCACAGACTGTGGAAATTTAGCAACACCTATCAAAATGTTCCTATTCTTCAAGCCTGCAACTTCAATTCTTGGAGCTTAGAGGTTGCACAAGGACACAAGGCATATATAAATGATTGTCTGTTACAGCATTATTGGTAAGAGTAAAAACACTTAAACACCCATCCACAGAGAACTAGTTTCTTAAAATATGTTAAGTCCATGATACTTTTCAACAAATAATACTGTTGTTAAAAAGAATGAGACAGATATATACTAGTATATGTAAAAATCTGAATGTGTCTTTGTACAGAGAGTGGGAAAGAGAGAGAAAATCAAAGCCAATTAATCAAACAGAACCTATATATATAAAACCCTAATATGCAAATAGACCAAACTACAGAACAACCGGTCACTATGACATGTGCTGACCACTAGGGGGTGTACGTGGAACATGGTGGGCATCGGCCACAATGGGATGGTGGAGCAGGTGAGCGGGGATGCCAGACCAAGGCAGGTCGCTGGTCGCTGTCATCAGGGCGAGGCTCTGATGGTTACTGAAAATTCTTTGCTCCTGTGTGCCGCGGTCCCACCCAGCGCTTGCACCTGCTGCCGATGCCCGGTGCCAGCCCCGATTACTCGGCGCCATCAGCGGGTGTGAGCAGCGACTGCTGGCCCCAATCACCCCTGAGGGCTTTTCCACCTCCCCCTGCTCCTGAGGGGCGATCAGGGGGAGCAGACGCCGCTCCCACCCGCTGCTGACACCAGCCCCAATCACTCCACGCCATCAGCATATGGGAGCAGCAGCGGCAGTGGGAGCAGGGCTGCCAGCGGACAGGGGACCAGGGGCCACAGCAGAAGGGGCCGGGCGGGGGTACGGAGGATGGGCCAAGACCTGCCCCTGTGCCCCCCGCAGCCTTACAGCCCACAGTTCCTTTCAAGGTGCACAAATTCATGCATTGGGCCCCTAGTGTAGAATAAAACACATTATCATTACTAAGATAAACTAGGTTTGCTTGTGCATGGGGCAAAGTTAGGAAATACACACACCAAACTGCCAATTGTGACTACCTACCAAGGGGGGAATGGCAAGCAAAGGAGTGGAGAAGTACAGTTCAAAGGAGGATTTTTACATTTATTTTACATATTTCTGTATTATTAACTTTCCAATGACAAGCATATATTATAATTTCTTAATTAGTAAGAACATTTTAATATTTAAGAAAATCAGGAGCATAATGTCCTTCAGCAAAAAGTAAAATAAAATGTTGCATAAGCATACTCCACTCTTACTCACTTTACTTGTGGACTGCTTTATGTTTTAATATGAAATTACTTTCCAAGCTTATCTCACATGAAACATTAGTATATGAAATCCTGGCTTTCTTCTTCCACTTTTATTAACAGGCAGATTTGCTGTTCCAATTACCTCCATTGAAGGGCAAATTCTAAATCCGTTCTCAGAAATGACCAGTTCTCACCTCTGATAAAATACAGGGAGACCTGCACCTCTATCAGCCTCCACTTTCAAGTCCTAACCTCCTCAGCTTCCCTCCCTCCAGGAACCTCTGCAAATCTGTAAGTTATGCCTCCCCGCCTTGGGACTCATGCAGGTAACCATGCAGAACGAGCTTATTAATTTGACTTTCACAGTGAACATAATGATCAAATTATTCTAAACGAGCAGGAGGACAGAGTAAAGTCTGAGTTGTTGTTAGCATTTACTTGACTTTACATCTAACCCTACCTCTCATTTCTCCAAGCGTTCCAGGAGAGTTTTGGCAATGGGGAGCCAGTTAATTTTAATCACTCATGTTGCTAGATCCCTCAAATAGTATAACATTCACACTAAAAATCTCTACATCATACTCCTTAGATCGGATTAATTTATAGCTTGCTAATAATCTCTATTGGCACCCCATCGTGTATCTAATGCTTGCAAAGAAGCCAGCATGGCGTAGATGGCCAGGCGAAGACAATTATTGACCAGAGTCCCATGGAGTCAGTAGGACAAAGCCACATTCGGTTACAGGAGGCCAGAATTCTCCTTCAGGTGAGTAAAGGGAAAGAGTTCTGTTTTGTTTTATGTTTGAGACCCTATTGAATACATTCACATTTTCTGAGCCTGTGTTAAACATAGCATTACATTTTCAAGATCATTTCTTCACCAAACATTTAATACTAGACATCACCTACCGTTCGTAGAGTGCTTAGTATATGAAGGGAGATCATTAAGGGCTTTAGCTCATTTGCTTGTGCTCCAGCACCTGCTACCTAGCCTCAGTGAGTTGTGTATCACACCCTCAGGCACTCTCTCATTCGTTGACCATTTCTGCACCAAGTTCACTCCTATTCCTGCCATCATTCCTGGTGACAGTGACTTAATATTAGATGATACACCCAACATGCTGGGATTTATATTCCTGGGCCTCCTCACTTCTAATAACCTTGTCCTCCATCCCCCTAATTATCACACTTCAATGATCCCAGCCTACACCTCTAATGATCACTAGTTGCATAATTCCTAACATCTCCACTTCAAGCTTTCCACTAGACTACCACCACTGGTTTTGGTTTTTCCCCTTTCCTCTGGTATCCCAATGACAAAAAAAGACAGAACACTAGCAAACCTACTCAAGAAAAAAAGGGAAAGTATAATAAACAAAATAAGAAACTGCAAAAGGGAAAAATATTGAAACAGAGTATATACTTAAAATACCAAAAGACGATATTTCACCAACTCTAGGCAAAAAAAATTTGGAAACCTAAGTCAAAGGGATAATTTCCTAAAAAATACATTGTCCCCAATTTGGCCCCAAATACAGATAATAAACTTAAACATCAATTTTCATATATGAAATAGAAAAGATTCTCCCTCAAAATAAAAACAACCCCATAGCCCTAGCCGGTTTGGCTCAGTGGATAGAGTGTCGGCCTGTGGACTGAAGGGTCCTGGGTTCGATTCCAGTAGAGGGCACATGCCCAGGGTTGTGGGCTCGATCCCCAGTGGGGGGCATGCAGGAGGCAGCCAATCAATGATTCTCTCTCATCATTGATGTTTCTATCTCTTTCTCCCTCTTCCTTCTTCTCTAAAATCAATAAAAATATATTTTTTAAAAAGAAAAGAAAAAAGCAACCCATAAGGAAGCACAAGCTCCATGTGGTTTTATGGGGGTGGAATTCTAACAAACCTTCAAAGAATTGATAACCCTTATGCTACTTGAACTGTTCCAGAGTATAGGAAAGAAATCATAAACTACCAAATTCATTTTATCAAGCAGATATAATACTAATACCTAAACTTGACTTCATAAAGATTGCACAAAAATAGCTACAAAACAACTTCACTTATAAATACTGATATAAAAATCAGATATAAAATGAATAACATGTTAAAAAATATAATAATGCTTCAACAAGTGGGATTTTTCCAGGAATGCAAGGAAAATTTCATTTGTAGGCAATCCATAATGTAATTCACCATTTTAACAAATATAAGAAGAAAAATCATATGATTCTTTTGAGAGATACTAAAATGGCCAAAGGGCCTACTATAGAATTCATTGCCATTTCTTATTTAAAATAGAAAGCATCTAAATCACAAAGGAATTTGAAGATAATATAATATTTATATAGAGCATTTGAAAATATTTATATTTCCACTAAAAAACGATTAGAAATAAAAATCAATGGATTCATTAAAGTCTCAGGTTACAAAATCAATATACAGAAATCAATTGTGCTTCTGCAAACTAACAAAATGTCTGAAAATGAAATTTTTAAAAAAAATATATTTTATTGATTTTTTACAGAGAGGAAGGGAGAGAGATAGAGAGTTAGAAACATCGATGAGAGAGAAACATCGATCAGCTGCCTCCTGCACATCTCCTACTGGGGATATGCCCGCAACCCAAGGTATATGCCCTTGACCGGAATCGAACCTGGGACCTTTCAGTCTGCAGGCCGACGCTCTATCCACTGAGCCAAACCGGTTTCAGCTGAAAATGAAATTTTTAAAAAATCTCATTCACAAATAAGAAAAAAACACAATAAAATACTTAGGAGTAAATTTAACCAAGGAGGTGAAAGACCTGTACACTAAAAAGTATAAGACTTTGATGAAAGAAATTGAAAACAAAAAAAAAAAAAGTGGAAAGGTATCTCAATTTCATGGATGAGAATGGTTAATATTATTAAAATGACCCCACTACCTAAAGCCATTTATATATTCAATGCAATCCCTATCAAAATTCCAATGGTATTTTTGTAGAAATAGAAAAACAAACCTAGCCCTAACCGGTTTGGCTCAGTGGATAGAGCGTCAGGCTGCAGACTCAAGGGTCCCAGGTTCGATTCTGGTCAAGGGCATGTACCTTGGTTGCGGGCACATCCCCAGTAGGGAGTGTGCAGGAGGCAGCTGATCTATGTTTCTCTCTCGTCGATGTTTCTAACTCTCTATCCCTCTCCCTTCCTCTCTGTAAAAAATCAATAAAATGTATTTTTAAAAAAAGAAAAGAAAAGCAAACCTAAAATTTGTATGGAATCGCAAAAGATCACAATTAGCCAAAGCAATCCTGAGCAACAAGAACAAAGCTGGAGGCATCATACTTTCTTATTTCAAATTATATTACAAAACTATAGTAATCAAAACAGTATGATACTGGCATAAATATAGATACATAGACCAATGGAACAGAATCAAGAGCCTAGAAATAAACAAACATATATGGTCAACTAATATTTAACAAGGGAGGTGTAAATATTCAATGAGTAAAGGATAGTCTCTTCCATGAATGGTATTGGGAAAACTGGATAACAGCAGGAAGAAAAATAAAATTGGGTCTATATCTTACACCATTCATAAAGATTAACTCAAAATGGACTTAAACATAAAAAACTGAATCCATAAAACTCCTAGAAGAAAACATAGGGGCAGGGGGTGGGGGGGAGTTCCTTGACATGGGTCTTGGTAACAATTTTTTATATGAAACCAAAAACACAAGTAACAAAAGAAAAAAAGTGGGACTATATCAAACTAAAAGCTTCTGCACAGCAAGAGAAACAATCAACAAAACGAAAAAGCAACCTATAGAATGGGATGTTTGAAAATTATACATTTAATATCAAAAATATATAAAGAACACATATAACTCAATAGCAAAAACAAACAATCTGATTAAAAAATGAGGAGAACTAAATAGACATTTTTCCAATAAGATATACAAATGCCCAATAAGTACATGAAATTTGCTCAACATCTCTAATCATAAGAGAAATACAAGTCAAAATCACAACTAGGAATTTAACCTAAGAAAGCAGAAATACCAGTCAGAAAGGATATATGCGCCCCTATGTTCATAGCAGCATAATTTACAATAGCTAAGATTTGGAAACAGCCCAAGTGACCATCAGCAGATGAATGTATAAAAACGCTGTAGAACATTTACACAATGGAATACTACATAGCTATATATAAAAAAAAGAACTCTTACCATTTGCAACAGCGTGGATGGACCTGGAAAGTATTAAGCTAAGCAAAATAAGGCAGTCAGAGAAAGATAAGTATCACATGATCACATTCATATGTGGAATCTAATGAACAAAATAACTGATGAACAAAATAGATCCAGAGACATAGAAGCATGGAACAGATTGACGAATTTCAGAGGGATGGCGGGTGTTGGGAGAGATGGGTGCATGGGTGGGCAGTGATTAACCAGGGAATTTATATGCATATATACATAGCCTGTGGATACAGACAATACAGTTGTGAAGGCCTGAGAGGGGTGGGTATGGGGTGGAAGGGGGTCAAGAGGAAAAAATAAAATAAAGGAGACATCTGTAATACTTTCAATCATAAAGATAAATAGTTTTAAAATCACAAAGGGATATCATCTCATACCTGTTAAAATGGCTATCATCCAAAAGTCAAGAGACAAGTGTTGGCAAGGATGTGGAAAAAAGGAACCCTTGTGCACTGTTGGCAGGAATGTAAATTGGTACAACTGCTAAGGAAAACAGTGTGGATGTTCCTCTAAAAATAAAACTACCATATGATCCAACAATTCTATATCTGGGAATATATCCAAAAGAAATGAAAACAGTCTCTAAGAGCTACCTGCACTCTCATGTTTATTGAAACATTATTCACAGTAGTGAGGACATGGAAACAACCTATGTGATGTGATACACACACAAGTCCCCCACAGTATATTATTTATCCATGAAAAAAAAAAAAGAAAATTCTATTTACCACATCATAAAAGAAACTTAGCATCATGCTAAGCAAAATAAGTCAGACAGAGAAAGACAAATACTATACGGTATCCTTTGTAAGTGGAATCTGAAAAAGCCTAACTCATAGAAACAGAATGAAAAGTGGTTGCCAGGGGCTAGAGGGTGGGGAAATGAGGTGATGTTGGGCAAAGGGGACAAACTTCCAGTTATGAGTAAGTTCTAAGGATCTGAAATTTTTAGGAATGCTATAGAAACTCAAGGCATTTGAAATTGAGATGGCAGCAGCAAATTTCAAACTCCAAGGCTATTTGCAGTCAGCTTTAGTAGGTGTTACACAATAAGGACTGTTCTATAGCTAAAGGTCCTTGGAATCCCACTGTGTGCTCAGCACTAACAGGGGAAAATAGCACTGTTTCTGTGCCTGAGAAACATATATTCCAATCTAATATCCTAATATTAGAAGTTATTTAGCTACAGGTGCACCTGAACTTTAGCTAAATAGTTTCAAAGACTGCAGGGGGTTAGGGGGGAGTGTCTACAATAATTCTTCCACCCACTTATCCAGATCAGTCTCTTGAGTTCTGCCTCATCTTTTGTGCATTTGGGTTTTATATTACTGAAAGAAAATCAACATGCTTCTCTTTTGAAAAAAAAGTCTCTTGTTAAAAAATAGATTGACAATTTTCCTTTTCCCATGTACCTTAGGGTGAGTGGCTCCCTCAGGATGACTTCATAGGTAATTGAATTTGATATGAAATTTACCAAATAGCAAAGGTCTGATATGCTCTGCAGAACATCCCATATAGCTCAAATCCCTACCTGCCTGCAGATTTCAAACATAATGCCACATGGAGAATTGGCATATGGAAGAATAGAGAAGTTTTGTCCCCTTAGTGAATCAGCAGATTCTAAAGAGAAAGCCCAACAACTGATCCATCCATATTCTAGCTGGGGGTCCATCATCTGTACAGTTCAGTAAAAGACCTTGAAAATACTGTTTGGACAAGCTTCTAATTCACTAGAATTAGAGGAACTAAGGCCATAATCTTAAATCAATAAATCAATCATTTTCTTTGTCATATGCTTTGAGACTAGCAAAATAAGAAGCCAGAGAGAACAGTGAATGCATTACAAGCAAATAGCCCCAGTCCCCATGAGAACTCTGACTCATTCATTGATATTTGCTTCCTATGTTTATGTATTTCTTTCTCTTCTTTTGCAATAATTAAAAGGGATATTAAATCTTTAGTTTCAATTGCAAAACTCCAAATAATTTATCAACAAAAAATAATTGAAGACCCACTCCATGTAGGGCATTGTTGTAGCTTCTAAAGATGCCAAGTGGAGCAAGATTCTGTCCCTGTTCTACAATTTTTTTACAGCAACACAACCTGCTATTTTCAATGGCTAAATTCTACGAATTCTATGGGCATACCTTGTGGTTTTGCACCCTTTTAAAATCTAACTGCTCAAAACAAAAACAAAAAAGAGAAAGCTACAAAAATGTACATGCTAAACATAGCTGCAAAAACACCTCCTTTGTAATATGTGATTTAATCGAGTTAGACAAGTGCCTTTGGTTAGATTTGGGTAACTAAGAATATGCACAAAGAAGTCAATCTTGACCCAGTTCTATCATTAACTGCTGAAATATTTTGCTCTTCTTTTCCCTCTTTCCTCTAGGGCCCCTTTCCCCGCTTTCCATAAGCCAGCCAAAGTGTTCAACCTTCTGATTATTTCATTTGAAGAGACTGCTGCTCCAGATATTAGCGTCTATAAAAATAATATCTCTTAGCAAACATCTCCCTATCTCTCATACATAAGAAGGGATCTGCCCATTCCTTTTGTATCTTCTCCCACTAAGCTGTGTGTGCCTCAAGGAAGGACTCGGGCTTATTTATCTTACTTACCATCCTTGGCAAGTAGTGTAACAGCTACTAGGCAATCAATAAATGTCGCTCCACGAACTTCCCCTCCATCATCTATCTTAATATCTCTACAAGCTCAATACTGAATTTGTACCAGCTGATTATAAACTTTTAGCTTGCCAATCAGTAGAGGAAAAGATTTACTAGCAAGTTTGCATCACCCTTGTTCAGGCTGGTAGGTCTTCAAAGTAGCAAAGTCAGGCTACATAACAAGCAGAAACTAACATTAATGAGACAGTGCACTTGTAATATCAAAACATGCTTCAGTCAACTGTCCTTTACTCTCTCCTTTACTCTCTGCAATTATCACTCCCTTCATAGTTGCCAACCATAATAGATTGAACAGTGATGTGTCATAAGCAGTTTGATGACTATACCAATTATAATGGTGAGAAGGGACACTTGCTTATGTTCAGAGAAAAACCCGGCAAAGGCAGCACAGAAAAGGGGATTCTGCAGGGACTGAACTCAGGGTCCCTGATTATCTTGGCTATTTGGCTACCCAAAGAGCGCAAAGGAGCCTAGGGTGGGACACATCTTTCCTACTGAAATTGCTTTCCAGCTGCATAATTTCTGAACTACCGGCCTCCAAGAAAGATTTCAGCCCCTTAGTCAAGATTCTCGGAGCATCTGCTATGTCTCAGACACTGACCTAAAATAGCAAATGAAAAAGACCTCAGACATTCAGTCTAGTCCAAAGGTCAGCAAACTTTTTCTGTAAGAAGCCAGATAGTAAATGTTTTAGTCTTTAGGGGCCATGGAGTCTCTGTGACAATCATTCAGCTTCGAGTGTAGTGCAAATGTGACCTGAGAAAAGTATGTAAACTATTGAGTATGCGTGTGTCACTAAAGCTGCATTTCCAAAACCAGGCAGCTGGCCAGGTTTGGCCCAACAGAGCTTGCCAATTCTCCGTCTGATCCAGGAGTCAAGTACATATTTTTTTACAACGCAAAACAGTACGATCTGTGTTAATGAAAGTTCCTCCTTGTATTTGCACAACATTTTTGAAACAATGAAGCTACGAGTATTTCATATTCGCCGACTCAAAATTTAATCTGCACACCAAACTGTGGTAGTGGGTAGGTCTTTTACCCCATTTTGCCAGTATAAGTGAGAAACTGAGGCTCAAGCAACTTAAAGAACTTTAAGTCATTCCACAGGGAGGGGTGATTTTTCAACCATCAGTTATTTACTGTACATTTAGGGAGTTTCCCTTTTATTGCTTTTCACACACAAAAAAAATACTGCAATCAACATGCCTATTGCTATATCTTTGTGCAAGTACTTTTACTAGTTTCTGGAAGTAAAGCTGCTGAGCTAAAGGGTTTTGTCCATTGTCAAACCGCCCTTCAGAAATACGAATTCAGATCCCCACTAACCATGCAGAAAGTGCCCATTTTCCCACACCTCTGCTGACACTAGATATGTTTTTAATCCTTTGGCAATCAGGTAAGAAAAAAAAACACCCTGTAACTCTCTTAATTTTGGAAAGCTCCATGTTTTTTAGTCCCCTTCCTTGGAACTTTTAAAAGCATCCTCTCTGTTTGGTCTGTGTGCTTCCTTTACTCAATCGGTCTAAATGGCTAGACGCAGAGGGACTTAGGGATTTGAAAGACTTAGCATGAAAGAAGTCAGCACAAATGATCAAATATTAATTCTTCTCAGGGAAGACTGAATGTTGTGGGTGAGCTGTGATTGTCAAGATTGAGTGGGTAAGCTGTTTTTGCATTTATATAAGACTAAATAAGCTGTTTTTGTTCATGAAAGCCAGCTGGGGGTTTAACTTATTGTATCCTTAATTTTTTCTTTTCACACCTTTATCATATGCTTAACTTAACTTGGTTATATAGGAGCTAGGTAAAATGATAGGTACATGATGAGGGGGGGAAAAACACACACACAAATAGAGCACTGCCATAGGTTGTCAACCGTGAGAGAAAGGGAGGAATGGAACACAGACAAGGTGCGTGTGGAAGGTACTAAAATGAGCAAGCATGTGTTAGGGGAAAGATGTACAATTTACTGAAGGCCTATATACTGAGCACTCGGTAAGACTCGTTACACTGTCATCTCATTTAATTCTCATAACTTTTCGAAATGCACAGAATCCATGTTTTTTAATGAGGAAAATGAGTACCAGTGAAATTGGCCTAAGTGATTACTGAAAAAGCTAAGCTGCTCTTAGAAACTTTGTCTTTTGTTCCTATTTTTTTTTCCACATCCCATATTCACCCACCATGGTACCAAAGCACTGGAGAGATCCTGGATTAGAACTTCTGGGTGTCCCTGCCACCAGTGTCCCTCTTCTCTCATTTTGGGGTACAAGGGAACAAAAGAAATGATAATATCAAAAAAAGAGAACAGGCCCTGTTCTCGACCTATCAACCAGAAGGTCATTCCCACTCAGGGCACATGCCCAGGTTGTGGGCTTGATCCTCAGTAGTGATTCTCTCTCATCATTGATGTTTCTATCTCTCTCTCTCTCTCTCCCTCTCCCTTTCTCTCTGAAAGCAATAAAAATATTTTTTTAAAAAAAGAGAGAACAGGTTGCATGTGAGAATGAGAAAGTTACCAGAAACATGAATAAGAGAACAAGGAAATAAACTATGTATTGAGTAACTGAGAATTTTTTTTAAAAAGGAATTTTTTTTTAATTTCTCATTTAAACTTAGAATTGTGCCCAGAAGACAAGAATAAATGAGTATAGAATAAAGTAGTAGAACAATAAAACAGTGGCATGGAAAAAGCACACAGTCAAATGAAGAAATTTAAAAGAAATAATTACAGATAATACCAAACACCACAGAATTATAAAGCTGGATGGTTCAACCAAGAAACAATATGTCCAGCCCCTTAATCTTGACTTGTCCCTAAAGGAACCCATTTTTCACTCTCTTAATATTCGTCACCACATGCAGTCACTAAAACTGTAGCCTCTCTTCAAATAAGTGCCATTTTACAACAAGCATGTCAAACTCGGGGCCCGTGGGCAGCATGCGGCCCACAATGAATATTTTTGTGGCCTAGCCAATACAATGGTATGTAAGAAATGTTTTAATAAAAATTTCATAACTTAATTTTTACAATATCCTATTGTACATAATCTATATGTATAAAAAGCCTAGTGACCAAATGGCAGAACAACCAGAACAACTGGTCGACCAGTCGCTATGATGCGCACTGATCACCAGGGGGCAGACGTTCAATGCAGGAGCTGCCCCCTGGTGGTCAGTGTGCTCCCACAGTGGGAGTGCCACTCAGCTGACTGGGATGAGCAGCACTGCCACAGTGGGCAATTCCCGCAGGCCATGCCCCTCCACCAGTGCACAAATCCATGCACCAGGCCTCTAGTTATTAATAACGAACTACAATGTTTGCTAATGACTGATTACTATAATCATGTTGCATTAATTTCCCTTATGCGCCTTACACACAGGCGCACCATTTCTCTCCACTGACACTAGCAACAAATATTTTAGCAGCTGATTGCCACGTCATTAGTCTCAGACTGACTTGTTTGGTGTGAGCAACAGGCAATACTTCCCTTTCGGAGAACAAGAAAAAGGTTTATTTGCATTACACTTATTAATTTGTGCAGTTATTCAGTATCTGGTGAGTTAATGTTCAAGAAAAAATATTAATTTTTATTAAAATGTTCTATTATTTTATGTTAACGATTACTCATTTATTTCAGCCCTTTGTATTCAGCATGTCTCTTATCGAAATAAACCTAGGTTTCTATGAAAATTGAACCTTTTGTGTTTTTTTGCAGTCCACTATACTTAAACCTTGTTTATTTGGCCTGTGTTAGCCTTTGAGTTTGACATGCTTCGTTTATAATGTTAGCCAGGGCCTGATCACACCGTTTGCACTAACAGCTGACAGTTTCATCAGCTTCTTGCGCTCCTCAATCCTCAGGGCTTCTGCCAGGCCTGCCAATATTTGTGTGGTTTTGTTTTTGTTCTTATTGACATGTCTGAGCTTAGAATAAGAAAAGCCAAGGAAAGCATCTTAGAAAAATCCCCTAGCCTAACACAAAGGGTGGGCATCTGCTCCAAGATCTTCCAGCTACTACATGTCAGAACCGGAGTAATACCAACCATTGATTCTTATCTTGTGCCTGGTTTTATAAATCAAAAAAAAAAAACCTAAATTTTATTTCAATGAAAAAGAAACCAGTGAAATGAGAAAACTAGGGCAAGAAAGTTTAAACACAAAAAGGAAGACTTTGTGGAAGAAAGATCACAACCAACAGAAGAATGAGTGCCCCAGAGTGGGGACAGTAAGAAACACAAGGGTAAGAAGAACAGAAGAACTTCATTCTTCGTTTGTTCTATTTTTCATTTGCCCTCGTGTATATATATTGATTCCATTCACCACTCCTTTAGGAAAAAGGGGTATAAATTTGAGACAGGAAATGTAGTGAGAGAATATGGAATGAAGTTCAGAATGACCATGTACCATGATCAAATATGAAGAGGACAGGCCAGCCAAATCCTTTAAATAAAATGAAAAGTAAGTGGTAGGTAAGAAACTCGAGACATGATCTCTCTTCCTCTCCCCCTCCACCACCAATATTTATATATCCCTATTCATTATGCCCCCATGCCTGCCTTCACTCATGTCCCTAGTTAATTTTCTGGACTTTTCATTTTTCAAATCATCAATGAGAACCTGAGGGAAAAGAATGAGTAAATGTAAAAAAATACAAAAATGAGAATAAGGAAAGTATAAAATAATTGAAATTAACCTTCTAATCTCAGTATCAGGAGAATGCTCACTGTATGAGGACATTGAGTTACTAGGTCTAAGTTAGTAACTAAATGATAAGAGCCAAATAAATTATAGCTGAAGTCCTATCTCATGTTCATTCTGGGATTCAACAAGTAGAAATAGGAAGGTGGGGTTATGGAAGGGCCCACACAATTTAAATTTTTCATTCTTCTTGTTGATCACATAAAAATGTAATGCCCTATAAGATCTTCATTACTAATGTGACTCCTTTCTGTGTAAGTGTGCATACACATATACATATACATACATACATTCCTGGAAGAATGCAAATCTACATGCCAAAATATCAACCATGGTACTATATGAGGGGTGGGAAAGGCCAGGAGAAATTTTATTTAGTGCCTAATATAAATCAATAGTGCTTGATTTATTTTTAAAAACAACCATCGGATATAACTTTGGACATTCAAAATGAAACAAAGAAAAAGAAAAGGGCAAATGATGACGAATAAACTTAGACATTAGGGGGGAATGTGCAAAGAGAAATTATAAAAGAAAGCAAAAAAGTATCCTTTACAGCTTTTATTTCATCTTCTTTTCTCTTCTCCTAATTTTGTATCTACATTGGGCAGGGGTTGCCTCCGACTCCTGCTTGTATAGACTCTCAAGTTTTATCTTTTCTCATCCTCCCTAGAAAAACAGACATACTGATACCATTTTTAAAGAAAAACAAGAAGCAACAGGTCACTGGATTAGACAAAAACCTTATGTTATACACATCTACCACCATGACTAATTTTTTAAACAGATCAATAGAAACAATCATTCACCTTTCTTCAAAGAGATAGCTGAAGTAACTCTAGCTCACTCATGGTAGCTTCTGTTTTGTTGACAAGTAATTAGAGATAGTACAGGATCATTTGTCAAAAACTCAACAAGGGTTCTTGGCCTTATATGCCTGAACTAATTTCTCAAGTAGATTGCAGGACACTTAATCTTTGGCTGTGTGAATCAATTCTTCACAGTACTTCTTTTCTATAATACCATGTTTTTTTCCTAAATTACCACTCCTTTTTCCCCTAAAACAGCAATTTTATATCATCCATCCACTACAAATCTTACCATTTCTCCCTTTCTTCATTAGATCCAACCCAAACTTCTCAGGGGCATATCAAAAACCTTGTGTGATATGAGCCCACCATAACCACTCTTGCCCGACTGCTTCCTTACACCACACCACTCTTCTTTCTGTCTCTCACTCAGGAAGTAGTCATTTACAGGTCTATTTACTCAAGGGAAATACAGGCCAACCTGTGGGCTAGGAAAGGCAGATGCAGAACGCAGGAGAAGGTAGACTGAGTTGTCTTTATAGAGAAGGTAGAGAATTTTTTACAGAGAAAGCAATCGATTGTTTCCTTCCTATGAAAATAATACCAAGAAGAAAGGGAGCATGATTGCGAATCCAGGTTCCAAAGCTGGCCAACAGGACTCAAAACGTCAGCTCGCCCAATTACAGTATGACCTAGAACAACTTATTTTTCTCTCCATGCACCTCAGACTCCTCATCCCAAAGTGAAGGTAGCAACTATACATGCCTTGTTGAGTTAGGATGAAGACTATAACTGTCAAAATTATTATTAGCACCAGGGGGGTGAGGTCATGAATGGGAGTGGGGTGGTAATGGGGGGGATAAGGACACATATGTAACACCTTAATCACTAAAGAAAAAAATATTATTAGGCACTCAATTTTTCTAATGAGTTTGATGCAATTACCTGGTATAGAGATATCCAAAATCTGTCCTTTTCCTCGGACATCTTTTTCTGAAGCAGTATCCTTAACTAAAATGAACTTAGGTGATGACTTTGCTCTCATGAGAATTTACATATTCACAACAATGTAATATTATGTAGTTATAGTATGTAAACTTTTCTTATTAATTTTTTAAATCAACCTATGATTGAAACATGAAAGGAGTAATTATAAGTACAGAAAAAGAATGGAAAGATTATTATATGTGATAGAAGTTAGGAGGGATAGTGAGAGAAAGGATTGGTAAAAGGAGTGCTATGGTCACTAGTATTTCTATTTGGCAGAGCAGGAAACAAACGTGTAAGTGAATTGTTAAAGTTCAAAGGTAATCAAAAGAGTAACTGAAAGACATTTGGGAGTGATGGAATAGGTGAACTAATTCCTCATCTACTACTGGAGATAATATCAAAATAGAAAAATCAATAGATAATAGTATAAGTACATCATTCAGAAATATGAAAGTAACACTAAAACCCAACAAAAAGTAAAGTAAAATAGTTCAAAGTAGTTTATTTAAGAAAGAGGTGAGGAGGACTAAGAGGGGAACCATACTTTCTGTACTAATTCTTTTATACTAGTAAAAATGTTTTATACTAGATTGAAATTTTCAACTGTTTTTAAAAATAAGAAAATGGCCGAAACTGGTTTGGTTCAGTGGATAGAGCATCGGCCTGCGGACTGAAAAGTCCCAGGTTCGATTCCAGTCAAGGGCATGTACCTGGGTTGCGGGCACATCCCCAGTAGGAGGTGTGCAGGAGGCAGCTGATCGATGTTTCTCTCTCATCGATGTTTCTACCTCTCTATCTCTCCCCCTTCCTCTCTGTAAAAAATCAATAAAATACATTTTTAAAAAAATAAGAAAATGTAACTGAAAAATATCACAATACCAACTAAAACCACAAGAATAAACCTACATGAAGAAAACCCAAAATCTTTACAACATAAAAGAAAACCTAAAATGTGGTGGGTCCTACCATGTTCCTGAAAGGGAAGACTCAATATCTTAGAAGTGGTGGTTCTGCTCAGTTATTCCATAAATACAATGCAATTACAATAAAAAAAAATCCTAAAGGATTATTTTAGAGACTAAACAGACTGTTTATAAAATTTATCTGGGCCCTGGCTGGTTTGGCTCAATGGATTGAGCAGCGGCCTGCGGACCGAAGAGTCCCAGGTTTGATTCTGGTCAAGGGTTGCGGGCTCAATCCCCAGTGGGGGATATACAGGAGGCAACTGATCAGTGATTCTCTCTCATCATTGATGTTTCTATCGCTCTCTCCCTCTCCCTTCTTCTCTAAAATCTATAAAAATATATTTTTTAAAAATTATCTGGAATAGAACAGACCTAAAAAAAAATTTTTTTTTAATAAGAACAATGATGGAGAACTTGTCCTAACAGATAGTTCAGAACTAGACTAATAGATCTGTGGAGCAGAATAAAGTACACAGTATCATGAGTATCATTTTCATTAAATAAGAAAATCGCCATTTTTAACAAAGTTAAATACCAAGACGTGGCCAATGACCTCCCTACTCTAATGTGAGATTTGGACTGGTGATGCAAGCAAGATGACAACATCCAAATCAATGTCCTGTAACCTAAAACAGGTTGAGTTGGAGTTCTCTGAGCTTCTTCGGGAAATACATTTTTTATTTCTGTAAAAAAAAAAGAGCAGAAATACTCATAACTGGCACAATCCTATCTAATGGACAAGAGGTTTCAAATGTAGTAAGAGCAGAAATGTTAAGTTTCATATCAGGCAATTACTAATTTATAGCTGAATGATCCCAACTACAAGACAGTAACCGGGGAAAAAAGGCATGTGCAGAGGAAGAAGCAGTGTGAATTCTAGGGCAGCTTTGATCAGGGGCAAAGGATACCAGTGTGAACTTGAGAGTACAATGTATCTAAGCTAAGAACCTTGAATAGAAATCATTGTATTCTCACCCATTTACTGCAACAGCCTCCTGATCTCCCTTGCTCCAGCCTCATTCCTCCCCTCAGCCTCTAAACTATTGATTGATCTTTCTAAAGAGAGATCTTTCTGAAAATCAAATCAGATTAGTCTCTCCCAGCTTAAAACCTTCTGCTGCTATATATATATATATTATTTCAAATATATTAACCTGGATATGAGGTCTTTATTATAACACCTGGCCCTTGCCTACTTCTTCGTCTTTGATCTTTGCTTATCTACCTGATGTAATTATTGTATTCTTCAAGTGTCAGTTCAAATGTCACCTCCAGCAGTCCTTTGCTGACTTCTCCACGCTCAAGGTACCACTGGAATGCTCCTCTATCCCAGTGCTACCGTAATTACAGTGATACAAGCATGTCTTTGCACTATACCATGAGTTACTAAAAAAGAAGTTAATACATTTATTTATCCTTTATATTCTCAATGAGCACTTTGTATGTATATAAAGCATTCAATATATCCGTGATTGTGCCAATTATTAGCAGTTAAAAATTCCATAAGAAACTCAATTTTTCCCTCCCTAAAAATGGTCTTGTACAAAGAATTTAAATGACATAATGAGAGAAATCACAAGCATCCTAATGTTTAGCATCTCCTAAGAGCAAAAATCTTTGTGATTGAAAAGAATAGGTCCAGCCATCATGATCAAACTTGATTTTGGCCACAGATCTACTTCATGTCTTGGAGAAATTTGTGCAGTCTATGTTTTTACTCCTTAAAAAAAAAAGAATGAGATTTCTGTGGTTTCTCCCTGCTCTAGAAATCTAGGACTCACCCCTCCACTGACATCAGCCCTATTGAGCATCCACACACAGCACGCACACTGCCAGCGTGTAGGTTACACAGAGGCAAGGGGAAAATGAGTAGCAGATGCTACCAAAGTTCTAGGTCAATGTGTGTGTTTTTATTTGCACTCTAAAACAAATATAATTTATTTTCAGTTAGATGAAATGTGCATTATTCTTATTTCTATGATTATATCAGTTTACATTTCTGTGGTCCTTTTCCATATTCCAAATGCTTTCAGAGACATTATACCAGTAATTCTTATAAAAACCTTGTGAAGAAAGCAAGAGAGTAGTAGTATATTTTATTACTAAAAAGGAAATTGGGGTTGGCAGACATAACAAGATTATAAAAAACACTGGCCTTAGATGCCTAAAGCTTGATCTGACATCTGTTTTTATGTTGCAGTTCAAGTCCCTTACACATTCAGTATTAATTGCTTTAAGAATCACTAAGATGAATTCTAACTGGGAAACTAATAATAGTAATTTCCTAAGTATATGCATAAATACAAAATGTAGGAGCAGACATGAGTTTTACACTTAATATATAGCTTTAAAACTAAGGAGGTGCCATCTAAGTTGAAGTTTCTTCTCCTTGGTCTTCCTGGCTCTCAATGAACATTTTTCAACTTTGTATCCCCATTCATTGAAAACACTTCCACTAACATTACTGTTAATAAGACAACTCAGGTTTTATGAGAAATCAGACTCTATTAATTTTATATACTGTGAAGTTGATCTGTATATTTTAAGATGTTCCACTTAAAACTGATCTGGAATTCAAAAGAAATTATTTTAAAATAGTCTTGCAACCTACTAAGATGATTTTAATACCAAGATGTACAGTCAGTAAAGGAAATTTTTCACTCTGCAAAATAAACCATAAAAATAAATCATTGAAAATCTATGAAGTAAAATGTGAAATATATACTCATTTTTAAAAATCTCTAGTCAGACCATCAGTATGTGAAGACATCTACCTTGAAGCAAGACACCTTACATTTGTCAACTTTAAAAGCTTATACAACTAGAAAAACTCATTCCAATTTCGATAATGTTTAAGAATCGAAGCTTAATTTCCACTTTAATTTCATCTTAAAGATTATGTGGTGAAAGTAATAGAGGTCATTTTCATCATTACTTCCATGATGCATAAAACAAGACAATCCTGATAGTATTCTAATCAATTCAATTTACCCCTACATTCAACTCCTACACACAAGAGTTCCTAAAAACACATTAAAAGTCAAAATTCTAAATGGAAAATCCTCTACCTGTATACCGAGTAAAGCAAATTCTACCCTGTTTTTGTATAAAAGGTCCTTCCAAGGCTTAGAAAAGTCAGTTATACCCCAGATCTCTCAACCAGGGTCCCATTTCTATTTTGAATAAGAAGCAAGCATCGATGCTGCTACTGTGAACATGACACACTGAAGTTGATACCGCAACTAGCAACAATCTCCAGGCAGACTCTCCGATCCAGCACCAACGTGATAAAGTTCCATTTGAGTAGATGCACATGAATAATCTGAAATGCCAGACCAATTTCAGGTTGAAGATAAGTTTAGAAGACATTTCTTGACATGCCATTTATTCTGTCTGACCAGGCAGGAATATTTCTGATCATTCAAGAACAGTATCCGTGTATTTTAAATTTCTGCTCTCCTAACTTGTCTTTAAAATGTTCCCTTCACACTATCAGAGCTAACAGATAGGCTCTAAGAACATGATACATGGATTCTGCCTCCATTTTATCTATGCCAAATACTTAGGCCATTTCGTTGTAGGAAGCTAATTGTAAACATTTTGTATATCATTATAAAATAATTGTAATTATGAAACATGGCTATCTTTGATACAATTGGGAATCATTCTGTCCAGGTTATCAGAAAAAGTAAAAATACAGCTTAATTCATCATTATTCAAACTGAAAATAAGACTTGACAATGTTTAAATTAAAACCCACAGTTTGTAAGCATTAGACAAAATCTTTAAGTACATCTGTGCTGCAACCTAAGAATTCAGAAGATTTTGTCACTGACCACTATATGACAAAAATGCACTTCCAATTTATCAGCATGCAAATTCCACCATTATAAAAGTACACATTTGCAAGAAAACAAGCTCTTTTGCCTAATAAAAAATACTTTACCTTTTCATCTCACATTGAAATATACTATTCTCAAATATGCTGTCAAGAGTCAGATACATCTTTAATTTAACTAAACATGAAACAAAATAAGAAATGTATACCATCTCTTATTAGGGCTATTATACTTACCATAAAATTAGTAGTATGGCTCTTACCTTTTTCTGGACTTAAGTTTTTATACACTTCAAGGTCTGCCATTAAGTTTAATATTGTTACACATCATTGGCAAGAGCAGTAAAATTTCTCTCTAAAGGCAAAGCCTTTTCCTGATACACATCTCCAAAAAAGGAAAAGCGGGGGGCAGAAAAGGCAAAGAAATCCTTAGCAGTCCCAAGAACTTGGCTCATGCTGCCCTGCATCGCATGATGAGATCTTCCCAAGGCAGGCTTTCTCGTGTGGAGAAAAGAAATCCAGGAGATATGGGTAGAGAACTTGTCCCAAAGTGAAAAGCACAGCCAGATAAGAACACTGGAAGCATCTGCTCAGGGCTGCCGCTATTGTGGGAATGCCGGCGCTGTGGCTACTTTGGGTATGAGACGTGCATGCTTAGTGCAGCGCTTAAAGCCCACGAGCATTATGCACATGTAATGTCTGGGAAGTGTAGGACTTTAAGCATCAAAGAAAGCCTCCGCACCTACAGAGGGCATTGAGAAAACACTGATTGCCATGGTAGTGGCGCAGGCTGAATGCAGACAGGGAACACGCGCGCGCGCACACACACACACACACACACACACACACACACACACACACTCTCTCTCTCTCTCTCTCTCTCTCAGAGAAGCAAGCATCGCTGCATTGGAGGCTAAAGCAATCTGTTAAAAATAAGCCATGGGTGGTCCTCTACGCTGTACACTACCTTTTGTGCCGGTAGGGTTCAACACATATTTATTGACTAGTATTGCCCTGTTTTTAAAAATCTTTCCCTTGATTTTTATTCTTACTCCACGCACAATGATCACAGAAAGACTGGAATGTTTCCAACTTAGAATGAATGAAGTGACAGTTTCAAGACACTTGGACAGTGAGAGTTCCTTCTCAGGTAAAAATAAATCACATGCCTGTGAGCAAAGTAGCATGAATGGCTCTAAAAAAAAAAAAACCAAACAGTTTTTAGTGAATGAACCAGCATATTATAAGAGTATAATTTTCCCTGAAGAATATATATAAGAATGACTTGCATGTTTTAATCAACTTCTTTATAGAAGTAGGTAGACAGGCAAACAGATATTTCACAAGCAAATTTACTGTAGTCTTGCATTAAGAGTTGTAACCAAGTCTTTGCATCTGAGAATTAACTCCCTTACTCCCAGAATTCTCTTTCTAATATTAATGTCCCCTGCTCCTTTCTTCTCCCCAGCTTCAGCTGTGCCCCTGAGTCTCCCGGCACCTCCCATTCTGGACATGCCAGTGTCAACCCCGTTACTCCATTGCCTTCAAGACTAACCCACCCCACTCTTCTAAGGTACCAAATTCTGCCTCAATTCCCATTCACCTCTTTTCCAATTTCTTAAATATTTTTGAGAAATTTGAATTTCAAAGCTGTGTAGATGTGTATGCAAGTACACATAATGAGAATATTCTTTTTGCAAGATATATCTGACACTGATATAGACACAACTATACAAAATAGCAGTTAAGAGTTTAGGAGCTCATCTGTCTGGGTTCAAATCCTGCCTCTGCCACCAACCAGCTGTGTGACCCTAGGCAAGTTACTTAAATTCTTTGCTCCTTGGTTTTCTTGTTTGTACAATAGGCACAATAGTTCCCACCCTAAAGTGATATTGAAAGTATCCATTCAATATACAAAATGCTTAGAATCACAATTATTTCATATTATTATTATTATACTATTGTTATTAATCTTGGAATTCTGGAAAAACAGTGGACTTCATTGTTTAATCTGAACTAACCCAGACTTAAAACACAGCGTGGCACCCCAAAACTTGAGATCTCAGAAATACCCAGTCCTGTTAAATAATTCAAATGATTGATGCTCCCAGATAATCTTATAACACAAAATTGTTTCCAGAACACGAAAGGGCCAAATGATGGATTCCTACTTCCTTTGGCTTCCCAGAACCAAAGCTACCCAAAAAGCAAAGTGCATCTTTGGGCTGATTTCCCACTCAATCACAAAAAGAAAGAGATGGAGGTCAAAGTTCTCCCAAGGAAGGCTTGGAAAAGCTCCCTTCCCTTTTCCTCCCAAAGAGCAATCTTGTAATATCAACACAAGGGAAGTCAGGAGAGGAGAAGGGAGCCAACTGCTCCTCACCCTCCTCATCCACAGGGAATCTTCTCCCAACAGGTTCTTCATCCCGCTCATCCTCTCACCCTCAGGGCTCTCCAGCTCCACCCTGGAAAGGCTGGCAGTTAGGTCAGATATGGAGCCTAACACCGCAGCAATGGGCAGTGGCTCAGGATTATCTTTAGTGACTCTGGGGCACTTTGAGGACCACTCATGCTCCCAAGGTGAACACTCAGAGGCTCTGTGGGGGGAGGTGGGGAGCTTTTAAAGAGCAGGCATGGCCCAGGCATATGCATTTGACTACCAAGGAACACTCATGGATTTTTGAGAGCCTAGAAACATCTGTCCCTTACTAAACATCCAATTCTTCAGCATCAGCGAATAACCTTCTATGCAGCCCATGGGAAAGAATCAGAAAACTTAAGCACCTACTCTAAAGTCGGCAGGGGTACTGGATGAATAGCACATAACCCTAACTGATTACTCCTCGTGTTCTCCCAACGGAAGGTCATGTACAATGTCAAGTCTAGGCTAATCAGCTTTGGGGAGCAGTGGTACTTCCACTAACAGGTCACCGCAAGAACCATATGGCTTTACTAAAATTTTCTTACCTGAAACCCTCATTTGAAAAGGTTGGGCTTTTTCCAGATCAATTCTAGCCCAGTGCTTGGCATATAGTAACTATCTTAGCTGTCTTCATTTTTAATCATTAGACCTAATATGGAAATACCTTTCACCATTCAGGTGAAAGACAGAGAAAAATGTATCTGAGCTCAGCTCCTGATTTTAAGAGTGAAGGATCTGAAACCCCATTTGACATAATTTTCCTCGTTTTTCACATGTGAATTCTAACTTCTGTTGTATTAAAGAAATATCATAGAGTGAAAAAGTCAAAGGATGGCTTCAGAGTCCAGTGAAGCAAAGTTCTAAGTCCTAGCTTTCTTCTCTACTCACTGCATGATCTTAGGGAGTTCTGGGTAGGGTGGTCAAATAAAAGAGGACACCCAGTTAAATTCGACCTTCAGATAAACAACAAATAACATTTTAGTATGAGTATACCCCATGCAATATTTTCTGTATTTTTATTTGTTAAACCTGATGACCCAACTGAGGGGAGCTCTCTAAGCCTAACTATTCGCATCTGGGGAGTATAGTACCCAGGTCATAGGATATATCTAAAGGGTAAATGAGCTCATATAGGCCAACCCCAGTGCTAGGACAAGTAAGTATTCAATAGTTAGAAGTTAAGTGAATGGCCACACCAATCACTGGTTTGGTATAACTTAATTTAATCAAGTATCACACTGAAGAGGTTCTACTGTACTTTCTCCCTATACCTCCACCTCACCAGTTGCATAATTCTGAACCATGACAAACTCAGGGCAAAAGTATGGCATTTATCTGCCCTCTGAGACTCCCAAATCCAATCAGAAAACCTACTGACACAAACATGGGAGCCACCTCACTTCATGAGACAATTGCTATAAAAGCTACCATTTATCAAACATTACCTTCTCTAATCTTCACAATAATTCTGCAAGAAAACATAATAGGACCCATATTTTAAAGGGAAGAAAATAGATTCAAGTTGGACAAATGGTCCAAGATAGCGCAGCTATGCTAGAACCAGGAGCAAACCCAAGCCCACTCCCGGTCCAGGCCCTTCCCACGGCTCCATGCTTCAGGTCATGGGAACCATCTGTGAGATTTCAGGCCTAACTTTAAAATTCCTCATTTTTTCCAATTAGAACTATTCCCACACAATTGCAGAAGCTGTGAGTGCCTCTGGCATAGACACACAGAAATGCTTAGGAAGAAAAATAGTCTATAAAGCCATGATCCTTATTTATCCATACAATTATTGAAGCAGATTCAGCTTTCCTCGCAAGATGCACAGCAGTGCAAAGCAAGTGAAGAGCAGCAGTGGTTTCACAGTGAAAGAGCCTCTTGGTGGTGCCCAGCTGGCTTACCATAACTCTTTTTTCTTTATGGGAGAGATATAACTATATATTTTAATGATACAGAACGTGTCCTATAGGTCATACACTATTGTCAAATAAATCAGTTTGGGAGTTCCCCTACATTAAAATCTGACATGCATCCGTGGACAGCAATTGCCACACATTTTTAAGCATCTGAATCCTAAAACAAGCTGAATATTACCCACATTTAATGTTGCTACGTTCCATAGGACAGAGAGGAGTCACCCTTAAGCCCAACTGTCTTTTTGAAATGGTGCCTCCTTGCTGATTTCTTCATCTCCCCTTCGAGATCTTGGCTTTAAAATAAAATTTCCCTGTATTTCTTGGAAAGACTTGACTATCAGTCACGTCACTGGAGACTTTATAAGTTAGCAGGAAAATTTACGGGCACATCACTGTCAGTTGATGAAGATGTCAATATGATTCAAAGGAAAATCCTTGGGAGCCTGGTTTCAGCTTGAGCTACCCACGAGCCACCAAGACCTCTCAGGCCAGATTTTATTCACAGATCCTGTGAGAGACCTAGGAGCTTGCAGCCAGCGAACACGTATGAAGAGCATTTCAACTGCTTTTAGTAGAGACTCAGTTAAATGTGAAATTCAACTGACAGTTGGGTTTCGTGAACTCACAGCCAGCTATAAATAAAGGTACCCAGGTTCATAAATCAGCATCCACTGTCTGCATCTCTAGCATCAGTTCTGATCAGTGTTAATTATAACATTAACAGAGAGAATTAACCAGAGACAGGTAGGCCCAGGGGAGTCTCTAATGGTTGTTGACAGTGACACATATTAAAACAAACATCTACTCTGAGGGCTGAAGCTTTAATTACATTCTCAAAACTCAAGTAGTGACATACTCAAGTCCCCTCCCCACAGCACTCAGAAGGCATTTGTACCCTTGAACAGAGAAGCCCCTTACCTCTGAACTGAGCAGCTGGAGTAGATATGTTACTAGAGGACATTTCCCCATGCCTAAATCTGACATCTCTGGGTCGAATAGAAGGCAGATGATATCTACCCAGGGGTCACAATGTATGCACTGGAATGGGAGGCACATGTGATCCTCATAATGCAAACCCCTTATCTGGCAGTACTGAACCCCAGAACACTACTCACACAAACTGATCCCATAATGCAAACACAAAGTTAACCCTAAGGAAGGAGGAGTTAGGGAAAGAGGAGAAGAGATTCTAGATTATTAAACACTCCCCCCACTCAAACAAAGCTCTTCTGAGTATAAAAAGAGTTGAGAACAACTCTGATCCCCTGAATCCAAAGTCAATAGCCACCAAAGCTAAGATCAAAGAGACAGTCTCTTACAGGCCAGGCCAACCCAATCCACGGCCTGGCTAAGGAGGACCCAAACTGCAAAGCTCCGCCAGCGAGAGGGGACCCCAGCCTCTGCCAAGATCAGGGCTGTTGCCGTGGCATAGCTGACCAGTGTATCTCTGGGAGAGCTAAGTGGCCATAACCCGAGGAAGGACAGGAAAGGAGATGTGCTCCTCTGAAAATCTAATCCTGTAATGTCTGGGAGAGACATTTTAGTAACAAAACATGACCTTCAGGGAAATGATGACCTCAAAGGACCTAGACCAGTGATGGCGAACTTATGACACGTGTGTCAGAGGTGACACGCGAACTCATTTTTTTGGTTGATTTTTCTTTGTTAAATGGCATTTAAATATATAAAATAAATATCAAAAATATAAGTCTTTGTTTTACTATGGTTGCAAATATCAAAAAATTTCTAAATGTGACATGGCACCAGAGTTAAGTTAGGGTTTTTCAAAATGCTGACACGCCGAGCTCAAAAGGTTCGCCATCACTGGCCTAGACAGAGACAAATCACCCTTCTTTCTAGAAGAAAACCAAGGAAAGAGATTGTACTGACAACTCTGGTGTCAAGTTTCAATATGTCACAGCACACAGTACTATCACAACAGTCTAAATTCCTAACCTAAATACCCTACAGAAATTTCTTAAAAAATCAACTCCCTTTGTCCCTTTCTTGATGAAACAGAAAGTGGCTGTTCTCCACAATGTCAATAGTGCATTTTTTTTACACACATTAAAACTTTTGTAGTGACTCTACCACAAGTCAAATAACTTCACTACTTTAACCTTTCTCCTTGTATTAGCATTCTCAACAACAATCGTGATGTGCCAATTTTTTTGTTCCGCCTAAAAGGCACCTCAGCAGGTAGATGGGACATAGCAACCAGGAGGACCATAATGGAAACTGGAGAGCAGGAAGGGTGAATGTCTTGTTCCCCGATGTATCCTCGGGAATACATCAGGACACCAAGAAGGTCTGAAAGCAGGAAGACCCACCCAACACAGAAACTCAGATTGCAGGTAGTTTTCCAGTTCCCAGGAAGACTGCAAAAGATGGGAGCACCAAGAAAACCAGTTGCTGGGACTGTGATCCATGGTACCGGTGAATGAGGGAATGATCACAGGCCGCCTTTTCTGTATAACCAGGGAGAAGATCATGGGCATTTCCCTTGTGATGGGAACTAGCAATCCATTACAGTTTTTTCAAATGGCGTTCTAGTTAACACTTTACCCTAGGAATTTAGGATGAGAGAGAGAGAGCCTGTGGTACCAAAAAGAAGGTAGAGTTCCTTAGGAGGAAAAGAGGAAGGGCAGTTCAATTACAAATCTAGAAATAATTAAGTACAGTGGCTGAGAACTGAGGGCATGGAGTAATTAAAAGCAACATGACAGACATCAACTGTGTAATGAAAATTTAAATCTTGGTTCCACCAGATAGCTTGGCATCCCAAGTCAAGTTAGTTTCCCCACCTACAGATTAGAAAGCTCCTAGCCCAGGACCTAGGCCAGCCACATAATCTCCAGGTCCAGTGAAAAGTGAAAATATAGGGCTTTTTTGTTTTCAAAAAATAAAGCATTTCAAAAATAAAAAATTTTATGAAGTCATAACATTTTCTCCATCTTTGTTACTTTCTTTCTCCCAGGTCTGTTTCCCTATAGTTATTAGTTGGGGGAAAAAAACTCTTTTAAAAATAAGGACCTTAAAAAAATAATAAAGGGCTCCATCAATGTTGTTTCCTAGGTTGATAACTGTGCTGTGATTCTATAAGGGAATAGCCTTATTCTTGAGAAATACACTGAGGTATTTATGGGCAAAGGACCATGAGATATGCAATTTATTTTCAAACTATTCCAGGAAAGTAATTGTGTGTGTGTGTGTGTGTGTGTGTGTGTGTGTGTGTGTGTAATGATAAGGATAATGATAATCATATAGGGTAAAGACCAACAGTAAACAAATCTGGGTAAAGGCTATATGGAGGTTCTTTGTTATATTCATACTAAAGGCCTGATGCATGAAATTCGTGCCAGAGTAGGCCTTCCTTCCCCTGGCCACCAGCAGGCACCCAGGACCTGGGCTTCCCTTGCAGCCCCAGCTTTATCTGGAAGGTCATCCGGAAGGACATCTGGAAGGGCGTCCAGTCTAATTAGCATATTACACTTTTATTATTATAGATTCTTGCAACTTTTCTGTGAAGATAAAATTATCTATACATATATAAAAGGCTAATATGCAAAGTGTCCCCTCGGGAGTTTGATTGCTCGCTATGATGTGTGCTGACCATCAGAGGGTGGCACGGAATGAAGGAAGGCCCCAGCCAGCAGCTGGCAGCTGGCAGCTGGGGAAGGGAGGCCCCAGCTGGCAGCCAGCAGCTGGAAGGGCCCGATCGGCCCTGATTGCTGGCCAGATCTAGGTACCCTTACAGTGCACAAATTTCATGCACCGGGTCTCTAGTTTCTAAAGAAAAAGCCAACATAACATAAAAGTCCCATATGAGCACAGAAGGAGGAAGAGGTAACGGCAAAGAGAGACAAGGTTGTAAACTCTATACTGAGAGAAGCTATTTCTACTTTGTTAATTCTGGAACCCCCAGTACAGACCCCAGATCAACAAATATTTAAAGCAAGCAGGAGAAAAGGCAGCAATATCCTGTGTTCAAACCAGACTGGGGAATAAGAACCTGGAGCATAAACAAAATATTGATAGTTATGCCAGTGCTTGGGAATCAGGGAGCTGCCTCTGTTTAGAATAAGACCAAAGAATCGTGGGCACAGGGGCACATGTAGAGTGGTAAGTACCATACCCTGCACCACACTGCCCAGGGCCTTGGTTCTCACCACTTACTAATAATTTAGTTAGACCCGCCTTAGGCCCACCATTTAACCTTTCTAAGCCTCAGGGTCCTTAGTGATACAATGTGGGAGGTTGCTAATTAACTCACCACAAACTTACTGGGCATCTCCCATATGCCAGGCATGTCTCCTGTTCACCAGAGCTTTCATTCTAGAAAGGATCTACAAACTGACTGCATTAAATTATTTCTTGAGGTCTTTCCCAGCCATGAAAATCCTACACAAAACCTCTGGAGCTTTTCACTTCAAAGATAAGCATGAGTATTACAGCATAACCACTCTCTAACATCCTCATAGCAAAGGCATATTCTCTTGAAGGTGAAAAACTATATGAGATGCCCAATGTTTTTTAATTTTAAAAAAAAAGAATCCATCCCCATGAACAGTGAAATGCTTGAGAGCATATATAACTGAGCCTTCTGTCAATAATTAAGTTGGTTTTCACAGCCAAAATTCTTATTTCTTGACAAGTCATACAAATAGGTATTTTAAAACTCTAACAAAGCTCTATACCTAGAAAAAAAAAACCACTATAAATGATAGGAACTCTTTTTAAAGCAATAAATGTATCAATGAGAAATAACTTTGAAGTGTAGATTAATGATTAGTATTAAAATTAAAAACATCAAAAGTATTTTAATTTTCTGCTCCATTAGTTCTCCTCATTCATAGTCAACTAGCACAAAAATGGTTACAAAGGCTAATTTTGTTAAAGACCTTGGAGAAAAGAGGAAAGAACTGATCTTTCATGAATACTAAAGATGATAAAATAGGAAACCAATAACATTTTATCACTTTATAAAAAAATTAATCCAATCTAGAAATAATCTAGTACTATGATTTATACTGAACTTGTTATCTAGCCAAGAAAAAATTTTATGTCAGTAGTATCAAAAACATAGTACTTACAGATACCAGATATTAAACCTTTGCACTGATTTTTATAATTTAGGAGAAATGGCAAGGGATAGAGAATCAAAATACATAATTAGAGAACAAAATAAGAGGTACATGAGAATATTATTTCCCTGATGGGTTCTCAGGAGCTAAAATAGGCATACATCTATGAAAATGGTCTCAAACCAAGGCTGCAAGTTGAAATAATGAAACTAAAAGTATTTGTCCTTGAAAAACAACCACCCTCACCCTGGCCAGTGTTGCTCAGTTGGTTGGGGTGTTGTCCCATGCACTGAAAGGTCACAGGTTCGATTCCAGTCAGGGCACATACCTAGGTTGTGGGTTCCATCCCTAGTTGGGGTGAGAGGCAACTGATTTCTCTCTCTCTCTCTCTCTCTCTCTCTCTCTCTCTCTCTCTCTCTCTCATCCCTCATTCAGATGGCTTCTCAAGTCCTCTCTAGTTCCAATCTCACAAGCATCATTTGCAGACCAGGGAGTTGCTTATATCCTTAATTATATCTTCCTATGTTTCAGACATAGGAAGTTCAAATTTTTAGGCCGATTCTTACAAAGAAAATTACCTGGGCATTTGTTGCCCTTGTGTCTCCTACTTAGGAATCAGCACATTGGGATACCATTTGGGGTCTTTCCTCACACACGTGTCTGCCCTCTAAACGCTGTGGTTGGTGGAAAACAGTTCTTCTCTTCCCTTACACCCTATCCTTTTTCCACCTGCCTGTTCCCTGGAGCATAGGGAATAGTCCCTCACTCAAAGGACTCACACACAAGCCCAGTGGATCTCCCAGAGCAGAGCTGTTCACACTTTACAGTGTATGGAGCTCTCCTGGGAATCTTGTTAAAATGCAGATTCCAATTCTCTTAGTCCAAGGTGGGGCTGTGTGTCTGCATTTCTGACTAAGCTCTCGGCAGATATCAGCTTTCTGCTCCCATGCCCAGTTCTCTATGCACCGCCTTCTCAGCCTGAGGGCAACTCATCATGGTATCTCCACAGCATCCTCTAATGGCCTCTAAAGGGTCTTGAAGCTCTTTGAAAACCTTAAAACCCACTCCCTCGGTTGCTTTAAAAGATACAAGTTTGTGTAGCACATCATTGTTTCACAATAGTGGGAAAACCCTAGATTTAAAAGTATGACAAATTCCTTTGTGTCACCCACATGGACCTATGTGCAAAGAAGGAGGTATCGTGCAAAACAAGAGTGACCGGAGAAGTCAAGATTTCTCCTTTATAACTCTGAAACTTCTAGGAATAACACAGGGACCCTGAGCATCGTTTTTCTCACACGTAGAGTTGATAAAGGTAGACAGATGTCTACGGGATGACAAAGCTTTCCTTCTACAAAATGTGTGTGCATCTCTTAAGTCTCTAGGTACCCCTTAATTTTCAAAGGTTGATAAACAATTTAATAATACCCAAGGTTATATCTGATGTACTCCAACTACTGTCCTCCCATTTCTGGTGTTTCATATTTATTTCTGTATCAATTCTTTAAATTATCCTTCTGTGAACTGTGTTGTCCTCAATATGGATTAATCAAAACAAAGAACGATTAGTTAGGGTTAGAGTACATTCTTTGTTGCCTGTTGTTACAGACCTTCCCAAAGTATTTCTGTTTACCAGCAGGAGGCCATAGATAACATTGTGAAGTCAGTTAATGCTCAAAGATATACTACTATCTTTATGTCATGTAACAGATATATTGGCTGTAAAGTTAAGACAAATCACATTTTAAGAACACTATGAAAGAATGATATTAAAAGGAATATGAATTCTGTTAGAAAAGAATAAAATAACTAAATGAAGGTAAACATGTTACTTGCCTACACTCCTCTGCATAAAGTCATGATTTTCATGTACCAGTTTTGCACAAACTAGCAAATACATACTATAGTAAATCAGTAAACTAATAACCTAATTTAGTTCCTAATTTTGTTCTGATCAGATCAATATTTTAGTCAATCAGCCACTGTAATCCAATGATTCTCACACTTCCCACTGCATCAAAATCACTTGGGATAAAGATATATAAAAATATAGGTAAAGATGTAGAGATAACGAAGGGAGGAAGGAAGGGAGGAAGGCAGGGAGGGAGGAAGGCAGGAAAGGAGGGAGGAAGGAAGACAGCTGGGGCCCATCCCCCAGAGTGATTTAACTGGGCTTGGGGAGAATATTTTTTAAGCACTCCAACAGATTCTAATGTATAACAAGAGTTGAGAATCACTAGTCTTTAGTTTTTAATCATTTTAAGTGTAGTCTTAAAACACATACTGAAATTATAGATTTTTTTGTTTCTTTTTTTTCTTTATTAAGGTATTACATATGTGTCTTTAGCCCCCCTTTGT